>NC_044016.1:17718391-18414495 GCF_900496995.4 Aquila chrysaetos chrysaetos
CTCTTAACCCAGCCTCCTGGCAACTAGATGCAATTAACATGCAGTTAAGATGCGCATTAAAATGTAATTCTCATAACATGTTCCCTCTCCCGGCATTTCACAGAAATGATACATGTTCTGTCTTTGTGGAAGATGCAAGAAGCCACTCAGGAATAGCAACCTGAAATGTAAACATAAAATATTCTGGGGTAGCTGGTGGAAAATTACTAATTTATACATGCTCAGAAATTCAATGGGACAATGAAGGACTTATATGAGGAACCATAGAAATGCTTCTAGGAAGTAGCCAGAGGGAACAATGTGAAATAGTTGTAACTATTTTCACATTACAAAACACTTGTTGGGACTTCAAAGCAATGGAGAAAAACATCACATTGGAATATATTTACTTGCCAAGATTGTCCTCTGCATTCATCAATGTTGTGTGCTCCTCTGCTTCATGGTCATGAGCTGCACCAGTTTGTCCGCAATATACCAGTTTTTTTCTGGCTAAGCCTTTTTAATAACTAATTGGATCCATCTACAGCATTCCCTCTTACACCTTGAAGATTCAAACCTTTAAAGCAACATGAGCAGGCAGAACTCTCTACCAAGGAGAAAATCAGTGACTTAATTATTTTGCTCTCTGCAAATATTATTTACTATTTTTGAATATCAGCTATCTGTAAGAGTAGAAAAACTGTAATCCTGCCTGTTTGTTTTACTTCCTCCATTTAACAGTAACTCAGGTCAAATTAAGTTTCAGTGTTTTAACATCTGGGCATGTCTACCCTATTTCAAGAGGATTTTTCAAGTGGTGCTTGTTTCTAGAGCTCTGCTTGAGAGCTTTTCTCATCTTTAACATAAAACTTACATCTCCACCTGAAGATACAGAATAGTTTTTGCTGATCTGTATTAGCAGCGGGATCTAGTTAGCACCTGCTTTCTGATATGGTTGCTTCTAAGACCGAGTCTGCAGTAGGCTAAACAGGAAGCTTGGGCTGCAGATCCTAAGGCAGCAGAACACAGGAAAGGGGCTGCGCTAGGCCACATGCAGTGCATATACACTGTTTAAAGCTCCTCCTGTTCAGACTGTTTCAGGCAGCAGTAAGAGTTTTCCTTGGAAAAAGATTACTATAGCCATGTATTGGCAAGGGCTTGTGGCAAGTGGTTATTTTGAATTATGTTTTTGGGACATAGAGGTGCAGAGATTGCTACGAGTTCAAACAGGACACCGGGAAACAGAATGAAATTTTGTCCTTATTACCAATTAACATGCTGAGATCATTCCTATTTATTTTAACAAGGCACACCAAGATACAGAACAAGTAACCAGACAATTTTGCTGGTTTCCAAACAACTATGGGGATCTGCAAGGAAGATGCTTGGGCACTACCAGTTCCAGAAATCCACGGAAGACGAGAACCTGGCAGACCCATAACAAAACAAAGTAGCCAAACTTGTGTCTTGTCTTGTTAACTTATTTACTGTCCCAACACTGACCTACTGTCACATGGTTTTCCAGTGTGCAGTCCAACACAGACTGAGGTTCCTTCAGCTTTCATCATCTGATGCATGCAGTGAGAAGAATGCTTGATTATAAGCCCATGAGTTGCATGCAGCCACCTGGCTAGATGCTGTCATCAAAACCTTGATCAACCTTTGGAATAAAGCAAGCAAAATCAATGTATGATCCAGGAGAAAATAAGTATACAGCTGCACTGAGAGGGAGCTTGAAAGCTGCTACTGCTAATTAGCAGAAGCAAACAGATGACAGCACAGAAAAAAACATATCCAGGGCTATACCTAAATATCCCAAGCCTGGTACTGATTCATTGAGTTCCTTTTTATTGACAAGAATGACTATGTGCATGAACTTCATCGCAACTCTGTTTTATATTAAAAAACCCACACTGCTCTTTAAAGCTTATTATTAGCCCATGTGGACTCAGAGACAAAGAGACATCTTACTGCGCTGTAGTCATCTCTGCTCCAGCATAAGGAGACATTCTCTCACCCTTGCTTTTTCACCAGTTCATTTGAAGTCAAATATTCACATTTATCCTCACATACATTACAAAGCAGACAGATGCCAATCATGAATCAAGTTACAATTCAAACAAGTTCAAAAGCAATACAATATTGACAGTATCACACCATCTCTGCTCTTTGCTAAGCTGTAATGTTACCTGCCAGGTTTGTATAAAGTATCTTCATCTCCAACAAATGTGACAGCAAGGGAAGTTCCAGAAACACCAGTCATGGATACAACATTGACAGTTTGCCAGGAAGAATTTCAACACCCAGTTAAAGACTAGGTTTTTACAACTATTATCTACATAAGCCTCTACAAAGCAGGTCCCCTTTTCTGTTTACCTTTGAGCTTTACACCAAAGGCCAAGCATGGGATATTTGTGTTTGTCATCTACATATTCTGAAAATTCCAGCTATCCAAAACAGTTACTCTCAGGTCACCTTCAGTTCAAACATATTTGATAGCAGTAGTGTCTTTTATATTTCCATTACTACAGAGCAAAAAACATGTTTGCCAACCCCAAACTAATCACACACAGCTCCAGTAATTTAATCTGACACCTTCCACAGTATGATGGCAATATCCTCTTGGACTTAGCAAAAGATAAGCCACAGACAGGAATACTTCATATAAAAGATACCTTGCTGCTCAGCAACTCCTACTTCTATCTTTTGGCAGAAACACAGCAGAGAGGATCTCTTATCTACCAACAACCTTAAAACAGGGATCTAGGCTACTAACAATAAAAGCAACTTTCTTCCAAAGATCTGAAGAATTTCCCAGGCAAGTAAGTACACAGCAATGCACTGCACTAGGATACTACAAGCTGTGTCATACATACTTATGAGCTCCTCTCTCAACAGAGAATACAGTACAACTGCAAATTGTCTTCGTAACAGGATCATGAAGCTTCATGACACCTAGCAGCAGTACACTTGCAGTTAATCACACTAAATTAGAAGCAAGACCACCAACTCAGATTTCAGTGGCCACAAGTACTCTTATGTGTCCAGATGTAGCAAACTGAATACAATCCACTAGTGTAAGACCCATTACAGTGTTTTCAGTAAGTCTATTTCTACAGCATTTTTTGGAAAGGTATCAGATCACTAAACAACTCTACCTAAACAGAAACAGTGTCAAGGTATTAGAGCAGCACAATAACCACAACTATATGAAACACTATTTTTTTCCCTCATTTAAAGCAGCACTTATGAATATTCCATCCATAGAAAACACTGACCACTATGAAGCATTAAAAAAAAGTGATGTAAAACAAGAATCTCATATCAATCAACACAAAAGACACCAAAGCAGCACTCCTTGCCACTATATTTTAAATTAGATTAAAGCAGGTATTTCTCTAGTGTTTGGTAATCACAATATGCCTGTCAACCAAAGAGGAACAAGACAAGAGGTTACGTGCCATGTTGTACTCTACTATGAAATCAGGAATGGATATTACTGTCAGATAAAAGGTGTGGGGGAAGAATATGTAAAAATATCCCTCAAATGCTGTAATGTTTTATACCCCTCTTAACAGCTCGTTTGAGAATCCTGTTACTTCCCAGTACACTAACACTGTGCTATTTAGTAGCATTTTAGGCTTGTATGGACAAGATGTTTACATGGAAAAAACTTATTAGCAATTAGACCACTAGCGATTTCCATGAAAGAAAGAATTAATTTTATAGGATGATGAGGGATGTTAGCAGACATCTCAACTCGCCAGAAGTCAAAACAGCACTCAAATCCTTTGCAGGTGATTGCTGCTATATAAAAATAGCAGTTCTTCAGAATACCACCACTATATCTGGTTTTCCAGTGCTACAAAATAAACTAAGAATTTCCTATTTCTTTAGGACACATAAGAAGGCCTGAAGACTTTATTTTTCTTTTGACATAGCATCTGTAATACAAGCGAGCATGTTAGGTACTCACATAACATACAGCTTTACACCTGGACATTTCATGATACAGAGGACATTGTTCCAGAAACTAAGGAAAAAATGGAGAAGTGTTAATCCCGATGTTTGGTAACGTGATGCTGCTTATTATGGAGGCTGGCACTTGGTGAAACCCAGCATTTTCAAAACTTGTAAAACTAAACCTCAAGTAAGCAATGACTTAGAGCAGGAAGTTATCCTGTCAAGGCTTACAGAATAGATTTCAACAGTTAGCTTGCTACAAACTGAAGTTACTCTCACTTACACAGCTCTCATCAGTGACTTTCAAGAACAAGTGTCTTTGTGAGCAATACCAGAAGAAATCTACATTTTATTCTATGTATTGAAACTCTGGTGCTTCCTTCAAGGTGGGGTAAATTAAACCACTGTTCAAAACCAAAGAATCCAATATAAATCAATAACACATATATATGCTGTAAGTTTTGTTTGTTTGGGGTTTTTTTGTTGGGTGGTTTGTTTTGTTTTTTTTTTTAAATAAAACCAAGCTCCACACGTCTGGAGTAACAGTAAGGTATGTTAAAATAACCAGTCAGACTTCATTCAAATGAATTAGACAACTTTTACTAAATGAAAAAACCTACATTTAAAATATGCATTTAAAACAAAATGGAATTAGAAAAAAGACTTAAATCCATTTTAAAGAACTTGCTCACTGTGTCAGAAATCAATATATCTCTTGCATTATATAATATGTGCCAGTTCATAAAACGTAAGTTACCAGAATCCTCAATTTAACATTTTCAAAGACAATACTGAAGTCAAGAGTTTTACATCTACTGATGCACGTTTAGAATGGTATAAATCTGAAGCCTTCCCCCAAAGAATTTTACAAATTTGACGATATTCAATAAAAGCTTTTGTAGTTATATCCAATAAGTATCGCACCTTAAAGCATCACAAATCTGTGCCTTTCATTTATCCTACTATAATTTATGTATCTTCTCTGTATCTTGCCATTTGCCAATGTTAACTCTTAAGAAAGGAGAGAACTGAAAAGAAATACTGCATAACTCTTGATCATGTACAGAAATTATTGCTACTAAAGTACACTACAAAGCAGAGTCTATACAACAGTATATGAAATTTGATCATGAAAATCCAAAGGATATAATCTTTAGTGACATAAGCCTTATAATCATGTTGGACATTCCTCTAGCATTTTCTGCTCACCACTTGTCAGCTAGCCTACTGTCCGTTGATGAACATCCATTTAAACACCCTCTTATGAAAAAGAATGTCAGCTTTCAAAGGCTTAGCAAATAAGGATCTTCATGTTCTGTGGAACTATGCAAGATGAATTTTGATGCAGGTAGAGAGTTACCTGGAAGCTAAGCATGCCAAAGGTGTTTCATGCTAATAAAACTAAAGCCAAGGTACCACATAATCAAGTTACCAACTAATAGGCAATACCATTTTTGTCCTAAGTTAAATGAAGTGCCATAGCACAGTGTAACATCAATAATTTAAAATAGTGTAGTGCACAAATTCATTGTGTGGCAGTTTAAGTTAAAAAGTCAAGACAGGTTTTTCTGTCTCAATTTATGTGGGCTGTCAAGCTGTCCAGTCTGGGCTTTTTGGACTTAGTTTGCCTTTTAATCACTACCATACTATAAATTTTGCATTATAATGGGGCACACATTTGAGCAGCATTATTATGAACAACAAGGGGCTAGGGGGAGGATACGAGATCAGGAGCTGTTCTAAAAAGCCCCTTCCTTATTTCAATTTCAAAGAGACAGCTGGGAAATAAAGACTAGATACCGTATTTGCATCATTCTAGCTACAAAATAACCAAAGTAAAAGCAATCAAGCTACAATAAGACCACATTACACAAATGGAACATCATGCTCTCATCTGGTTTAACTATTACATCAAGTTTTAACTGGGATGTTGGTCAACTTTAAAAACCGTGGTAAATGTGAATATGTAGTTGCAATAGTTTTTTCCTAATATTTTTTTTACTCTATGCTGGATATTAGAACTTGGAGCTATACTTGTTACAATACAGTGTCGCACATCTTTCTACTAGAAAAAATTAATAAAGAACCTTTACCCGTCTCTTTAAGTTAAACGTGTGACATCATAAAGGGTGTCAAATGGCTGGATGGTTTTACAGTGCACACTTATTATATACTGTAATATGGAGTTTTGTCCTTGACAGATCTGATGGTGTTTCTACATTTTTCCTTTCTTCACCTCTTCTTCGGTGGATTAGCTGTGCGAGGTGGAGTGACTGGACGCCCAGAATTCAGTCCACCATACTGGTACTTGGCTTTCTTTTCAGATGGTTTCAATATCTTAGAGAAAATAAAGAAGTTCTTTTGAGTCAGTGACAGCTAAGAACATTTCAAATACTGTTAAGCCAACATGAAATCTCATTCAGCAGCAATAAGAGGGGTGAGGGGGGAATCAGATCACAATCCTACATATTTCTTAACCCTACATAAAACAGTAAGCCTACTTCTAAATCCTTCTAGTTCTACCACTATGTTGGGGTGGGAAGGGGAAAGAAAAGGGGCTTAAAACATGTCCAGGAAGGAGTAGGGATTAAAATCTGATCAGAGTAACCACACGAAAAGGGTCTCAGTAGTCCAATTAGTCTGCATAATTAGCTACTCTGATCACTAGGTTATGACTAAAAACAATCACCCAATTAAACTTTGAAATGAGCATCTGAATAGAGGGAATAACTTAATATGCAGGAGTTTGGAATATAGCAAATCCCACACAGTTCTCTGGAGAACAGTTAGTTTGCAGTTTTAATTGTCCAGAAACACCAGCCTGCTGTGCAGTACTTTCTGTAGCTGAAGTATATTGCCCTAGACTAACCATAAGCATGTCAACAAGCAGCCTAACTCAGTCCATATAGCCCAACACCTAAAGTAATACTTAATGTACAAATGTATCATACCTGAAAGGAACACATCAGAGTTTCATCCACACTCATCATGCCCCCTGCATTGTCAAACTCTCCACAATAATTTGGAGCTGAGAATAGGGTGACCAACTGCCGTTTAGCAAAGAATTCATATCCATCTTCAACCACCTGTCAACACCAGAGAAATCAATACAGCTCACACACACACGAAAAAAAAATAATATAAATTTTGAAGAAAAAAAGCCAGTCTTGAGGCAAATAGGACTTACATTAAAGAGATGACAAGAACTCTTCAAAAAGGTACTTTATGTCTTGGCTTTCAGATAGGACAGGTTCGGTCATTTTGTCTTATCTGGACACTGAATGCCGAATCAGGTAGCTTAACCTGTCTGACGCTTCTAATGTTAAATATACATCAGCTTTATTGTTCAATATTTTCATAGTTGAAGTCTGATTACGCGCTGCCAGTTTAAGGATTCTCAGCATTTACAGCTTAGACACAGAATTCAGATGTTTGACCTATTAGTTTGGAGCATACAAGGTCTGGGCACCATCTTCATTGCAATTGTAAACATTAGGTTTCAGTTACACTGGTGTTGATCGTACAAACCTCAAGTGTAGGCTTTTTTGTAATTTTGATGCTCTAAAAAGCAAAGTGGTTCTGCTGTATTTTCTCTAAGAGTATAATTCACCTTTAAAATAGTGCAAGTAGTATGATACATCAGCTATGGTTGTTCCCTCTTCCCCAAAATAGAAGCCTCATGTTATAATGTAGTGAAACTAGTGCACCAACTGCTCACTTCAGTCCAATCACCATGGTCTTTTAAAAGATGTCATACTTCTTTTATAGAGAACTGAAGTGACTACATGAATACAGGAAATTGGTAGCAATCCTGATCAGCAGTTAAGAAATCTTAATATCCCTTCCACACACTGACTAATCTTCTCCAACGTTTTAGCAGTAAAATTGCAACGAGAAATGTTCTGACAGTGTATCCAAGCCTAACAGTGACACAGAATAAAAAGCCTATTTTTGTTTCACAGCAAGAGAGTGCTTTTAAAATTGACTAAATAATGAAACTGAAATGCTATACAGGAAATTGAAACCTGATGTCCACCTAACTAGGACACTTGCTTCAAGTAACAATAAAAACTGCAAAAAAAAAGTGTACTTCAAGAGTGACAATGCCAAAAATAACCTTGCTTTCTGCACATTTCAGTAGGTCAAACAATCTATGCTGAAGTACTCTAGATAGCTGAACAAAAATGAAGGCAACAGTGAAAGCTTTTGTGACTTGTTTGTAGAAACATTCAAAATGCATTTAATACTTCCATGAAGTGAAGCAGAAATAGTCTAAGCCACAACTACCAGAGAACTGACTACTACTAAAATGGAAGAACTCTGAAACTTCAGTGTAAATCTCAAATTCCAGTCACTTTGCCACTTTAAACCTCAATACTTTACCTCTGATGTTCATATACAACAGTCTAACAGTAAACAGACAATACTAAAGAAAGAGGTCAATGGGGAAATCTAGCGTTAGTATTTTACTTTGCCAACATTAGACACTCAGTTCAACATGAGTCAATAGAAGGACACAGCCTTCTAGTCCCTTTATTAGGAAGATTTTTTTTTTCCTAGAAGAAACACAATGTGAAGTAAGTTTCAAATATATCCTACTGATAAGCAGCACCAAAGAGGCAGAAAGTCTAGGAGGAGAGGTTTTAAGAAGCAACAACAGCATAATTCATACCTGGTGAGCTCGACAGATCAAATCCAGATCATGACGATTCAGAAATTTACTGACCACATCAGCACCAAAAGTGAAAGAGACCCCACGATCATTTTCACCCCAACCTTGCACATCTTTGTCTGGGTCAGACCACAGCAGGTCACACAGCAAGCCTTTGAAAGATAATACAAGTGAAAATGCTAGTCTTAGGAGATATCACTCTATAATGTAAAACAATTTTATTGTAATTACCAGAGCAGCTCTCCTAAAGAAAATAAGCCTTAGCAACAAATTCAGCAATACTTAAACTGCGACTCAGACAAAAGATGTTCTGTGTAAGTCTGGAGATTTTTTCCCCCCTCACCACTAATAGTACCTTGAGATTAAACAAGTCAGAGCCAAATAGTTCTCCAAAACAGTATTTAATTGCTCACTGTAAACACAAAAACTACATCTGAGGAGTTTGAAAATACTGCAGCGGGTGCATTTTAAAAGGCAACCATCAATTTCACAGCTCACCAAGAAAGCTTAGGTTGAAAGCTGCAGTAAATTTTAAAATCCTATGCAAGGCCAGTCATAAATACACCAAATAAACTTGTACCACAAGCTTCTGAACATGGAACAGCTTTGATTCTTACCTTTCTTACCATACATGAAGAACCTTATGTGACTAAATCAAAATTTAACATGGCAAAATTCTGATATATTGTTTCAGGTAGCACTTTCGGTTTGCTTGGACTGCTGTTGACTTTTCAAAAAGCCTCGTGCCAACCAGTCTGGAATCTAAATTAAAACAATAAACCTCTCTGGCATTTTAGCACTGGTCAAGATTTTTTTCTGCTGCCAACAAAAGGTCACCTAACTCTGGAGTTAAAACTGGGTACTAAAAAAAAACCCAACTCAACTTTTCTAGATCAACTGCAACGCCTTTATACACAGAACTTTCAAAGCGTTTTCACATAAGAACCAGGCCAACTCAACTACAACACAAACAAAAGAAACAGTATTCAAAATATATTTCATCATAGTTTTCTGTGAAAATTGTACTTTCTTCACCTGTGATGACTAACCTGTAGGCATTTAAATACTTAAGAGCATTGTTTCACAATCTGAAAGAG
Organism: Aquila chrysaetos chrysaetos; assembly: GCF_900496995.4. Lineage (NCBI taxonomy): Eukaryota > Metazoa > Chordata > Aves > Accipitriformes > Accipitridae > Aquila > Aquila chrysaetos. The sequence goes on from NC_044016.1 coordinate 17,728,103, forward strand.
ATGCCAGCAGGCTCCTTTATCTGGCACTCAGAAGTTTGATTTACAATTACATCTAGTTAGTTGCTAAACAAAATATTGAAGATGCTATTTCTTAAATAACAGATCCTTCAAGTTGTAATCAAGCAAAACTAATGTCTGAAACCTATTGTGCAACTAAACCATTTTGTATTTACATACAGCTATCAAATGGTCTTTGGTGCCGGTCAGAGTTCCTCTCTAGCAGAGGCTAAGATTTTATTTGTTTTTAGAAGACAAAGAACAGAGCAAGCACAACTGCATTTTAGATAAAATACCTATCTAGAAATAAACTACTGAATACAGGCAGCATATGACAAAAAAACTTACTTTACTGAAATTTACTTCTATATTGAATAACATGTTTTTCAAAACAGAATAGTTGCACTGCAATCCCTAACAGTTTCTTATCATGAATTTCCAACAAGTGACAGAAGCTGCTTGTCTCAGCTGCTTAGGAAGCGTTTCCTTCTCTATTCTCTCCCCCAAATCAAATAATCTTTCAGGTTATACACAGCAATAGGCAAATCTGTCCTATAATCTTTAGCTGTGGTGTAACAGAACCCTGCAACAAGTTTGTCTAAACTAAACTATGCTGCCCAAGTAGGTTTATATTTTAACATGCAACATCTACCATTGCAATAGCTTAGGTTGACCAGGAGCACACCATAAAACAGCTGATACAAGGCATTGAAGATTACACAAAAGAGGGAGTTACAGTTTCCTAATAAGCAAATGGTTGGCAATGCTAACCTAAACACATCATTTATACCTTGGCCTCACAAAATGCAAGTACTTTTAACAGTTACTAAAGGCAAGTGATTTAAGTTGGAATAGAGAGTCATATTTGAGCAAAGAGCTTCCAAACCCCATAAAAATGTCACCAAAATAAGAGGTCTTTAAATTGCAGTTGAGGTTGAAAAGGCTTTTTTTTCCATCAGGCTAGAAGAAAGCATCATAATGATCTAACCTTCTTGGCACAAGCCACACTAACATCTACCAAGAATTTCTGTATCAACACAGACATTCACCAAGTGACATCCCTCCACAAAGAGATAGCTTTTAAGGACTTGCAACTTTCACAGAAGCGAGACCACTTCAGTTTATTTTTCATTTTTCCAAAAGATTTACTTCCATTCTGTAATATCGGTTGCCAAGACCTTTTATGTCACTGTAGCATACACAGACATGCCTCGGATGGGACATTTCATTTTACCTCTGCTGGTAAACATCCAGCTATTGCTTCTGAAAGCAAAATTAAGACTGCAAACCACTTCGTCAAAACACCACTCTTAAAATCTCTATACTTATTTTTAGGAAGTCCTAAGAATATGTATGATTTCAGCGGAGTGTCCATGGAAACCAGAAGTACATTCTGCAAGGGCATTCCTGAAGTGGGGGTGGCTCAAGCAGTAGTATTAGCCTGTTGAATAGAACTACCTTCCCTGAGAGCTCTGATAAATGTAAAGATTGAGTCGCTTGTACTGACATTTATTTGGTTATGCATTGAGTGAATAAGTAGCATAAAAGGAAGAATAATGTAGTAATTTGTACTACAGAAACACTCATTCACCAGTCTAGTAATGCTTCTCAGCGTCAAGTGCATATATATCAGCTTGCACGGAAATGTTGCTGTTTAAGGGACAGTAGATATATTGATATTAGTCCCTGAATCACTCCTATGCATCAGCACTGAGGAACATCACAGGAAGCAGAATTCTCCTATTCCAAGGTTTAACTGTAATTGTATCTGTCTTTCAAAAAAAGGTTTAGATGTGATATCTCCTTTGAAAGTTAATTTTAGACCACTTTGAAATCAATACTTTAAAAAATATCCAATTGTACTGCTTGACAGTCTTTTCAATCCACTAGTAACCAAATTTGGAATAAATGGGACACTGAGGAAGATAATTAAACCATTCAAAAGAATATTGTACAGAAAGCACTGGCAATTTGCATCCAACACCTCTGTACAAAGTATACATGTATTAGTAAAAGAAAAATTCACAACTAGTATATTGATGCAAGCAATTGAAATCCCAGCTGCAATGAAGTAGGAGCTGTACTCGACAAATTCAAAGAGGAAGGAGACATGGCTCCAAGAAGAGAGAAGCCCAAATACTTTAAATAACACTCAGCAAGCTTTAAACAATTATGTTCTTCAATAGACTGAAAGGTCTTGCCTAATCAAGGCAAGAAAAAGAACTAGCTGTTTAGTTTCATTTGATCTTTCATCAGATTTCTAAGTTTGTTTTAAGGCAAACTTGTGGATAATGTATCCAAAATTGGATAATGTATCCTACTCTTATGACAAACAATAACAACATGGGCAATAGCCCCTAACATATCAGATAACAGCTGTCAGGAGGAACAAGACTCATGCCCTACACAGACATCACAGAATACTGTACTGTAAACAGAGGTTGTGTTAAGTCACTGCATTGCCTGTACAGAAATTGATTAAACCTCTTTCATCATTAAGACCTATTTAGAGTAAATTCCATGTCACTCACCTGTGTCTGGAACATCTGTAGGTCTCATAATTCTCCGGATCTGCTCCATTGACTGGAGGTCTGGAGACAGTCCTGTAAGTACAAGAAAACAAGTGACTTATCTACATATTTTACCTGTAAAAAGGGTTCCAGAGAACACACAATTAGAGGTTCAAAGTCATACAGCATCCATTGTTTCCACTGTAATATAAACAAAAGACAGTTTGCTATACGACAATTAAGTTCCTGAACAGAGGGAGAGAGAATAACAAAAGTGAAATTAGCAAGGGGTTTTAATTGTTTTCCTACCATCCTTTTAGCCACACAGCACAAAACTCTACAGTTAAGTATGTTCACTTGAACAGCTTACTAGAGAGAACCAGTGAAGGACAGCATTCCCATTATCTAACACAATTATACTGGGTGCAGGTGACCTTCTTTACACCCATCTTACTTTATAAAAGCTGAAGGAAACTCCCCTACCCAGCTTTAAAAGACCACAAGCCAAAGCAGCCTGCAGGTGTGACTGGAATCTTAAGTCACATCACTGTATTTCAGTGTTTTACCACAAATCAGCTGAGCAGCAGTCACTGGAATGCTGTGAACGAATACTAGACCGTGCAACTGCAATAGATAAGGAGCACACAGGTAGTCATCTACTATAGCTCAGGTGCTTAGTCATTTATAAAACCACAGTACTTGATTACTAAAAAAATCATTTATCACAAAGACACAGCTCTTTTTGTATAGTTTTACCATATTAACATGTAATTACAGCCAAAGCATGGGATTCCAAAGGCCACCATTTGAACAGTTTAAGCACACACTCCAGAACTTTTCTACTTGAGGCATACAGGCATGAAAGAGAGCCTACTAGATGCTCTAGCACCTTAACATGTCCTTAAATAAGGGTCCTGGAGTGACTTAAATGACTTAGGCCAAGATTACCTAATTAAGAAAGTTGCAAGTTTGGAAATACAGCATGAAGACCTAATTTGTGATGAAACATATTTCATATTAACAAGCCATATATCCATTTCACTCGGTCCAGAACTTTGAACATGAAAGAACCGAACAGAAGAAAACCTATCATTGGAAAGGAGTTACCATGTAAAATAATTCCAGCTGACACCAGAGTTTGCACAGTGGCAACGTATGTGTTACAGGAACAATGACTCCAGTGCATCTGATGTAAAGACTTGTGGAACTTTTCTTCAAGTATTAAGATTTTAGATTATTTTGAAGCAGTCTTAGGATAAAAGCCTTCTATCCTCATTAGCTTGTTAAACCTGTCTTCACAATATTACCTTGAGGTTGTGAAGGATGGCAGAAATCTTACATACAATAGCGTATCAAAGGAGTTTTAGTTAAGTCTACTTACAGAACAATACAGGGATACTAATACAAATTCAAGGAGATAATCAGCTTTTAAACCCTGACCAACCTACCACTCCCCCAGATCTGATGTATTTGCATGCAGAATACATTAGCACAAAGGCATGTGGATTCTACTCGTGATTCCACTCACCACCACACCCCAAGATAGTAATGGACAATATCAGTGAAATAAGCACCACCAGTTTGTGACCTTCTGCGAGGTTACAGCTCTCAGTGTTTCAGGTTGCACCCAAAACATGAATTTCTTTAGAAGAAAAAACGTCATTACATGGTTTGCATGTCTCAACCCTGTAACTGTTAATTTTTGTGCTATTTTACACCACTGTAAATAGCAAAAGCCCACAAAACTGCCTGCATGTTTGTAGCCTTCTTTGTACCACACAAGAGGTTGTCTTTTCCCAAGTATCCTCCTAACTCCCCCTGCACAAAAAGAAATAGCTAATGTCTCAAATTCAGATCTACAAGTTGTAGATGATCAGCATTAATGAAGGAAATAAGAATGCAAACACAGGCTACTAAAGCTTACTGTCAAGCTGTCGCCACTACAGTGATTGCGGCAACCTACTGTGTACTGAAAGAAAACTGAAAAGTACACAATTGAATTAAGTTACCTTGTCACATAATGACAGCTAAGCACAGAAAAAGTATCTTTCAGTATACTATCTTCTTGAGGCATAAAAGCACCCCTTCCCTAAGGGAAAACAGAAAATGACTTGTCATTAGTCCTGGTAGACTCATCAAATCCAGGCTCTAGATTTGAACCACTCCCTGATCAGGTGGAATTGATGGTTACTTATTTTCATAGTGTAATCCAGGAAGCTCTTCAAGTCTCTTTGGATACTATCTAAGATTATCAACTAGATTTTGCCTTCAACATACATTTCATTGTCATTAATGTCAAGAAAAACAGAACTCCAGAGGCTTGAAAATATTACGTAAATGCAGTAGTCTACTAAACTAACATGACTCCCATCTCAGAGCTTAAATCCAAGGTGATAAGACCAATGCATTCCACCAACATGACACTCCAACATGGACTTAATTTATAGAAACTTGAAAGTAATCACATAAGGTCTCTGAAGATTAGAACTAGAGAGTAGTGTCAGATAAGAGGACAATACCACACAGAATACAAGGCAGAGCAAAAGGGAGAAGTCGGAAATGGTTATGGAATAAGCTTTAATGAAGCAAGATAAAGAGCAAAGTCAGAAGTAAGTCGAGAGGACAGCCTTAAGGAAAGGCCAAAATACAACTTGTATGAGCAATGTGGAAAGACAGGGAAGAGAGGGGAAAGTGACGGGAAGGATACAATGGAAGATCCTTTCAGCAGCATGAGCATTTATTGGGAGACAGGGATGGCAAGAGAAGTTTGATTTATATTGTGAGATTGAGAATTCAAAACAGCAGATGCCCAGAAAAGTCTAGGTAAAAAAGCTGACTCAAGCTTTTAAGCTATTGTAGATAGCCTACTGGGTTAAGTTAGGTGCCTTTTGTTTTACTATGTTATGCGGTTTTGCAAAGTTTTATATATATCCCAGAGGACAGTATTTTTAAAATAAACTATGCAAAAATGCGCAATATAGTAAAAAAGGCACCTACCTTGTATCTACAGCCTAGCTTCAACCTCCAGCAGAGTTGAATGGTTTGTGTTGCGGCCTCAGTGTTTATTAAAGTAGTAACATCATGAAAAGGCGTTGACAGTCCATGACTTCATGGGATCTGGAATGCAGTTTGGATAGGATTGGAGAAGAGTGGAAAAAGGGCAAAACTTATTTATGTGCTGAATGTCCACTTTCATTTATTAGAAACACACAGCACATTTAGTAATCTTTTCACTTTATTTCACAGCCGCAAATCAGTTGTGAGTCATGGTAATTTCAGTTACAGATGAAGCCTGTAGAAGTTTAAGGGACCATTAGCATTCAATAGATGTAAATATTGCTGTTCATAATAGGATCCTTAAAGTATGTATGCACAAAATAAAAGTTTTCCTACTTGACTAAACAAGAGGTTAATCCCCCCAGTACATTTATAATAAAGCTTTAGGGTTTTTTTTCCTTGAAAAATAGCTTTCTAGACTTCTTGTTCATAATTCAGGTCTTAAGTGCATATACACACAAAACTAACAGTTTTGTCATAGAATATACCATTCTTCCTGCTAAGCTTCCTTGATTACCTTCTACCACCTACCTAAGCTTAATTGTTTGCCTGAAACACCACAGTATTTTGTCACCATTCATTCTCTACTGTTTCCCAAATAAAACAAAATTCAAAAAAGTATAATGATAGTAAGAGTAATTCCTTTGCCAGCTTTTTTCGAAACAAATTTATTACATTATTTCAGCCACTGATAATTGGCTACCTCAGTGCAGAAGTGATTTTGTATCTCACATTCTTAAAATTCTGAGACCTAGCTCAGTTCTTAAAAAGGAAAAAAAGACACACCACCACACTGATTGAGAACCAGATGAAAAGATGACCTGTGAGAAAACAAGTACTTTCTTTAACATGTCAATGCTACCTAGAGACCGGCAGACTCAACTGTCTATCACTGCATTAATTCTGTATTCAGATACATGACAATACCTCAGAGCGTATTATGCATAAGACACTGGTAGCTTATACTAGCAGGCACTGAAGGAAGAAGCTTTCAATACAAGATGCAAGAAGAGCCAGGATCATTTTTACAGCACATTCCATACAGGCAGAGCTCTTGCAGAGATACCTGTAATTAATAAAGGCAGGATGGCAGCTATCAGTACAACCTCACAAAGTCTGGAAGTGTCTGCTCAGGAATTTTGGGTGCATGCTATTTCTAATTCCAAATGGCGCTGTTCAGTCAAACTAGAGGCTTCTGGAGTGCTCTCACTTCCACTAATCTCTAATTATCTCACTGACAATCCCGGTGTGACACCTACCAGACCATCTCTGGATCACTCAGTGCAAGGCATCAAGTTGCTTATCAATGGAGGTAGTTGCAAAGACAGCTGCAAAAAGGCAAGATGACTCTTACAAGTAATTTGAAATTGTTGTCAATTGTTTGACTCTGCAAGGTCCTGAAAACCTGTAAGCATCGTTGCCTGTAAAAACATGGGGAGTCCCCTTCTACAAAGAAGAGTGTCCAAGTAAATTCCAATATTCAGACAAGTCACAAGCTTCCATCAGATCAACACCAAACTTTTTTCACTACAAGAACAGTGCAGTGCTGGGATAGGTGCCCACAGAATGTAGATTTTTCCAATAGCAAAGGTTTTACGGAGTCAGAGCAAGCCATCGCTGACCTGCTTTGATGGTAACAAATGTCTTACTTGAAGCAGCAGGCTTGACTATGTGATCTTAGAGGTCCCTTCTACCAACTACAATGAAACCAGCTGAAGGGGCCAAGACTATAGAGCTGGGGTTACTTGTGAAAGCTATTCTTTCACTTCACTGCTAAGGACGCCAATGTCAGCTAAGGCTGCACTGATAGATGGCAACAGCAACAAGTCATGTGGCAAATTAGGCAAGAATTCTGGCACAGTACCCTTCAGAGAGGAACATACTGATGGGAACATACTTATAGACGCACTTGCCCCTCAGGCAGAGGGCCATGTGTATCAGGTAAGAATGATATCTGTCTGCTGCCAGGTGCACAGGAAAGCACAAGGCATAACAGCAACTTTTACAGACAATATAAGGTTAAACGTCTCCAGCTAAGTATCAGGTATGCACATCCACACTCCATTTGGTAGAGCATTAACCCAAAGATCAGTTTAGATACAGCCTCTAAAAGCAGTCACCAGCTTACCTCCATGACAACAGAAGATCTTCTCATCCACAATGGCTGCAATAGGCAGACAGTTAAAACAGTCTGTGAAGGTCTTCCACAGCTTAATGTTGAATCTCCGCTTGCCTACAAGAACAGTGTGTGCAACATTAGGAAGAGAAGGCTTTTGTTTTCTTAAAGCCAACCTGCAATACATACCACAACCTGACCAAAAATGTTAGCAAACTGTCTTCACAGGGCTTTATTTCTGTCAGTGTACTTAGGTTTCAATCTCCTGCAACAGCATTTCAAGGACAGCAGAAGAGCAAATAATAATTCTCTAGAGTGACTTTAGCCTTGGTTTGAAATGTACTTTTAGAAAGTTTCACAGGAGGTTCACAGAATATTGAAATCCTTGCAGTACAAGAGTCACTACCTAGAAGTGTCTCCAAAACACAGTATCAGTCTGTCACAGTCTTTCAAAAGAAATATGTTTTGCTTACATTCATCATAGAATCCATAGATCCGATTGATGCTAGCACACTCGTGATTTCCTCTTAAGAGAAAGAAGTTTTCCGGGTACTTGATTTTATATGCCAGTAATAGGCAAATTGTTTCCAGAGACTGTTTGCCTCTGTCTACATAATCTCCAAGGAAAAGATAATTAGCTTCCGGTGGGAATCCTCCATATTCAAATAATCGAAGCAAGTCTGTATACTGACCATGAATATCACCTATATAAGAAAATGTTTACCAAGGATTAGTGCAACAACAAAGAGTACACAAATCAAGAACTTAAGTCAGCTAATCACTTTTTTATTAATTGATCTTAAAAAAAAGCATTAATATTTCCTTTAAAAATAGACTGGCAATAGGTATCAGAAAGGTGAGAACTGTGTTAATTTTACAAACTGAAGTACTCACTAAATGTAAACAACCCACAGTATTTGCAGAACTGTTGTGTCAGTTATGAAACCAATCTGAAAACCAAAAGCTACAGAAGTCTTTGCAACTAAGCATAAGCTTTCCAACCATGCTCTAATTTGTTCAAATTAAAACAAGGTCAGAAAGACAACCTCTCATTGAACAGTTACATGTCCAGAAAGCCAATGTATTAAGAAAACGTTAAGTCACATTATTTACTGCAAAACCAGATCAGTAAAGTATCTAGATAGACTGGAGAGAAACTGAACATTATGAGGGCAGAGAGCACTTAACTTCAAAGGTCAATTGCTTGTCCTCCCACAACACTGCTGTATTAAGACTCCCATCCCTCAGCATTTAGGGTAACTCCTCCTGTGGTGCAATTATTCATACAAAACCAGTACAGAGACTCAAAGACTGATAATCCGTACAAGATACTCAATCCGGCAGGTATATCTTCGGAAAAATAACCATCATATTACTCATCGCACTGTCAGCTTTAATTTTAAAAAGGCTTTCCATGAAACAGCTCTGTGTGGCAATTACAACACCACAGTGTATCATATCAGACTAGCCAAAGCTAACTCTGAGCTGCCCATAAGGTCAAAGAAGATACCAAAGCTGCTCTACAGTAACTTGTAGAATACATGCAATGTATTCCAGCTGATTGTAGAATTCCTTACCAAAGTAAATGAATGCAAAAAAGCTATGCAAGAAGCCTTCAGTACAAGCTGTATGCTGGTCCCTTACACTGAGCATTCCATAAATGCATTTTCACTTTTGCTGCTTGTTCAGTAGCAAAACCCCAACTTTGCCAAGCACAGCTGTTCTCCAGTAGAATACTAGCTACTATGGCCTTAAAGAAAAAAACCCAACCCACACCTCTCTACAACTTTTTCCATAATCTTAAAAAAGGTTCCCAAACCTGTATGCTCTCCCATCCAATTCTTAAAGCATACACTGATAAGAAGAGTACATAGCTATATTCCTCTCTACTCTTTCCACGAGAAATGCAACACTTCCTCCTTTAGGTAGCATTCTTCCGCAACTATTTCTCACTCAAGAAGAGGAATTGCTTCCCAATTTTCTTCTAATCATGGGGAACATTATCCACTACCCAATTCCAGACACAATCTGAACTTTCACCAGCTAAAATAATTTTCACATATGTTGCAACAAGAACAATTCCTATTCTACTTGATATTTACAGATCTCCAGGTCACAACTGGAAGAAAACATGGAAGACTCCTCAACAAGTCATTGCTATGCTGAGTCTAGTACTCCAGAACAACATTATCAATACACTCCTCAGGCTTTGCCACCACCAGAATCAGCTACCAAGTAAACATACTACAGAAAGAATATAATAGCATTCATTGTCTAGAACTACTTTCAGTTACACACGAGCCAGAGGGACCAAAACACTTAAAGGTAAAGGAACATTTTATAGAAACAATTTTGTAAAGGGATCAAAGCCTTTACAATTCCACAAGTTGAATTGAAGTCTCCCAGATACAAAGCCTTACAGTAAAAACCGCATCTATTTCAAATTGGACGTTTACATAAGAATATCTTTCGTCTTTCATTAAAACACAACCATTCAACATGTAAAAGCTTATTTTGAACTGACTCGATTACAAGACAAGACAATCCTATAATGGTTCCTCAGGCATTGCCTGAACATACTAAAATAGTAGTTCAAAGCAGTACAGCTGCATATTTTGCTTTTGGTGAAAGCGATCATCTTTCTTTCACTTTTATCTAAATGCATCTTTGACAATTGCTCTAATATTAAATTTAGATGCATCTGATACTTCCTGGTGCTATCACTGTGTTTGGAATCCAATTTAAAAATAACAAATGCCTTATTTAACTGCATTTGCTACCCTATTATTGTGCACCTAACAGTCCTTTCAACTGTCTCAATTTAAGCAAATGAGAAACCAACTTTGAAGGAAACTAATTATACTTTGTACACATTGACTTATGTACAATCTAAATATTTGAGTTTTCATTTTTTCTTTATCTAGGAATAAGATGAGACTAGTGTAGTCTTTCCAGTGTAGCATAAACACAACATGGTAAAGCTGGATTTTGCCTTCAACTTTGTCATTAGGCAAGCTGGTCTGGTTTTTCCTCCCCACCCTACCAAGCAATTAGTCATTTAAGAATGACTTTACCATTAGTGGTTTGGGTTTTTTGTTTGGTTTTTGGGTTTTTTTAATTGGTAATATCCTTTCTTAATGTAAGAAACATTGCTACATTAGGTCTGTCAGGAGTAAGGCTAGGAAGAAGCTAATCTATCTTTGAGCATGTTAGTAATAACAAATTCAAAGACTGCTTCCATTTTAATACTATGACACTTCAAGAAGCCCAATTCAAGAAATTTTATGCTTTCTAAGACTGTGTCTGCTGTAATAACTTGAAGGATGATTACAAGCCAGTATATACAATACTTTTGTAACAGTTTTTTTACAAGCTTGCATACCTATTAACAACAGCATACTTTTGAAGAAGTCTAGCATCTTATAAAGGCTTAGAGAGGTAAAGAACACACGTTTTAGTTTTATCCATATTTGACAGTAATAATGAAGTTTGTTAAAGCTTGCTGTAAAGCTCAAGGAATTTATTACATGGTAACTAAACCTAATTTAACAGCCTGCATCCAGTTATTTTTTCAATTGAAAGACTTAACAATGCCTTCTTCAACACTATTTTTGAAGTGTTCCATTTCACAACATGTAAAGAACTTTGTTTTGCTTATGCTTTGAAGAGACCAACTACAACATTAAACATTTGCTTTTTTTTTAAAGCAGCTAACTGCTTTTTGAAGTAGTGATCAAAAGAGTAGCAGCTCTGTGCAAGCAGTCCCTAGTTAAGTACAAGGGACAGGTTGCAAAATTTGCACTAGACAAGGGCACAAGCAGCTCTTATTGCCAATGGAACTTGCTCCTACATAGTACCGGCAGCATCAGCAATCTACCAACTGTTAGCTGCCTTTTCTCGACTTAATCCAATCTAAGCTGAAAATTACATCTAAGATTGCAAAGACCTCTAATCCATATCACTCAAGTCAAGGTCATTTGCCTATCTCAGTACCCTTCCAACCCACCTAGCATACAACTAGATTAAAACACCTACATGAAACACATACATATGAAGTCTACATACCACAAATTTTCAGAGGTGCCTCTAGTTCCAGGAGAATAGGCTGGCTAAGAAATATTTCACGTGATTTTATGCACAAGCCCCGAACTTCTGCTTCGGTCATCTGAACAATCTTTCCAGGACGACATCCTCGTACTGAAATGAGATGTTTAACAATTGAAGGTAACTATCACACAGATACACAGCAATAGGTAAGTGCAAATGAGCTGTATTTGAAATCTACATTTGACAAAAAGCCAGCAGCACATTCCAATATACTTACCAAATGTGTTGGAATTATGTATTCCAACGAATTCCAAAGTTAATCTCTGATACTGTGGTAACCTGTGCTTAAAAGTCTGTATGCAATCCTGTTAAATCAGACCCTCAGAAGAGAACAATTCAAGCCTTGCTTTCATCCACATTTGGATAAATAGCAACTTCAAAAAATTACTTCTGTTAAATTAACAATCCCATTATGCTAGAGTATTCACAACAGGCAAAAAAATCCTGAGAATCAAAATCCTGAAAACACTTTCACATTAGCACAAAATAAACTTCTTTAAGACTGTTGAGTTCAACAGTGCTAGCTAAATACAAAGAAAAAACTACAAGCATGTTTACACGTTTGGCAGCTGAAATTATTAGGTACATCACACTAAAAACTATGAAAGTTTGATGAAATCTTCATAATGGCTCTTGAGTTATTGGAACCTTTACATCCAAAGACATTCTAATTAGAATGAAACTGAATTCCTAAACCAGTAAGTCAGGTACTCAGACCTATATTTAGCACTAAGTTTTCAAAAACATTCACATGTCATTGCACTCCAACCAACATCCTCTGGCAAATTTATCTGCAGCTGCTTCTTTCCACAAATTCCACTATATGATTCCTCTGTCAGACAGAGGCTTTAATGTGTCTTTAATGAAGCAGCAAAATAGAACAAATGTGTCTGCACTTTGGCTGATCCAGTTCAGTCCTGCACCTCAGCATAAACCAAACTTCAGAGTTCAAACTAATAAGCCAGGATATATCAGTGTCTACAGCAGGTGAACATCCTGTTCTGCCATCTGCTTTAGATGGAAGCAACATTCAGCATTAAACCACAGTAGTACCTACAAGAGAAGGTGGTACAAAACTTTTGCAGTTCAAATCCAAATGCTTTCAAACTCAAACATAAGACATTACTTTACAAAAATGTTAGCTGCAACTTCAGGAAGTCTAATAAGATAGATTTGTGAACAGAATAGCAAAAACTAGTTCTTCACACATAAAATGAGTTCCTGGCTTGCCTGCTTCCCCCCTCCAAAACAGAAAAGTAATCTTGCACCTTTTTAAAAAAAAAAAAAAATAAATTAAAATAACCTCCCTTTTCCTTTTATTTCCACTTAGCTCCTAGAAAACATACTTTACAGAGGAGATCAGTATCATTATCTACATTGTACAACGGGGAAAAAAGGATATGAGGGGAAACAGTTTGTCCTAGGTCACCTAGTACTACAGTCCAAAGTGTCAAGCTCAAAAAGCTCTGCTCTGGTTATCACTGCATACTTCTCCTAGTGTAACTGCACATCTAACCATTCCAACACTGGTGTTAATAAACACCAGACACACTTGTTAAACTGAAGTTAGGAAGCAGCCACAGGAACATGTGACAAGGCAGAAATGAAGAATGGTTTTCTCAAGCAGGTAAGAGGTGTGAAACTAGATCGTGGGACAGCCAGTTTGAGTGCCAAAATAGCAGGAGGGCTAGTCTATCTGCAACAAGGATACACTGGAAATACTTCACTCATTAGAATCCCACAAGAACAAGGCTGTGGCATACAGGACTTCTTCCAGTTAAACTCTGAATCAGTACCAGGTGATATTTACCATATGGCAAGTCACACTCCTTTTGCTAATTAAGATTTCAACTATACTTGAGAAAGCAAACAGCTCTTTAGTAACACTTTTGTTATTCTTCATGCATTAAGATGTTGGCTTACATATTAAAAGAATACAAAGGCAGATATTAGACACTATCAAGGTGACTAGAAAACAATAAATGCCCACAGGCTTCTATTTCATCATATCTCAAATGTACTAAATGATGCACTTACAGATACATCATCAGCCCCATGGGGATTATTAGCAAAAAATAAAAATCTCAGGCTTGACAGCTTTGCACAGGACTTGACTATCCAATTTGTGAGGTACCAAAATGTTCCAATAAACTCCGCCTTTTCAAACACTTGCATTCTGGTAGCTTATAACGATGCCTTTCAGAGACCAGAAACTCATTTTGATAGGCACAATAAACTGTCACTATACATAAGAAAGCTCCCACCTGAAAGAACAGAGTCTTAGTATCACAATGGCTATCATTTTATTGAAACAACTGTTATATTTTAAACGTATGGCTTACAACATCAAGGTCACACCAAAGGAGCATGCAGCACAACTAGCTTTTCAGTCTCATTTTCCTCTCTACAAACTGTGCATTCTTTTAACCTGTTTTGATAAGCAATTAAATTCTCCTGTGTATTTAGCTACTTTCATAATGTTTTGCAACACCAGAATTAAGTCATGTCACTTCTTGGTTTTAGTCTATGTGAAGTAACTGCACACTTTTTACATCCACTCTAGTTTCGGAACTCAAACCCAGGAAAGCCCACCATACACAACATTAATGTTACCAGAAGTAGTGCCAGACCAAGCACAGAGGCCAAAATTGAGACAGCAGTTCAAGAAGGGCACTTATAATACTTAAAATAACTTCAAGCCAATCAATATTTCTTAGCACACCAGCCTTTAGCTCCCTTTGAAACTCACATGGAGGTTTAAACTTGGAACAATTGCTTTATAGGATTGAGGCTTTAAGCACTGCTGGATTTTGGCACTAGAAGACACAATGAACATGCAGCTCCTGACTTCAAAATTAACTGCCTGCCATAGTCAGTGCATCCAGTGTCTTGATGTTGGTTCTTCACTCATTACAGTAGAGCCTTAAATGTTGCAAGCCCTTAACAAACAAACCAACAGGGCAGTAACTTCTTATCACACTTTGGATTCTCCAGATAAGAGAAGTTTCTACAACTATGGTAAGTATGTCACTCTCAGAAGAGGAGACAACACACACCTAATGACTGCAGTTACTTCCAGCCCTTGGGAAGGGTATAAATCTGGGTCACTGCATCTTTGCAAAGGCACTCTCCACCCTCCATCCAAACAGTCAGCAGCTCTGCATAGGAAATGTGTAAGCTCAGTTTCATTTGAAGAAGTACAAAGCCTGGGGTTTCATGAGGAATAATGGTCAATAATATAGTTAAGAGAAGAAGTTTTCTCCCACAACCCCCTGATCATCAGTAAGGGTACTACATATTGAAAAAATGAGAAGCTACTGTGACCCTGGAAGCCTCAGCACTTTAGTGAATTCACAAAGGCACTGAAAGGTTCGCCAAGTCGTCACCTGGAACAACTGTGCCACAGCTGTGCTATGTACAAGTACACAAGCAAGACAAAGCATATCTTTCACCACCTTACACTACAACTAGAATTTTGTTCAAGTTTCCTTGACTCAGCTGAGCACCGTATGGATTGTAAACATGAGCCTCTCTCACCACATTTAGTTTTTCAAAAGCCAAATCCTCAAGAACAGATTTAAAAAGAGGTTATGAGAATGAGATCAAGAGTGTAAGTGATGTTTTTCAAACTCATTTATGAATTACTATAGCTAACCATTCTTAAAACATGCAAGTCATAGCTGCATGCATTGTAAAATCTGTAGCTCAGAAAAAGCCTTTAACAGCATTGGGAAAACCCATCATTTTTAATGGTTGTCATTTACCCAGAGCAGAAACAGCATCTCAACATTAGACGTAAATGAATTCTCTTTAATCTAAGACGCAGATGCTGTAAACAAGCTTTGTTTTACATAAAAGTCTTCAGTAGGGATAGCAATTCCTGTTGTAATACACAATCCCACGTGCATAGCGCTATGCCAGAACAAGCCTGTGCTGCAAGGAGCTTAAAGCAGAGTTACATAGCAGGGAATAAAGAGAATTAAAAGCAAGTACATGCATTGTACTGTCAGGCTATTATTTTAGCACAATAGATCCTATAGTAATCCAAAAGCTGCTCTAATCAATATTAAAATGGCCTCTGCATCTACACCACCTTTGATAAGCAACCTTAGCAAGTGTAGTAACAGCAATTGGTAATCCAAGACATGAGTTGCACAGTGGCAGGAATGAAAAACTTCAGCAAAAATAGTAATTTTTTTTTTTTTTTAATCCCTCCAAATTCATGCCAGACAGTAGCAGATTATATAAGGCAATACTGGAGAGGAAGAAAATAAATAACACTAAGGAAAGTGGGTCAAGAACTGGCTGTTCGAAGTTCTATGAGCACCACTTTTTGCCGTATTTTTTCATAAAATGGAGAAAATACATTTAACCTATTCTGTCACACTGTTTCGGGTGTGCCTCTCACTCTGTGCTGCTCGTTTTGTGGCATCACTTACAGAAGTTTCTTCAATTACCAAGTCAGCTGTGGTATGCACAGCTGTCCTAAGCATTTATACTGTGTTCTCCAATACCACACATGTCCTGTTTACTGGACAAAACACACACAGTTTTAGCATAACATTAAAACCCAGTCAGACTTCTAAGTCTCTCAAAAAATTGGGCCAGCACTATTGCTAAGAAGCAGCCTCCTTCTTTCCCTACACTCTGCTTTTTTTGCAGGCATATGCATTTATGTGGCCACACAATAAACTGCATCAGTGAACTAATCTTTTCTTTCTAATACAAAGACATGACAAAACAAAAATGTAATCTAGACAGTTCCCCAAGCTGGAGAATACATTCACTGTGAACTTGGGCTAGGACTAGTGAAGGAATAAGCAGCTGGTTCTGCTTCTATTCACAGCAGCTCCAGCCAAGCTTATTTCTGAAATTATGGCTTTAAAGATCTATTTTGCCAGAGTATGTATATATATATAAAAAAAAAAATTCACAAACTACAACACAAGACTGCAAGCATGCAATTTTACAAATTGCACACAAGCAACTCCCACAAGCTTACACTCCCTGCTCACATTCTGTGGAAAGTTTGGTTATTGGTGATTAAAAACTACAACATTTAATTTTTTATTTCTTGTACTTCAAAGTACTTTGGAGTATTTGATGAATCCTGAACAACCTCTCAATAGTAGGAGCAGTATGGATTTGGAAGCCAAAGGTGGCATTACCTATGACTTGGGAAAAAAACAAACAGTCCTTATACTGATTTTGGAAACATGTTCTGAATTTATCTGCTCTCAGCATTTTTAAAATCCAAGTTCTATATTTTCACAGTTTTAAGTCAGGAATCTGACATTGGATTTTAGAAGCGTCTTTCATTTTGGAAAGCAAAACTTCTACTTCCTCAAAATATTTTCCGTTATTTAAATTGTTCAGCTGTCATCCAGAAGCAGCCACTCCCTATCTTGCAGCAAAACATTGAGAGTTAAGCCAGCAATACAGGTTTTCAAACTTTCAGAATTACTGTAACAGAACTAAGCTTAGAATGGTTTTCATTCATGTGTTACACTGATGGACAACAACAATGTAAATAAAGCCCTGACAGAGCTTTGCTCCATTCAGTAAGAAGCATACTGCTGAATATACAGCTCCCCTCCATGGTGTATGCAGCAAAGCCCTGTACCTTTCCTAGGGTACATGAACCAAACTTCACCCTAAAAATAGAAGAATCAGCCTTCTAGGGAGTTTGTTCCTGAAGAACTGTGCTTTTATATCCAAGTTATCTTAAAATCTTAATAAATTTCCCTTCACTGGATGCCCTTGATATTACGTATTTTGCTAAAGAACACAGCGGTTGCCTGTAAGCTCATTTTAGCAGGACTTATTTAACATCAAACACAAATTCACAGCAGAGTAAGAGACTGCTCAAGCCTTTAATTTCTAACCAGGAAAATAACCAAACAATGAAGTCATGTTCTTCTACCCAAACTTGCATTTACATTCCTAAACTATATACTATGCAGCAGAATTAATGCTCTTCGAGAAGGATTTTCATTAGAAACTAATATGTAAAGTTGCTTCAGGGGATACCCAAATAAGGCCATGAAAACACGCAAGTGTCCCTACATCAACCTTCACCCATATTTGCTTTTCATGGACCACCTGCTTCATTACACAAAGGTTCCATAAACTGACAGTCTCAGTCATTCTGTACCATGCACAGTTCCAAGAATTGCTGAATTCGAGGTTGAAGGACAAAGATCACATTAGTTACTCCATTCTGTAAGTAAAATGTGTAACCCTAATGTTTGTTACACTTGAACCTAAAACTCATGCAACTAGCAAAGCATAAGGTAGAAGCCTCTCACTATGCTGTATTATGTATTAAGTGGTAGCAATTCCTGTTCTAGTCCACTTGGAAGGCTAACCTAGCATAAAAGTCTCATGAAACAATGAATTTCAGCTTCCTTCTCAAAGTTTGACTTACTTTTCCTCTAAAGCAGTGCTAATGAAATGCCTAAAATTCGAGGAAGGCAGAGGCAGATTACAAAGTTACTTCATAACTCCTGAGAAGTACCAAGGAAAGAAGTTAAGTTGTAATACAAAAGGATTTTAACATGACTTCTGCACGGCTTCAATTTCTCAGGTATTTAACTAATATGGTTATGTGGGATATACACACAAAAGCTTTGTATCAAGCCTGGTGTTAAGAAACCACAAAACACACAGAAGATGGTGCTGTGAAACTAAGATGACCTAGCCTATGTACTAAGACAAATCACACAACATTAAGAGAAGGCAGTAAACAGGTTCATTTCTATGTACAAATTATGGACCAGATACATACCACACTAGAGGCACCTCAGGTTGTAGTTAAGAGTAGATTCCCCTATACACACACCCACCCCCTTCACCAAGCACAGCATCTGACCTTACTGAGTAATAGCCAAACATAGCATGCTTGACTTCACAGTGCTAAGCCACATATTGTGGTGGAATTTTTTTTTAAAAAGTTACATACCTACATTTGGTGGTCACTAATGAGCATTTAATTGCAACTATCAAGTATTAAAAATCCTCTTATATACATTAAACAAATGTTTTTCTCCTTTTATGCTGTAATTTAGCTGTACTGTGAGCAAGACACTGAATGACTCAAGTAAAAACTGTGCTGCAGAATATCTAAATGAAACAGTTATTGAAACACATAGCCTTCAAGTGGCAAAATAGCCAGACAGAATAAAGGAACACCACCACACATTGCCTGACACTGGGCTCTTGGCCTTCAGTGCAATTTTTCAAGCCAACTATCCCATTTGTCATGCACTTATAAAGCTAAAGATGAACTGGCTGATATCTACACTGCTGTACAAACCCAGACACATAGTTCTTCTTTCCATCCCTTCTCCCTGTTTAATACAATACCTACCCTCCTAGAAACATAGGAAAACTGCCTATTTTCTTCCTCTCTCTAAAGACTATTTAAAAAATACATCCTTTGCAAGAAATTCCTTATTACGTTCTCCTTGTTTATTTTTTTAATAGCAGATTATCCAGTGATTTCACACCAAACCAGGTAATAACCCTTGTTTATTCAAGGTTCACCTTCATGGTTTGTTTATATTGTTCTTCAACAGATCACCAAGGTCTATTTTTCTTCTCTACTACTCCCTCTCTTTCTCAGTTATCAGTTACAGAGCCTGTGGAACCGCAAGCACTACCACTGTATTGTACCACACCATCATGCTGGCTGGATATGTTAATTAGTTAAGACACTAACCAAACAATAAATACATTATTGACCATAATACATTAGGCCAGTAGCTCTACAGCATTTAAAACTAATAAGGAAAATAACAATTATTTCATAAGCATTTAAAAATCCAACTTCCATTTGAAAAACTGAATAATACTCAAATTTCTATCTTTATCACAACCTGCAAGATCTGTGAAATCAGAAGGAAATGAAGGCTGCAGCTTTCCTAGAAGATATCACATGACATGGTAAGAACACTATGCAACCAGCTTTTATTAAGGCAATCATAAAAATCACACTCTGAGCTGAACATTAAAGCAATAACCATTCTCCACATCTACTGGAAGTTCGACAACTCTCTTCTTGGATAAGTATTTCCAGGCTTTCTTGTGGATCAGTACTATCAGAACTAGTAGTCCTCCTAGACTTCCCAAAACCAAAAATAGTTTTGTTTTAGAGCAGATCCACATTCAGTTCTATCAAATTAATTTAAATTGTTTATTTTAAATAGGTTAGCTAGATTTAGGCAAGCAAGGGGTCTTGCCTAGACAAGGTAAATTTGTTTGTACAGCTATATAAATAAACCTTCTTCACAGAAATCCAGCTTGTATTTAAAGCTACTGTATGTCTAGGTTTCCCCAACTACATCTTTTCTTCCATATGGTAAACTCCTTAGTGTTTACTAAGACAGATACCTATATATTTGAAAGTGCAGAAAGCCCAGTCCAGCTGGGCTGCCTTATAGGCAGAAATTCTAAGAGACATACACCACAGAAACAGGAAGCCCAACACCCAGACAGAAATAGGGCAGTCTTACTTAACACCATCCACAGCACTCCTTACAAGTAAGGTCACACCTATTCCAACATCCTTGCTTTGATATAGAGGGAACTTTTCCACACCTCACCAACATTTCAATTAGCTTAGAGCCTGGCTTAAATGTAAGCCTGATGTATCCATTTAGCTCAGCATTTTTGCAAATTTCAGTGCACTACCCACAGAGGGATACATGGTGTGCCTAGATGGGGCAAAACACAACACAAGTAAGTAGCAATTTCAGCTGCAGAGACTAAGAAGAAAAACTGTGTTGAAAGAAGAAAAACTTCTCTATTCGTCCTGGAGAAGAGAAAGCTCCAGGGAGACCTTATTGCAGCCTTCCAATACTTAAAGGGGGCTTAAAAGAAAGATGGGGACAGACTTTTTAGTACGGCCTGTTGCAATAGGACAAGGGGTAATGGTTTTAAACTAGAAGAGGGTAGATTTAGACTAGATATTGGGAAGAAATTTTTTACAATGAGGGTGGTGAAACACCAGATTGCCCAGAGGTGGTAGATGCCCCATTCCTGGAAACATTCAAGGTCAGGTTGGACAGGGCTCTGAGCACTCAGCCTGATCTATTTGAAGATGTCCCTGCTCATTGCAGGGGGGCTGGACTAGATGACCTTTAAAAGTCCCTTCCAACCCAAACTATTCTACAATTCCATATTCGACATCTGCCACACTCATGGCAGTCTTGTGTGCATACTGCTCTCCTGTCCGCAGCTAGAATGGACTGGGAAAATCTATCCACCAGATGGCATAGCTGGGAAGGTAGGAAGAAAAAAAATCCAACACAATAAAAGTCCGCACACTGAAGCAAAAAATGAGGCTATCATCTTTTTGTGTACCATAGTGCAACTAAGCCTAACCCATGACTAGAATTCTGAATACCAGCACAAGAAGGAAACAGTCTTAAGACTAATTTGGCCTGCTCACCTTTATGGTCACATCTCAGTCCAAAAGTGTTTTAATGAAGCTATGGAATTTTGTGTTTATGTGACCTGTAAATCTTTGCAGATTCACTTATGAGCGATTTCTTTATCAAAAGAAATCTTATAATAAAGCTCAAAGTATCTCCAAGATCAGTCAGGCACACATCTAAGAGCACTAGCATCTCCCTCACTCTTCTAGTAAAGAAATAGGAATTGGAATTTAAGTCTGGAGGTAGAAGAAATAAGAGAAAGCACTGCTACATTCAGAGTTTATGCATGCAGTACACACTTTAGTTTTACTTTCCCCCAAACACAAGTTATTTTTAAAGTATCACTGACTAGTAACTAAGTACTAGACAAGTTGCAAGAGAAAGTAAATTCAAAGCAAGCTCTTACCATTCCTAAATTCAGCACTTAACCAATGAATAAAGAGGATAAGAACTTGGTATATGCAAAAGAACATGGAAATTAAAAGCTAATGTCCTAGAAGACTATCACCATACATTACACTATGGTTCAGTTGAGTCTTTCTGAAAACTATCCCCAATTTAACTCAAGAGTTAATCAGTCTGGCTTTCAGGACTTAAAAGATCTCTAAAATAAGTACACATTCAAGATAAGCATGCATGCACACGTGTTGAGGGTTGGGAAGATGTTCTTGATGAATTCTCTCAAACAGCCTGGCTACAGGCCACTTCATATTGACATCTTGGAAAAAAAGGAAAAACAAAACAACACATGGAGGGCAAGACAATCTAAGTAGGTAATTCCAATCAAAAGGCAAGTTAATGTGTCATATAACTCAAAAGATACATAGTCTTGAGCAACAAGGATAAAAACAGTTAGAGTAACCTAATTCAAGTAAGAGCAAGAACTCACGACAGCTAATACCACAGCCTGGAAACAGGTGTCACTAACCAGCAACCCAATGACAGCAGGGAAGTTTCCTGTTGCTGTGGCTTTTGGTATGTATTTGCTACCCTTTAAAATTTACGTGCAGCAGCCACTGAGAGACAATTGTAGACTGCCATTCAAACTTAAAGCTATCCGTTTCACTTAAAGTAACCAAAAGGACTAAATACGTACTGCATGACAACATTTCCTAAAAGTGTCTTTTTATTATTTCGATGTGCATTTTTACAGCTCAAAAGCCACGTTTCCTTATCCTTTAAGTCAAAATTGAAGTGTAATGGAGCCAAAAAGCTTGCTTTAAACTAATTAATTGTTCCAGAGGTAAGAGTCAATACCAATTTTTCTGTGCAAGCAGCATGGGGAGGGATTCATACTCACTTTACCAGAACAGGTCAGCTAAGCAACAGCAAGAGCTCCAGCACGTGAGCTGCCAATTGTACAAAAAACAAAGCTTCATTGTGAAACACTACTATTTGAACCACAGCTTAAAACATTATATGCTAGCAGTACAACAAATAAAAGATGTTAAATGGAAGCAAAAATAATTCATACACAATGCGTTCTTTCAACAGTTTTTTTTCCCCAAATAAAACCTGCAAGAATCTATTCCACTTCAGATACAAGATGTTGTACAAGGCACTCCTACTACTGTTAGTAAGTGACAAGCAGAGAAAAAACACCGCATTTACCTTAAGAATCTTCCTAACCTCTGCTCAGAGAGAAAAACAGATGAAAAATTATAAGCAAAGCTCGATTCAGAAGTTGCACATCCATATCCCTAAAGAATAAAGTACCACAGAATACAATACACAGATTAGGTTGCTTGGACACGAGGCACCCAATCATAACCCAAAAAGCTAGAAAGTTGCAACACAAGTATTTATGGTGTATGTGTTCAATACCATTTACATATTTTAAAAGTCTTAGTTAAAAAAGGGATAAGCAGGGAAATATTTAAGGTAACAGGGAGCAGAACAATCCAACAGGTTGCATACCAAAACACTGCAGAATCCCCTCCTCTTAAAGCAATCTGTGTTTAAGTAACTACACTGATGAGCAAACAGTACCTTTCAAATAGGTTTTTTAAAGTTTGTCTCAAAAAACCCACCACCACACATATACATACATTTTGATGTCCTGAAAAACTCTGCACTACAAAAATCAATGTTTACTATGTTACTCTTTGGTTTGTCTTAAAAACTTATCTGCTAATCTGGGTTTCAACAGCCAGAAAAAGGGAGTTTTATCTGTATTAGTGATCAAAGATAAACTTCTACTGACGATACCTGCAGGTTTCTTCATACTATACTACACTGCATACCTTAAATCACAAACATAAGCAAAATTGCCCAAAGCCTTTATGTATTTTAAAATATTGATTTTATTGTTCATAAAAGTTTCACATCTAAAAAGAACAGATAGCAACTACTACAATAATCCTCAAAACCCTAAAAACTCTGCTTTGCAGTAACTCAGCTGAACAAAACTTTCAGACTTACAAAACTTGTTTCAATTCCAGAACTGTACATACTCCATAAATTCCTTTCTATACGCTTTCTGCAAAGTGATCCAACTACCCAGGAGTACAGCAACCAAATAAGTGAACAGCACATACCCATGCATGTATTCTCATCTCCTACATACCGGGTATTTGTTGAGTGTGGAATAAAAGATTAATAGAAGAGGCCTAAGAAGACTAAACATTCAAAACATAACTTACATAAGAAAATGCTAGCAGTAATTCCCCAGCTTCTCCAAAAGCAGGGAAGTAAGTCAGTTTCCTCCTTACTCTAAAGGAAAGACTCACTATTTATATTTAATACACACAAAACCCTTCATCGCTTTTATTAGCCATCCATAACAGCCACTTTTGGAGACTGCCCCGTAGGCAGGCAGAGGAATGTCAGCGCACTAAATCCCTCTGCTTCCACTGACACTCACGTACATACAACTCCACACCTGACGCAGCTTGTACACACTATTTTAAACGCGGAAGACTGCGACTAACCCAACCAGAGGAAGGGATAAAGCCGCCCGTAGCTCAGCTGGCGAGGCTTCCCCAGCTCGCCCCTCAGCCAGGCAGCTGCAGCGGGGTGGAAAAGGGAAAAAGGAAAGCGAGGCTTCCCCCCCCCCCCCCCCATTTTAAATAGGAAGGCAGCCACCTCACTTAAACAGGGAGGACGGACCCCCGCGCACACCAGCGCCGACAGGACGCTTAAATGCACCCCTCCTCCCTCCGAGGACCGAGCTCGGGGCACCGGCGACGCACGCCAAGTCCCCTCCCGGCCGCCACCCCGGGCCCGTGGGCGCTGGAGGAGGCGCTGCCCCCGCTCCCCTGGCCGCAGCGCGGGACGAGCCCGCCCCGCCCGCTTCCCCCCACCTAGCCGGCAGCTCCGGCTCCCGCGGGGAGGCGACGGCGCCCTCTCGCCCTCCGCGGTACGCGCGTGGGGCGGCGGGCAGGCGGGGCTGCCCGGCGCCGCGCTCACCTTCCAGCAGCCGGGTGATCAGGCTATCCACGTTCAGCTCCCCATCCGCCATTTTGTGGCCACCAGACTCGGTCCCGGGCGGGGAGAGGGCGGGGTAGAGGGCGCTTCACGAAGGAGGAGGAGGAGCAGGGAGCGGTGGCGGCAGCTACAGTGGCTCCCCCTACCCCCCTCCGGCAGTCCCCTGCGGCCACCCGGCCTCTCCCGCGCTGGCAGCCGAAAGCGCCGCGCCCGCTCCCGCACCAGTAAATGGGGGGAAGCCGCCACCCCTCCCCCCTGCGCCTCCTCCCCGCCTCAGAAGCCGCCAGGGCGCATGCGCCCCCTCACCCCTACCGCCGCGGCTCTGCCGCTCCGCGCTCCAGCCACCGCGCAGGCGCCGAAGGTGCTGGCGGGCTCCGGGGCGCATGCGCAGAGCGTCACTCACCAACCCTCCCTCGTTGCCCGAGGGTCTCCTGGTAACTGCCCCGGCGCGCGGTGCTGCGGGAGGCGCTGGGCGGGCTGGGTCGGTCGGGTCAGCCGCTCACCTGCCGGCCTGTGGCCCTCGCAGGAGGGAGCTGCCCAGCCCCTGCACTGGTCTTCCCTGGCCTGCTTTCTGCCCGGGCCGGTCCTCGGAGCCGCGGGGCTTCCTCTGGGTCAGCCCCTTCAGGCTTCCACGGAGCGCCGGGTGAGGAAGCCTTTCCTGTCACGACGCCCGCAGCGGCCAGTCCTGAGGGGTTGGGCTGCTCCGCCGGCTGTTTCTATAACTCGGGGAGCAGCTCCGAGGACTTCATCGTGGATGTGGGGATACTCGGCACTTCTCATGGCGCTCCACTTCCTTGTAGAGTGTTACAGCAGGAACGTGGTAGCTTTGCCTTAAAAAGAGGTTACACGTTGGCAGCCATCACTTATGCACAAAAGGCAAGAAATTGAGACTTAGTAGGCTGCGTGTAACCTGTGTGTCACCTCTTCTTCTACTGAAACTGCGCCTGTGAAGGCTCACAGTTTATTAAAAAAAATTTGTCGGAACTGGAATGACAAGTTGTGCTCTTTATAGCCCTCTAGCACAGTTGTCAGAAGAAACTCCTAACCAATGTGGTTTATGTTTCATTGCAGCTGGACCTGCTCAGAGTACTTTTTTGGTGATTTCTGAAACGTTTTTAAGATGAGCTTTAAAGACATGTTAGTTTACATATTTTTGTCAAGATGCTTGCCTTGCTTGTATGGACAGAGAAGTGCTTTAAAATGTAGGTGGTGAAAATTTGTGAACTGGGACAGCAGACAAATACATGTGTGTGACAAAATAACAAAGTGCAGATGTAGAAAAAAGAGGCCACTTATTTACCTAAATGTTGATGTAGAAACTTATCTCTGCGAGCTCAAACTTGAATTTTTCCATCAGTCCATATAAGCCAGCAAAATCCTGTCACCTTAAATAATTTCAAAACCCAGTTCTTTATCTCTTGATGAGGAGAAAATGAGTATGAGCAAAACAAAAGCAATTAGGACAAGGCAGGGCAATGATTAGGCATCAGATGATGCTAGGTGTCCAGACAGTCAGGTAAAAGAACACTCCTTTGAAATACCTACACAATGATAATAAAGTTTCGCTTGCTACACTGAAGGAAGAGGAAGAAACTCCAGAAAAGAAAATTGATTTTGTATCTCCATTTGTAGGCAGCATATATGGAAATGTAATTCCAACTCATCTGCTGAAAGCATACACAGCTATTCTTTCTTATTTTTCAAATTCTGCTAGTAGTGAAAATCTAAATTAAAAAAAAAATCTTAAAATGTTTTTCTTTTATTTTTTGTCAAACTAGGAAAAATGATTATTCAGGTTTTAAAAGGATCTTCCTTATCCCAACTACTTTATTGCTGCCAAAACTAATAGATCCACAGTCCCTCTTGAGCTTTTAGGAATTGTCCCAGTTTCATTTCATACAACCAAACTGCCCTGAAGGTTATTTTAAGCCATCGCAACATCAGGTTCAGACATAATAATATTTTATTATCACAGAATATTCTGCACTGACAACAAAATGGGGATATGAAATTATCTTTCACTGTGGCATAAAGATACAATTAATATGTCTTCCAAAACTCCAGAAGATACTAAACTTCCAGATACACTGAGCAAAACATAATTCCCTAACTCTTTTTACTAAGCATGTCAGCATGTTCCAGAAACAATTCAGCGGCATATCATAACAGCAAAATAATTTAATAAGTGGAGATGCTATGGAACAGAACAAGCTCCAAGAAATACATCACTTCTTTCCTTGTAGATTCTGTGCCAGTGCCTTATTTTATTTTACCACATCACATCTGAACCCACATTGACCAGTATAACTTGCAGTATTGCATTATTGAGGAACTCCGGTAAATACATGAAGCTTGTTTTTTCTACTCCATTTCACTATTTCTCTGTTTTCTCAGTTCTCTGAAGGATAGCATCACACTGGGTCATATGATGAGGAAAGCCCGGTGGTGCTGCCCTCATGTCCCATGACACCTCACGGGACACCTCTTGGTTCCCATCACGGCTGCATCCCAGCTTGCACACCACAGCACGCCTTCCCTCTTCCATCGGCCCATGTGGTGGGAATGTGGCTGGGTGAC
This sequence comes from Aquila chrysaetos chrysaetos, assembly GCF_900496995.4. Taxonomy (NCBI): domain Eukaryota; kingdom Metazoa; phylum Chordata; class Aves; order Accipitriformes; family Accipitridae; genus Aquila; species Aquila chrysaetos. The sequence continues at coordinate 17,755,330 of NC_044016.1, forward strand.
AGAGTCACTCCCCAGCTGTATGTATGTGATGGTCACCTCAGTGTGCTGCATAACCCTGTAAAGTTTGCTCCCCGCCCCCTCCTTGTAGCTTGAGCAGGGAAACAAGTACGTGAGTTTTTCCCTCAATGGGTAAAACTTGACAGGTCCTGTGGTTTATGTTGGCATAATCCCGGTACAGTAAATAGAATTAAAAGATCACAGAATGAGGCCCATTGTTTTCTGTGATTCAGAAAGAAATAGTTATTGTGGACTGGATGCATTTTCTTTGATCAAGGAGAGATGCTCAGTAATTTTTGGCATTATACCATACACAGATACAGGCCAAAGATACCTAACGGGTGATTCAAGTAGCAGGGGGAGCTGAACATTGCTGATACCTGTGGAGAATTCTTATTAATAGCACTCAACTTTCTAAACTTGCTTTCAGTTATTTTGAAATTTCCTCTTATGTCCACCATCATGGCTTTGCTTCTAACTTTGCCCTACTTGGTCTCAGTGTCATTTACCCTAAATACCCTGTTGTCTCAACTTTCCTCTCCTTATCCACATGCCGTCTCAAGGTGTCCTTTAATTTGCACTGCCATTCTGCTGAGTTTGTAAGATTTGAAGGATAGAAATTTCCAAAGAAGTTGGCAAAAAAAATTACATGTTAATAAGTGTCATACCCTAAACTGTGGCTCTCTAGACATGAGTTCTCGCTTATGCTGCTGCTGCAAATTTGAGACTGTTGCATCCCCAGCTACAGAGCACTGTCTCAGCATCTCTGATGTTACCTACTCTTTCCTAGTAACCTCATGTTGGTTCAGCCAGTACTTCTGCTACTTACTGCGCTTTAAAGTTAGTGGACTACATGCACTTTTAACCTATTTACTATGTCATTGTAACTTTCAAAAACCATGGCCCAGCTACATTACCATCAGTTACCCGCTAGACAGCACACGGCTGTATTTTACAGCATTAACCCATCACTTTAGCTTGTTTCTAATGTACTCCATCACCTCTGCCAACTGTAACTCAGGGCTGACTGCAGCTGTTGGGTGGATTGGAGGAGGAAGCTGGGAGGAGCCATGTGATTAGTTTTCCAGCACGTAATTAGGAGCATATTCTCCCTGGACTGTGATAGCTGAACTACCGCTGCCTCGTCAGTGGCCTTTTTCAGTTTCTGACTTGAAACAGAAATTAGTGATCCAAACTGGCAATGTATTTTCTTAGGATACTTTGTTTACAAAACATTCACAGGTCCTGTTTCTTTAGTCAGAAATGGCAAGAAACTGTATGGAGGTAACCTCAAAATATACAAAGACTGCAGATAAATTATCACTGTTTTGTCCCAAAAGTTTAGATGCAGAGGCAGGTGCAGAAAACCAAACAGATGCCACCCCGTAGCACTTTATGGCCCTTTTTTGTTTCTCAATATTTGTACCAAAGCTGGGTAAATAGTAGGTTTTGTTATATCCTTTTAAGATTAAAAAAACCAAAACCATACTACTCTTCTACACTGAGATAAAACCAAGACTTTATCAACTTTCCTGAGAAGTTAGAGAAGGAGGAGGAGAGTCCCAAACCAGCCAGTGGTTTGGGTTTGGAGGCACATACCTAGGATGTGAAAAACTCTTCTTTGAACTGCTACATCCAAGGCAGGTCTCTTGGTATCACTGTTTGGAACTGCAACACTTTGTACAAATAAATAGCCACTGGGGCAGGGACTTGAGTCTGGATCTGTGTTGAGTGAATGCCCCAATCATTCAGCAATAGAGCTGCTCCATCTCTCTTGATGTAGCTATTACAGTTTGTAGAAATAATTAAATATTAATCCAACCAACGAGACAGGGTATTATTAAGGTAACACACTGTAAATACTCTACATACATTTTACACTTACTCTTTCCACTTCAAAGAGCTAATAGGTAAGTCAGATTCAGCCTCCCCAGATTCTTGTCATATATTTGCTCCTCATCACCTGGGAAACTTTGGTGAGCTCTCAGTTTCAGTTCCCACATTTATAAAATGGGAATAATAACACATGTGAACCTTTCCAGGGAGTGAAGAGACATAACTGAAACATTTGAAACACATTATGAGATCTTTGGTTGATACACCAATGTGTTTGCTATAATCATCAAAGCTTTAGTAATAGTAGTTTTTGAAGAACAAGATTTTTTTTGTAGATTAATACTGGCCCTTGATTACTATGAATGTAGTTCTGCCCTCATTGCCTGTTATGCATACTTAAAAGGCAAGGCAGGTCTAGATGTTCCCTTATTTTCACTGGAATTAAAACATGAAAACAGATTGTTGATGTCAGGAACCAGTGCTGAACCAGTAAAAAAAAAAAAAAGAATAGAAATTTCAATCCAGCAAGTGTGACTTGAAAGTCTTATTTTGAAAAGAGCAGCTACCCCTGCCCTATCCTGATAGCTCCCAGCTGGGTTAGAGAGCCTGGGCAAGATAAGTGCTGCCTTGAAGGTATGAGAGAGCATCCTGGGAGCCGCATGCAAAACAAGGACAAGGTGAGGCGTACCCAGTGGTACGTATTGCAGATTACTTCATCTCTTGGTGTCAGAACTATTTAAATGTGTGAGGAGGGGTTTTTTTTAATTATATTTATTAGCATATGATACAATCTCAGCTCCCCTGGCAGCCTGTCCTACTGCCCACAAACTATCAGAAATACTCAACACCTGCTGTGGCATTATTCCCCAAGCGAGAAAGGGGGAAGGACTTCTGAGGCAAAATAAGGCAAATTATTTGGGCCTGCAGGATCTGCAGTTTGGGGAATGTCAATCAAGCTTACTAGTCCTCTGCATTGGAGAGAAAAATTTTCTTCTCCTCCTGTTTCCCAGGAAGGAACAGCTGCGAGAACTGAAAGTGTCTGCATCCATTTTCCTAAGTAAACACGGGAATAATATTTAGTTTCAGCAAAACCGGATGGTTTATGCTCTGTGAATATGCTGGCATTTGACACCAGCAGCCAGAGTTTCACAAAATGTGTGCAGAGCATTAGAAAGAACTTTGAACTCAGGGACCCAAAACAAGAAAGGAAAGCTATGAAGGTAGTAATAATAGACTGACAAAAAAGCCCCAACCTTTATCCAGGGATGTCTAAGTGCTCTCTAAATATTATTAATCAGGCTACATAACAGTCCATGAAGTAACTAAATTTTGATACACACTTCTCACAGAGGGTTATACCAAAGATGAGAAGGTAAATGAGTTCCTCCAGGGTATGCAGCGAGTCATGGTCTAATCTCCTGCGTGCTCTGATCATCCACATGTCTCTTTTCTTGCTAATGCGTCTCTAGTGTGCTGTGTCCTCAACCATATTCCCAGGACACGATTTTTAAATGTGAAACCATTACTGTTAATAGCACAGGGACAGGATTGCAGTGTATGTGGCATGCGAAGCCATAGCTGGGACATCTGAGTGCTCTATGGGGAATTTATAATATGCTAAAGAGATTTGTGAACAGCCCTCAAACCTCTTGCTAATGGCAGTTGCAATGGGTATTAAGTGTCTGAAGATGCTTAATTATTTGGTGATTTTTATTGATTTGTGTCATTATTGCTTAACGTAACTCTGTAGTAACAAGACATCTCTGAATCAATCTGAAAGTGGTTTTCAACCACTCAATAATTAAACTACGCGATTCTGATAGGTACACTGTTTTGTTGGACTACTGGGAGGCTGATGTGGTTTGCTCAAGATTACTCATAGCTTGGAGAGCAAGGCTACAGGAGCTTCCGGCCTCGTGGTCACTGACGGCTGCAGCACGTATTCCTGAGCCAAATCCAGCCCTGCTGACTCCCTGTCATCTGCTGCATGTAAAAATAGGCTTGGGAGGGATTTCTTTTTACTTGCAATTTCAGAGTGAACCTGCCCACAAAAGCATGTCGGTTTTCTGCATCACAGTGAAATGCATGTTTGTTGTGAATCACTAGGTACTGCTTCTAAGTGCTACAGCTGTGCACCCTAAAGTGTGTCCTGGTTGCAGGACACAGCAGAGGTCTAAAGCGTCTCCTTGGATGTTGATTTCCTTTGGTTTCCAGGGGAGAAGCTGTGTTGTGCTCTGCTTTATCCCATCGTTTGCATGACGGAGGGTGTGCCACTGAGCACACCTACCCTGCAGTTGAGGCAATGCTATAATTTAATATACTTCATGATCAGCATTTTAAGAGTTTGAATTTGCTATTTCTCCATTATGTAATTACATAATAATAGTAATGATAATTTAACTAACACAACGTACGTGGAGTTTTGCTGTTGCTTCTTATGTAAATTAGACATATTTAGCAATATGTTACAAAATGGATATATGTATTTCAGACTGAGATGTAAGTGGTTACTTTGACTCTGAAAAAATAAGAAGGAGCTGTCAGGAAAACCTATTTTATAAAGAAAGAACTATTTAGTTATAACTCTTCATCCCGTGGCTCATTCACTAATGTGGAAACTGCAGAGCTTCAAGGTGTTTAAATTAAAACAAACAAGCCCCACCATATTTACTGCCTTTTTAGAGAAATTCAGATACTTAATTTAGATTCAAAAACTGCAATGATATACAGGTGAGGAATTTAAGCCTGAATTTAGATAAAGTAACATGATTCACTAATAAAACACTGAGGAAATAGCTAATCTTTAGGTACAAAGGAACATTTATTTTAGTTGTTAATCTGCCCATAAGAAGCACATACTCTCTATATTTGAAGTACACTCCAGAAGAATTAAAAAGGAATTTAAAGTCAAATTTAGGTATCAAAACGTGTCAGATACCTTGACTTCTACCAAATTGTAACACATGCTGCTTATTCCTATTAACTTATGTGGTATTTTTATTATCTATCAAGTAATCCAATTTATCCTCATTATTCCAAAAATAGTTCATCTGCATACAGTATGGCTCAGAAGAGCAGGAGCTGGGAGACCTCACTTCACTGTGAGTAGTAGCGATAGGTCATGCTGACAGGTTTAAGCCTCAAGTCAGCAAAACCTAGACTTTGAAAACCTGGGTGGGCTTGGCTAAAAGGACGCCATTAGCTGTTGTTAAGTGGGTTTTGGGGGGTCTACACTGTGGCCCCCCAAAAGCATACCCTGGCTCCGTGGAAACACACATGGCCAGGGCTGGCTACACAGCGCTTTCTTGGTGGTGGCTGAAGGTGGTCTCTCCAAGCTCCCGCTGTCCCTCCCAGCTATGATTTGCCATCCCTGCAGTCATGCTGGTGTGTTTGTGGGACTGCACTACAAGCCAGATGTCCGCAGTGATCCAGATGGATAAAAACTCCCTCTGGCTCTCCAGAAAGCACTAGCTTTAACCCATGTTGCTTTGAGTGATCTGGTGTACAGCACATCTCCCAAACACGCATGTCTCAGCCCAACTGAGAAGACCAAGGACCATGGTATGAGGATGAAAGGGGCAGTGGCAAACCATGGAGGGGGACTGGCTGAGCAGCCTCCCAAAGTGATGGTGTGGTGTAGCTGTACCTGGCAGCAGGCTAGCGGGGAGGCTGCAGCCCCGAGCTGCTGCTCTCGCATCCTACTGAGTCATCGCATGGCTTCAGAAAAGCCATGTGCTTTATTGTGCCTCAGCCTGCCATCTGCAAATCAGTGATAACAAAATTTAAATAATTCAGAAGAATGTAGCAGGGCTTAACTGAGGTTTGTAATATGTTTTGGACTCCTTACATGCTCCAGTAGTGCAGCATTTAAGGTATCATTGTTATGGAGCGTGTTGCTAGTAGTGCCATCTTCCTTTGATATTCTCTGCAAACCTGCTCTCTTCCTACTTTCATTATCAGCGCTCAGCTTTGGTGTCAATGTGTTGCTTGGACACCTTCTAATTTAAATTTCATATTTTGATTCCTGGGTGATAACTTCAAACACCAATTTTCTTCTGCTACGGTATACAGCCTTTTTCTCATTTTAATGAAACCTAGCAACCATAATGTAAATTGGAAATAACTACAGCCCATTAGACTATTGAAATCTCTGAAGATTTGAACTATTCACTATTAACAGAACTTGTATAATTATAGGTTAAGATACCACTTAGGCATTTAGCATACATCAGCTCCACTGTTAATTTTTAGCTCTTGATCTGTATTAGTAACCTCAGCTTGCTAAATTAAAGGATATGCCTCCAATTAGCCTAAATTTAACATTCAAGAGCACATCTCTGGTGGGACGATGCTTATAAGTTTAGAACATCTAGGCACTTTCAGCTGAGCTACTGAGGCTCTATTACAAGTGGAAGAGAAAACATTTTCTTATAAACACTTCCATGACTTTCACAGAGGCAGAAGTAAAAGGACAAAGCTGCATTTTGTATAAGGCCCAAAGCCAAAAGGGTAATGGGCATTGCAGTCCTCTGTCCCTGTAACGACCCCCAAAAAAGCGTGTACTCAGGGCAGAGACAGTTGGGTCATTGAATGAGACTCCTAGAAACCAAAATACTGAGTCCAGAGCCGTCTGACTCGGGCAACAAGAAAATATTGAGATACATGTAGAGAGAGAGAAAAAGAGTGAGCGCTGATATAGTTAGTATTCCCCCCCCCCCCCCCCCGAACAACCAACCAACAAAAAGATCTTACTTTCCCTAAGAACCTTGCCTGTGTTTAACATAGCAGGCCTGGGTAGGACACTTCTGTTTATACACAGTATGTGTTAGGTATGTAGTACAGTGCAGACAATTACAGCACCTGTGTGATACATGGTCCTTTCAGAGTTTGGTGGTCTATAAACAACATTCTTCACAAGACGAGTTTTAGAGTTAAGCAGTGTAAATCCCTCATTCAAAGCTGAGCTCCTTTTTGGAGTTGTCCCCAGGAATTTCAAATATTAATTACTTTCTTGAGCATCTTCTTTCCAATTAAATCACCAGAAAACTTAGTGTGACAGATGATAGTTAAAATTTCATATACTCGTCCATTAAAATAAGAGCACTTCCTTACCAGAATAAACAGTAATTGGCTGGTTAGTGATCTTGACAACAGGCTTTCAGTAACCACTGGGTAGTTTTAACTCTTTCCTGGGCATCAGAAATACTGCTGCAGTATCTTTGATAAGACTCAGTGTTTGTCTTTTTCTTCTGAGAGCAGCGAGCTGACTTTCTGTTTGCTAAAGTATAAATTAGCTCTTCTGTTTTCTCTCCTATTCCACCAGGAAGGAAAGATTCCAGGTAATCATCTGTGTATTTTTCATACCATTTGATACCTACTTTAGACAATTAGCTCACTCTGCATAATCCTAGGTAATCACAGTTCCACTTGTGGCAAGCCCTTTTAAAATACGTAGCTAGGAAGTGGTTTAGGGTTTTGTGCAGGTGATTATGAGTCCATTCACACATGCTGGTCAGAAGTTGGACTGTAATCTTAAAACTTTTTGGTCCTGGCCAGAACTGAGAAAAGATACAGCTTTTGACAGTGTCCTCTCATACGTGCATAAATTCAAGAAAATAAATTTCAGTAAACATCAGTAAGCTTATTAATGAAGAGAAATGCAGTACACTTGGTAGCTGTATAACTGTGTCATAAGTATAATTCAAAAAATGTTTGCTAATATTGATGAGTGTCTCCACGGGAAAGCTCTGGGCGGTAAGAAATCCTCTTGCTAGGAAATCTTCTTATAAACTTATAATGGCAACCATTACAGAGAAGGGAGAAAGCACTAAACTGGAAAATGCTATTAAAAATTGTAGTAGAATCCAAATTATCCAAAGCTTAGTCACGACTCTCATACAGCAAAAATTGTCATGAAGTATGGATTTTATTGGAAACAATGGGAATCGAAAGATTATACTACTAATACCCGACTTTGTTATACTCAGAACAAATGAAAAAGAAAAAAGAACATTTTCAGCTCACAACACACTGAGGATTTTTCCAGTTTTCTTTCACCTAGGAGATTGAACTCTATCATATAAAACCTTTTGTCATGTAAAACAGTCACTATAGCATGTATATCTTTATAGTTAGACCTCCAAAAACGTGTAGGTGCCTCAGTCTTAAACAGTTCCTTCTGGCAATGCCAGATTCGAAAACCATGATGCCCATAGTCACCCTATCAGCCTCTGAATGAAGGCTTTGGTTGGTAAATCTCAGATTTGTTATGTCTTCCATGTGCTTGCAGCCCTGTTTCTGAGCACATCCTGGGGTGGTTCAGCATGGGCAGTACTGATACCTCAACGTCTCTGTTTCATGAGGATCCATGAATTTATCATTCCTTTGTCTGTATTGCCTGTCCCTGATGCCAGGATTATTTGTGTCCTATATAAAGAAGATGCCATCTAATACAAAATCCATTAACAGCTCTGAGAGTAAGGACCAAAGCTTATGTGCCCTACTGCGTGGCGCGTTGTCCTAACCGCTTGTCTAAGACTCTGGCAGCCCAGCTGCCTACAGGCCAGCCTTACTAGCAGGAGGAAATGTTTCCCTCTTTCTTAGACTATGCCATAGGTTGGGGATTACAGCGTGCCCTGGGCAGTGTCATATATCTTGATCACAAATCCCATTTCCTGGGTGCATGCTTTAGCTGATAGGTCATTCTACAAAACTGGCCATCACCACCACAGCCTTGTTTTAGAGTAAGGAGCCAGACCTCCAACCTCCTGAGCAGGACAAGAATTCAGCAAGGTGCCAAATGCCTGACTTAAGCTGGTCCTGTTTTGAGCTGGGGGATGGACCCAATGACCCCCCACATCCTGTCCAGCCTAAATTGCTCTCTGCACACCTCTGCATATTACTACTTACAGACTAATTCAAGGCTGCTCCCTGGTTAGCATGTGGGATTTTTCATTCACTCTTTGGAGGATGCTTATTCTACTCCTTGGTTGTAGGGGATGTCTGTACGCCTGCCTTGAGTGCTTTGAATCACTCTACATGGGCAGGAACCTACTTCTCAGCCCTTGCAATGCCTCAGTAGAGCTGCATAAGCAGGCAATCTGGCCTCATCCTCTGCCTCTCCTTGTGCAGGTTTACCTCTGAACCCTTGCAGATTTCTCTTTAAAGCTGTCAAATGTTTAGGGAGTTTGGATTTCTCTCATCTACTCTGGAATTTTACCTTTAATTACTGAAAACAAAGACTTTTCCCACTCTAATTAAACACCTTTTGCCTCAAGTGTTGACTATTTGTGTCTTTGCATGATCATTTACTTTAAAGATATTAAAAGCATTTTCCCTTGTGCACTCTGGATGACTTGCTAGTGACAACATTCATGCATTTAGTTCTTTTCTCTCATTAAGCCTGTGGATTTCCAAAATATTTCTGGAACATGATCTTACAGTTTTCTCTCTCTCTCTCCCCGCCCCTGCCCTTGCCGTTTTCAACCCAAATACAAGAAAAAGTACAAAATAGGTGTTTCCATGTGTCCTGGTTTTGGCTGGGATAGAGTTAATTTTCTTTCTAGTAGCTGGTACAGTGTTACAGTTTGGATTCAGTATGAGAAGAATGTTGATAACACACTGATGATTTCAGTTGTTGCTAAGTAGCGTTTAGACTAAGTCAAGGATTTTTAAGCTTCTCATGCCCTGCCAGCAAGAAGGCTGGAGGGGCACAAGAAGTTGGGAGGGGACACAGCCAGGACAGCTGACCCAAACTGGCCAAAGGGGTATTCCATACCATGTGACATCCTGCCCAGTATATAAACTGGGGGGAGTTGGCCTGGGGGAGGCGGATCCCTGCTCAGGAACTAACTGGGCATCAGTTGTCAAGTGGAGAGCAATTGCATTGTGCATCACTTGTTTTGTATATTCCAATCCTTTTGTGATTATTCTTGTTATTTTATTATTGTTATTATAATTATTAGTTTCTTCCTTTCTGTTCTATTAAACTGTTCTTATCTCAACCCACAAGTTTTACTTTTTTTTTCGATTCTCTCACCCATCCCACTGGGTGGGGGGAAAGTGAGTGAGCAGCTGCGTGGTGCTTAGTTGCTGGCTGGGGTTAAACTGCGACACAATGTCCAACTTGAATTTTTTTGGGTGGGGGGACAGTGGAAGGGGTAAATGCAGACCTCATTAAAATAGTGATGGCAACAGTCAGAAATACAACAAGCAGGTATGGTACTGCCCAGTTGCTGTAATCCTTTAAATTTGACCTTCTGCCCAGTCTTCCTGGGTACATCTGCACCATGAAGTGGAAGAATGAGCCAAGCTATCAACAACCTGAGCTGGTAAGGCTTCCTCACACAGCATCACACAGATGCAGTCTAGCCATGCCATCCTGTCCGCAGACAAGAAAAAAGTCTCCTGCGGCTTGTTATGGCAGCCAGAGCCAGCAGCTGTATCGCATGAAGGAGAACCTGCTCTGTGCAGGGCACAGCCTGCTTAGTGCCCAGTTAGCATCTTACACTGTTTTCTTAAATCCCTTTTGTCCTAGCTGCACCCATACACTGATTAATAAAGAGGTTAGAGCTTGACACAAGTTAGTTGGGGAAGTGTGAGGTCATACGAAAGTGTAAGTAAAAGTAGGACAAGGACTAATTTTCTCATGTTTTTGTACTTCCCAGGGCGTTGCTTTTCTCATTATACCACCCTCTGCTAGTCGGTGAATCACATTGGTGCAGTCTTTCTCTAAAGGAGCAGGCCTGATCCTCCCTCTCCAACGGGCTGGCGTCCTGCTGCTCATTTCTGAGCTGGGTGAGAGTCAGACCCAGTGTGTGGCTGGGGAAGGGGAGGTTTTGGAAAACAAATTATACTTTGTTAAGTGGTTAGAAGACATACTGACTTAAATAAGCACCTAGCTCCTGTTTACACTTGAAAGTTTTGTCATGCTGGTGTAGTTATGCCAGTAAACTCCGCCTACATAATTAGAGTGCTTTTTGCCTGTAAAATGCATTCCAGTTTGGCAAGCGATATAAGCCATAACATCAAAACCACTTTTTTTTTTTTTGCTGGTATAATTGTGTCTATGCTAGGGCTTTTGTTGACGTAGTTATGCCATAAAAATCACCCTACACAACACAAAGCTTTCAAGTGTAAACTGAAATCTTCAACCTTGTCTACCCAGCCAGATGTTACTGTGCTTTAACACAGTTATGGAAAATCAGGGTAGTTTTGTTAGAACGTGGTGACCACAACTGATTAGTCAGCAGAGACAAAGTTAAATCCCATTCAGCATCATGTTAGCTAACCATGTATCCAGAGTGGTATAATCTAATTTGATCTTTGCATAGCTGTGGTTGAACAGGAACCATTCAACCTGCCTTAAACTATATCATGTATTAATAGGCCCAGGGTGAAATTTGCTTTATTTCAGCTTATTTTTCACTAGCTTTACTGATGTATTTCTTCCGACGTACGTTACTTTGGTTGCCATCTCACTTAAGTGTATTAAGAGTCATTCTTCCATTTAGGCTTTTCATATTTGTTTTGCTTTTTTTTGATACCATGAACTGTAAACATATCTAACATACCGATGAGAAAGAAATGTCTGCCACTGCGATGGATACTCCACTGGATCCTTAAATAGACTCCTTAAAATTTTTTTAATCGTTTAAATTAAACTATTTGCAAGCATTGACATAGTGGATTATCAATACAAATGAATTTAATATATCTTCTTAGCTGAGTATCACTTTCTAAAGGATGTCATTAGGCACGCTCAGATTAGTTTTCCCCAGTAGACTGTAATTCAGTCTTGCGTTTCTAATAGTCTACCACATTTTAATTATTTTTCTTTCATATGAGCATTCCTAGGTTTCCTCAAAAATGCAAATGCTGCCTTTCAGAAAACAATGACACACATTTTTATAATGGACAAGGCTAGGACCTGAAGAAGTCACAGAAAGTTACTTAGTAGATCATGTGGAAAAACAATACTATCTTAAGCATACTGTGCGACTTTCACTCACTGCAAATCCAAAGTCCATCTGCTAATGAAGGACTGGAACCAGATTTGCCCTGGAATCAGCCACAGTTTGTTACCGAATTCAGAGGAAGTAGATTTACGCCTACACTAAATAAAGGAGAAACCTCATTTATCTCTGAGATGCAATTAATTCTGCAGTGTGACGTGGACCTGTTCAATCAGCTCTGCTTATTTTACAGATTTTGAGAATGTCCATGATCATGCTTTAAGTACTAGCTAACAGCGTGATAGCTGAACAGTTTGTTAGCAACAGCCAAAGCAGTAAATGCAGAATGCTACATCCTGGTGATATCACTGGCAAACATGACGAGACAATGTAATTACCCAAGCTGGAATTAAATTAGGGCATTGTATCTTTATTACAGAAAATACCAGGGGATTCCTACTTGCCACGGATAGGGTTTGTACCTCATCCCAAGCAGGTACTGTCACTCATTATGCGCCTGTACAGAGCCTGGCAAAGAGAGTCTGTCGTGTTACTGTGACCTGTGTAGGACTTTACATGAAAATAATCTTCTGAGAGATCACTGCCACCAGCACTGAAAGCTACGAAAAGGACAAACTTAAAGGCCAAACCAGGGACCAGGTGTGCAGTGGAGCCTTGGCACACACTTTCGATCATGGGATACACGGTAGACGCAGTGACTGAGGCTTTCAGAGAACTAGGAGAGGTCAGACACTTTGATATATTTTAGTATTGTTTTTTGACTGCAAGAACAGTAAAGGACTAGTGGCTGCTATTCCACTTCAGGCCACAGAGCCTCCTATTAAAATAAGGAAATTCTTGCTTCACTACTCAAGCCAACAGACCCAAGAGCATTTTCTGAAAAACAAACAAAAGTGATGCAAATGCAATTTTAATGCTGGCACTCAGCGTACGTGTGTACTGCGGCCATTGCTTTTGCTTTGGTGGCGGGCTGAAATCCAAATATATGTAGGCTACATATCTGTTTAAGATCAATCCTGCCAGGCTAACAGTAGGGTTTTCTCCAACCACCTATTTACCATCTCTCAGTGTCATCAATATCACCACAGGAGAATATCATCTCCTCATGGCTATAAGTGTTTGTTGTAACCCTCTGCAGCACCAATTGATTTCCCAGTACAGATAGTAATAAATAACACCAGTAATATAATGTACCTGCAGCTTTCCAGGAGAGGACATAAAGAATGATGCCTGTGAAAAGCAGAAACTTTCTTCTTCACAGAATACTGTGTAATTTTGGTAAATAGCCTTAAAAAGTATAATTTAGGTGAAGAAGTGGGAGCTAGGCAATTCAAAGATTCATTAGTGGTTACGTATCTTTTACCTCCAGGCTCCTCTGAGTCTAGACCAGGTGAGTAGTGACTGAAAGTTGCTACCACCTGGCAGCCAAGGGAAGAAGTAGTGGTGGTGCTTCCCACTCAGATTTTTCATGAACTGCCGACCACAATACAAAGACCCAGGACTGAACAATGTACGCAGATTAATCATCTCTTTCAACTCTGATCTGGGAATAATCTCTTTTGATCAGAGTGGAGAAGCAATTGCCCTGCATGGGAAGCTAGCCTCACCGTTGCCAATTCTGTACCTATCATATGAAAAATGAGTACAAGCAGACCTGCAGCCAGGCCAAATTGTCAGAGTTTGGGTCTTTGATTTCAGAGTAATTACCATCACTTACACTCCAGAGGAGTCAGGCCAAGAGAGTTTATATATGTTGATGATTTTTATGAGCACTACATATATTTCTTAAACATGACTACTGCAGATTAATTGCCCCATCTTTTAAAGTTACAAAATATGCTTCTCAAATGCATTGGATTTTTTCCACTCTCTTACTATATCAGACTTCAAACTTCCACATTAATTTTACAGCACATAAGATCAAAACACATATGTTTAGATTTTTTACAGTGCTTTATGGCATTTTTGCTGGAAAAGTATTTTTAAAGTTGGGGTTTTTTTTCCTCTTTTCTCTGCGCATGCAGTCATTAATCCAGTCTCAAATTCTGGTATTTCTGTCCTTCTCAACCTTTGGTAGATATGAACAGGACATACTGCAGTACTCACAGAATTCCCATTTCACTGCAGACTTATAACTTGCCTCTATAAATCACATAACCCATTCTCCTGCTAGTGTAAGGTATGTTTCCCCAACAAGTGACATACTGGATATTAGTGGTATTAAACTCTAAGACAAAAACCTAAGAAAAACTACACCTGTCGTTACATATTACAAGACACGGACAGAACACCTTTTTTAACTATCTTGAAGGAAGAAGCATGGTTGTAGCCTCGTTGCATAATAACAGTTATTTCTACTGTTCCACAGCACATGAACTGCAATGAACAGACTGTGTGATTAATGAAATTAACTAATTAAAACCTTCTCCAACCTTATTTGAGTATTAGCAGTTGTTTATTTCCCATAGGACAAAGCAACAGAGGTTACTATAATTAATTAAAAGTAATAGCAAATAATTTGGAGAGTATGGGCTTTATGAATGTTCATTGAATGTTTGAACAACAGACTAAAAAAACCCAAACTCCTCCGAACACGAATAGAACTCCATGTTTCCCTGCCCTTAGTTTCTGGTTGTGAGCTGTAAAGCCCCAGTGGTTCAGGTCTGCTCTGGTGTGGGTGAGAGGAGGGGATGTGAAACCCGTGTGTCGGGGGCCGCTGGCCAAACTCCCTGCTTGCGGCACACCTCTGAAGCACGCACGCCGGCAGAGGTGTGGGGATGTTTTCAGTGCTGTAGGGCACCCGAAGACAAGCTGGGGGAAGAGCCTGGGCAAACAGAGGATTTGCATCTCCCTACGGAGAACATGAGGTGATGACAGACCTGACGTATCCCACAGCTCAAGGCTGGCTTGTGGTCCATGCTGTGATCAACCTGACCACCACAGGTCAGCATGGTAAACAGCACCACGTCTGCCTTTTGGTATCCTTAATCAAGATGATCCAGCATCCTTTTTCCATCTCTGCAACTGCCTTTACTATTTCATACTAATGTGGTGCCACACATCTTTTCACCTGCCTAGAGGCTTTAACACACAAAACATACAAAATAAAAACCCAAAGTGTCTCATCCTAGCCACAGTGGTAAGCAGTTTCTCATCATTTACATGGTATTTTTTCAGCAAAGAAATATTTCTTTGGGGGAGAGGTACAGCAACCTATTGATCTACTGATTTCAGTGTCAAATAATCTGACTGATCACACTTAACCTCCCAAAAGCTTGTCTGTTGCTGACTGCCCTACTTTTCCAGTAGCTTAGCAGCCTGGACTCCCGATGGGGGATTTACTCAAGTAATGTGCAACTTTTCCAAGTAGTGTTTTCTCTTGCAAACACCCATCTTGTTAATGAGAAATTCCATGCTTATTAGCCACTCTGGCTCCACAGTGGACCAAATACATGCTTTGTGTACTTTAAGATTTGGTGCTTTTGACTAGACCTGCGAATAAAATTGGCTGAAACACAGAACTGACTTTGGCTTCAAGGAAGAAAGTTACCCAACTAAGTTTGATGATCATAATGGAGGTGAAAGAAAATTTTGCCTGGGCTGAATTTCAGCTTGGAAAGAAAGGCAAATAGAAAACATGCATAGGATTGAAGAATATTCCATAAACCAAGAAAAGCTACTTTGTCAGATAAGCATTCACATTAATTTTTTATCCAGTCTCATTCAAAAGAAGTTAATTTGTTTGGTGCCAACAGATTGTATTAAGATTGGTTCCGAACCTCTGGAGAATGTTGTGGTCGGCTGTCTCTGTTTCTGAGCTACGACTGAATCCGCAATGAGAAGAGGAGGACAAAAGAGGGATTTTGCAGCACAACAGTACATGAGTGAAGAGCCTACAATCCTGTGAGGGGACTGATAGAGGGGCAGGTCCCAGGAGAAGCAAAGGCATCTCCAGTTGCCTGTCAGGGGAGTTCTGAAATGGAGGAACAACAGATCTTTCTTTCAAGGTTTGGTGTGAACAGAAGAGCCTTACAGCCAGCTGGCCAAACACTTAGTGCAGGGAGCTTCTCTTCCAGAAACAGGGTCCTAGCTATGGCCTCACCATAAGGAATACATGAAAAAGTAACAGGAATAGTGGGGAATATGTATGGGGATCAGGGAAGATATGTGATACAATTCTGATTAGCTTGTCATTTTATTTTATTTTTAACTTTGCTCTTTTCTTGAAGTTCTCCACTGTTTTTCCTTCTCCCTCTCTCTCATTCATGTTGTGTTTGAGAAACCATTCCTCTCCATGGACTTCAATGGGCTTTGGATCAAACCCTACAATACAGTTGCAGCTTGTTAAATTTGTAAACGTACTTGCTTCACAATCATTGTGCCATATTTCCCTTCTACAACAAAATTTGATCATCTAATTCCAAAGAAGGGCTAATACTCTACCCTTGTCAGAACTAGCATGCCAGCTCAGCTTTTTAGTCCTTTGGAAAGCTGAGTTCCTCTAACCACAGGTTTTCACTGCTGTTATGTGGCCAGATTTACAATACAATAAATTGCTTGCTCCTATAGAGAACTGTGATCACAGGAATACAGTGAATTCTTTATTTTCTCTGGAAGCTGTCTCCAAAAAAAAACATTTTATAGAACCTGATGTGACTGATTCAGTGTTGTTTTATAGGAATATATGGATTCTGTATGATGGTTCACTTTTAAGAATCTTTACTTTTTGAAGAGCGATCACTATATTACTATCATTGTTAATCCAGGCAAAGGAAGCTTGTGGATCACAGTCCCTTGCCCAGATGAGGACTCACCCCTAGTATGTTAAAAGCATTAGGTGAATTTAAATTTATGGCTCATCAAAGCCCATTCACTTTCAGTAAGGAAAAAGTTTTTCTCTTCTGATTTAACCTAATAAGTAACCATAAAGAAGCAAACAAGGGAGAAGAATTACTCCAAATAAGTTTCTCTGCCGCAAACACTCAGAGATTGTTAAGAGACTATACCAGGATTCTTGACCTGAAGATAAAGTTGGCATAAAGAAACAATATGTATTTCAATGTGGCAAACAGTGAGGTTAAAAAAAAATGAAGAACCTTGCCCATATATACAAGATGGTGGGCTAGCCTAGCCTCCAACCCATGAGTGTGAAAAAGATTTGAGGTTTAAGTGCTTAATGAATCCCTAAGCTGGTGCTTTGGACAAAGACATTTAATCAACAACTAAATTAGAAAATTCGCAAGTTAAGTTGGGTTTTTTGTTTGTTTGTTTTTGCCCCCCCTACAGAATCAATCAGTACTGAAATACTGTACCTACCTTTAGACACCAAAATTGCCTGAGTCTCAGGGAAACTAAGTGCCCATGACTAACATATTGGCTGCTTCTGTAGCTCTGCCAAGGAAGCCTCACTGACAGGGGGTAAGGAAGGCTCCAGCTCAGTGGTTCTCAAGCTAGGATTATAATAAATACATGGGAACTTTGATTTTTTACTTTCCTTCCCCCTTCCTTTTCTTATTGGCTTTGGTATCAAAGACCTTCACCCTGTAACCCTTGTTACCTTGAACTTGGACTTCAGAATCCAGCCCCCATGAACCCCAAGGGAACAGGATTCATTCCCTCCCCAATGACAACACTCTTAAAGTAGGATTCTTTAGGACATTGCCAGAAAAACAAAACCACACAACAGCAAATACCCTACAAAGGGTGCGCTGCAAGTGGGATGAATAAGCAGGGGAACACACATCAGTGACAAACAATTCTCGTGCCTGTAACAATTCCTCCTAACTGCATCTGCACGTCTGTCATGCCATCTCTCTCTTTGTATTTGCTAGCAGCTTTATAGATATCTGGGCCACTAAGCAGATTTTCTCTTCAAAACCTGTGGCCCAAATTCTTAAGAACACATTATGGTCCCTAAAAGGACAGAGAAGTGTGTGCACGTGTTTACATGTTTAAAAAAGCAGAGCCGATGAGCTACATTATAATGCCTTTACATAAGAATCAGTGGAAATTTGCCTGAATAAGAGCAAGAGAACCAGCAGATTTCTGGTTTTTCTGATCAGGAGCTGCCCTGCATTCAATGCACCTTATGTTGGTTAATTCTGTTAAAAGTATAAATAGTACAAGTTAAGGGGTCATGCCTAGAAGCCAGCAGTTGTGCCCCTGCCTCCTCAGGTCCAGAATGCCTCCTGTTACAGAAGATTGCAGCTCAGCTCTTTAATTTTCAGCCATACAGAAGATAATAAAAAATAGTTAAGTGTTTCTGAACCCTAGTCTTACCTTGGCTGCCCGTTTTCTGAAGAGCATCTTTTCACCTTAGAACACAGTCCAGAACAGTAAGAGACCAACAGCAGAGCATCACATACAGGGGCACTTAATGAAACTAACACCCAATAGTTTTAGAAAGACAAATTGTGAATTTCAACTTGATTGAGAACTTCCTATGCACATTGAAGTGGAAGGATTTCTTATATTGACAGCATATGCTGGGAGCTTGCTCACCTGCTTCTGTTCCCTGGCCTTAGCTAGCAACTCCTAGCATCACCTTGGGCAGACTAATTACATCCTGGTTACGTTTAGGAAAATCAGGTGAATGACTTTCCAAGGCTTTTATTGAGAATTCTCCATGATGTGAAATGATTAAGTCAGGATTAATGGTGTTTCTAAAAATACATACTTGTTCAGTCACAGGTTGGTTGGTCTGATGCAGGAATTACCATGTTAAATTATACAGCATAAGCAGGAGTTCAGTGTGGATGATCATAACAGTCCCTGCTAGACTTAATATCCATGAATTAACTCATGAGAGGGAATAAATGCAGTGGGACAGCTCATGTGATTACTGATTCCGGCTCCTGCCCCCTCTTTTCAAAACATTTTTGAAGCAGCTCCCAAGCCGTAGCAGTTTACAGCCTCTGCATTGCATCCCTGACAGAATACACCATCAATACGTTGCTGCTTGGGTACAGGGCACTGAAAGGCAACAAAATGGGCTACATAATTTTATATTGAAGAATATTTGCATTTTAGACATGAATGTAAGGATAAGCAAATCTTCAAGATGGAAGCAGAAAATCAAGGGGGTCAGAACAGACATTTCCTGTCTCCATAACTATGTAAGTAGCAGACATTCAGGACTTCTTGTGCTATTTTTTTTTCTTTTTCCTTTTTTGCTTTGAAGCCTCAGAAATTGATTGTTATTCAAGTCCAGATGAAAATCTTAAGAGACTAATGGCTCAATCCAGCAAGGCAAACCCTACTTTTAAAAATATGATACATTAGGAGAGACCTTTGTCAGTAACACACAGAGTAGCTGATCTTGTCAAAAGAAACTGTTTTCAGTTTGAGTTTTTAGGCTCAACCATTTATCAAAAGTAGATCACCCAATGCTGACTTAAGGCAGCTGTAAAGCTTCCACGTGACTTCAGTGACTGAACCCATTGGCACTGCTCTTATTTCATCCACCCAGCACAACGAGTCAACTGATTGCATTTAGGAATTTGCTGTACGCCTGTAATTTATTATGCTGTCATCTTGGGAAGAAGCATTGTTGAAGAAGAAAGACATAGTCCTTCCTTTATAATTTATTGTCCCAATAAAATTAATCACTCAACCTCCAGCTCCTAGAAAATTCCACAGAAGAAATCAAATTCTAAAGATGATCCATTCTTATCAGTGGCAAATGGAGTAAAAAGTGAATCATTGCACAGGCCTTGATGTAGAATACAAGTGACCTTGCAGTGACAATCAAACTTTAAAAGTTCATGTTTCACAGAAGACTTCAAGGTGATTAGTTGGAAAAGGTTGTATTGATTCGGAATTGCCCCCACATCTTTAAGTACTTTTTGTTTTAATGTAGTTTGCGGTTGTTCCAGGATGCAAGGAAGAGTCTACCCAGGGCAACTGTGATCTAAATAAGGGAGACGCACAGTTGCATGTCAGTGACTGCTGTCACGAGTGACAACACAGAAAATCCAATCCAGCATTTGCTTTGATTTTGGCACCTGTTAAAAGGCCGCCTCCCAAGGCAATGTATGATACCAGGCCATGATCTTGCATGGAAGAGGGGAGAACTCTCAGAAAACATCAGGGCATGCAATTACTTTGCAACTCAGGGCACAACACCACCACTACAGCTATTGCAAGGAACCAGGTAAAAATGCAAGAGATTATGAAGGTTCTTAGGCTCGGGTGCAGAGCCATGAATGAATGCTAGGGCGGTTTGTCCTAAGCCCTCCCAGCCATGAAGCTCAGTGTACAGGAATAGGTTTGCCAGGACCTAGGAGGACCATACTCCCCTTCCTATGCTGTTAGCACTGCTGGGTGCAGCACACGCTGTGTGACTCAATGGCAAAGTGGCCACACCACTAAGCAGCTTCTCCCATCGCTCCATCAGGCAATGGTGTTCTTTACAAACACTGATGCACAAAGCCCCATAACTCCTGATATGGATTTTACTACTCCATTCAAGAGTTAGCAAAGTAAGACATGGAAACTCAACAGCCTTAAAAATTTTCCAGTGCCTCGCAGTTAGTGTGAGAGAGTTTTGAAGAAAAAAAATCAATGCCAGAAATTTGAAATCCCACTGCCTATTAGATCCAAGTCCACACCAGTGCTATAAGACAAAGCCCAAGGCTATTCAGCTGAGCTAACAGGGAATATAATATTCAGGAGTCTTTACAAGACATGCAGAAATCAATAGCACCATCCTAACTTCGCCACTTATTTGTGGTGGTTAGGTCACTTAAACTCCCCATTCTCCCTTATTCCTGCCCATAAAGTGAAGGCAATTCTAATGACTGCTCTTATTACAGAAATACTGGAAGATTTAATGAGCTAATATTTTTCCAACACTGGAAGTATGTAAAGTACTTGGCAAATGCTGAATGTTATCACCAGGGCTGGAGCAGCGGTGGATAGCAAGACTGCCAGCACTTGTAGCTAAGGAAGAGATAGGAAAAAGCTGTTTCATCAGAGATGGAACCAAATTTGAAATGGGTTCAATCTTTACAAGCCACTTATGGTACGATGATTGCACGTTCCAGCACTTGCTTAAAAACCCGGACATTGTTAAGTCACACCAGCTAGTTGCTGCTTTTCACAATCAAGAAAGCGACTCCCTCATCTCCACAAACACATCACACTGTTGCTTCTACTGGTTCTTCACATTCAACTTGCCTTTATGTATTTTAAAATCTCTATGCCAGAGGCAATGAATTAGTTCAAATGTCTTACAGAGGAGAGATTTACAGACTTAGTTGATAAATGCTGTGCTTCAGCCTAGGCTAGTTTTCCATGGCAGATTAACAGATGAAAGCTACCAAAAATGATTATAAAGTACAGGGTAAGAAACTCAGGTAATATAAAAGCAACTTCAGTTGGCCTAGGATGACTTATACTTTGAGGATCTGGCCATAAACTAAGAGGAAACTTGCCAACAGAGCTTTTCCTCAGCAACTATCTTACAAAAGCCAGTGCAATCCCAAGTAATTCCTCTATTAAACCCCTCTTTCAGCTCAGGAGTTCCTTCCTTTTACAGCAGCATTAGGAAATTGTGCCCAACAGCATCAGACCCATCTGTAAAAGTAATTTAACTATCAGATCCATGATTAGTATTTCAATTTGTGCACTGTGCTTATCAAAGAAGCTTAAGGCCCAGCTACAATTCATAAAGAAACACATTTTTCAAAGCCATCTGAGCCAACACGTTTGCCAGAGAACACTGAATCACTGAAATCAAGATCCTCTTCAGAAATAAAAACCATGGGAAAAATAGGCTTTGCGTCTTGCCCAGGACATCAATGGGCTTTGCTCAATGATGAAACACACTGATCACCAGCAGCCTAAACTCACAGCATGGCAGGTACTGGCAGTAAGTTTTGTCCTTGTAGATATCTTAGAAGGGTTCATAATTTTGCTCATTTCATAGTTTCCATTAAGATCAGACTATTCACATCAGTAAACATACACATTTGGTCAACTAAACTTTTATGATAAGATTATGCCCTGCACTGGAGTTTGCAAAACAGCACTGCTAACAGAATGTGCAGCTCTATGCCATCAGCTGCTATATATCTATTCATCCATTTTATCAGATAACCTTTGCTTGCAGTGCTTGTACCTGCACTCCAGTTTGAATTAAGATTGTGCATCTTTAATATCCCTATGGCTGAAATCCCTTACGTATTTGTAGTGATTTAAGTGGAGAAGGGTGCAGTTGATATGTTGGGGGTCTTTCCTTCCCTACCCAAACATCTAATGCTTTTATCCACTGCACCTTGAAATACACCATTTTCCCACCCCAACACAAGCCCACTTTTACCTGTCATACATGCTTATTTTTTTGCATACCCCAGGCCTGGTCTCCCCTCCCCGAGTGCTTTCCCTCCTGCCTCATGCCTCCTTCACCTGGCCCTCTACCTTCACCCCAATACATGTGTGCATACAGACATTACCTTTCTTCTTGGTACTTCTATCGTAACACACAGGCCCCCAGTAAGGTGGTAAGTGATGGCAACTGTCATGGGAAGGTGCCCGAGACACAGACAGAAATAGATGCTAGTTCTTCTCCGCTGCCAGGCCATGGCCCACATTTATGGTTTGGGTTGTGGTCACTAAGAAGCCCAGCAGAATAATATGTTTTTTTCTTATTACCCACTTCATTGTAGCATTTAATTTCATTAGGTTTACAGATTTCATAGAAAAATGTAGTGCTAAATGTAGATGAGAAAAATACATAGTACATACAGAAAACATATCCTATAGGAACCTTCCAGCATCATTTCCAGGTACCATATTTTTCTAATTATAAAACAACCCCTCCATATCCTCCTCTGTGCAGGGTGTCATGACATAAGCCCAACATAGTAACATGAAGGAATTAATATGCTCCCATCTTTCCTGCCACTGGCTGCATGAGAGTTATTTGCTTAAAAGCAACTTTGGAATACGAGTATTTTGACATCAAGTACTTTGAACCATCTCCAGGCAATCTCCTCGCAGGATCAGGTGAGTATAGCCCCATTTCCACTATGAAATGAGGAATAATGTTATTTGATTGCAGTCTTTTTATCTTTTCTAACACTTTTCTCTTTTGCTTTCTCCTCCTGTTACCTGGTGTGCAATATGCTCCTTAGGAGTCCCAGGGTGCATTGACTCAGGGAAATAGCTATTAATTATTAAACCTGTCTCTATAACAGCCTTCCAGGTGTTGAGGCAATCTGTAAGCTAAGCACTGATGTTTATCTCTGTAACACAGCACTACTGCATGAAACAAGGCAGCCAAGCTGCTGCACAAGCCTTTTTATGTTTATATTTTTTGGAATTGCCTTACAGTGGAAAAGTGCCTTTTTTTCAGAAAAAAAATAGAATTGGTCTATGGTTAAATCCTCCCTTTTGTCCACCTCTGGGCAGGCACGTGTCACTCTGCAAAACCTCACACTGATTTTAGTACTGCACTTAATCTTTGCTGTGTTAGCAGTCAGAAGCTGGAAACCTTGAGCCAGGTTTAGATCTGTCACCTGCCATTTGCAGGCCAGTTGATTTCTTGCAGGGTTACACACACCTACACATCAGCTGGCTACTTTTAAGGTTGTCCCTAGAAGGGGAATGGGGCAGGCAAGGGCTGAGGATCTGCTGCTGGCAAAAAGAAATCCAAAATGGTGGGGTAAGATTTAGTGCCCTGCAGTTGTCAGATGAAGCTTTCGTGATTAGATCTCCTGAGATTCACAGACCACGAGAGCAGCCAGCCTGAGAAGATGGCTAAAACCCAACTGCACTATGTCAGTTTGGTGGACCCTGGTGATACAGCACCAGAATTGCCTTTCATTCCTAGCAGGAATGATGAAGAAAGCCCAAATGTCATTTTGAGCCCTATTGCGCCACCATTTGAAATGAAACAGATGCAAAATTAGTACATTAAGACTGAACAAGATTTTGGAAGGCTGTGGCGGAGAAATCTATGGAGAAGTGCCAAAGCCAGCAGGATTACAGAAAGGTGCTGCCCTGAAAATATCTTCATGGATGGGAAGCATTCATTAGTACATTCTGCCTTTAATTCTATTATTATTTCATGGTCTGTAGTAACACAATAAAAATCCCTCTCAGGGACCTAAAGCTATTTTCCCAATCACTGTGCAAATAACATAAAAAAGCAAGTAATTCAGCAAGCACTGTAACACAAGAGTCCAGGTTTCTTATGTCTTGTGGTCATTTGCAGGTACAAACCAAGTCACTTTTTTGATACTTATTAGCACATCTCTCCCTTATGAATTGTTTGGTATCTAATACGATGCGAATTTACCTGCTACCTTTCTTTCTGGCACGTGACTTCAGGGTTCCTCTCTGCTCTGGTTAGCTGCCTACTTGCACAAAACTTGTAGGAATTCAATTAGTTTTCAGCCCGCTCTCCATCAACCAAATTAAATCAACCAGTGTACTCAACAGTTATCTGAGGACATACAGAGCATGACCACCTAAGCCTCATTTCCTGAGGAAACCAGACTTGCAATTCCTACTTCTAAAAGCCAATTGCTTGCAGTTGATACACAAAATAAATGTAAAGATAGGAAGAGAAGAAGATGGCAGAAAGGCTGAAGATAGGTAATAAGAAACCAAGCATACTGTTCTGCAAGAAAATGAACATTAGTCACAGTCCAATGCTGACAGCTGGCACCAGCTTCACAACCTGACGAGGCATCTAAAGGAAGGGTAGAAAGTCAGGAGGGAGGGGGCAAGGTGGGGTTTTGTCCCAGATCTTCTCAAATGTGTAAGGCAGCACGGAGGGATACTCCACTTGAGGGAAAGTTAACTAGTAAGAGGTGGACAAGCAAAAGTGGTTATGTCAAATAAGCAGGGACCAGCTGTTTACCCCTAGATTCAGCTGTGCTGATCCAAGGAGACTGACCTGGCTCCAGCCTTGCCCCTGTGGCTTGCAGTTCATCCCTACCCCTGCCCAGGGGCTCATCTTCCAGCTGAGCAGTTTGTGCAAACATGAACTCCTCCTGCTTCAGCTGAAGTGGAGCAAGGGGAAGCTTACCTTATAAATCCAGGTTCATTGTTCTGACAGGAGCAGGTTGAGAGGTGCTCCTGTGGGCAGGTCAAGAGGGGCAGTAACTTTTTTCACTGCCATAGCTGTTGGCAAAGGGGTGTCTGTCCACGTCCTCCGCAGGGCAACTGGTCTTGGGAAGGACTGTGTTTTCAGGTGCCTTCTTTATGAAAGCGCAACACTTGGGTTTTCAGTATGGGGAAGAGGAGAGGAGTCAGCTATGTGTTGAGAGACAACATGTTTCTGTCATTGTCTGTGTGATGAGAGCATCTAGGCTCTCACCTTCCCTTAATCGGTGCGTACTGGAGGTTTGGATGGAAAGAAAACCTGAATTTAAAGAAGTGTGCTTATTGTGTCGCATGTTTTGGCTGATGTGGTTCTAGTGAGAAGCAGCAGCCTATGGGTGCTAGTGGCCAAGTGGTGGGACATGTAGGCTGTGGTGACAAGGAAAGGCAGGAGACAATACGAGGGAATACCAAGTTCTGTGGAGGTAGGACTACTCACCAGTTCCATTATTTCATACATCCATAAGGCAATGTCAAGTTTTACATTTGGTCATTTGGACATAAGCCTGGAATAGATAAATGTGAGAATTATTAGCTGAAGCTGTGACGAATCAGGCATATGCTCAGCCTCTAGAAAGCCACCTGCTCTTCTTCCTCTACCTGCATCAAGAGCAGGAGATGGCAGACTTCGCAGCTCTCTCCATTTTCCAGCTCTCTGCTGGCAGAGCTACCTTGTTCCAGGAGGTTTTTTCCACTGGCTAAGCCTGATGCTTTAAGGCCCATGAAGGCTTTAAAGCTACTTACAGATTGCAAAGTGACCTTTTTTAGGCTTCAGATTCTGAGACTGACTCATGTGAACTAAGAGACCCTGAACATAGAGAGCAAATTCTCTTTCATATTTCTCAACTGTCACATATTCATTAGTTATAAATAATAAATGTCACATGGCTTGCAAAATATATATCCAACCTATTTAAAAATACTCAATGCTCATGATAAGCTTTTTATCTTAAAGTATTTTTGGTCTCAGTCATTGTTTTCAGCCCTTGACCGCAGGACTACCTATGGGAGGGAAGGAGAAAGGTAAATACCATACATCATACTTTTAAATGTGAAGACAGGAGAGGGGGATAAGCCAGAGGCAGATCTTGGACCAAAACCCAGGAGGAATGAGGATGGACTTGTGCACGCAGCAGCCATCATGGTTGCAATGCTTTGCAGAAAAGCTGTGCTTGTTGGCTGCAGGTTGCCAGACACCGGGCAGGAATATTCCCTGCAAGATCCATCCTTACCATCTGGCCCACAGCTCTGCTCCCAGCCCCGGGAAAGGCAGGACAGGAGGCAGAGCAGGTCACCGCTCTTCCCAGCTGAGCCCCACCACTGACTGCTGTGCAAGTCTGTAAGGCAGGCAGGGAATACATAGCTTGGCTTCATGTGAACATAACACAATTCCTCTCTCCTCACCAGTTCACTAAACTCACATTTCCTATGCCTCTGCTAGTGCAGTTCATGCTGAAAAATAGTCTTCTTAATGGCCGAGTTTGTTTGCTTTCTTTGAGGATGTTTATTTAATATCTCTTCACTAATAAGTCAGGCTTTTTCTATGATCCACAAGACATCAATATTGCATGTGCTCAGGGACCTGAAGCACGTACACTAAGCACTGTGTATTTCAAACAGCCAGTGTGTTTTGTTAACAACAACTAAACAAGCTAGGGAGCAGCCTGAACTTTTAGAGTCAAAGTGAGATCAAAGCATGCAAAGGTTAATTGGCAAAATGCCACAGGAGCCATTCTGCATCAAGAGCAGGAGTGGGAATTTATGATTTACAAGCGTACCATTAAAGACTGCTTTAATCACTAGATTACTCTAAGTACTTGCAAATTTTAATACAGCAAACCACTATTTTTTTTCTACTTTAGCATCAAAAAAACCTCCTTTCTTAAATATAGAAGCACATAATCAGATTCCTATAAAAGGCTTCCCCCCCAAATCCAACAAAAACATTAATGTTATAATTAACACCACAGATATCTCTGGAGGGTAGGGGGAAGAATACACCTCTTCCTCCCCGCTCCTTTTGTGCTTCTCATAGCTATTTGCCTGGAGCCACTTGCCCCATTTGCCCCTGCTGCCCTCTGGGTTATTTCCTCCTCCTTCTGTGAGGAAACAGGCATTGCCCCATGCTGACCCACAGCTCAAGGACCCTGATGTTGTCCCCTGAGCACAGAAATCCCCTGGTGCCCCTGTGTACTTCACTTGCCCAGTATGCTCTTTGGACAACAACTTTGCCAAAATAGGGATGGGGAGTGGTATTGAGGGAGCCCCCCCAACCGTACATCCCTGGTGCCAGGGACACACCACCCAGAGGGTCCCCCCCCCCAGCCAGGGGAAGCTACTGCAGGAGCAAGGCAGAGAGCCTGGCTCAAACCCTCCTGAAAATGGTATGTTAAATAGTCTATTGTGCACTTAAATGGTATTTATAGACACCATCAATCACACAGGTCCTAAATGCATTAAATCAAGATTTGTTTAAAGACTGGTGTTCTTCCAGCCTCCTAAAAACAGCTCAGAAAAATGAAATCATTATAGCCCTCACCTAAATGTCATGGATTCAAGTAGGTCCCTGATGCTCAGCAGGGCTTAGGCTTACACACAGCCCCAGGCCCCACCGCTGGCATCCCTCACAGAGGTGGACACAAGGAACAAGCTCAGGTTGACCTTCTGTGTTACAGTGAGCAGGTCTCATGATACCCTTATCTTCATAAAATCACGATTCAGTGGAGCAACATCAGTACAGAGCTAGTGCGGAGTAAGCTAAAACCAGCCCCCAAACCTGCAGAACTGGTAAAAATGAAAACAGAGCACAAAGACACAACCCCAAGCCAAAGTGAACAACTGACCTCTTGCACCGCTTTTAAACTCTAACCGCCATGGGTCTCTGACCATAATTGGGCACAGCTGGGCTCTATCGTTTGCCTCCAGCCAGGAGGAAGTCTGAAGCACCAAACAGAAAACATATGGAACTACAGACCTTGCTAAATGAGCCATAAGCAGCATTTTTCATTCCTGAAGTGGTGGCATTTTAGGCAGCATTAGAGTGTTTGCAGGGGTGCAGTTTCTTGGGCAAACACTTGCTTTTTGGACACCTGAACATAATTTATGCAGCTGTAGCAGATGTCCTATAGCCTAGGACATAGGGATAGCAGCAGGCAGTACTGGCATACTAACAGCATGAAGAGTGATAGGCACAGTACCTCAGTACTCAGTGGATGCGTGTACTGTCATCCTGCTTTTGACTCTTAAGCCTAAAATGAGTTATTTAACCTCTGATTTTGGGTTTCCCTGGCTACTCAGGTTTTTATTTGCATTTACCAATTTATTGGTGATGCTTGCAAAAGTAAGGTAGCACTTACAAGCCATTCTCAAGAGAATCAGCATTTTACATCCTGAGTTTTACTAGTGCAATGGTACTAGAAGCAGAAATGAGGCATAAGTTAGTGTGACTCCTTGCAGGAATGTTGCTGCTTATTCCCTACATAACTAACCTACAAGGGCAGAGGAATATTAAACATCATGTAGTCCACTGATTTGCTTACGCATGCAAAACCTCCACTGCAAATTTAACCAATGTCTATACCTACGGTGCAACAGGGTAAGCTGTGATGCAGTTTGCTTTTTCTTCATTCCAGTAATTAGGTTCTATATTTTTGTGTCCCCCCCCCCCCCCCTTTATTTTTTGGTGTTAAATGTTCTGCAGAAAGTCAAACCACAGGCAGCTTGCTTCTACAAACCAATCCAATTAGTTAAGATTGTGGACAGATTGCAATTTAAGACTCCACAGAGATGCCTGGATGGAAATCCTTTAGGTTAGTTAGTTCTTATTCAAAAACACACAAACAAGAATGGAGGATAGCAGCACATTTAAGTTGGGGACTGGTGGCTGGAGACCACCAGATAATTAAAGGTCTGTCCTTAATTATCACCCTTAGAAAAGGGAGGGCCAGATAAGCTGGGATATGACCCATTAATGACAAGGACAGGTATGTAGGTCACTATCATATGGAAGGACACAGAGCAGAACCTAAGCAGCAACCTACATGCAGTGCCCCAGTTCAAAGAAGAAACGGGCGACACCTTCAAAAAGAGCTCTGGCTGCAGATCAGGGAACAGCAAGAGGCCCCCCCCATCCAAAGGAAAACACTGTGCCCAGCTTTCTTCTCCCTCTGGATGGACAGATGGCCATCTTGGCTGCTGTCAGGAGATAGCTGATGAAAAAATCTTTGATGAAGAATTCCTAGGATTTTGTGGGGCCAAAAATATGGAGAGCAAACAGGTGCAGGGGATATGCAGACAGCTGCATGTACAGTGTGAGTGATTTCTTCTGCTTGGTCCTGCTCTTCCTTGTGGTCTTTCATCCAGAAAAAGAGAGTGAAAGAAAGCAGAAGGGAACAAAGATTTCTTTCCTAAGGCATAAAACACAAATGAGGCAGACAGCACAGTAGATGCAAAGGTTTCAGACGTTCATTTCTGGGAACGGGTTAGGAAAGATCTGAATCCAGCTTCAGCAGGGTGAGTCATCAGCTAGTCTGCAGCTCCAGTTGAATAGCTTCTATAGCTCTTGGAAATAAAAGTTGCCAGCATATAAATGCCAATAAAGTGGGTACGGTAGGCTTAGAAATGATCGCATGAGATCATCCTGGAGGATCAGCTACCCAGCTGGAGTCAGTAAGGGTCAGAAATGCTGACAGTCACTTCTCCATGGCTTTCTAGTGATGACTATTTTAATCCATGTGACTCCAGAAGGTACCATGGTTGTCACCTGCCAGGCAGTTCCCTTGATTGTATGGTGTCACAAAGCAATAACATATGACTATTTCCCTGGACCATGAAGTGGGTATTTCAGGACATAGTATTTTAAATAACTGTTTATACAGTAACAGCTCGCGGCAATGGAGTCATGAAGTGTTTCTGAGGTTACTTAGTACTGCAGAAAAACAGAACAAGAAACCACCTGAGCTCCCTAAACTATGGCCTTGGTACCACAGGGTGCCACAAACCCCACAGAAGTGGCAAGGGCTTGGCGCAGCAGTAGGAGCTGCTTTGGGTGCCAGCTACCCACATTTTTGCAACCTTTGATCTAAACAGCTTGAATATTGGGGGAGAACCATAACACTGCAAACAGCTCAATTGCATCAGGTCTTCTGGCATCATCAGAGGTATTACTGTACCCAGTATTTCTGCCACTACCAGCTCTGATCAAAATGGTACCAGTTTATCAGGAATATTTGCCACCAATAGGGCTAAATAGAGGATAAGACCTTTGTTGTGTGAATAGTGAGTTTGAAACGTGTCTTCTTTTCACACTGGAATGAAATCTGAATGTTGCAAAACCCTGAAAAATAATTGTTTAGGATTGATCATAATGCAGAAGGAATTCTTAATCTGCCTGTGGAGTTTTTGTGTTGTTAGGAAAACAAACATTTCACATGGAAAAAGGAAATGTTTTATTCCAAAAAGTCCCCCAAAGTGAAAGCAGGACACGTTACCACCATCCAAAATTTGCGAAACATGAATTTCTGTGGAACTGTATTTTTTTTACTGGCCTGCAGTGGCTGTAATTGGTTATTGTTTATCTGCCCAATTCTAATCAGTATAGCCAACAAGGGTATGCTGAAAAATTACATCACATTTTATCAGCAAAAATGTATTTATAATGTATTTGTAATGACAAAAGAATGAGGTCACTAAATATAGTTTATTTCACCCCAAGGGGGCTAATATGGGAGAGTGGCAGAAGGCTGGTGGGCATCAATTGAGCCTATGCTAGAAGAACTGCAGGAAGAGCTATGCAGTGAACAATATCAAAATATTAGATTAGGGGCAGCGTGGTCATTTTGAGCAACTTTGTATTTTAAAATGGCTGGGCAAGTGGCAGATTGAGAGAGACCAGAACAACAACACCAGGGTTCCAGTATTAGCAAGTCAAATTGTAAACTGACATCAGGAACACTGTGATGATTGTGTCATGAATTTCACAATATTTGGTGCTGTTTTCTACAGCTCTTGCTCCTGCCACTCTGTAATTACATTAAAATTGCTATTCTCATGTAAAAGTAAAAAGTGTTTCCAGCCTTGAAAGTTTAAAAAACATTAACCAAGGACTCCAAATGAAAAAAGTAAATAAAAAGCACATGAAACTAATTATTTAAACCCCCCAAACTCTCAGGGTTTTCCAGCAGACAGCTCATGATGTGTGATGGTCTGAGTTGAGCTGATAGTTGCTGGCTGCTCAACTGGAGAAAATTTGGTTTTCTTGAGGGAGAGGTGACTAAGAGAGAGTATCTGTTTTTAAAAGATAAGACAGTAAATTGTGGTGGCTGTGTGGTTGGTAGGAAGGAATAGCTGTAGTTTTCATGTGGGTTTTTTTGTGTGTGAGAGATGGAACTAGGAGAAAGACTAAAAGTGGATCCTAGCTAAATCTTTAATGACAATCTTTGCACTTGCTCCCTATCTCTTTATCTGTGTTTCTTACATACCACTACAGAAATTTTCAAATACCTGAGAAATGCATCACTAACTGGGATATATATACATGTATACATATGGGGATCTATACATGCATATATATCCGTGTGTTCTAAATGCCCACAGGCCTTTAGCCATCTAACGACTTGTAGGAAATAACAGCTACAACACGCAAGAGTTACGAAGTAAGAATGTAGCTGCCACAAATCCAACTCTAATCCTCCTTTAATTATACAGGCAAGTGGTGCCTTAATGCTGAGACAGCTCCACACTGCAGTGTGCTCCAGCAAGCATGAAGGAAGCAGCAGCACCTGATGACACCAGACTGTACAGTACAGAGAGTGAAGTGAAGGCTACAATTAGGAAACCACTTTATTGTGAAGCAGGCAGTCTAGTGAAAGCAACTGATGGGACCAGCTGACTGCATCTATATTGACAATAGCCTGCTAGCATCATTACTATCTGTCATCTTCTCCCCCCCTTCTCTAGCACATCTCTGAATGCATAGAGTGGGGTAATCTCCCCACACCATCCATCAAGACCAAAATCCTCAGTTAAATCACTCCACTGAGATCTGCCCGAACTCACGTGTTATGATGGCCACTATGCCGGGGGGAGAATTTCACTTCTGAGGACACCTATGGCAAACAGCCAAGAAAGGATGGCTGCATCCTGGCTTCACACATGCTTCCTCATGCGTGAAAGACATAAACGAAATACAGAAAATACAGCTAGGCAGTGGTAGAAGCAGAGTAGACTAGGCTAAATCTCAGCAGAAAGTTAGATAACAACAAATGCAAGGCGCTTACAAAGAGTTTTTCTTCCCAGAGCTCCAAATGCTCTTACACAGTTTAGTGAATTCATCACTCCTGGCTCTTGTGAGAAGGTGTCAAAGACCAATTACCTGTTGTCCAGCCAGGAGGCTGGGGTAGCAGAAGAGAGCAAGGTGCTTGTTCAAGGCCTGACACATGAACAGAAGAGTCTGCTAACCTTCAGTGCTTAATTCTGAAAAATTTAGCTTACATACCTCAAAGAGACCTTTGGAGATCCCTAATCCATCTGTCCCTCATGTCTGTTACCCTATATGTTTTTTCCCCCCCAGACTATTTTGCACAGTTTGGCTTGGAGAAACTAGTAACTTCTCTGTGTATGCTGACTGGGCTAGCCCCTTGCTTTTCAGCTTAGCCGTTAATGCAAGTGGAAATACATACAGGAAGAAGCTTGCCCTTTTACTGCCCTTGACGCACCTAGTCTGAGCCTACAGAACTTTGGATCTCCAGGGCTCTCCATCTAGCAGCTTGTAAAAGCATTCCAAATTTACTAGTCTTTTAACCAGCAAAGAAAATAAATCTTCCTTGCCATAAATGCTAATGTTGGTGCACTGAGAAATTCAACGGGAGGCTGCAGAGAGAGAGAGAAACATTCCCCATGCAATGGTTAAAGTGCCAGTTCATGAAAGCTGATGTCAGCGCATGCTTTCAGGGTGGCAGAGCACTTTGCATTTATCCTCTCCTTGTTTGTGCTCCATCTGGATGGGCTCCAGTGGAAAAAAGAAAAGGAGAAGCTAATGCCTTTCTAATACATTTCTGAATTCCTTCAGTTTCATGCAGGGAGCAGGTTCTGAAGCATTTAACTTTTGCTTGCCCAGTTCAATGAGATAAAAGAAACCAAAGGCAGCTGGTGCTCATGGCCAAACTAAGTTATAATTAGATTGTTATAGCAAACAGTCAGTTGGGGCAGCTCCAAGGAGGACCAAAGGAGAGCACACTGGTAATTAACATAATCTCAGGATTCAATAGTTTTCAAAGGCAACCCTGTTTCCCATCAACTGCTTTCATGTAAAGTCATGATGGTTCAAAACCAAAAACATCTCCATGAGTAAGCTACAGGTTTCTGCTAAAAATGGTCTGATGGGAAGACACCTGAGAGCAGTTCCCCAACTCCATGGTATTGTTCGCAGGTTAGAGGATAATCAGGGCCACTACTAGGCTTCCTACTGAAGCAGATCTCCCTTCCCTGGAATGGAACAGCACAGGGAGTGCTGCATGTCTGCCCTTTCCATAACCCCTTGTCCTCTTCCAGCAGTGGCACCGCCAGTTAGGTCAAGCAGAGCAGTTGGTTGAAGGTGTGAGCTGTGAGCATCCCGGCAGAGATGCTGGCTGCTGGGAGGCAGCCTTATGTGGAAAAATACCAAAATATCTTTTTTTTTCCTTCTTTTTTTTCTTTTTTTTTTTTAATTTCTGGGCTGCTGTTGGAGTCAGTAGGACAGCCTTACCCAATCAATATGGTCACACACATGCTGTAACTGCTACAATAATTACATTGCAGGGTTTCTTACTGAAGATGGCTACTGATAATTTGGTTTTAGAGCTACACACTGGTACTGTCAAGCAGCGTGGCTGAATGGATGATAACTCTGCATGACAGCAGTTTTGGGCTGTGGGCACTCTCATAACTGGCACAGTTACGTGTTACAAACAGCTCATGTTGATCAATACGTTAGCTCTGCAGTGAAGCTGCCTCTCAAGCACTGAAATAACAACTTTGAATTTACTGGGATTATTCAGAAGAAACAACTTTTCTTTCTCCCTGGACATGCTGATGGTTTAGACTTATTTCCCATTTCAAAAATTAGGATGGCAATATAAAAAAATTAAAAGGTTCCAAAGCAGTAATATTTTTCAACTATAAGCTTTCAGCTGGAAAATAAGTCAAAAGGCAGACATCCTGCACTTCTGAATATTCTGAAAGTAAATAGTCTTTGAAATAACATTCTGAAATGAAAAATTTCACTTTAGGTCCACTTTTCCCCATCATTTCTCTTCCACCAAGTAAAAAATGAAAGACAAACAGACCAACGACACAAGAAAAAAAATTCCATTTCAGCAACTTAATTTGTTCTCCGTAGGATTTTTTTTTTTTTTTTCTGTTCTAAAGGATATACCTTCACCATGTAAACAGATCTGAGATCAGTTCCCTGAAAATCCTGACCCTTTCTACCCTAAGCAAAGTGCAAGGACCCCTTCAGAGCTAGGCGAGGAGAGGGCGCAACCTGCAGGCTTGCATCTCACAGGCTGGAGGTAGAACCTGGTGAGCTAATTGCTGGGTGTATGTAATACAAGTGGGAGCATGATGGGAGAGCAGTAAACTTGTCTCTCCTCTCCATTCCCCACCCTGCAATAATCACAGCCTGGGCCTCTGCCAAAGCGCTGCTGAGCACTCAGTGCCCCTGTATGGATATGGAGCATGAGGGCAGACCTGATCCTCGGTGACCTACAAACCGCACAGCTTGCGTCTCCCCACCTCTGTCTCCCCACTCGAACAGACTGCCAATGTTTTGCTGTATTTGCATTCAAGCTAAGGGGAAAAAGAGGCGTAAAGTTGGCACAGCTACCAGTCTAGCTACGTTAGCGATTGAGTGATGAGTTGTATAGTGGTTACACAACTGGGCTGTGTCTGTGGAACCAGGACTTGTGGATTTAATTTCCTGCTCAGTCACTGACTCATCACATAGCCCAGGGCACATCACTTCACCTCTCTGCACATAAATTTAATCATCTTTAGTTGGGGTTTAATAAGACTATCTCACAGGAATGTTAGGACACACAAATTACCCTCATAAATATTTGTAAAATGCTTCAACAAAGGCATTGAGTATTATGTTGTTGACTAAGTAACAGCCAGGGGAATGTCCTAATCACCAGGCTGGCTTATTTACTTACCTTGCACCAGAGATTTCTGGCAGCTGTACCAAAAGAGGTAGAGGAAAGGGTGAAGAGATTGTTTGACTAGTGCAGCAGGAGCAGCAGCAGAAAAAAGTCAGCTCATGCCACAAAACAAGTACGTGATGGATAAATGTTATGCTAAAGTCTGAGAGGCATTTGTGTCATTTTCAGCCCAGATGCACAGAAAGTTTATGTAGATGACACTTACAGTGATGGAATATGGATGCCTAATCCTGTTATGTGTGGTCTACAAAGTCCCATGTCATTTCTTCAGAATACATGGTCAACTCTGTTTTCAGACTTAAAAAGCATTTAGATACCTGAAGTTCTGTTTTTGCACTTTCCCAGAGGTGTTATCGTCTTGCCTACGGTGAGCATCTCACTGTCTGTCCTCCACCTGAGGCTGTCTGGGATTCACAGCCTAGGTGTGTCAGCGCCTCAGATCCCCAGAGGGTCTGGGAGGAATACGCAGGGATATTATATGATTCATATAATCACTCAGTTTTGCTGTGGGATGTTAAGGAGCAGCTGCACTCCAGGCCCTAGAGGCTGTATTTGTAGACAGGTAAGCTTTCTGAGGGTCCCAACATCTGCACTGAAGTAATACAAGATGGTTGCTGAGAAAGCTAAGCAGAGAGCAAGTCTTAGAAACATTCAGAAGATGTGCCCTTAATTTCTGTTGTCTAAGCTATCCCAACTGTGTCTTCCCCACTTATTCCTAACTCCTGTGTTTTACTTTGTTCTGAAAGCTGCTTCAGAGGATATCTATGGGCAACCTGGCAAGTGCAGGTAAATCCCTGGTGGGTAGAGAGCTGCTGAACTGGCCAATTCCTGTGACTTTAACAGGAGGTACTGATTGCAAAACTGAGTTGGTGCAAGAGCAAGGAAAGTACTTTCTGCCTCATCCATCCACTATGAAGCCATTTTTCTGAAATGCCCAAGGCCCAGCTGCCCTGCTGTTGTTAAATTGAAGCACTGCTGAGCAGCCCTGGCTGCTGTTTTACTTTGGGGATTATCTCCTATCACAACCTAAACCCGTTGGGGCCCTCAGGTGGTGCTTCCAGTCACCTAAGCAACACAGATGGTAGCTAAAGGCTTTTCCTTCATGGTTAGTTTTTAACACTAGAAGGAATTTAAAAAAAATCCTTAATGGTTATGATACAGACACTTTAAAGATATCAGGTCACTTTCTTTCTTCACAGCCATAATCATTTTGGACAGGCTGGATCGATGGGCTGAGGCCAATTGTATGAAGTTCCACAAGGCCAAGTGCCAGGTCCTGCACTTTGGTCACAACAACCCCATGCAGCGCTACAGGCTTGGGGAAGAGTGGCTGGAAAGCTGCCCAGCAGAGAAAGACCTGGGGGTGCTGGTTGACAGCCGGCTGAATATGAGCCAGCAGTGTGCCCAGGTGGCCAAGAAGGCCAACGGCATCCTGGCCTGCATCAGAAATAGTGTGGCCAGCAGGAGCAGGGAGGTGATTGTTCCCCTGTACTCAGCACTGGTGAGGCCGCACCTCGAGTACTGTGTTCAGTTTTGGGCCCCTCGCTACAGGAAAGACATTGAGGTGCTGGAGCGTGTCCAGAGAAGGGCAACCAAGTTGGTGAGGGGCCTGGAGCACAAGTCTTATGAGGAGCGGCTGAGGGAGCTGGGGTTGTTTAGCCTGGAGAAGAGGAGGCTGAGGGGAGACCTTATCGCTCTCTACAACTACCTGAAGGGGGGTTGTAGTGAGGTGGGTGCTGGTCTCTTCTGTCAGGTGGCTGGAGATAGGACAAGAGGAAATGGCCTCAAGTCACAGCAGGGGAGGTTTAGATTGGATATTAGGAAAGATTTCTTTACTGAGAGAGTTGTCAGGTATTGGAACAGGCTTCCCAGGGAAGTGGTTGAGTCACCATCCCTGGAGGTATTCAAAAAGTGCGTAGACAAGGCACTTCAGGACATGGTTTAGCGGGCATGGATGATGGTTGGACTCTATGATCTTGAAGGTCTTTTCCAACCTAAATGATTCTATGATTCTATTTTATGCTGATGAGAAAGCACTCTTAGATGCTTGGAAGCAGCTGGTTCCTCCAGCTGAAATAACTCACGCCAGGGTCAGCCCACGGATCAATGGCAGAAATTCCCAACTGCCTCTCACTGAACCATGTCCCTGCAGCACCACTAGTCCAAAGGGACTATTAAATCCTTCTTGTAAGGAAGAAGGTGGCCTGGAAACTACAAGCACCCTACCACTGAAAAACGTTCATGGATCCCATATTCCATCCAACGGAGGACATGAGCCCATTTTTATACCTGACTTCTACAAATCCTGCTGAAGGCACGCAATTAGGGAAAACCCATATGGTTCAGTGAATGAAGTTTTCTCTGTAAAATCCACGTAACTTAATCTAGTTATGACTGCATTATGAGTGACAGTTACATAGGTCACGGAAATGGGAAGACATAAGGGAACTTCTTCCAGTCTCTAGTCAGTGAGTAGTTCCAATCATGCCTTAAATAAGCTCTCCCGTGTTTCATTGGATTTGTTTTCTATAATTGCTCAAGCCCTGGCCTTTTCTTGTTTCCTTGGGTGACTGTTCTCTCCGATGGTCAAAAACAGAACAATTTTTGCTTTGTGCTAGGATGTTTATCAAAAGCAGCTAAAGTTAATAATCTCCCCCCCGCCCCAAGTCAGGTGTGTGTTGATAGTGTTGGGTTTCAAAATACATAAGAGGAATCTACTGAACTCAGAAAGGAATTCAATAGGCAAAAGATGGTGGAACATCTGGTGTCCACAAAAGCTAAGTGGTGGCAAGGACAGTAGCTGACAGTTAAATGGAAGATATTCAGCATGTGCTAAGTTAAAATGTGCAAGCCTCTTTCCCCTCTTCCACCACCCCCTTTTTTGGATACAGACTCCTGGTGCTAGAAATGCTTCTCAGATACCTGGATGAGCAACCTGTGTACTCAGGACAGAAATAGTTTTAAAACAATAATTCTCAGGAGCATCCCTCCCTGTAATGCTCAGGGATTTATGATAAGCAAAAAACTTGTTTCATTTAAGTAATTTGTGAACTACTTTATGGATAGACTTTTGTCTTGCTTTTCCCAAAATCCCAGATACCTTCCTTCTAAAAAAAGGGTAAAAAAGAGCAAGCATTGCAAACCTGTGGCCCTTCAATAGCAAATTCTTTAAATACCTCAGGGAACATGAATCAGGCAAATGCAGAGTTGTAAAAATCCAGAGCTTTTCCATACCCCTCTCTTTGGGGTGGGGTTGTTTCAGCTCAACTTTTTAGCTAAATACCCCTCAAAGTAACAGAATTCTTGCCCAGATGTCCTAATCTATAACATACTGAACAGCTGTTAAAATGACATCATTTGTCATCAGTACATCTGTATCTCACCATCTAGAAGCTGGTGGGAGGAAACATTTAGCAATCTCCAAAGCCACACAAAATTCTTCTGTGCAGATATTTTTCTGAATTTTCCCTGTCTTCCCTAAGTTCACTGAGGACCTAAACTGGACCCTGGGGCAAACTGACCCTAGATGAAACTCTTTTGTGCCATTTGACCTTATGTCCTGGTTTCAGCTGGGATAGAGTTAATTGTCTTCCTAGTAGCTGGTACAGTGCTATGTTTTGAGTTCAGTTTGAGAAGAATGTTGATAGCACTGATGTTTTCAGTTGTTGCTAAGTAATGTTTAGTCTAAAGTCAAGGATTTTTCAGCTTCTTATCCCCAGCCAGCGAGAAAGCTGGAGGGGCACAAGAAGTTGGCACAGGACACAGCCAGGGCAGCTGACCCAAACTGGCCAATGGGGTATTCCATACCATGGGACGTCACATCTAGTATAGGAACTGGGGGGAGTGGGGGTGGGGGATTGCTGCTCGGGGACTAGCTGGGTGTCGATTGGCAGGTGGTGAGCAATTGCACTGCACATCATTTGTACATTCCAATCCTTTCATTATTGCTGTTGTCATTTTATTAGTGTTATCATTATCATTATTAGTTTCTTCTT
The DNA here is from genome assembly GCF_900496995.4 of Aquila chrysaetos chrysaetos. NCBI lineage: Eukaryota > Metazoa > Chordata > Aves > Accipitriformes > Accipitridae > Aquila > Aquila chrysaetos. Next base: position 17,794,438 of record NC_044016.1, read on the forward strand.
TTCTGTTCTATTAAACCATTCTTATCTCAACCCACAAGTTTTACTTCTTTTCTCGATTTTTCTCCCCCATCCCACTGGGTGGGGAGGGAGTGAGCGAGCGGCTGCGTGGTGCTTAGTTGCTGGCTGAGGTTAAACCATGACACCTTACAAAGCAAAACACAGACACTGTACCATGACGAGAGGGAGGTCCATCAGCAGCTACAAAGGAGACCAGAACTAGAACTCAACTGCCGCCAAAGCTGTAGATAAATTATTTGCCATCACTTGTCAGGCTCCACCATCTCCTTGTTTGAAGAACAGATTACTTCTCAAGATCAGGCAACAGCATAACATTTATTCCCAACGCCCTTCACAACAACCTGAGCTGGGCAGCAAGGCCAGTACCCACAAAGGTCCTTTGGATGGTGACTGTTCGTGTGGGCTGAGCTGTAGCTCTTCTCCAGAGGAGGAATTCATAAAGCCTGTTTCCTCAGGATGCTAGGAAATCAGTTTACACAGAAGAGGTTCTTTTCAGTGGTGGGTGAGACCACCATTGGACAAAGCAAAATCTTGGGCTAAGATGGCATCCATTTCATGCATTTTTCTATACAGACTTAAAGTTTCTCCTAAGCCTCTCTTCTTTTGTGCATCAGTAGGGAATCTGGCCTACTCAGCAGTCCACTGAGGGAAAATGCCATAAGGGCATTTGAAACCAATGGCATGTTATTGCAGAAAAAAGGGGGAAGGGACAACTGACAGACAGGATGCACAGATTACTTTCTGGTTTAATGTGACACTGAATGCAGTCAGACTAAAATCCAGACCTAACCATTTGTAATTTACTCCAGCTTAATATTACCTCTGCTTAATGAGCACAGAGGGAATGCTCAACAGTAATATCTTCAAGGAAATAATTTTGCTTGTGGAGCAGCTGCAAACTGCATGATTCTTGATTTTTTTTTTTTTAAATGTCAGTGCAGTTCATCACATACTTCAGTCTGCACAACAAAGATGCCAGAAGATACTTCCATAGACTAAATAAGAAGCCTGCCAGTTCCTGCTCCAGCTACTCTGTGCTCCTGCTGTAGTACTGCATTAGAGCTACATCACAGCTACAGAAACTAGGGGAAAACTCTCCTGCTGCAGAAGCAGCACAAAGCCAATATAAATTGAGCTCGATGGTTTCTCAGTTCCCAAAAGCATCAGTAAAGGCAGTATTCCTTACAGAGCTGAATGCCACAGGGAGCTGAGGACCTGCAGTCCGAAGAGTCACCTGGGCTCCCACACAAGAATTATTTCCACTCTGGAATCCTTCAGGATGGTGGAAGAGCTAAGAGCTGTCTTTTACCTCACTTCCCAACTGGCTGCACCTCCTATGTTTTGGCTTTCAGAAGCTCAGAACAAAATTTAGCTTTCTAAGTGAGGAAAAGGAACGTCTAGTTATTCTAGCAGGGCCACCAGCATGGAACCCAAGATGCACTTGTATCCATCTCTAGGCAGAACAAATCTGATGTGAGAAACTGCAGTATTTTGTAGCTCTAACTCATGCTGTAGGACCCTCACCCCACTTCATGCATGAACACTTGATTTAGAAAAGTAAATCAGCACTGAACTACTGTTTTGAGTTTCCTTTAAAATATCTAGTAGTGATGGAACGTTCTGCAGAGAACTATATCTTTTTACTCCTTCACAAGCCAAGAGCTGTATGAGCAGTGCTCATACATGAGAGTCCAAGCTCCCAGGAGGGAAGAGGACTCAAGAACAACATTCAGGGATGAGAGGAGATTGTAGCCTTCATGATTCACTGGGATATTTGCTCAGGTTCCTCAGCTGTGAGGCTTATATTTTACAATGTGTCTGAGGTGAAGATGCTGTGGAATGGACTGGAATACAGTAAATCTTGTCTCCTGCATTGCAGGTTTGAGGTTGTGTTTGCTTCCATTTATCGAGCTAAATAAATATCAGCAGTTGGGATAGTAGATAGTTAATGACCCACAGTGCAGACAGAAACAGGAAGAGCAGCAGAGATGCCTGTGCTGTACTGAAACAAGATGCAGGTGCTTCTGTTTTGCATTCCAAATATACCCCCACTTGGCACTGCATGTAGAGCTCCCAGACACACATCTGTGGATAAGATTTAGGCAAATAAAAGTCCTACTAGTAATAGCCCAACCTTTGAGTGTAGATCAAAGGAGAGGTGAGTGGAGCTACAGTCCCTGAAACCTGACTATACAACTTGTATTTTACCCACCTCTTATCATCTTAGCAAGGACAACGACAGGAGTGAAATGGAAAAAGGAGGAGTCTGACGATCTTCTGTGTGCCTAATGAGTAGATTTAGGAACACCAGAACACTTTCTTTCCTGAAACATTTTAATTTTCTGCTCATTTGCATTTCTGGAGTGGAAACATAGTACACCTCACAAAAAAAATCACACCAGTGCAAACCATACTTTGACTTCAGTAAAATAAAAAAATGAAGTATGTGACATATATAGGAAATAGCAAAGATATTGGAAAACAAGATCACAGGGAACCTGTGAAGTATATTCTGTACTAGTAGATCATATGCATTGACCTGCAAATATAAAACAAGAAATGTCTAATTTCCAGGAACGACCTCCTCTGAAGTCCTGATCAGAATTTTGAAAAAACTTTGGAAATTCTTCCTTGGAGAACAGCCATGGAGACTCCAGTCTGGGAGACCTGAACACACCACAGGTCCTATGAGAACCATTCAGCCAGGCTAGGTTGCCAATCAGGTACCTCATTTTTGTTTAGACCCCCTACTGCATGCTAGTGAAGAGATTCCTCCTTCACAGGAAGAGTCATTCTGGGACAAGCTGCTGTACAGCAGTGGGCAGGAGGATACAGGACTGCCCTGGGGTCTTTAGCCCTGGAGGCGAAGCGATGTGCATGGCCCAGGCCCACATTCAGTCCCAGACAGATAGAGCCTGGAGTTCAAGGCCGTGGAGAAGGTGCAGTTATTGTAGCTGTGCTGCCCAGCACTGCACCAGGGATGCCACATGGATGGTCCAGGTTACTCAGAATCATAGAATCATTTAGGTTGGAAAAGACCTTCAAGATCATCGAGTCCAACCATCACCCATGCCCACTAAGAAGTTGACTTAAAGATGTTTCCATGGCATTGTACTTCCATGTGTAGAAATGGTCTTGCTGAATCTAACATGTGGAATTGCAGCTTTTCTTTTTTATCTCACTTACTTTGCGATTGGGGAATACCAGGTCACAATCATGGACTTGTATCTAACATTTTATATACAGTTTTATAAGAAAAAATGGCAGATGCACAATCAAGGTGCCAAGATGCATGAACGAGTTTTCTCACTTCATGCAAGCGATTCACATCCTGAGTAATATTCATGAAATGGAGAATTGCATCCCAGAATGAAAAAGCTTTATCACTTTGAACTTCATCCTCCACTTGACTGATCTGCAGAAGCTAACTTTACTGTACTTTTCTGATCAAGATTATTGGGCCCCAAAATCCCTGACTAACCAAGAAGCTTCATTTATATCAAAAAGTTTTTTTTATTCCGCTGCTCTCTGTGTCATGCCAGAGAGCAGCCTCAGAGACAGATGTTTGTTCCACTTTGCTTTACAGAGATGTCGTTTTAATGTTCTTTTCTGTGTCAGTCTCATGTTGGTGCCTCTTGGCTCTTCTTCCTGACACAAGCCAGATGAGTAAAGAACCGGCCAGGACTCCAGCTACTGCAGCCACAATGACAGCCCAGTAGGGGACTGAAGGTTTGGTTTTCTCCAAGTTGAGATCTGAATTTCTGAATCCACTATTTCTCAGTGTGGAAAGAAAGGGTTTCTCCTACAAAGGGAGAGCAAAGGTTTTACTGATCACAGACCACTCAACAGGCAGCATTCAGACAATATGCCATCACCCCTTCCCAGAGAAGAACTGTCAATCTTTAGAAAGACTATCAGCTGTTTCTGCCTTCTGTCTACCTTAGCTCAAACTCTTTCCTGCCCTATTGCCTGAAAGTTCCTAGAACGAAAAAGGGAGCCATCTCAGAGAGCAATGGCATCATTTCCAAATTTGTTTGATGCAGACAACCAAATGGAAATATGTAGACCCATTAAAAATGGCTTAAATGACAGGCTTTCCACTGCAGTGAGGATAATTTTTTTTGCATTAAATTTTAAGTAGATTTTCCTGTGTGTAACAAAACAGGAGTATATTTTAGCTATTTAAAGTCTTCACAAAGACCTCTTTTAAAGAATTTTACCAATAAGAATAAAGGAGAAAAATATAACTGGTTAATGGAGAGTATGGACATCTTGGCCTTTACTTACTGGGTTTGGACACTTAAGTTTTGATCTGTCATGGGTAAAGTTGTTGTAAGTCTGCTTTTCACCAGCTGGCTCCAACTGCAGAAGAGAAAAGCAATAGTAAACATAATGATGATTTTTTTTCCTCCTCAGACTCTCCTGACTTGGGGGGTGTTTGTGGTTTAACCCCAGCCAGCAACTAAGCACCACGCAGCCGCTCACTCACTCCCCCCTCACCCAGTGGGATGGGGGAGAAAATCGGGAAAAGAATTAAAACTTGTGGGTTGAGATAAGAATGGTTTAATAGAACAGAAAAGAAGAAACTAATAATGATAATGATAACACTAATAAAATGACAACAGTAATAATAAAAGGATTGGAATATACAAATGATGCGCAGTGCAATTGCTCACCACCTGCCGATCGACACCCAGGACACCCAGTCCTCGAGCGGCAATCCCCCTACCCCCACTCCCCCCAGTTTATATACTATATGTGACATCACATGGTATGGAATACCCTGTTGGCCACTTCAGGTCAGCTGTCCTGGCTGTGTCCCTTCCCAACTTCTTGTGCCCCTCCAGCTTTCTCGCTGGCTGGGCATGAGAAACTGAAAAATCCTTGACTTTAGACTAAACATTACTTAGCAACAACTGAAAACATCAGTGCTATCAACATTCTTCTCATACTGAACTCAAAACATAGCACTGTACCAGCTACTAAGAAGACAATTAACTGTATCCCAGCTGAAACCAGGACAGGTGGTTACAACTTTTTATCCACTCTTTTGGTGCTTGCAGCAATGAAGAAATGTGGTGGAAGGTGCATCACAGAAAAGTTTCCAAACATTTTAACACTCACGACCTGAAGAAATTGAGAATCTGATGCACTGTCTCCAGAAAAATTCCCTCAGGAAGCAAGGAAGAGAAGCCTTTCCTCCTTTTGCACTGAGTGGAGGAGAAATTAACTCTGAATACCACATACTTTAAATATTCTGCTAGAACAAAGTGGTTCACTATATACCCAGTTCTCCCACGCACACATCTCAAATGACAGTATAAACCACAAAAAAAAAAAAAAATTACAGATGTTAGTTATGCTACTTAGCACAGTACTGAAAGAAAGATGCTTAGGTGTCACGGTGATGGAATTGACTTCAGAAATGATGTAGAGTTACAAAGACAGGATGAGACGGTGCCAACCTTTGCAGTCTTCAGTCAGACAAGAAATTCCCTCTGAGTTTTAGCTGAGGCTGAGTTCGCAAGATTGCAAGAGGTGAGTTAAATAGAGCTTTTTATACTATCAGTTGTCAGCTAAGTTACAATAGCTAACCATAGGCTCACCCTGAGTCCATTTCAAACTCAAAATATGTCCAGGCTAATGGCATAGTATTTGTGGTTGGCTAGGAGTGCACATACCATCGGTTACCATAGTTAAGCTAAAAAGTAGAGGTTTGCTCAAGTGTTTACAACTGTGTGTGGACAAGCCTGAAGTAATGACTTCAGGATTGGCCCATAGAGAACTGCAGAGTTGCCATCCAGCACTTCTGGGAATAGAGCGCAGAGGAGTGCTGGAGCTTCTGCTATTGTCTGCATGTGTATTTACTGTCCTCAAGTGATTAAAGTGTCAGCTGCATGTTGGAGAGAAACAAAACCACAAGCCAAACACAACATGGAGAAAACAAATTCTATTCATAAGATTTCCATATGGAATCACTGGGAATACTTTCTCTCTCTAGTTCAGTTAAAGAAAAAAGAAAAAAAGGAAGTAGAGACTGAAAAATGAAAAGAGAGAGATGACTGCAGCAAAATGTGACCAGGGAAGGGAAGAAAGCTAACAAGTGGAGAGAAGATGAGAAGCAAAACAGAATGCCAAGTTTTGCTGGTTGTCGTGGGGTCCTGCTGGACTCATATAAGAGTCCTAACCACTTGGCCTGCCCGCCAGCTAACGTTGTGAAGACTGAATTTGGTAGTTTTGTTGCATCTTAAAGGGAACAACTCAAATTCTGATGTGATTATCTGTAAGATGTGTGGCTTATATCCCATAGCATTCTGTCTGCAGTACGACTGGGTATTTGTAGAGAATTGTAATACTCCCTGCGTCAGGGCACTTGGTAAGGAGTTTGGCGCAGAGCCCAGACAAAGGACAATAAGGTGCAAAGTTCTGTAGCCAGCCATGCTTGCTTCATCTCTATGTGATCTGTTCCTCAGGGACATTAGCTTCTGAGCTTTGAAGATGACAGTATACCCATGTCCATGAGCATACAGGGCAACTTCTGGAAGAAACACACAGCTCCTCTAAAGCATGTGGCAAACATGGAGGCAGAACACAAGTTAAACACATTGTCCGTGTGCTCTTCTCCTGGGCCAGGGAACCAATGAGGTGGATTTGGGACCAGTGGGGGCCCCTTAAGACTACAGAATCCTCTGACTTCAAAAAGCAGGAGCATACTTTGCTTTGCATGAAGCAAAAAGGGCAAAGAATATCATGGTGAGGAAGAGGCTCCTTCAGCCATCCCCGTCCCTGCATACCCACGCACTGGCCAGGCACAATCTGGCCCTTTATGTGTACTGACAAGAATCCATGTCATTTGGCCATAAGCCTACAGCCTGCTGAGCTTTTCAGGGAACAGGGAAACAATACAGCCTTACAGTAAGCTTGCACAGCCTTGCCGTACATGGACTGCAAGTGAAAAGCAGGGATGTGTTACAAGAACTAAATTTAAATAGTAAACAGTAGAATCTTCATTTGGCATAGACTGACAGATCTCTACAGAAGGGAATAGTTGCACTTCACATCAGTAAGAACCTGATCCCTCTCACCCCAGTAGAAAGCTTTGTGTCAATATCCTTTCTCATAGGAAATGAGTGACAGTCTGGACGGAATAAAACTCTGGTGGCATAGAAAAAAGACTGATGGGGATTCAGGAATGAGTAATGGCCAATAGGAACACCATGTGGCAACAGAAAGCCAATTTAAGGCTACCATATGTCCAGTTACCATCTCTTTTTCTTCTTGAAACCTGCAGCCATGCTTAATTTGAATGTTTTCTGCATTTTCCTGGCATTTCTGGGCCACCATGAGCCCTGTTCAAGCTACTGCACAATGAAGCCTACCAGACTGCTGTCATTTGGAGTCCCAGACAGGGAAGATGGAAAATAGGCAGATTTGCTGTGCATGCACAAATCAATTACTCAGAGCATGGGCATGCACTATACGTCTACTGCTTTGTATAACCCTGGACTTACAGCTCATATGCTATACTGGGCAACTGCACAGATTTCTGCCATGCATTTCCCACTCCTTTTGCTCAAGTTCATTCTGGAGTATCCTGGACGTTTCTTATCTTGCTCAAGCCTTTACTTAAACCAAAAAGAAATTCCCCTCCATTTATGCTTATTTCTTGTACAAACCAGGATACAGGATTTCTGCTACCACCATGTGTTTGGGTACTGGTGTTTATGAGACAAGAGGAGGAAATTTTGCTGTGGCATGAAAATGCCATAGTCTTCCTTCCACCATGGGAAACATCATGGTTCTGAAAGCAAGTGTGACCTTGGAGCTAACAAGTCCAGCATGTGCCTCTTACACACTCTTCCAGCACTGTTCAAAAACTATAATTTCCTCCAAAATGACAGAAGGAATATGACTGCAAGCAGAGGCATCATAGGTGTGATTTCAGGCCCCCATTAGTTTCAGTGACTCTGCTAGAATTGCTTCAGATACTAGAGTGGGTGGTTACAACATGTCCACACTATTAGTGGCAGCAAAAATTCAATCATCACATGTATGTTTTCCTAACAAATCTAACAGAATTCACTGAAGAAGGGAAGCTCATTCAACATACATTTTCAGGAAACCTACAGGACTGAATGTTTAACTAGGCTGATTTTTTGCCTTAATGCAAGTTATTTACCAAATGAGAAAGGAATTTTTCATTACATTAAGACTCTCAGGATTTCTCACTTTGAATGAGCATAAGTCTTACTCTCTTTTATGCAACATGATTGCTTTGGATTGTATTCCTAAGAAATGCAGGCTGAGAAGGGTCTCAGTGTTGAGCAGACCCCCTCTTGTTAGGGTATCAATTTTATTTCTTACTTACTGTTTTGTTTCAGACACCTTTCTCATGTTCTTTTGTAGGGACTGCTACCATAAACATATAGGGATCTAGGTCATAATCTCTTACCATGTTATTCCAGAGAGCCATGGCCATCTCGGCATAGCCTCTTACACTGAAATGAAAGCAGTCTGCAGCAAAGAAACTCAGATCTGGCTTGCCATTCTGCAATAAAAGCAAAAATTTATTTCTCAGCACATTTCAACCTTTGAGATCTGACATATTATATCTAATAGGGCACTGTACTTGGCATACCCACTTCACAATTTTGGTAAACTTCCTAAAGGCAATATGCTTATATTTTGATGCTGCAAATAAACTTAGGTACTCCTAACTGTGGGCTGATTACTGCATCTTGAGACCTTCTGTGTAATGCAGCCTGCTCAACTTCACACAGCAATTTTCATAACAAACTTAAATTTGTCATTAAACCAACAGTCCCAGCTCTTATGTGGACTCTGCCATTGACCCACACTCCACCTTGCACAGAACTGATAGAAAACCGGTTGCTTATTCTCACTTGTTAAACTTCCACAACTCAGACTCAGACTTACAACCTTTCAGGTGTTGAAATTTTGCTGAATTTCAGGCAGCACTAAAAATTGCAGGCTTATCCAGCTGCGGCAAATGTCTTTCCTAGGGAAAATTTGCCTCATCAATATCAATATGGTAACCATTCTTTGGACTTGAAAGCTGCCAGAACAAAATGGGGATGATATGACAAAAGAATCAGTATTATGCAAAACTGTGTGGTTTTGACCAGGGTTCATGCTGAATATTTGTATCCCTAAATATACAGCGTACATAATGCTAAAGCTGGAGAAAAGGAGAATCAATGTTTGGCTTCAAAGGCTGCTTCCTGTTTCCAGGCTGGGATGAGCCACATGCAAGTGTTGGTCTCCATGGAAAGGAAACCTGGACATACTCTGTAACCTAGATCAGAAGAAAACTGCGGTGAATGCCAACCAAGCCCCCAACAGGGGAAGCAAAAGGGGAACCAACATGCAGTTTAAATGAAGACAGAGGGTGCTTAGGTTTAATATGTGCACACTACAAATGATTCCTGAAGCCATTTTGATTCACAGGCAATACAGTCTTTCCTGTCTTCTCCTCTGTCACTCATCGCAGGTTCCACCCTCTGCTGCTTGACTGTGCAAAGAGAAGAAAACACAGTCCTTGTGGCATGGATCTTACTGCCTTAGAGAAATCAAGGTACTGGTCCTTGCATAATGGGAAAGAAAAACAGGACTTACGCTATCCAGGGGCAACAAAGTGTTTCGAAAAAATGGCTGCATGACAACGGCAAAGTCCTCACGCTCTTCATAACGACCGCTGTTGATCAGCTGTAAGGCTTCAGCCTGTATGGAGTTGCATGGTTGGAAACAGAAAAATTAATTACAAGGTTCTTCCAACATTTGTCAGCTATCAAAAACATGCATATTACACTTCTTTCAATGTAGGAACCCATAAATTATTAGTATAAATCCAGCTGAATAGTATAAAGCAGTCCAGAGAACAGCTAAGAAAATAATTTGGTACATGAAGAGATTTTGATGAGGAAAATGCACAGAAGCTAGCATAATTCGAAATGTAAAGTTGTTTAATCTAAAAAAAAAATAAAATAAAAAGTACTTTGTACCTTACTTATAGAAGTCAGTGCTGCACAATCACAATGTGATTCAAATTTACAGAGAATTAAAAAAAGGAATAAGGCCAAGTTTTTTTAGATGTGACAAATGAGTTCAGAAGGCCAACTTGAGACTGAAGTGTGCTTGATTTTTCAGAAAGGTATGCTTGAAGTAAAATAAAACTTAAGCATTGAAAAATCACCTGCCACTTTTGAAAACTATGGCAATAGTCATTCATACAGATAATAAAAACATCTAGTTACTTGCCAGCTTATGGGTATAAATTCTAATGCTTCTGGTCATATCTCAAAACATTCCTAACCTCACTTCCTTAGTTAAGGAAAACGTCCCCCTGGGTGGGTTTATGCAAGTATTTTCCAAGATGGATTTTTTGAGCATTGTCAGATTCATCAAACAACATCCACTGCCAGAGCCAAAATAGGAGGACTGGAGAACATAATGTGAACTGATACAGTGATTCCTGTATTCAAAGGATGGAATGATGCAAAAACCTTCTGCTCCAATAGCTATTTATAGCCTTTGTTAAATTTGAGTGAATCTTATGCCTGAGGCTATGAAAAGTTACTCTCAGATAGCAAGCTGACCCATGGTAAGCTATCTGTGTGTACATTCTCAGCCCATGGCAAAAGAAAGGAATATCAGGTTGGGTTAGTTCATTTTCTCTGCTAATTGTTGCCACAAAACAGCTGATGCAACATAATTTGTCACTCTTGCAGTGACATGTTAACTCATGTGAGCTATTCATTGGATTCATAATGGACAAGCACGTATCAGCTGAACAGCCATCATCCGGAACTCCTCTTCAGCTGTCGAAACAGCAATGGGAAACCGAACCAGTCTTAATCTGCCTCCAGCTCAGAACCAAGGTCAAATCATAAAGAAGTATAGAAAGATTTGTACTACTGCTAACTGGTTAGCTGGGTAGGGTTTTAGTTAGACTGTAGCCAAGCTGTTTCCCAGTCATCCCTCTCTGTCCTGCTGAGGATATGCATGAGAGGAAAGGCAGTGAGGGAAGCAATTCAAAAAGACACAAGTGAGGATGACCAGTTACAGAATCAAGGTATTACCTGAAAATCTCTGTTAACTCTCTTAATTTCTTGTAGTTCAGAAGAATTTTCCTTGGGGTTTAAGAAACATGGGCAAACATTCCTTCAATGAAAGAAATAGTAGAATTAAAAGCCAACCTGGAATCGCCTATGCAATTATTCAGCAACGTGTGTTTGCTTCAAGAAGCTCAAAGCTCACATACTGAGGGAGATCCACCTCATTGGCTTAGAAATGGACAGATACTTCAGAAAAAAATCCCTACTGACTTAGTTTTCAAAGTGAACACGTGTCACAGCTGGTAATAGCTGCAGGATCCACAACTCTTGAGTCAAACACAGAAGTGTTTAGTATGTCACACATTAGCAGGAAATCACATGTGTTAGAGTAAAAAAACCCAAACCCTACATATAGGCTTACAGCAGATTTTCAGAAATCTGGGGGTTTAAAGGTAGAAAAGATAAATTTTTCATGTAGTCCTACTCCTTAGACCACTGTGTTTTGTTCTGTTACTCCCATATCAAGAGGTAATAACTTATGCTTCACTGAAATGCATCCTCTAAGAATGTGCTTGGAATGAATATGAAGACATCAAGAAGACAGTCAATTCATTATTTTCCCTTCTAGTGTGTTCCAGTAGTTAATCACTTCTATTATTAAAAATCTGTGCCTAACTTAATTTGAATTCATTAGGCATCAGCTTCCAGCCACTGGTCTTTGTTATACCTTTCTCTGCTAGACTAAAGAGGCTTTTCATGTCCATGCTGACTCCTGTAAAGGCACTGCTGCTTTCTTAAACAAGTCCCTCAATCTTCTTTGAGTTAGGATTTTGGTCTCCTCCATTAGGTGTGAAAAGCAGTTCCTGGTTGTGCACTCTGCTGTATGCAGCCCAGCCTGCACCATGAGTAATGCAGCACTGAATACAAGGAGAGGCATCAGGGATGTCAGCCTGTGCTGCTGAGCAGTGAATGGCTAGGAGAAAAAGGCTTTGAAGTTCAGTTGTATGGCAATTAGATGGTGACTTGTGCTGTGACATGCTGCCTTAGAGCTGAGAAGAAAAGTGATGACTCTGCTATGTACAGACGCATGCCTTCGAGCTGAAGTACTGGAAGAAGTAATAGAAAGTTGATGGGAACTAGTGTGTCAGGTAAAGGCTGCAACGAAAGTAGCTTGGAAAGCTCGGTGTGGATGTCCTACTGTAGAAGCAATTTAGACTGATCCAAAAAAATAGCACTTTAAAAGCAAAGACCTGTTTTGCTCACTTACTTTGCTGTCAAAGCGCATCCCAAAGAGCTTGCTGCGATCTGACGCAGTCCAGAAATCTCTAATATCTCCACCATGTTGACAAAGACTCTTGGGAGCTGCAGGGATTATAATAACCAGACATACCAAATCACAGAACATGATACCACTACAAAGTGAGAAAGAAGTGCCATCCGTAGGTCAGGGAGTCATTGCAAACTACACCAACTGCAACCAATGGCATGTGCAAGGATGATGTATAAAGGGAGGGGGAGACATATAGTGGATGTCAGCTAAAAAATTCCCGGCAGCTAATACAAACTAGCTGAAACGCTGCTTCACTCCCTGGGGCAATTTCCATTTTCTCTAGGGTAAATGAAACTTTGTACAGTTGGTTTAGCCATCAAAACTGGCAGTAGGGTTGTGCTATGTTTGATCTGCAGCAAAAATGCTGTGAAACACACAGTTTTCCTGAAACTGCAGCCCGCTTTCTCAGGGTATTATCTAATACAGTTGTTGACATGCAGTGCTGAGAAGCAGTCTGACTCTACCTATTTGGAAGATGACCTTGTACGAAACAGAATCACTGACAGTCTATCAATCAGAGGTGAGAAAAACATTGGTGTGCTTGCCAGGAAAATAGCTTGCTAGGGTATCTTAAAAACTTACCTCCTCATACAAAATATCCAGAGTGTCCTGAAGGTGCTTTACATACTTTTGCACTGAATAGGTTTCCTGTGTAATTAGAATAAATAAATAAATAAATAAATAAATAAATTGGATCAGTCTTCTTTCAGGAACCAAGATGTTTAATTGTTTCACCTGAACAAAGGAGTCCACAGACTCTCTAGTTGCAAGGTGGTCCCTGAGAAGATATACCAACCCAATGCTCCTTTTTGCCTTCATTGGCAGATATATTTTCAGATCAAGAGGTTTATTGTCACATGTACACAGGTTATATAGTGCTTGTGTTTCCTTGTCACTAATATATTCCCTTAATCTCTGTAGAAAATCCCGAGGTATATAATAGTTCTTGGCAGAGTCTTTGCCTGCTGAATGACTACATAAATCACGTTTTTGGATTTCACGTTTTCTTTTATGGTACCCAGACCAGACTAGTTTGCCTTATGAACAGAGCGATACCTTTTTGTTAAAGTGCTGTTCTGGGGAAATTGATATGGAGGCAGTCAGGCCCCACAAAACCCATAGGCAAAATGACTTTGTGACTGTAGTTAGAGGTGTAGCTGTGGGGGCAAAGGCTATGGGCAGCAGCCTCTAAAGGAAAAAGAGCAAAACTGAGAGAACAGTCCCTGGTCATTTCAATGAGCTGGGGTCCAGACCCCCAGTTTGTGCCACAGGAACCTTTTCAGAGGGGATGGCCACTGACAGCTAGATGAAAGACATCTTTTTCACTATGATTTCTTTTGGTGTAATTCTGAAGCAAGATCAGGCATCCTCAGCAATTATTGCATGGAGACACTTTCCAGAATAAAACTTCACTTGTGTCCCCATAACAACATGTCTAAGACACCATGCTGTCTCGATTGCTTTGTCCAGTTAAGCTGGGAGAGCTCTTCAGTTTATCCTTGGTGTTTTGTTCAGTATGGGGCAGGTTGCTTGTTCTTAAGTAATGCATTACTCCAGAGCTGCAGTGCCCCAATATTAAAAGCTATGCGCTTGTTTCTGATACAATACAGATGAAAGGAACAGGACTTCTAAGTGCTTTTTAAACAAAGTGGAACTTTGCTCACTGAGAAAGGTTATATTTCCAGGGCTGGTCACCTCCCAAGTGCTTGGATGAGCATGCCTAATTCAGAGATACAAACCTTGTCCAAGCAGTACTGGCATAGGTCGTTGCCTCCAACAAGGACAGTGATCAGCTTCCAGTCTTCCTTGAAGTTAATTTTCTAGTAGCACAAAAATAAACAGATTGCAGCATCCATTGCTTAGGCATGCAGAGGTAACATTCACAAATGGGGCTAAACAGGGTACAGACAGCATGGCAGAGCAGAGAAAGGAGGCATGCTGAGTTAAGTTGGCAAAAGAAAAGCATCTGTCCAGGGGGAAAATGTGAACTGTTTGCTAGTGTAGCTGCAATTCACCTTGGCTTTTGTAAGGAAATTCCCTTCAGCAGACAAGACCTGTCAGGGTAGCCAAGCATGGAGATGTGTTTGTGGCAGCAAGCATGCGTAAATGAATGTTAGCGTCAGGACAGGGATAGACAGGAGAGATTTACCAGCCATGGCTGAACACTGCAGGCAGCATGGGGACGAAGCAGTGTGGGAGTGGATACTGAAGTGACTCATGGAGCTGTGGAACGGGAGCTGCTGGGGATCCCTGCCAGCTGGGCAAATATTACCCCATGGCCAGGAGTGGCAAAGGGCACCCCAGGGAACAGGCAGCTGGATTAAAATAGAGGAGTCCAGGAGGCTGGTGACTTCACTGAGCTCATATAAGGGCAGCTGCAGCATCCACGTCACCACAAGCTAACAATAGACACTGCTGAGAGCTGGATCTCATCAAAACATTTTGTAATGTTCAGTACAAATAAAGGAATCAAAGGCAACTATTTTTAGTGTGGTGCATTTACATAACAAACATCTGCAAAAGGTTCTCACAAATAGAGGAAGGGCCTGGGAATCACCCACAGATCTGAATTCTCCTTCTTAACCAGCACTTTGCTTGGAAAGCCTTTCATGAAGAGCCAAAGTACAGCAGGGACTTCCCCCCATCCTCTTTTTAAAGTTGCATAAAAAGCAGTGAATAAAACAAAGCTCCAGAGCCATGTACTATTTTATTGAAGAGCCATGCCAGCTCCTTTCACTCTGCCAAACAATTGGTAATGCAGAGTAACTGACAGTGGGGTTAGCATGCAGCATCCATCAAGAGTGCTGGCACAGACAGACACATGCTTTGACAAATCCTGCTTATTCATTACCTTCCTCTCCCATTGAGCCTGAGCCAAGGAGCACCAGGCACTCCCATTCCCTTACAGGGTGCTCTCCCTGAACCAACAGCTCACACCCAGACAGTCATCCGCTCCAATTCAGCCAACACTTAGAGCAGGGCAGCCTTAGTTTTCTCCCAGATTTCCTCCCTCCACCCTAAACTTCAGCAGCAGCCACTGAATTATAAGTGAGTTGCCTGTTTCGTGCCCTTTGTAGCCCTCGGTGGAGCTGGCACAGCAGGCTGGTCCACAACACTAGATCCCCTACTAATTCCCTAAAAGCTTGTGGCATGACAGGGATTCACGTAACCCTGAGGTTTCTGGCCACTAATTAATCACTTGCTTGTTCAGAACCAGGGTTTCAGAGGGCCTAATCTCCTGGGAAGACTTCAGTTGTCCCACTTCCCAGTATTACCATTTCCCAGACCCAAGGGTGAATAGTGTGATTCATATTGGTCACCAGGTGCCTGCTCCAGCGATTTTACTCTCAGCTTTTATGACCTCCACTTTGAATGCTGCTGCTCAAGTAAGCAGTCCTCTGATCTCCCCAGAGCCTTCAGATCTCTCCTTTTCCTCACTACCATCCTTACAACCCCTGGCCACACTGCATCCTACATTAGTCTCTGCCTTGTGTGTTTGCATCTTACCTGCATGGATTTGTACAGGTAAATTATTGTCTCCTAAAGGCTAATCCCAGGCACATTCATCTTGGAAAGCACACCAGAGACAAGGACACTGACTTTTCTTCCATCAGTAAAGCACTCTTCACTACTCAAGCATCCCATGAATTAAAGTCATCTCCCAGAGACTACGGGAGCATTGAGGGGTGGCCCAAAGCTCCACTTACCGAGCTGCTTCTCATTAGCTCCACCAATTCACGTGCTTGGGCTGACATATTACTGTAGAGAGAGGACAGAAGCATTTTAGATGCATGCTCTGAAAGCACATCATCTTCTTGCTCTTCCACTCCTCATTTCAGGGAATCTTAGGATCAGCAGAAATCAGTACACAGAAAGTGATGCCTCAAAAGGACAGGCAAACATAAAAGGACCAAGATCAGCAGTAGTTGCACAAGTGAATAATCTGATCTGAAAGGGCTTCAGCTAGGATGGCTGCCAAGTGGCAGGCAACTGGGATGAATTCCTTCCATCTCAGAGTTGGCTTAAGTGTGTTTTGTTTGGAGAAAACCATTAATACCCAGATGCACAGAAATGTTTAGCTGCATAACTCCCTTCAAAATCTAGTGGGGGAATTTGGTACTTACACAGAAGCTGGGCATCTAACCAGCCTTCCTGATCTGGCCTTAAATTCCTACAGCTTATCTTATTGCTGCAAGATATTGCTTACACTGTGGAACTGCCAGCCTAGAGAGTCCCACTCCAACTCTGGGCAGGATGCAACATCCATGGAGCAAAGCACAAACCATGCTGAGACACCAGCTGGAAACTTGAGCTCCTGATATACTAGCATGAGACTGTGCTTAAGCTAATTAGCCCTGCCTTTCTCCAGCAGCTACACAAATGCAACTACATTATTTGTGCTCTCAGAACCATACCAATTGCCCTAGTCTTTGGCCAAGGTACCCACAAATATTTAGTAGCTACACAGGCTTTGCTACCTGTCCTGAAACTCTCTTGCAGTAAATTTAATGATTGTTAAAGGTGTCACAAAGTCTTGGAAACAAATTCCATGAGTATTCATAGAGCAGGCATGACATATACAATACAAACTCTTTCACATTTTGGTTCTTAACAGACTAGTAGAGCTTTTCTTCAGGAGGAGAAAGGAATTAATTCACAGCTGCTCATTCTGTTCTTTTTCTTTGCACTGCAAACATGGATAGTTTTTAATGCCATTAGGGTAGCAGTGGCCTTCTATTTGTTAGTTTGAGGCACGTTTCCCAGAAATCAAGGAATAAAGGAGAGATGGTCATTAATTTTTTCTCATTACAGATATGGCCTGACAGTGAATCAGGGACCTGCATACCGAAGGCTGGTAAGAAAAAGGTACTGGTAGAATTAGAAGCATAACTAAGACATTGGCTTGAAAATTGTGGGTAGAGGTTAAATGGAGAAAGGAAGTTTCTCTTTCTAATTTAGAAAAAGATACAAATAAATCCCCCAAATATTGAATTTAAATACTATTTTAAATAAATAAATAAATAAATTAAAAACATCAGACCACAGAAACGTGCTCAGTACAAGTTGGTCATCCGTATTAACTCAACCTTAACATGCAGTTCAAAGATAATCTGCCAGTCTATCAGTTCTCACCCCTTGCCCTTTCTCAGTTATGCTTGTGCTTACCGCGCTGTGGCACCTCTCTCTGCAACATTGAACCCAGCTGTTTCCTTAGAGCTGCCAGTGGAGAAGCCAAAGAGGTTTGGATTGAATTTTTTCAAGATATCTTAAAAAAAAAGAAAACACAGTGTTTAATCTTCCACAGTACAACTGGCAATATTGCCTCCTGCAGAAGTGCAAGCCAATTGAGTGGTGAGAATATAGACCTGGGTTTTCCCTTCATTCACTGTGACCTTACAGAAGCTATAGACACACCTGCCTTGGAGACTTCAGTTACTGTCCGAACTTCAGCACTGCAACTACTTCTCTCCGTGGCCTCAAGAAGCCAGAGTCTGGCAGCCCAGGAGATGCACAGGTCCCAGGCAACTCACCAGTCTTGAATTTGAGTGCCAGAGTAATCACTGTTACTTCCCTTCATGTACCAGGAGCAGATGCTCTGAATATGGCCTTCTACCTCCCACTCCTCCAGCTACCCATCAAGATAATCATATTTCTAGATTTCACCAAAACCCTCAGCAGGGAAGCATGGTGTCTGAAAACTGTTACTGTGTCTGTAGTGCTGCCTGAAACCCCTTTATAGAGTCTCATTTATAATGCATTAATGAAATGCACCTTCTATTTTTCTTTAAACACAGCAATGTGCGTGGTACAAGACAAAGCATAACACATTTTATTACCAATGATGTCAGGTATTGTCAAACTGCTCCACAGTGTGGATCACATACAAATAGATGAACCATTGTGAACAAAGTCCCCTCCAATTTATGGTCATGCTGACCACTTAATGGTTTCTATGGCAACTACGGGGACTGATTACACAGAACACTCGGACGAGAAATTTATAGTATTTTTAGATTTTTTTCAGTGCAATGTAGCAACTTGAAATCATCAGGAGGAACCATAACTTTGTCAACAACACTGTCTATATGGACCACTAATTGTTTTATAACCCTGCATTTGCCCACAACCATTACAGTCAGTCACTGGAAAACACAAAATGAAACAAGGGAGGAGCAGGTCTGCCATGAACTTCTGTCACCTTCAGCACATTTACTCCTAATCATTTCTGTCAAAAGGACAATACAATCACATGCAGGTCCTGTGATGTGGAGGGGCTGAATCAACTTTACAGGTAGTCAGGCCAGTCTGGGTTTCAGCTGTGACTCACATGAACTGCTCATATCCACAATAGATGGGCATCCCCCGCTGTTCGCAAGGAAAGCATGACCATTTCCAGATGCTTCCTAGCATCCACTTAAACTACTTTCAGAGTAATACCCACCTTTTGCTTTTCTCACATTGATTTTCCAGGATACTCACTGGGTAAAGTAGTCTGTGTCTCCAGGGTCCCGTCACCTCCAATACTACAAAGGGAAAGAACAAAATCATCAAGTACAGTTAATCCTGCAACCATCTGTCTTACTGTCACCATATGTTGCTGTAGCAGCCCAGGAAGGTTAAAAAAAAAAAAAAAAAAAAGACACTAACCTCAAACAGGACTAAGAAGATAAACCACAAGAATTCAGGGAAAGTACTGAAAGGAGATTTCACATTAAATCAAGCAGGGCATCAGCTAAGATCAAAGCTATACCTCCAGACGAGGAATAAAGCATACTGGGAGAACTGATTTTTCATATAGACATGCTGGGATGCCCATCACAGAAAGGTGTATTTCCTCACCGAAGTTGCTCCGCATGACCTTGCTGAAACTACATTTGTGTGCAGTTTTGCATAGAAGAGAGATTGCATTAAATGCTCATTAACCACCTATCTGGGATTGTGCAATATTCATTATGAAAAGAGCCTCTGCCTCTACCATTCAAAACTTGTCTGTGGGCATAGCCAATACATTCTTATACCACTTCTGGCAGCCCCTCCTGAAGATATCTATGCCTGCAGATACATACAAGGGGGAAAGAAAGGATGAAGAAAAGAATGTATACATGCACACACGCTTATCAACTGTACTTCTGCCCATATGAAGTAGGCAGTTTCCTTCCACTCTAGCATGGATATTGAGATTCAAACCCACTCTGACAGGTATTGTCTTTGTCCACTTTGCAACAGCAAAGATGTTTGGGACATCTTCAGTGAATATGCATGCAGTGCTCTCACCATGTTCATCCCAATCCACAGTCACTCAGACTCTCTAGCATTAGACACTGCATTAGATAATCACAGCAACAGCAATATTTTGAATAAACTCCAGAGAGCCTAGCAAAAGGCTAAAAGAATTCACTCATATTAATAATCCAGTACTGTTAGACACACAGGACCATGCTTGTAGCAAACAGGTCTGGTTAAAAAAAGAAGCAACAAAAAACCCACACAAAATCAAACACAAAACACCCCCACATGAATAATTCCCTTTCTCTTCTAGTCCTAACTCCTCCAATCCTTACCAGGCAATACTTGCTCTCAGCATCCTACCCCTGCATTTACATACTGAAGTATGTAACTACACAACCAGGTGACCCACAATTTTAACTGTATCTGCGGACAAAAATAGAGAAAGAGAAAATTGAGCATTTTCACCTCCAGGAAAGTCCCCTCCAGTCTGTTTGTAGGTCAGTTGCTTTAGCTCCTACTGCAGTCTGGAAAGAATGGAAAGAATAATTTACAAAAAAGTGCTACAAGTTTAGGTAAGACAGACATCGCGATTTGAAAGTGCTGAAGCATTTTGGTAACTTTAATCTGCATCCAGCCAAGCTTTTGCAATATCCCAGTTTTAGCATAAATGGTCCATGTCCTTCTTCACCACCACACACTGGCCTCTGGGCAGCCCTGCATCTCCTGTGCTTCAAATTCACGGGCTTCTCCTCATATACAAAAGCAGCTCATCTAGATAGTAGACCGTGGAGCATCAGAGGAAATATAGTCCAGCCAGAAGGCATCAGACTCTAAGGTCAAGGATATAAGGCTTTAGAACTGCTGCTCTAATATGTTTTAGCAACCTAATGGGACCCAGATTAGCAGCAAGGGACCCAGATTAACATCAACAGTTTTGTATTTGTTTGGATTTTTCTCATGGAAAATACTTCATCCTGGCATTTCCTGAAGAAAGCCGATTTTGAGAGACTTAATAATCCAGGAAAAAAAAAAAAAAAACCAAAACACAGATGAAAAATTCCCAGCCAGATTTAGCTGTAAATAAATCAGCAGAGGAGCTGCTTTTAATCTGCCAAGAAAACAAATCGTTGGTGTAAAATCCACTTGTCCTTTGCTGGACCCACTCTGCTAGTCTAACACACAGACTTGATGAGGTGTAGGCAGGATTTTTTTTTTTTGCCAATACAGATAAGTATGTTGACATATCTATTGCTTTCACTGTGCATTGGTGCTCAGAAGTCAGAGAGATGCATTCTAGCCAGAGACATGACTAAATTGCTCAATGTTTCATTAATCTCCAACTGCATCTAGACTGAGAACAGCCTTTCTGCAGTGTGAACTTTAATATCTTTAAAAATAAATAAATAAATAAAGCTAACAGAATAAAGAAGTTTGGGGTGAATTTGAGTACCTCGCAGGACTGGGACAGACCTCTAGCAAGGTCAGCACCCTGACTTGCATTCAGGACAGCAATTGTGAAAATGGGTTCTTCTGCAGCTTTATAGTTTCCTAGTGGTTTCACTTAATTTTGTATTCGTCAAAAAGCCATGGTATCAATTCAGTCATAAACACTGACTGCATTCAGGGCTCTTGTGGGAAATATCAGGAGGAAAATCAATGCCTTAGTGGACCAGGACAGATCTTTGCTGCTGCAGTCCCTCGGTGCCAGGGATGGTTAGGCAGTACAAAGTGTGCACTGCTGCTGGCTGCAGTGCACTTTGGGGGGAGTGGCAGGGGGTGTACATGTACACACGTGTGGGAAATACTCTGTCATTTTTTCTGCCACCCCCCACCCCACCAATAAATCCCTTAAAAAAAACCCTAACCACACCTTGCTGCGGCAATGCCGACTAATAGGAACCGCATGAATAATGGCAGTATGAAAAACTGCCTTGCTCAGCTCTTGAGACTGGGACCTCCAGCATCAGAGTCTGGCCCTTATAACTAGGGCTCTCCGAGACATTTCATGTACTAAAAGAATTAAAATTTTAAAAAGAAAAGATTTGTGCTAGTGCACATATCTAGCACGAGATGTGGGGGAGGAAAACAAGCAGTTAATTTTAAGAGTCATGGCAATGGATAGAAGGGAGACTTGCAGGGTCATTACTGAGGTCTTCTAAGAAAAGTTCAAAGCTCAGCAGAGGGGAAAGCCAGGATTACATCAGGTCAAGCAAAATCAGTTTCAGAGCTAATGAGGAGGTGAAGACATGCACACCTGCCTGATCATTTAAGGGCTTTAGTCCCTTCAACTCCCTCTGAACTCTACAAGAGCTGAAGCTGCTAGAATGAGCGATGGTTTAGCCCAGGAGTTAAAATTCATGGGAACTGTTGACACGAATGTTTGCTTTCATCCCATGCCAGAGCAATTCTGTAGTGCTGTGTAATTCTGGAACTTTTTCTCAGAAAACTTCGGCACAGATCTGTAGTATTCCCTGCTATTCTTTTCTGGGGCCTTTGTTTTGTGTGCCTACTCTTTTCTTTTCAGTTTGCATTTCTTGGTACACAAAATACATCAGAATTTTAACTGGAAGATGCCCAAACCAGTAAGCAACATCTGAAAGCAAAATACAGAAGTATCAGAATTATCTCAGGTGAGAAGCACTTCGTTCTGCAATCAATTATTTCCATAGGAATTTTCATCAAGATCTCTCATTGCATGAAAAATGCCAATTGCTTGCTCTTGATTTTATGTCAGAAAAAACTATTCATATAAGGCAGACATTTCCCTTTTCAAAAACACTTGAACAAACTGTGTGCAATAGAGAATGTGATCTCATTTCTGTTCTGGCCTGAATTATTCATTACTGGATTACACAATTGCCAGTGTCACTCATATCCCTTCAGGCTTTCTTTGCAAAGGGACACAGGTAGATGAGTTTTTCTTTGCCAAGCCAAAGCAATTTGCTTTCTGTCTGATGATGGCTGACACGACCACATCTAGGTAGAAATCGATAATGGCTCTTCTCATTCTAAACATGGGAATACAGCAGTACTCACAGTCAGGGAATCTCCCAGTGCTCCTATGACTTTGATGTCAGCAGCTTGTAGCTCATGTACTAAAAAACAGTAAGAGAAAAAAGCAGGATTATTGACAACTAACACAAAATACTGTTTAACAGAATAAAGGTGCAAGTCTCTGGTTCCAGTCTGATGGCATTTTTACATACTTTTAGGGAGAACGAGCCCCAAGTTCTGTGCGTCAGCTATGCAAAAGGCATAACTTCTTGCCTTTGCTTACAGCAGTGTACTCAACTAACACAGAAATAAATGGAACTTAAAACAGCTTAGGAAAAAAAAGGAAACAGATTAGGTATGTTTAGGGGTGCATTCATTCAATCTCTTTTAATTGGTTTTCAGGTTTGGGTCATAGGTCAATACTTCCTATTAGCAATCTCCCCACAAAGCCTTCCAACTACACACAGCGCTCCATACTGCACTCACCAGGTGGGTCAAACTTGCTGAGCCACTAACCTACCTAGCCAATTTTAATCTGCCATGTTGCTGTATATGATATATGTATATGATAAATGTGATCACATTTATCCATAGAGAGCACACCTGCTGCGATGCAGAATTTACTGTGTATGGCAAGACAGACTTTCTTCCTTTGCTGCTAAATATATCAGCTTATATTGTTTGCTTTCCATCTAGGATGTGCAATTACAAGATCTTATTGTTTTTAAAAACAAAAGGTGAAATCTTTCCTATTTGTGATTTTAGCTTACAAGTTTTCTCACCTGATGTTGGGACACGACTGGATGGAGCCTGTTCAGAACATGACAGGTCACTGCCCCAATTCTGAAATGGCAAGTTACAAAACTGTTTCACTTTGTGGTTAGAAGATAATGCGGAATTCATATATGGTTTAATTGTACAGTGAAGGGCAAAACCAAGTAAAGACATAGATCCTAGATTCGTGCCTATATAGTTCAACAGTCCTTTCCTCTTCTTTGTGGAATACTGTCCAAACATTAATTACTTTTTGGTGAAATTTTCTAGCCAAAGCATAAAACTTTTCCAAAGGCAAAACTTTTCATCTAGAAATATTGCTTATGACAATGTTCCATAAGGAGGATTGGTTTTTTTCCCTCCCCTACAGCCTGGAGATTTTATCCATGACCTAGAAGGTAGGCTCTCCAGGTTTGAAGTCCTGCTCTGTCTCAAAAGACATGAGATGTAAAAACAAATTAAACAAAAAATCAACAATAAAATCCTCTGCAAAGTTATAATATTATAGTAATGCATTATATTATGTTATTATTATCTCCCCTGTACCTTGCCAGAAACCTATTCTTTTCCTAGAAACTTTCAAAAAGGGCTTGCTTTTGCTGAATATAAAATTTGAAAAAATTTTGAATCTTCAAAAGTTTTAGTAAAGAGAGCTGTCAGCCTCTAAATAATTGGACTTTACCATACATTTGTAGGTGATATAATAGCTATTATGTTTATTCCACCAATTGAGGAAATTGAGTCAACCACAGACTCCAGAACATCTTGGTTCACCAGCAGAGATAGCTGAGGAATGAGCCACCCACGTGTTTCGGTAGTGAGCAACAATATTTGCTAAGAAGGCAGCGAGGGAAAAATGGTAATTGTTGTAATGGGCAGTCCCTGCAAGAGCAAAGACATTTGCTTATGTTGATCTAAGAGCTGGCCCTGCTTGGAGCAGGAGGTTGGACTAGGGATGTCCTGAGATGCCCTTCCAACCTTAATTATTCTATGATTGCACAATTCTACCATTCAGAGAAAAACTGCATGGACCAGTGGTCTTCAGAAAGCATGGTTAGTGTTAAAAAACATCAAGACAAATTAATCTGTTCTTGTAAAAAATGGTGTAATAGGCTCTACTATCAGCCATCTAGTTAAAAGCTGGTTGCAGAGGCTAGAAAGGACGGCTGGGCTTATTTTTAGATCAGAGATGAAACTGTTCCTTTATTCTACCATTTATTTTACCCTATCACTTAAAAAGCTATTGCTGTTGAGATTCAGTGGAAGTACAAGAATTACCCATTAAAAGTGTAACTGCAGCTCTACAGATAAAAAAACCATTTCAATATTGCAAACCATGGCTTGCTGAAACAATAACAGCTGTTGCTCTTTGTAACCCTCAAGGCACACAGAGATTTTCATAATTTGGCTAGGCATGAGGACCCCCAGTATGCCAAACTAGCCCAGCCCATTTTGACTGCCATTTCCAACCACACTTAGTCTGCAAGCCTCCAGCCATTTCTCAAGAGCAAATAACTGCCCCATTTCTTCAAGTCCTACACAAAGTCTGTTTCTGCAGTTTGTTTAATCTACCTTGTGGTAGTTGCTTAGTCATGGTGGAAAGTGAATCCCTTGGAAAATGGATTCCTATCACCTCCTTTGTATCTGGCCACATATCCAATATGTAAAGGTGACTGCCCTCTATAGGTTAAGCTTACTTGAGTGCACGGAAGTACAGCGGCTCAAGAAGAGAATACGTAAACCTTCTTCAGATCATTTGGGGTCTCAGGTTTCTAAGTTATCTCCTCCCTATTGTGAGGAACTTGCTGTCTGAATTAATGATGCATCCCAGGTGACTTACTGTTGAGCACAGTTTTGATACAATTGCACCAATTAATACAATTCATCTTGTTTGGCTTTTAGGAAGAGTTTAACATTTGTTTACACAGGAAAAAATGCAATGCAAGATAGAATTCCCTTTCTGAAAACTGGTAATAGTTTCTCTCATCTATAAATTCAGGATGATGTGTGAACAGTCACCAGATACAGCTTTGCATAGTTTGCCTGAAATGCAGCAAAAGATGCAACAATTACCTCTATTGGCTCATTAGTGGGCTCCACAGGTGGATATGTATAGTTGCTATTCCTGTATGTTCCCAGGAATGGTTTGTTCTGGAAAAAGAGGAATACAGAAGTAAGAGAAATGAGGCAATAAACACATGGCACAGACCATAGCAAGGGATATCAAGACATCATATCACCAAGAAAGTAATTGCCTAAGCTGCAAAATGAAGATCTGGATTTTGAAACCATGATCCTTCCTTAAATTCAGAAGTAAGATTCGTGTTCAGCACCTTATGGCAAAAATGAAGTATGTCAGATCCCAATTGCAGTTTAACATTTTCCTCTGCTAACCTTCCACAAATTACTTAGACTTTATTAGTTGTTTAGTCCTTTCAAAAGGCACTGATGTAAAGTCTAGAGAAACCTGGGCAGATCTTCCTATGTCAGCAGAGGGGAGATGAAAAATTGATAACTGAAAGGATCACTCTTCCCTCCAAGAGAGGCTGTATAAATTTCAGGGCTATTTTTGTCCCCTACTAGTGCAACATGCATTCAGGCAGACATGCACATTGTATAGGCTAAAAAATTTCACTGGGATGCCCACTTATCTCAATTAAGAGCAATTCCAGTATCTGCATGAGGAGGTCTTACAAAGCACTAAAATCAGAAGGCATATTTAATTGATTAGAAGACCCACTGTTCTTTTATTTGCAGGGTTTTATCCTACTTTAAGTTGCCTCAATACAAATAATTTTCCGTGGCTTGTTGGGCCCTTATAGTCTGGCACACCTGGTATTTTCATGGACATGACTACCTGAAGTAGGATTTTAAAACTGTAGTGAGAAACCATGGGAACAATAAATGGAATTTGTGGGTGTCAGAATCTGAAATAATTTACTACTCCCTTTAGTAACACGGAAGGTGAAATCCCCTGGAAACAGTTTATTTATTCCTTTGTAGCACTGTTTCATAGTCTTTACCTCAGAGCTTTCTGAGCAGGGAAAGCTACTGGCACTTCTATCAATGACTTTTTCAAAGCACTGTGGGCTTACCATTTCTGAAAACAATGGCCATATATTCTTTGCAAGGGACATAAAACATTTCTATGCCTACTTCTCCAAAGCAGCGTCTTTGAATAGGAGTGGATGAAGGGAAAGAAGTATAAAATCCACATTATTTGGCACTGAAGAAGTTGCTAATTTAATTTAAGCTGCCCGGAAAGAATACTGGGTAAAATGAAGTAGGATCCATTTAAGTGAATCTGAGGACTTTTGAAACATGCTGATTAATAACTCAGCAGATCTTCCTTTTCTGACAGGATGGACACACGATATGGACAAAATCCTCCTGTATGACTTGAACAACTGTCTCCAGACCCAAGAGCACAACTCGGCTCCCTGGTCTGTTCAGTTCTTTGGCCACCTTGTTTAAACTGCTGAAGAAAGGGAGTCAATTATGCTGACTGCAGCAGTCATTTCCACGTGCTGATACCTAGCAACTGTACTGCAAGTTCAGCAGATTGTTTTATAACTGTAAAAGCAGCTTCCAAAGAGTCTGAACTATCCCTGTTATGGATCAGGCCAGGAAAACCAACCTGCCACTAATTCAAGAGATAATAGATACTGGGGGTTTTCAGAGCCGCTGTGGTGCCCAAACCCCATTGATTCTGATGGGAAGGTTAATGCAGCATATTCTGTTGTTTGCTGCTTGAGCTGCCTCTGTACTTCACAAACATAAGAAAACACAACCTCTGCTACAACTGAAAACACACAAATCAGCATGTTGTCCGTCAGTATTCATGGCACAGTAAAAGGCCAAGGGACACCAAAGCAGGTATATGGGAGCACCTGCTCACTCAGAGGTAAGCAGAGAACAAAAATTTTCAGTAAACTTGTTTCAGACATACTGAACCCCTGTTCTCTGCAGCAAGAACAAGAACATACAGCCACCTCATACCCAGCTTCCACAACATGGGTAATATTTACCTGAGTTGGACAGTCAAGGACGATGTCAGCCTTGAAATCAAACGAGTCAGCTTTCTGGCCTACAGGCTGTAACTAGAAAGGAAGACAAAACCCCCTATTTTGTAACCATGTCGTCTCATCTTACATTTGTATAACAATTCTAACCCAAAGAATCTAAATATACCTTTCAAATTTATATAAAACTGCCTGTATTTACAGACCTTGATTTACCCAAGGCTGAAATGCATATACTTCTGGGAAAGAACATGGCAACTGTGTAACAAAAGAGCAGCTCTAGAAAGAAGCTTAAAATGGGAAGTAGAAACTGGATCAGTTTAAACTCCTGGAGGATTTTGGCAGGCACATGAAGTACCTTGGAATTTTGCCAGAAGGCAAGGTCGTAAACTCTCTTTGCTTGTATAAAAGACAAGACACTAAGAGTCTCTCAATTTTTATAGCTAAGCTGCATGATGGCATTTCCAACAAAAGGCTGTTTATGCGTAGAAGATTAAACCAAATTTAATTAGAGATACTGCTTGATGATTGCAAGCAATCATGTCAGCTGTTAAGACATTACCCCAAAGTATATAGAAGTTACCATCCAGGATCTGAGATACCAACCCTGACTGCATGCGTACTCCTACTTTACAAGCAATCTTTAATGACACATTTTTATTGAGCTTTGCTCATTTCCAAAGGCAGTAAAACTAAACTGAATTAAAGCCACTTTAATTCCTAATGAGACATTCACAACACATGGATTTAAAACAAACTTCTAAGTAATCCCATATGCAGTTACAATTCTTTATTTGGTGGTTTCCCACATCAGCTCACAGAAACACCATCCTTATTTAATACTGCCCTGCCTTTCATGACAATGAAAGTGACTTGAGGTAGGTAGGTTGAGGTGAGGTAGACTTGAAGTTACTCAGCTGAAATCACAAATGACTGTGATCATGCAGTTAGAGCACCCCTCTCCTCCCCACACACTTTAAGAAGCAAGAGATTCTAGGCTGAGAGTAGCAACAGAAATTTGAGGATATCTGACTAGTAAAGAAGAAACAAACACAAGGTCCAGCGTTACCCAGGCCTTCATTGCAGTGTTTATTACAAAGATTATTTTAATGGTAGTCAGGTCTAGGTAAAGACCACATTATATACAGAGCCTATCACCTTACCACTGCATTCCAGAGAGCCTTGGCAAGCTGAGAATGGCCTTTCTGGCTTGGATGGAGGCAGTCGGGTGAAAAGTAGGAGACATCTGGATGCCCATCCTACAAATGGAAGTGTAAAGGACATTTGAGTGCAGAAGAATCCACACAGGTCCAACTTGGGGTTACTGAAGGCAGACTAGAGCCAGTAATGGGAGGTTCATGCTACTTGTTCTTGCTGCTCTAATGTGGAAAGTCTCATGATTACCTGGTGATACAACGTGTATGTCAGCAGATCCATGAGCTACTAGAAAAGCTTAACTAGAGATGCTTATGTGCATCCGAGGGCAGATCCACCCAGAAGTAGCAAAACCACCATTTTCAATTACGTGTCTACTCTGTCTTCAGGTTCTGCAGTAAAGATGGGTTCCTTTCCTCAGCACATCATCAGCACTGGCACCACAGGCACCACTATGCTCTGCAGTACCTTTACATGGTAACAAGCATGTTACGGATGCTTTACCAGAAGGAAGAGAGCCCGTCTGCTTTTTCACAGCTGTGTCAGTTCTGCAAGTTTGAAAGAAGCATGAAGCAAGTGCTTGAGCGAAAGCAGCCAGGCTGAGTACACCAGTACAGTCTCCTTTCTGAGCAAAGCTGTACTTTAATACAGATACTGGAGCACCTGAAGGAAATGGGGTTTGGAAATTTAAATGTCTTGGCTTTCATGCGAATATTGAGATGAGAAAGAGTTTAGGTCACAGACGACTGAAACAACATTTTTTTGGTCAGAGCAGTCCTTCTTCAAAATTTGAGCAGGTTTTGATCCAGTGTGTTTGGGCTAGCTTATTAGAGGACTACTACCAAAATTTGCATCTATATCTGATCTTTTGCCAAGTTTAGAGGCAGAGTTTTCACTTCAGGAACATTTCAATGTTGTGTGAGATAAGAAGAAAAAACAGCATCCTGAGCTTTCTTAAAATCTGAACTAATGCTTGTGAGACTATAAAAAAGTTCAGAAATATTTTGCCGCTTCTGTTTTTATTTCTGTGCTCCCTACCTCAGTACCAAAACCCCTAGCGATGACTTTTCACAGGAACCAACTTCACAAACAATAAAAAAAAAAAAAAAAAAAGAAAAAGAACAACCAAACAAACAAATCAAAGCCTGTTTTTCCTGGGAAGCTCGCTGGCAGTTTTCCAAATTTGTTTGTAGCAGCACCTGAACTTTTCAAACTTATCACTAGCTGTTGCCAGCATTTTCAGGATCACTCCAGTTCAGTTTTAGAGTAATCCCTGCTCAATGTTTTGCCCCATCTGCTCTTAGTTCCAGGTGAGATGAGGAAGTGCAGATGAGTGTGAAAATGGAGTTTCAGTTTCAGAGAGGGTTTGGGTAATTTCCTAGATTTATAGTTTACTGACACTTACCATTCAAGGTACTGAAATATAATTGCCAATAACAGGAAAAAGGGCTCACTACATAAAAATACTACTTCCACTGGATTATATGTAAACTTCTCTTTCTGTCAGACACAGAAGAATGAGATATGGAACATGAAGAGGAAGTGATGCTGTAGTCTGCAGCGATGTTGCTTTAAGAACTGTAACTTAATATCTCTGTATTTTATTAATCATGTTATGTTTTCAGGAAGAAAAATATTTATATACCCTTGAGAACATACACAAACAAACCTCTTAATTCAGGTTTTGATTCATTTTCCAAAATAATAATTCATATTGACAGCACAATAAGTAAAACAAATAACTGCTAACTATATGAAGAAATCTGATGTACTATACCAAAAAGCAACAAGTTTTAATAAGAAAAGCACAGAACAAGCGGAAACTATTTTGCATATAGTCTCTATAGGTTAGATACCCACACTTAGTCCTTTGCACGCAGAAGTTTCTTTAGACCATACCTGATCCAGCGGAATCTTGAGATTTTGGAGGAAAGGCTGGATGATCACTGTGAAATTTTCATGAGTATCATATCTGCCAGATTCCACTAGTCTCTGAATGCCGAGCTGCAAGAAACAAAAAAAAACCACCACCAATAAGCCATCAACATCTCTGCATCATAACTGTTTCAGTTTGGGGGGGGGGGGGGGGGGGGGGGGGTGATTTGAGAGCCTGAGAATCAGAAGGAAGCTTTTACTTCTTAATTGAAATAGCCACAGATGCTGGCAAAAGGTGAGCCTTGCAAAGTGGCTGAGAAGGCTGGAACACAGTACTACAACTGTCCATGGGGGACAGGATTTTGGTGACTAAACTGCCACCTATCCATCTGTACTAGAAAACAAATTTTTTCTGAAGAGCTTTGCTGTTGGTTTTGGTCATATGGTGTTTTGGATAGCATCATAGGACCCATTTGGGTAAAATATTGCTATGATATGTTGCCTGATAATCAAGAGCTCACCTCAACTAGAAATAAAGTAACTGCACCACTCTTGATAAACATACCTGGTAAGCTCTGGTGGCTTCCCTCACCATTGTTAAATTTGGTGAGTTTTCTTCTCCTGTGAGAACACAACTACACAGATAACTGTGGGAGAAGTTAGAGAGAAGAAACAGGAATAGAAAGAGTTAAATTTCTGAGAATGCAGAGGTCACCCTTTGCCACCCAACGCCCTCATGACGTGGGAGTAACAAGGAAACCTGCATTGTCATGTTTCTGTGAAAACGTCTTATCGTCCTTGCCATCGTTCATAATTTCAACCCTTAGTCTTATTTTCTGCCTCACATGAATGATACTACTCTAAATCAGTTTGGTTTCACCCCCAGGTATATCAAAGTGATGTACATTGTACTACGAGAGTTTGTCTCATTCATTACACCTTGGCATCCAAAGGCCTTGCAGCCTGACAGAGGTGCATGCCAGGTGCATGCCAGTCCCTCTGTAACTAGAAAACAGATCTTTGAAATTTACTGGCTGCATTACCTCTGAGGTGATACCTTTCCAATCAACAACTCCTTTTGCATTCCCAAGACACAGAATTTGTCCCTGTCTGGAGGGTCAGAAAAAAAATGCAGATTACCCATTGCAATAAAGCCTCTGCAAGAAGAGAAACCTGTCTACTCTGCAAATACTTCACATTCCCTCAAAAGGCCTGAAAATCCAAGCTTGTGGACTTCAACCCCACCTTGAGGAACGCTGCATCAGTAACTTTAACCCAAGCTCAGTGAGGTGTACATTATGTATCACATGAAACCTTACAATTGTAGACATGGACAAAACACAGGTCCTCTGACAACACTTAGGTCAAAGCCAAGAGAAGGCAATGCCATCAGGCAGGGTGATGTCAGCACTGCATGGGATGTCTGTAGGACTGTAGTGCTACCTTTGACCACCAGTTCAAATGACGAGAGAAGCATGGAATAAGAACATGATTTATCATCACAGACAGTAAGTTCAGGTACAAAAGTCAGCCAAACAAGCCTTACTCTGCCATGTAAGTGGGGCACTGAACTCGAGTATCCACAAACAACTGTCTCAGAGGGAGAAGGTCCATCACTTCAACCAGACTCACTAGAGCTTTTGGAACCTGAAAGGTAAATCAGACTTTAACTTAGAAGGAACTGGTTATGCAGTGCACAGTGCATTTATTTTACCCCAAAGTCCAGCCATTTGACACCCCTTCCCTTTCTCCATTGTTGGAAGGAAAAAAAAAAAAAAGGCAACAAACCCCCACACCAAACTCCCCCAGCTCAGCTTTTTATTCTTTTCCAACACCATGGTCCAGTGTTACATTCTGTCATTTCAGACTGCATCTCACTACTCTCAGATAGACAAGGCAAAAGAAAATGGTTTTGTAGAAGTCAGTGGAATATGTTTGGTACCAGAACGGAAGAAAAGCAGCCCAAAATCAAGCAAACAGAAGAGATAGCACCAGTCAGTCATGTACCAGTACAAGCTAGAATGCCAGGACAATTTCAGAGCACTTGCCTGCTTGTGCAGAATATCAAGAGTTTCTTGAATCCTTCTGATGAAATTCACAGCTGAGTAGTGATCCTGATAGAAACAGAAGAGAAGGGATTACTGCTAAATGGAGACACAAGGCATTTTGGTTGGGAGGCTGGAGAATCACATTAATTCACTTTCTTTTCTGCCATACAACACTGTGGTCAGTAGAATGTTCTTGCTTCTTTCTAGACACTAGGGATTTTAAACATATCAATTAATTTCAAATGTAGAAAGACTCAGTGAAATTTTTGATTTAAAAGAAACCTTGTTGAGTAGCAGTATATTTAACCCAAATCCACCGGGTCCTTCACTTAAAGAGGTAGGAAGGAACCCCATCTGAATGCATGCTGAACAGCATAAACCAAGCAGCCATAGGCATGCTCACAGCCAGCTGATAAGCTCTCATAAAATTAGGTGAAATCATTGCTAGTCAAGGTCATAGCTATAAATAAAGCTATAAAACTTGGCAGCAGCAGCAAAGATGCCTAGCTAGGCTCCTGCAGAAGCAGCAAGTTTCTCAAGCACAAGGGGTTGCAGGAGAATTGAAAACGCTCACAAGAAGTTAGCATATTAAAGGCAGGAGAGTAAGAGCTGGCAGAGAAAGGTGGCCTCTCCCTGCCACCTGCCCACTCAACTCCCATGATCTCCTTATGGCAGCCTAAAGGCTTCTCCACAATCCAGAGAAGCATAAAATTCAAATGGTACTGAGCACTGCAGCAACTTCCCTAATACATACCTCACCTGCTCCTAGCACCTCCCTACACTGTGAGTTATGGGGTGATGACAATTGTAGGATTGGACTAGTGGTAGTTCAAAGCAGTATAATTCTTTCTTGGATGTCTAAATAGGCCGTGCTAGCAGTAGAGCAGTTACCACATCAGAGGAGTGAAGCTTTTCTTCCCTTCCATTTTTGCTCATGGTCAAAAGACAGTAGCAAAGACAGTGGTTCTTACCCCGGAATAAGCCAGAGAAAACAAAACCATCCTACACTGTTGCTGGTAACTGTTTTTATATCAGGGCACTGTCAGCAGCAACCCCCATCAAAACATACAGCAGCACATATATAGCTCATGTTATCTCTGTGAAGGCTCTAAGAATCCATGGATTTCCCTTGGTGTGTTTCTACACTGACATCACAGTCCCATTACAGTTACAGTTAACCAGTTCTACTACTCACAGGGTCTTTGCAATAGTTGCACAGATCATTCCCTCCAATATGCACCGTTATGAGCTTCCAGTCAGCACTGAAGTCAATTCTCTGTGCAATAAAGAAAATAACGAGCCTCAATTTCTTTGACTTTGAGATACACACATAGTATCATTGCAGGTGGATCTATCATGTGAAACAACACCTGTTTCTTTTCATGCTCTAAGATTAAAGGAGTCCCAGACAACTTACAGGATCAGTTTTCATTAGTCTTAGGAGACTTCTTGCTTGGGCTGGTAAGTGCCTGTGAAGAAGGACAACTAGTGAGTGAAAGAAACACCTGTATGGAGAGATCAACATTAACGCTCTTCAGACACGTTAAATCAAGTTGTCAGGTATTAGAAGGGTTGAGTGAGGAGACAGTACAATACTCATGTTGCCGTGATCAAATTACACATTCACATCTTTGTGGAAAGTCAACATCAACCTGAACTTGAATATTGATTTTACTGAAGTTCAGTAATTAATCTGGAACCGTAAGTTTAGCTTCTATTACAGTGCTTAACACCTAAACCAGCTGAAAAGCCAGACACAGCAACATGTTTGTAAGCAGATGGCTTGTTTAGAACTAGGCTGCTATCAATCTGTTCCTTGCAGACTGAAACAATAAGGGAATCCCAAGTCCCAATATTTAATTGGCCTCTTGCGCAACATCGTGCATAAACCACAGCTCATCCCGCTACAAAGCAGAAGTGTCTCAGAGTTCACTGTGCACACCTCCCTCATTTCTGTAGCCTGCACCCAGAGTCAATACTTAATTTTCAATTATGTAAAACAGCTCTGTGCACACTACCTTCCCAGGGTAATTAAAAACCCAAGAAACTTTCAAGATTACTCAGACAAGTTAAGATGACAGCCTCGCTGTTTTCCAATAGCCAGGTGAGCACTCTCTCTCTCTTTTTTGTGTATATATACACACACATATATATTTTTATATATATAAGCTGCCATGAATTTTGAGTTACCTAAGCTGAACACTTCAACCTTGTTTGACTGCCCCGACAAGTTGATCCTCAAATATGCACAGAAAAGAGAACATGGTTGGAAAGCTTTGGCCTTCCAGGCAGCTCTGTAGTACGGTATGAGCTGCATATCCCTCCAGGCTCTTGTTAGAAACACTTTACTGACTGTCTATCATTACTGGAAGCATATCAGCTGACATTAATAAGCATGACACTTGTTTTGTATGGCAACCAGAGCTTAGCTCTCCTTTGCAATGCTGTGTTTACTGTAGCAACAGGAGATATCTCTCACCACCCTACTCCAACTGAATACTGGTCTAACACTAACATAAGAGTATTTACCAAGGAATGAGCCCTGTCATACATCTACTTGTGACACAGACACTGTATGCATGTAGTAGTTCTGTTCACTGTTACCCTTGTCCAATGTCATAACCTACTTATCTATATCCCAAAGTTATCAGAAGCCACAAGTGGTCACAATTTCCTTCTGTTCTTACTGTGGAAACCCCTAAGCTAGGGCATCAATTTCAATATTGATCCAGAGGAAAACACCACTTATTGAGCTGGCAGTCTGCAACACCTTTGATTTCTCATGCAGTCACTGAAGTGCTGATGCATCCTGAGCCAACGCAGTCAGTAAGATCTAACATCTTGAATGAAGCAGTGCCAGCAATCACCCATCCTTGAGCTGCAGTTTCCACCAAATTTAGATCTTGATCAACAGAAACTGTTTGCTAATGGGAAATAGAGATATTCACAGTTCATGTCACCTGTTCCCTTCTCTCAGTCTTAAATTCTTAACCTCCTTTTTTTCATGTGAAATCAGAGATCTCAGCCAGGCTGTGCTTCAGCATCATGCTTCAGATCTACCCTTAACTCCAGCATGTATGTAAGCACTTTGGCCATGAATGCAGATAGGCATAGGAACATTTTGCTGAATGAGACCTGCATTGCTACATTGTCATCAAGTTCACTAAAGAGCTCTGCAAAGCAGCCCACTGATTTCATTCTAAGAAACCCTTAACCTGGTTTCCAAAAGCTGGTAAGGGTGCAGAACTACCTGATTTCAGACAGGTCCCAGCACCTCTGGAAAGCAGTTTCCAGATTAGCACCCAAAAGTGAGAAAGGCCAGGTAACAATTCTGAAATACTAGCATTAGCTGGTGGACTCTTTTTTCCCCTCTGAATCATAGGAAAAATGGATATTTTGGGTTGATGAAGAATAAATGCTGGATTGCATCATCATTCCAGGGCCAAATACCTAAAGCAGGAGAAACATTTCCTTACGTTCCAATACGTTTCAATATTCAACAAGGATGCATTCATCTTCTCAGATGCATCAAGAGCCACAGTGTGGCAGAACAGAACCCCAAAAGAAGCATCAAACAGTTCAGGGATATTAGTGTAGTAGTTTACAGGACTTTACTTTTGCATCCCTTTCTACACAGAGTTATAGAATCATAGAATCATTTAGGTTGGAAAAGACCTTCAAGATCATAGAGTCCAACCATCATCCATGCCCGCTAAACCATGTCCTGAAGTGCCTTGTCTACGCACTTTTTGAATACCTCCAGGGATGGTGACTCAACCACTTCCCTGGGAAGCCCATTCCAATGTTTGACAACCCTCTCAGTAAAAAATTTTTTCCTGATATCTAACCTAAATCTCCCTTGACTCAACTTGAGGCCATTTCCTCTTGTCCTATCTCCAGCCACCTGACAGAAGAGACCAACACCCACCTCACTACAACCCCCCTTCAGGTAGTTGTAGAGAGCAATAAGGTCTCCCCTCAGCCTCCTCTTTTCTAGACTAAACAGCCCCAGTTCCCTCAGCCGCTCCTCATAAGACTTGTGCTCCAGGCCCCTCACCAACTTGGTTGCCCGTCTCTGGACACGCTCCAGCACCTCAATGTCTTTCCTGTAGTGAGGGGCCCAAAACTGAACACAGTACTTGAGGTGCGGCCTCACCAGTGCTGAGTACAGGGGAACAATCACCTCCCTGCTCCTGCTGGCCACACTATTTCTGATGCAGGCCAGGATGCCGTTGGCCTTCTTGGCCACCTGGGCACACTGCTGGCTCATATTCAGCTGGCTGTCAACCAGCACCCCCAGGTCTTTCTCTGCTGGGCAGCTTTCCAGCCACTCTTCCCCAAGCCTGTAGCGCTGCATGGAGTTGTTGTGACCGAAGTGCAGGACCCGGCACTTGGCCTTGTTGAACCTCATATGATTGGCCTCAGCCCATCGATCCAGCCTGTCCGGATCTCTCTGTAGAGCCTCCCTACCCTCAAGCAGATTGACCCTGCCTCCCAACTTGGTGTCATCTGCAAACTTGCTGAGGGTGCACTCAATCCCCTCATCCAAATCATCGATAAAGATATTAAACAGAACCAGGCCCAACACCGAGCCCTGGGGAACACCACTTGTGACCCGCCACCAACTGGATTTCAGCCCATTCACCACAACCCTCTGGGCTTGTCCATCCAGCCAGTTTTTCACCCAGTGAAGAGTACACTTGTCCAAGCCATGAGACGACAGCTTCTCAAGGAGTATGCCATGAGAGACAGTGTCAAAGGCCTTGCTGAAGTCAAGGAAAATAACATCAACAGCCTTTCCCTCATCCACTAGGCAGGTCACCTGGTCATAGAAGGAGATCAGGTTGGTCAAGCAGGACCTGCCTTTCGTAAACCCATGCTGACTGGGCCTGATCCCCTTCTTATCCTGGACTTGCCATGTGAGTGCTCTCAAGACAAACCGTTCCATAATCTTCCCCGGTACCGAGGTCAGGCTGACAGGCCTGTAGTTCCCCAGATCCTCCCTCTGACCCTTCTTATAAATGGGCGTCACATTGGCAAGCCTCCAGTCCTCTGGGACCTCCCCTGTTGACCAGGATCGCTGATAGATGATGGAGAGTGGCTTGGCAAGGACCTCTGCCAGTTCCCTCAGTACTCTTGGATGGATCCCATCAGGTCCCATAGATTTCTGAGTGTCCAGATGGCATAGTAGGTCCCTAACTAATTCCTCCTGGATTAAGGGGGGTATGTTGTGCTCTTCATCCTTACCTTCCAGCTCAAGGGGTGGAGTACCCTGGGGATAACTGGACTCACTATTAAAGACTGAGGCAAAGAAGGCATTAAGTACCTCGGCCTTCTCCTCTTCACTGGTTGCTACGTTCCCTTCTGTATCCATTAAAGGAAAGATATTCTCCTTGGGATTCTTTTTACTGTTAACATATTTATAAAAACATTTTTTGTTGTCCCTTACAATAGTGGCCAGATTTAGTTCTAGCTGAGCTTTTGCCTTTCTAATTTTCTCTCTGTATGATCTAACAGTTATGAGACAGAGAAACAACAGAAGACTATTTTTCATTAGACTAACATCCATCATCTCATTTCATACAGCTAACAAGTAACTATTTAATAGTAATGCCTCAGTTGCTACTGATACAAGCTGCTTTAAGTCATATTGGTGAACTAAGAGGTTGTGTATCCTCTTTCAAGTCCTCCCACCACTCCCAAAAGCCTGTTTAGGATTTAACTGATACAATATACAAGACAGGCACCTATCTCATTCTTTTCTATAACAAGCAAAAGTTGAAGCTAATCTGGATATATGCTGCATATAGAAGTATGTTAATAAATTCTCATTAATGGCTGAATCAGAGCCATAATCCTTGCACATGCTTCACCAACACACAGATACATTCAGTCGTCACTAGGAAACAAAATCCCTTCTCTCCGGTATGGGGGGCTGTAGGATATATCAGGGTACCTAGCAGACTATTTCTGTCTGGAAATCCAAGCTTTTATTGAGATTGCTAGTACGAGTCAGAGGTTACTCAAGGCCTAGAGGAGAGCAATAAAAATACCCAATAAAGCCTAAGAATATTTGCTTAGATACAGCAAACTCAAACACCTCACTTGGCTTCTGAACTTTGCTTCTGAACTTCACTTCCAAGACCTCTTTGGGAAGTAAGAGGAATTTTTCTTTAAACAAACAAACAAATTAAGGTCTGGGCAATATCAACTAACAATGTCAAATCCAGGCATGGTCTGCCAGAACCTGTGCCCAAACTATGACTGAATTCCAGCAGCCATCTGTTTTGTTAATTAAACAGCATTGACTCTTCCAATAAGAAGCCAGGGATTTCTGGGATAAGCAGTACAGCAAAGCTCAACTCATGCAGCCTCCCATGTGTGACTAAAAGCAGAGAGCTAAATTCAGGTGACCGCAAGACATTACAATTCCTATTACACTGGCAGAACTGGCTGCAATTGCACCAGGTCTGCAATGCACCAAAACCCATATATGACCATCAGCAATTCTTCTTTCTTCAGATTGCAGACTGTGGCTAGTTTTTTTCCTCTCTTGTCCACTCTTGCTTGCTTAATCAGAAGCCTGAGGCCAGAATTATGGAAGATTTCATCTAGTTTTTCTCCTAGTATCTCTCTACCAATTCCCTCACACTAAATTTCTGAAAATATCCATGCTCTCAGAGATTTATTGACAGATAAATAGATAAACAAATAGATGTTGAAGAGGAAGAGTAGAAACCACCACCACCAAACAGTTTCTGCCAGTTTCTTGTTTGTGGATTTCATAACCAAGACTGTTGGCTTCAGTTGAAAGTTCAGCTATGAAATAAGCCCATCCATTTAACAGGTTTTGAGCCTATTTTAAACTCTGAACTTTCAGCTAGACTGGTTTTGCTTGCTCTTCAGACCAAGTTGTGACAGCACATGAGATAGTTGAAAGGCAGTTAGATGAAGTATCCATCACCTGTGAATGTAAACCAAAAAGCTACATACTCAGCCTGTGCTCCGGGAACTGCCTGGTTAAGGAATGCATTTGAATCTTTCTCACTCCCGGTGCCGGTAGAATAGCCCACGATCATAACATCAAACTCTCGAAAGATGTCTGAAAAAGAAAGATGGCAATGAAGGAAAAATTACTACATCTGCTCCCTGTCTACAGGGACTAGCACACACCAGCACTGCCACAGTTTTGCCCTCTGACAGCACAGCACAACTGCTGCAGCCTCCAGTCAACTAGATGCATCCACCAAGCAGTGGCGAGAGGGATCAGCAGCTGGCAGCAACTCAGACAGCAGCATGCTTGCTGTGCCCTGCACTGTCACCAGTGGATAAGATGAGCAGAATTGAAGACTACTGTGTGCAGTTATCTCTCATGTTGTAGTGGTTAAAGCCTAAAATAAAATCCTCAGTCACGTGATGGTGACTTTGTCAAGTGATCCTGAATGAGCTTCAGCCCAGCAGAAGCTTGTTTTCAGCTAGAGGATCTGGGTTTGCTTCAGAGCTGTGCAAAATCTCATACTACTGACAAAATATGAAGAAAGCCTCAGATGCATGGTTCTGATGAAATCCCACCATGTTCTCCATTACCTCCATAGTAGTTTCCAAAAGGAAGTTGACAGAATAATTCACAGCTGAGAGTGAAAATGGTCACATTGTAAACTATAAAAGCTACCTTAATCTCAAAGACTGAATTTAACCACATTTTAATGAAGGCTTTGTCAAATGTAATAGCATCCAGTGAACAAATTAATTGCTTATTCTAATTGTATTCTTGTTACATTCTGCTTATAATAATGGGCAACACACAGAAGGACAGTTTACTGGCCCTCTTCAACTGGAAGTTTCTTATTACAGCTGATCCAAACTGAAACTTGAGTGGCTTTACATTAACAATAGACTGAGCTACAAGAAGTTGCATGTTTCAGTGAAAAGAAAGTTAAAATTATTCCCTTCAGGTTACATGTACGAGTAGTCAGGTTTATCTACCAAAGAGGTCTACTCAATGCAAACATGTCTTTTTGGAAAAAGCTGTGGTGGAATATTTATTAAAAGCAGATGTTGATTGCATCACAAGCATGGACATAGCAAGCTTGTTTAGAAATTCAAATAACACTCACCAAGCAGTTGAGAAAGGACAGGGAAAAAAGGAAGGGAATTTCTAGCTGCTTCTCAGCTTCACTGATGAAGCCAACTTTTTATTGTTTCTTTGAAAGGTAGTTCTTGTTAATTTCTCTAAAACAGCTTTGAGATACTTAAGAACTCTCTGTAAAAATATTGGAAATCAGCCCATTCCCTCTCTTTAGTCTTGCCAATTAGATCTAGCAAAGCATTTACTTACTAGGTAGAGTTGTCACATTCTCTAATGATGCATCTCCTCCAATACTAAAATGAGAAAGAGAAATTCCAGTCACTCATCTCTTAGCTGAACACAGACAATAAGCGAAGTGAAAACCTACCACACATCAAGAGAAAAAGCGAAGGGTGATAAATTTGGTAACTATTAATCTATCGGATTACATGGAGAGGACAGAAGTGGAAGTGCTATTGGGGAGAATGGTTTCAGTGGTAAAGACGCTTGTCAGAAGGATTTAATGATCTTGCAGCTGTAGAGGGGCATAGTCAATCATTATGAAATAGCAGAAAAATGCCTGATACCGCTACATACTCAAATGATTGAGCCCTAAAGTACTGCAGATTAAAAGGTCGACTTTGAGGCCCGTTCCAGCCTCATGAAGGCACTCTAAGGCAGCACCAAACAGCCCCTGGGTGACAAGACAGCTGCAGCAGCAGCTCCTCATTCTCTTCTCCTGCTTCCTGCACAGGGGTATGCTCTCTCCAGCTTTCAATTGGTGGGACACACTGAGGCCACACTCCGGCTTATGGAAGGGTGTTAGGACAGCACAGAACTGCTTCAGTCAACGTCAACAGAGCTACATCATCACACCAAAAAATTTTAGTCTTTTACAATTGTGTACTGCATGTGGTAAAAGTTCTCTGGTTAAACTCTTTTCCATAGTGCTACAAACAGTTCAGAAATAGAAAACTTTGAGAAGTCCTAAAAGCAACCAGTTCTGACTTGTTTGTTTCAGTGATTTTTCTCCAGTTTTGTAGATTTCCAACTTGCCATCCCACCATAAAAATACAAACTGTCACAAGCAGCCAAAGATGAAAGCGTGAGAGAAGTCAAAAGGCTAGCTTAAAATGCATTGCTGAGAAAAATTTTTCTGTGAAGCCACCCTTATGACAAATCCTGGATCTTGATACATCTTCACAAGAAATGCTAGACTGAGAAGGAACTTTTTTTCAACTGTTGGACAGCTGAAAGCCCCAAAACATGTGGAATAATATTATTTACAGGGGAGAATATACATCTCCTCAACATCTTGGCTGAAGACTTACCTCCAAGACAGGCCCCGGTATTCCGTGCCCAAATCCAGGAGATTATCTGAGGCAATTCCTGTACCAGCCTGGACATTATTTTTCATTAACCAAATGAAATTAAAGCACAATTACTAATACAATAGTAATTCATACATAGTAATTTTATTTACTTCTGAATACATCTCTTCAAAACCTTTAGAAAGCATCTGGCTTTTCTCCAACCTTCCTCCTGAAGAATGCATCAATAATGTTTTTGTAATTATTTACAAGCATCATATTGTATATAATGCACAAAATATATGATGGAGCCGTGTAACAAAGGCTTTCTTCTCATGGGTCTAGATGAGCTGAATAACTCATTTACGGTTAACTCAAGAATGATGACAATGTCTCAAACAAACACATGAAACTTTCTGGCTAATGATAAGAAACACTATATGAACTCAACAGAGAAAACAAACATATCTCAGAAAGAAGCACCATAATACCTTTACACCGATTTGAAAAGTATTGTGCTAAATGGAGAGACTTATAATAGTACTACAGCAAGGAAGAAAGCACTCTCTACAATTACCCTGAAGAAAGAGGCAAGCTAGCAACTACTTCCCTTCTAAAACACCACCAGAATTCAGAAGCAGAATGCCTGCCAGCTGTGATACTATAGTTTCATACTAAATTTGGGTACAGGGTAGTACTTCAGTAGAACACAAGACTAGGCAGACTATTTGCTGCTACCTCAGATTAAATCATAACACTACGTTTTCTTCCATGTATAAGCTTTATTGAATTAATGGAAGACTGGTGTTCAGAATAACTATACACAGGCCAAGTGCAGCTCTGAGACAGCAATGCACCACTGC
The DNA here is from genome assembly GCF_900496995.4 of Aquila chrysaetos chrysaetos. Classification (NCBI taxonomy): domain Eukaryota; kingdom Metazoa; phylum Chordata; class Aves; order Accipitriformes; family Accipitridae; genus Aquila; species Aquila chrysaetos. The sequence continues at coordinate 17,837,200 of NC_044016.1, forward strand.
ACTTTCTATGAAAGCAGATTTTATTCTCAGTTCCTACAGACTATACTTAGAAGCAGAAACACCTGCAGGGTCCTGCATATTATAATATGGCAACCACAGCTATATACAGAATATCTTTCATCTGTCAATATTGCAGGTTTGCATTCAAATGCTTCTATTTATTTCAGTAGCCTCCTGTGTGTAGGAGTTTTAGCAACATACCTGCCAGAGAGTTGTAAAGGCTTCATGGTTTGTACACACAATGTCTTTGTTGTTAAGGTTCAGATTCAGAGAAATCTATGTTCCAGTTACATCTTTCTGCCCAGTGTTTCCTTTGAGCTGGCTGGAGAGTTTCAGTCTTTGACGAGTATGAAAACATTAGGCAGAAAGACATAATTGGAATATATGATATCTGGATGTTGAGACATATTCCTTCTAGGCTACCAAAGATAATCATCATCAGCAAGAACTACATCTTGATAAAGAAATTAGCTATGAGTTAAAACAGGCACAATAAAAAGACTGGATATCTTCTGAAATGGATAAAGTCAGAGGGCTCTCACCCCTGTACATCCTTATCTCATTAATGCTAAAATGAATAAAAAGCTATTATCCAACATCCCTTAGTCACACTCTGTTCCTGAAAGAACCGAGGCAAAAGAACAGGTTCACCAGACCGTTCCTATTCAGAAAAGCTTTGAAAAACACAGTAACTTAAGGCTTGTACTATGTCCCATTAGTTTCAACAGCATCTGATCTCTTCTGTCTCCAATTTAGCAAACTATTTAAGTACATCTTTAAAGGATTTGCCTGTGGTTTTGCCTGAGTTCAAAAGCATGTGAATATGTGCATGGGGGGAACAGTGCTGGAGAACTGACACCTTCTTTCTTGTTCTAGCTTCTAGATCTATTGTCATCCATGAATGAATGGATCTTTGCTTCTAGGTACAACAGCTATTTCCCCTCTGCTGGAGGAGGCACATGTTTGTAGTTTTACCAAGAGAACAGTAAAAACTCTATCTTCTTACCGTCAAAGAATCCCCAAGGGCTGCTATAATTTTCACATCAGCTGGCTTTAGGAAATGCACTGCAAAGGAAAGAGATGCAGTTGAACTTGGATAGGAAATAGGTATTCTTTTTCACCACTATATACATGAAACATGCCATTGTGCATTCTGATGCTCAGACATGTTGCTTTTGCAATATCCTGTGATAAAACAGGAGCTCTCTCCAGCTCATCTCATGTGGTTGTAGCAGCAGCATATGCATATTATTCAGCATCTCAATGGTTAACATTGCTACTGAAAAGACAGAAGAGCAAGGAGCGAGTCACAATAAGTTGCAAACAATATCCCACACCAAGATGAAGGTAAAACAACGCAGTATTAGAAAAAGCAGGAACGACATACTAGAGCTGTAAGAAGGCACAGAAGGACTGAGACAATATGAAGTTACTTGAAAAACTGAATACTGCTATGACTTAACATGCATGAAGCTGGATTTCCAGTTTCCTTCCCCAAGAGTTAGGTAGTATCACTTATAGGCTATGTCAGCATACAAATTTGGATATTATCGTGAGATATTTTGAAGTTCTCTGCTGGCAGCGATTTAAGTGGAGCTACTTAGTCAGAATGTTACCTTGCATGACAGTATGGCATTGTACCTGTAAAGCAGCTGCTGAAAAACATGACATCTTTTCTGACCAGTATTTTTCACAGTCCAGCAGTCATTTCAGCAAAAATAAAAACTCATCTTGAAGGACAGTTGAGGGTAATTCAGCCTCTTAATATAAAACAGGCAAGACTACCTGAAGCTGCAGGAGGGGAGGATGGAGACCTGTCCTCGCATAGCAGCTGGCTTCCATAATTCTAAAGAGAAGAAGAAAGCTGAATAGCATTTGACTAGCAAGTATAGTCAGTATTAACTAGGATCTTCCTAGTAGAGGCCAGGTGGATAAACCAGAGCCCATTTAGCATGTAATTAACCAGGCAGGTCTTGGTTGCTTAATTCAATAATCATATCCAGTATTGCTCAGATTAGAGTAGCATCCTGTACTGATAACCGCGCTGTCTGAGCATGTGTTCTTACAGGTGTTTCCGGATGCATTTTGCCTAACTCAGGGAGTGCTTTCCGGTCCCATGCCATGTACTCAGCTTCTCAAACCCTTTGGCCAAAGGCTGATTTCACTTGTGGTGCAGAGCATGACTTATCTGTTTACTGTACAGGAACAGATGCAGCAGAGTAACAATGGGATGGTGATGTTGACACTTACTGAAGTTTGGTTAGGGTATGTGTAATTACTGTTCTTATATGTCCTCAGGAATGGCTCAGCCTACAAAGCAAGGAAATCTGAGTCAATGCAAAGCATCAGAAGAATACATGGAGATTTCAGTTCCCCAGCCTTCAGTTCTCAGATGTCTCTAGATGATTAGCAGCTTCATGCAAATGAATTCCAGGGATAAAAAAACAAAAAGAAAGAAATGGCTTTTTTGAAATCCATACAATAACAGTGTATACCTGGGGCAATATTTTTACACAGCCAGAACTTAACAGAATACGCCCAGGACCCTGCTCTGTGTGATTAACAAGAAGCTTGTGTTCCCACTGCAAGGTAGTCCCAGTGACCTCTGCAGAGCTGTGTTGACTGGTGCCATCGTTGCTCTGTTTCCCCCACTGAAGCTCTGCCATTCAGTGTAGACACTTGATGGTCTTGACTAGGTAGGCCAAACACCCTTCCTTTGTGCTTTGGCCAACTGTGATGTGTGACTGTGAAGAAGCTTACTTCTAGGATGAGCTTGCCCTCCATCTCATGGGGGAGTGCTCATACTGCTACTGCTGGCAGTGGCAAAACTATGTGGGGAAGAGTCAGACCCCCTTTTCACTGAGACAGCACTCCAGGCAGTTGGTAAAGGCTCACGCAGACTCCAAGCCACTCCTAGCACCTCCACATAAACACAGACACCCTTGTAACTTACCTCACTTGGACATTTGAGAACAATCTCATCTTCTATTTGCTGATTATGTGTCTTCCCCCCCAAGGGTTCCAGCTGTGGGGAAAAAGGGGAGTGCACAGAATAAAAGTGAATGAACCTCAGAGAGCAACAGGTAATGCTGTGCTACCAGCCACTGGAAACCACCTCTGCAGCACAGGAAGACAACTGCAGTGCACTGCACCCATGCTGGTGGCTGCCTCCATGCACAGCTGCTTTGCATGCTGAAGAGGTTAATTCCCATACACCACAAACATGGCCTGATGGTCAATGTGCCAGGCAGGCATCATCTCCCTGGGAGAAGGCCCAGCAGCCCCAGTCTTAACATACCCTGAGATTTACTGGTTTGATATGACTGGATTAACAGTTCAGGTGACCTTTCTTCACATGGTCACTCTTTTCTTTTGTAAACACAAGTAAGGGTTCAGAAGAGGCAGGGCTAGCTACCTAGTAGCTCCCTGGGGGTTTTTTTGCTGCCAAGGGCAGGATGGAGCAGACAAGGAGTGACCAATACAACCTTTAAAACTCTTACCATGTTGTTCCACAAAGCACGCGCAGCCTGGGAATGAGACTTCTGGCTGAAGTGGAAACAGTCTGGGGCAAAATATGAACTGTCCAGCAGTCCCTCCTAGAGAACAAGACGGGTGCTGTCACAGAGGCAGGAAATATGCAACAAGCTGTGTATTTTATCCTCTCTCTCTTCCAGCGAGATATCCCATCTGACTTCAAACCGAAGTAGCTGCAAAGGCCTCTGAGGCCAAGAGAATTAAACCGGGCCAGGGAACGCTAGTAACTTAGAACTGAGAAGCTTTTTAAAGCTTTTTAATATAGAATTTCCAAAGTAATAAGGAATACAGGCAACTATGACTCTGGGTACAGAATACCTGGGCATGGATATCGATTGTATTCTTTATTTCTTCTGAGATACACAGATTATAGTCTTTTGAAGCACATGGGTTTTCATACTAAAAGTCATTTACCAAAGTACTGGAAGGGACTTCGTGATGTATGAGTGATATAGGGTGAGTGCTCCCCGGTGAAGACTTTGAACTAAATATCTACTGCATAGTTGTCTGATCGCAGTGGAGTGGACTCAGTGCCCCAAGCTGTGCCTTCAAGGTCTGTATTCCTGTTGCCCATTATCTCCAAGGTATTCCATAAACATTTTCTGCAATTTTGGATGTTAACTCAACTGAATATAGTAGTTATTAGGCCAGAAAACTGCTGGTCACATTTACAGCCAAGACAATTTTGAAAAGTCAGTGGAATTGCACCAGGATTTAATGTAGGCGTCGGTTTTTTGGTTGTTTTTACCTGTGTTTTTGGCATGTTCACATTCATCAGAAATGGCTGCATAACCACTGTGAAATCTTCTGTAGTGTCATACCTTCCACTGTCCACTAACTGTCGGGTTCTCTCCTAAAGAGTCAAATAAAAGTTGTCACCTTTCCTTCTTCTACGTTCAGCTCATCGAGTACCCCGTCCATGTACATCTCACGCAGGGGTTCCCCCTCCCTAGTGCAGAAACCCAGATGTGGCCATGGTTTCCAGCTCGTGCCAGGCAGCCAATGCAGCTGTCTTTTTGAGACACACATCCTGGGCTTCTTTGCTGAGAGGCAGTCTGGGGATGGCTGCCTGACTGACATGAGCAGGCAACCTGCTCAGTAATTAGATTTTCTGTCAAAAAGATGTCCACCAAAGAGTTTTTGGTTTGGCTGACATCCCATGCCTGAAGTTTGTTCCTGAGTTATCAAGTTCTTTGACTTAATCTGATCTCCAGTGACATAAGTGATCAAAAAACTGCTGGGTCTCTGACATTCTCTACTTTCTATGGCTCTCTAACAATTTTTCTTCTCATCTGTTTTGTTGGTTTAGTGAATCAGAGTTGTAAAGATCTTGAGCCTACTCCCATCTGCCCCCCCCCCCCCTTTTTTTTAAAATCATGACTACAAGTATGTCATTAAAATGAGTGGAAACTGTCCCCCACCTCCAAATATTAGCCCCTCTGTGGTCTCTTGATCAACAGGAGGATGACATTAAACCTAGAACAAATGCCACATGCCTTACCTGATACCTTCTGTTAAAGTAGACCAACTTCTTGAACTCATTGGAATTGTCCTCAGGGTTTATGACACAAGGGCACAGGAGCCTGTGGGATGAGAGCATGACACTGAGATCTGCTCCTCTTTTTCCCCCCATTCCCGAGCTGACAAGCTGCAGGGTTAAAAACTTCTCCAAGACAGATTTCTCTGAAAGGCCGCTCAATGGGAGCATTAGCTCTTACCTCTGAGTTTCTGCACAGCCCTGAGTCTTGAGCAGAAACATATTTATTAGGGATAAATTCATGAGCATAAACTGAGGAAAAGGATCCATGCAAACAAAGACCGTAATGGGTGCCCATGGCAAGGTTTCAGCAGCACAAGTGAACTCAGTGAGAAGAGGCCAGGGCTCCTTGTGCTGGACACAGCCAGTTTCAGCCAGCTTCAACAAACCAACCACAGGGCACAGCTGATCCTGTCAGCCAGGATGGTGGTGCCTCTGTGAAAACCTGTTTAAGAAAGGGACAGAAAACACCAGAGAGGGAGAGGAGGAGAACAACAGTGGGAATGAGGAGGAGGTGCTCCATGGCAGAGCAGGCACTCCCCTGAAGGGACCACAGCCTGTGGATGAGCCCATGCCAGAGCAGTCACATGTCTAAAGGACTCATGCTGGAGCACAGGACAAGAGTGAGAAGGAAGCAGAGGCAGAGAGATACTGCTACATCCAGACCCCAATCCCCTGCACCACCCATGCCTCACTGAGGGTACCCTGTGGCAGAAACAAGGGGGGAGGGAGAGGTGCTTGGAGTGAAGTTGAGCCTGGGAATGAGGGAGGGTAGGTGCTTTAGCTGTTTAACTTGTTTATTTCCCAATACCTGAATCAGTAATTAAATATTTATGCTAGTGGACAATAAATTCAGTTAAGTTCCCCAAGTCCAGTCTGTTTTGCCTGTGATGGTACCTGGTAAGTGATTTCCCTGTCTTTATTTGGACCCATGAGTTTTCTTGCTCATGTTCCTCTTGTTTTCTCCCCTGCTGCTGGGGTGGGGTGAATGAGTGGCTGTGTGGGTGCTTGGCTGCCACCTGGGGCCAACCCACCACAAAAACCATTCAGAAGTACACCTGCACCACCAATGTGGTTTGCTTCAGCAGAACTATGCAAGCATCCTTGATGACAGAGTTCACACAAATTCATTCTAATCAACTGAGGGTCACAAGTTGCAGGATGTTTCACATGGAGGATGGTAGAGCACCAAAACAGACACCAAGACTGATGCTGGAATCTCCATCCTTAGAGAGCCATTCCAACCTGAACCATTTTAAGTTTCTGTGAACTCGTTGGCCATATTTATCCCTCCCTGAAATTTTGATCCTTCTGGCACATATGTTTCTTCTTCTGGTGCTCCCTCTTCCTGGGCATGCCTCATTATCACTTGACAAATCCAAATTGAGAAAAAGGACTTCTTTTAAAAATCCTGTCTTATGATCACAGTAAAGCATCCCTGAGAGAGCTCTTAGAGAAATACCACCTATAGAGATGCAGTTGATATATGTAAAGCACACACAGATCCCTACAATGTCCAAACTTGTATTAACGGAGAGCAACTAACAAAACAAGATTTTACTTCTAGAGTACATCTACATGAAAGGCAATACAAGCCTAAATTGTGTTTTCAGAAGTATTTCAGTAACATAAGCAAGCCAAAATTAGTGGAGACATAATCTCTTTTTAGGTTATTTGCTACTCTCAGAAAAAAAAAAAAGAGACAAGTTTTCAAGACCAAACCCCTCCTTCAAGTCCTTCTTTAATTCAGTAGCATGGCATTTATTATTCCACAAAGGATCTGCTTAGTACCCTGTAAACTTGCTTGCTGCCAGACAGGCAAATATTAAATTCGGCATGTCACCTGAAATGATGGGAAAAGGTTACAGGTATCTTGAGATACCTAATCTTAAAGGCTCCACTAACTATCCTTGTCCAACGATTAGGGTCTTGAGATACAGGTGCACTCTAGCCAGTAACCTTTGTTAAAAAGAAAAACTACAGCTGGTTATCAAAAGCACCAGCATGCTGAGTTTAAAAGCTAATTTTCCACTGGCAGCCACCAGAGACCCCTTAAACCAGTGCAAGAGGGTTGCATCTATATTCCTCCTGTAAAACCACCTTCAATGGCTGCCTACATTCACAGGACAAGGTTATTCTCCCTGTCTGTCCCAAAAAGCAGAAATTTGCTTTTCTGAAACCAAGCAAGTCCTGCCAGGAGCAAGTCTGAGGGGACATGCTGGACCCTACCTGAGTCACCAGTAGCTCACTGAGGCACAGGCCTACCACCTCAGTGGCAGATTCACGCTGACCTGGAAGATTGTTGAGCCTCAAGGCAACAGGTAGTGTGATTAAGCATCCCACACATCTACTTGAGAGACTAATTAACAATAAAACTAATAATTAGCAATGAGATTACAGAGATCAGAAACTACAGAAGCAAGAAGGAGAGTTTTAAGACTGCAGAAAGGTCCATCTGTAAATAAAGCTAGTTTAAAGTGACGAACTAAGAAAACCCTGTGTCTTATCTCTTCTCTGTCTTTGCCCAAAGAGTGCACAGCTGAGCTCTTTCTGCTCTGGCTTGAACTCCCTTGCAGTGTAAGTGATGAGTCATTAAAATAGCACCTCCACAAAAAGTGGTAACACCAGGACTCAGATACAGAGACAGTGACAGACAACCAGGTATTTCTAAACACTGTGTTGAAATCAACCTGTAGGTACATGTGCATACACAGAGGAACATGTTTGGTGGTCTGAAACACTAGAATGTTTTCCCTTTAAGAAAAAAGTTTCCCGAGAAGACCTTGCAGCCTTCTGTGAGTGACAGTGAGAGCTGTAACATAAATCATCTTCAAACCTCATAAGCAGCTTTGGGCAGGTATTGTTTTCTGACGCATGCAGCTCCCGGAGGCTTGCTATGGAAAGCACTGTCACCAGGTTCACAAATGCTCGTGGAACCTGCCAAGAGAATAAGCAAACCCATAGCCAACGCCCGGAGCACAGAGTGCCATCTTTGCCCCTATACAGCCACAGCAGACCTCGGCTAGCAGCCTGCTGATTCAGGCAGCTTGCATTATTTATAACAGAGGTGTTCAAAGTACTTTCTCAATAATTAATCCCCCACAAGTACAATACTAAATTACAGCCCCTGCCTGTGCTGCCTAGTTCTATTTTAAATGCTGATGGCTGGTCACTTGAAAATGATGATTTTAAAAAGGTCCAAACAAGTTATAGGTCTCAGCATGGCTCAGACACCTGCTAACTCTGAGTACTCTCGTCATCCTCACCCTCATCTGTAATATCAGAATCTCTCTCTTAATGACCACAAAAAATACACTTAATTGCAGTATAATGAACAAGCAAAGCATTTTCTAGCCATTGAATACTGTATGTTTGTTCAAATTTGTTACAATACTTTTTACATTATTTGTCTGCAGCACATCAGCTAGAACCAAGCACATCCTTATTCCTTCAGTAAAATACTTCTCTAGCCCTTTCTGCTTTTCACAAAGATTTTCCTGCAAGCAAGCATCTCTGCATACAGCAGTATTCCTCAGATGAAAGCAAGGAACTAAATTCTCAATCAATAATCAATGACTGCTTTACAAACAGAACAAGATCCCCACTCCCACATACTAGAAAAGTTTGTTTTACCTCTCTATGAAGTATGTCCAAAGCTATTTGTAGATTGTAGGTGTAGTTTTCAGGAGAATAGTGTACCTGTTGAAGGAAGAGGGTTGCATTTTATTATCGTTTTACTCAAGCAGGCAAAAGAGTGACTAGCTAGAGTCTCTCACAGCAGCATTCATGTTTCTAACTCTTGGGTCAAGAGTAACGGAGTCTTAGGCAAAACTGTCCTGTCTCTGCTTTTCTTCTTTCCCGTCACAGCTGTCTCACTCACAAGAAAAGATCTAGCGGCCACTGGATACCAGTGAGGGAGCAAATTCAGGGGGCATTATCAGACATCACAACATCCTCCATCCCCAGGTTTGCTTGGGCTGGTCTTAAAAGCATGGCTAACAACTTACTAACAGGCACCATCTTTAGTAGAGATCATGTTGTGTAAAAGTAAGTTTGTTTCTACTATATGGACTACTAGCAACATGCCTCCCATATGCTCCTTACCTGCCACAAATAATAACTGGCAAAGCTTAGGCATTTATCTGGGAATGAAATCAAATTATATACTTGCCTCTCAGCAGCAAAATTTCCCTGTTCCATTTGAATGGTTTAAGCCCTCTAATTTAATTGTCTCAAGTAATCCAAGTTTTATTTCTTCACTTGTGGAACTATTCAACAGTCAAATAAACTTCCCTACAAGAAATGTCTGTCTTATTTTCAGCCTTAATTCTCTTTGATTTAATTTCAAGCAGAAGTCCATTGAGGGCCCACTGGCCTACTCTACAAAACTAGACAGCTCAGTTTCCTTATTGATTTCCTAAATCATAGCTCACCAAGAGCATTGTGGTTGGCACTATTTGTAGCTGTGCAACATAAAGGAAGTATCACCATGATCTTTGGATGCAGACATGCTATCTCCTTGCCACCCACACTCATGTGCGACTGCCATTATGAGTCTGGGTCAGGAGCAGAAGGTAGGAATGGCTAACTTGCTCCTTCCTTGTTTTATAACCATCTTACTGTGCTGCTTTGCTGTTTTTCCCGATCTCAAATTAATCATGCAGAATGAAAAGCATGTGCTCTGCTGCTTGTAAGTAGGAAAGACTCGTCACTGAGGAGACTGCCACAGCCTTTCACCTCCTCTACACTCACACATACCAAAGGCTATATACAGTATGTTCATATATTACATACATATACAATATGTACTATATTATATATAATTGCATCAGCATGAGCTGCGGGTAGAACCATTCCCACAGTGCTGAAACCGGTAAGAGAGCACCGAGTAAGACTTAGGAGTGTGGGTGTGCACAAGGCAAAGAAGAGCAAAAACCCTTGACCTTTCATCTACAGGTGGTGAAGTGACTAGATAATGGGAACTTATCTTAGTTAACAGCAAAACAAAGTCACCACAATTATGTAATTTACAGGTGTTCTAAGAATATCCCTTCATTTATCATAACATCAGGTTGAATAACCTGAAGGTGTCAGTACGGTTACATTCCAGAGCTGCACAAGTAAGACTTACCTTATTTTGGTCTCACCCAATGAGTTCTGCCCTCTCACCCACTGCAATGCATAGAGACCCTATGCCCAGGCTGGCCCAGTTCACACTCCAGGCAGCAGGGGACTTACTGGATTGTGGCAGAATTTGCATAGGTCGTTTCCTCCTATGAAAAGTGTTATGAGCTTCCAGTCAGTCTGCAAATTTATTCTCTGGACACAGAAGGAGATGGAATGAAATTTATTCATTAATTAAAAAAAAAAAGGGGGGGGGCAAGCAACATAAAAAACACAAATTTAACGTTTCTCAGGGTACTTGGCTATAGTTCTTTAAGCATCTACCACAAAAATTAATTTGTAGTCATGACTGAAGATGTAGAAACTACGATGATCTAAATAAGATTTACAATATCAGTAGTACCATGAAAAATTATTTGCTTCAGAAAACTGTTGCTCAAAATCCATCTGTATGCTTTTCTTAGTAATATCTTCTGTATACACTGAGTGACTACTCCTGCAGTTCTAGGAATATATCTTCCTTGCAAAAAGGATGGTATATGTTTTACTGTGTCATAAATAATGCAGCTATCCTGCTGGAAAACATTGGAGGGCAATGCGTTTCAGTCTTGCTGTGAGACAAACTGCAAAGAATAGAGGGGCAATATTAACTCTATTTAACAGTACTGGTACAAAATTACAGAACTTTTTCCTCTGGAAGGATTTTGCAAAGGGCTAGCTAGTGCAAGATAGTAATGCTTCAGTAAATACACACCTTCTTAGCTTTGAGGAAAGGTTCTGATATGCTTAGTATCATGTAGCTGATGTTGTACTCAATATGCAAAACACTACTAAGAAAAGGAGCAATAGTATATCAGCCTCAAGGGGTTTAAAAACATCTATCTTCAAAGGCAGAAGGTAACATATCCCAACTGGGAAACACACTGTTTGGTAGTTTGGTCTCAAAACATATTTATCCAAATTAAAAGCAGGCAAAATTTTCTGCCTGCACTAAACAGGTGTTTTAAAAAGAGAAAAAAAGACCTCTTAAATCAAAGATATATGACTTCTAATATGAGCTTTCTTTCAAGTTAGAAAGAAGTTTATTAGTTAAATAAAGTTTATCAGTTAAATAAAAGGTATTTGGATTCATGTATTTTGTGTGATTTTTCCAAGCCAATAAATATGACAGAGTAGTACTTAGAAGCCTTGAATAGTTTGAATGAAAACCATCCAGCTGCTTCATTGTTAGTTGCTATCCCTTTTAATCTCACTTCAGATAGAGCCATCAGAGTGAAACCTTGTTTACGAGAAAGTGAACCAAAAAGGAAGGTACTGCAAATATTTTTGCCCATATGTATTCACCAGAGTATTTATACCAGACATGCACACACAGTTATCTTGAAAGCTTTTTGGCTGCTTTCCAAATGCACAATTGGAAAGCCAAAATAATATCATGTAACTTAGGTCACTGATTGCATAGCACATTTGTCAAATTACAAATCGCAAACATTAACAGCACTAGTTGAGGTGAAAAATATGCGAGCAATCCTCATACTAAGGTGTGTTTTACAGACCATTAATCAAACAGTTCCTGACAACAAATGTGTAAATCAAAAATCAGCTGATGGCTGAGGGAAAGAAGGGACTAAATTGTTTTTAAAGAAAACAAGTCCTTTCCTCACTCCACATGATTTGCCACTTGAAAAGCTTGCCCTCAACATCCTAGCACATATCATTACTGCTGCAAAAACCATGTGCTTACAAGATAATTAATAGTACCATGGCAAAATCCTAGCAGAGAAAAAGTTCTGTCATCTTACAGGGTGACATAGGTCAGGAGGGGAAGCAACAGCACTGAATTTGAGTCACTTGTGGTAAAAATGATAAGATGATCACAATTATCTGGGTTTGATAGTAACTATCACATGCTGGTACAAATTCATTTAAGACAAAGCTATAGATTATTTTTTACTGACTCACACTCTGTGCTGGGTAATGTTATACCATACACTGCTGTACCCATAACCTTAATGTTTAGCATCCGCTGTTTGCATCTGCTGTTGGTCTGTTAGAAACTAATGATGCCATATAACTTCATTCTAAATATATTAATGACATGTTAAACTCACAGTATCATTCTTCATGAGGTCCACCAGTCTTCTAACCTGTGCAGGAACGTCCCTAAAAATAAAAGACAAATAAAATCATAAAAGTAAAATAATAAAAATAAAAAAGGAGTCCTGTATAGACAGCAAGGCAAAGAGGAAAACTGATGAATGGACATTCCTCACATAATGGCTAAAAAACCCTGGTAAAGTCCAATTGTCATTGAATGAAAGGTATGATACCCAAAAAAGTCTATATTTTGAGATAGTGATGGAAAAAAAATGAGGAAATAATTAGCATCCAACAGGCACTCAACCACTTTGCAAATGCTGCATAGTTACACTTTTACAAACTATATAGAAAATACACTGTGCTACCAAAAAATGCTTTGCTCCTTCCCAATATCAGACAGATGCTATTGATACACGTATCACTGAAGCATCTATGCATGTATCAATGTTATTACATGGCCTCAAGCCACTAAGGCATGTCTTATAAGAAGCGTTCCCAAGAGAAAAAGATATGATATGAATTTCACTGAAGGCTGAACATAGTGTTCTCTAGTTAATTCCCAGCTCTGCCACAGACTGACCATAAGCAATCCACAATTTTGTCTTAGTTTCTCTACACAAACTCTTGGTCCTGCTAACAAGATGGTTTGAATTTACCTCCTATAAAATGGGGATATTTTTTCTCTGCCTCATAATAGGGTTGTGAAGCTTTCTGAGTAGTGCTTGTAAAGTGCTTTGGGCTTCTTGGTTGAAAATACTAGAGAAAGCATTGCTTTTGCTGCTAATTTATTTGACATAGATTAGAAACATTGCAAAGCCCCATCACATTTCTTGGCCTTCATGATAGAGATGGGCTAAAGAAATACATTTGGGCTTGCCTATCAGCCTTATTGCGCTCCTGCCAAAGTCCAGGGTTTGGGCCTTTTTTAGTTAGAACTGAGTTTTAAAGAAAAATCAACTTTCTATTAAAATTAATAAGAGTTTTCCTCTTACTCTGCACGATCCCCTGCCACAGCTTGGTTGAGTGCAGCATTATCTGTAGTCTCCTTTCCAGTGCCAATGGAATACCCTATCAGGGATGGGTTGAATTCACGAAGAATGTCTGCAGAAAAAGATAGCACACTGAAATGTTGCTTACTGCAGCAGGTAGCAAATGAGGTTATAAAGATTAGACCTTGGTAAAAGACCATTAAAAAGCTTTAAGAGATACCTATTAAAAAATTAACTTTTAAGTACAATAAACATGGAGATTCATCACCATACAACTATTTCCTTGCCTTCAAAATTTCTGAATTTCATGAATTCAGATATCTCATGATTTAACATGATCATCTTGGCTAGCAATGCCATTTTGCCTGGTAAGCAAGGCTGAGTAACCCTACGCTCAGGCAGGAGACTCTCATGCTGTCATACTCTAACTGCATATGGGTTGGAATCAAATCTTTTAGCCTATTCTCCCCAGATGTATTAACCTTAAAGACCCAAGATTCCCTTCTAGATCTTAGGTTACAAACCAACCTTACAAACATCCCAGATCTAAAATGCCCTGACCTCTAAAAAAATCATGTAAAATCTGATCTTGTAACGTGATTCTGCTCCTGCCTAAAACAACTCTCCCACACCGTCAAAACAGTTTCTTTAGGCTATGATCTAAGATCTTTGATTCATCTATCCCCAACATATTTTGGACAGAACTATAACCAACAGAAGAATACTGAAACAACCAAACCCCTAGGAATTACAAATACATAGTTAAGTCATGCACAGCAAATTACAGCCTGATTGTTATGCAACTTTAACTCAGCACTGGACACTGAATACAAAGGGATTTGTTCTGTCATGCTACAAATTGTAAATCGTTCTTCATGTCTTCTTTTATGATAATAGCTGTTTTAATAACCAGCTCCAGATATTTATCAAGTTTACAGAAAAAGGCACTTACTTGCTAGTGTAGTGACTGTGCTTATGTTTTCATTTCCTCCAACACTGTTAAAAAGAAAGAACAAGAAAAAAATGTTCCAAGATATGATGGACTTGGTAAGGCAGTGGACCAAGTAAGAGAGCTCCCCCTTATGGGGTTTCTACACACATAAACGGCACATTCTCTGGTGGTTGTACTAAGTTAAAGCAAGCTCTTTGTGTGCATACCAATGAGGTCACAAAATTAGAGACTCTGTCATAATCATAATAATCATATTAGAAGCCCTGTACACTAGTTGCCCTTTCAAATCTCTCACGTATTTTGGCATATGTTCAAACCTAGCTGAGAGGAATGAGAATTTTTAAAAGCTGCTATCTTTGCTATTGTTGCCCCTATTAAAATATTTATTACTTCCATTTTTAGTTAACAAATCCTTTGTATCCATAACAACAAGTTCTAAAAGCATATATTTCAGAGTGATAAGTATACTTAATACCTGTTGCCCCCCATTTCACTCAAGTGGAAGAATACTACTAGACTGGTAAAATTCACCATATGTCTGTGTGTCCTTCATGCTGTAGAAAATGCTAGTAGGCTTTTTTCCCCAAAATATCAGTAGATTATTATTAAAGATCAAAATATAAAAAGCTGGACTTAGAACACCTCTATAGTATTCCTTTAATCTGGAATAGAATATTTTGAAGTGCTCTAGTACCTGTTTAAACTTCTTATAGAGCTACAGTGGCTCAGATGCATAAGGAATGATGAACAGAAAATCAGCCTGACAGGTCTGGTGTTAAATCATACAGTTGCAGAATAACAAGTGAACATGATTGCCTTTCTTCTTGACTTTTTGACCTGTCTAATAAAATGCTGCATATGTAAAAGTCTGTACTAACCCATAATTGATAAACTGTTCTGCATGACATAAGCAATACTGGGAAAGGGTCAAGGAAATAGATACTGTGTATGAAACAGCAGCAGCAAAAAACATCACATTTTGACTTTTTGTAGACCGCTGATTTTAAATGAGACAAACAGATGATGTGGGCCAAAGTGGGGAAGAGCAGACAGGATATAGAAAGAGCAGGGACAGAAATGCAGAATGTGCAAATGGTGCAATGGTGCTGGGAACTAGAAGTTCCCTTTGCAACAGCTACAACCATGAGAGGAGAAGAGACTGTCTTAATAAGGACCTCATTTTATCCATTTATCCCAGCATATTCCAGCCATGCTACATTGTACTCTAGATAGCCACTAGTTTGAACATTTTATTTATCATGAGTAATAGCACGACTATGTGCCTCTGCGCAAAACGTAAGGTCAAATTCACTCTCCGCAAGCCTCCATTTGCTACAAAACCAACTATACATATCAAAACCCAAGAAAATGGATTCCCTCTCACTGGGAGTGGAAATTCCTGGGACTTACCTCCAAGAAACACCTCGGTATTGAGTCAGGACATCCAGAACATCATGGGGCTTGGATGCTGCCCCATTACCTGCCTAGAAGCAAAAGAGAAGAGGAGTTCACCTTCAGACAATAAGAATTGCTACAGTAACTAGTTCTCTGATCCTAGTGAAAATAATTAAAGAGTATGTTAATGAAGCAAGCTACATCATCTTCCCAAAAAATAACAGATCCTTGTTCTCAAGAGGATCAAGGGCTGAGGGTATTTTAACTCTGCTCCAGTGAATTACCCTTCTCTATCAACTTCTTGATTAGATCAAGTGGGGAAAAAATTGGTTGAGAATGTTCAAAATATTCATATAATTCTAAATTTAAATAAGGAATAAATAAGATAGCAATGGTTCTGAATGAATAATTATAATGTTCCTCACATTAAAAATTGGTACGGTAATTTTATGTCTTTCCTCCCCAAGTTTCCCCAAGAAAGGATACTACAAGGATTTAATGTGGTAATTAGCACAGAACACATAAGAAATGTGAATTATGATAGGAGCAGTGAAGCAGTCATCACTGATTGGAGAATCACAGCCAGTCTAGGAGTAATGAGTTTACATAGTTCCAGGCATAATAAAAAAAAATTCTCAAAATAAGTTACATTTGACACACCTTATGATCTATTGCAATTTTACTCAAATATTTAGTTAATATAAATGGACATGGCTTTATAGCCTTTGGTACTATCATATATATACATATATTTATTATACCATACATATCATATATGTACACACATATACACAATTAGCTGCAGAATTTTTTTATTTCTCTTTATGCTGCTTACTAATAGCTTTGAAGGCCAATACCTTGGGAGCTGCCTAGAATCAATATAGAAAAGGAATTGCTGCAAGTCCACTCTAGCAGGTTGGTTTTGCTGCTGCGTGATCAAATGCCCAGAGAGGCTGTGGATGCCCCATCCCCAGAAGTGTTCAAGGCCAGGTTGGATGGGACTTCAAGCAACCTCATCTAGTGGAAGGAATGTGTCCCTGTCCTTGGCAGGGGGGTTGGAACTGGATAATCTTTAAAGTCCCTTCCAACCCAAACCATTCTATGATTCTATGAAATCTTGCAGCTCTTACTTGTGTGGCACTCTTGTGGACTTTGAATGGGAACTGTGCATTCAGGTTAGACTCATGATCCGATAACCCATCAGTCAAGTTGGAGTATGAAACAGAATATGTGAAAAATGTGGCTCAATAGGGTGTAGCTGTATGTATTCTATTTCTTGGGTTAAAAATTCAGAAATGCTTTTTCATTACTTTCTTTAACAATGGTTATCCAGTGATCTTTACTTACTGTGAGTGAATCACCCAGGGCAGCAATCACCTGAATATCTGCCGGTTTCAAATTATGAACTAATAAATAAAAAAATAAAAGCAGTGTAAGGGAAAGAGGAAAGAAAGAAAACTTCAAATTGTGATGGTTATTAGAAATTTTCCTTAGAATAAGCATAAAGCATTGCAAAGACAGTATTTTAATATTCATGACAGCATCAGGTCAGAATGACAGACACTGACAGGCATCAAATCAGAAAAGATTCTTAGTACCATAGCTGGGCATTAGCTACAGCAACAAGGGAGGCAGTAAGATTTCAGTCTTGCAACTCTGCTTACTCAAATTCCTTTTAACCAGTGGAAACAACTGAAAAGCAAGCACAGCTCTGGTGCCAGCACAGGGTGGAAATGTGGGGACCATCACATCTTCTGAGAGAAGACAAAACCCACCTGGGGACAGAATTCCACATAGCTTTTTGCACCACAGGCTGCACTAACAAGAGCCCTACTCCATATGTACACAGTTTTCCCACCCCTGCAACTGAAGTATCTGACTACCTCCTGTCTTTTCCACCGTCACTTCTTTGTACATGGAAAGTGCAGTTGTATAAGCTTTCACCATCCTTGAGGGAGAACTTGCATTTTGCTATACCACTAGTCACATTGTTCCAAAAAGGATCTTAAAAGCCACAGTCAATAGACTGCACTGCTTCAAAGAATAGTGTACCTTTCCTAACTAAACCCAGTTCCTGTTCCCCTTCTATCATCAAATTAAGTAGCTCCACAATAAAATTGCATAGGACTGTACCTGAAACTGGAACTGTATCAGAGGGACCCCGGTCAAAACAGGGAATATTTGTTCCATAACTCCTCTCCTGTAAAGACAGATGAGGCAAGACTTCACATCAGACTCACTATACTCTGGTCGTGACAAACCATTTATGTCTCAGAGCATTAGATTAACAAATTTCCCACACACTTTGTATACACCTACCCAGCTCAGCCTGTCCTCAGGCTGTGCCTACAACTGCTCTTTGAAGGCAGACACAAGCTCAGTCTGCTCAGAAGTCGCATGACCATATTAGTGCAACACAGCTCTTGCCTACCAGTGGGGCCAGTTATTTCAGACTCTGTGTCATGCTGTGTTCAGCTATGCAACGTTTTGTGCGCCCATACTCCAAGCTAGGTGAGCTTGCATCTTTTTGCAAGAAACTGTTTTAACATCCCTGGAATATACCAGCACGGAACCATACCTTTGTCAGCAGGCCATGAACCTGCCTTCTCCATGTGCAGCCTCTACATGCAGCCAGGGATTTGCCCTCCTGGCTCTTTTGGGTTGCAACCTGCTGATGGAAACACCCCAAGGTCTACTGTTAGTGAAGGCTGACCATCAGTATGCCAGAGCAGACCATCGCACGAGACCCAAGAACAGGTGTTTGCTCCAAATCTCTACAGAACTCCTTAACTAGGCTAACTTAAGTAGGCTAAGGAAAAGATACTTATTTGTCTTGTCCCATTGCTCCATTTTGGTTTTTTTTACTTAAAAAACCCAAACACAAACATAACACAGTTGCTTCTTGCCTCCTATGGCATAGCTACTACCAAAAATCAGTGGCAGGTACCATTGCCCCATACAGAGGTCTGTACACCCTGAGTAAGTAACAAAACAGATGGCAGTATATTAAAATGAGAGGAGAAATGTGTATTATTATTCCGATTCCATACAAGCCATTTTAAGTGCAGATGTGGTCTATACACTGTGTTCTGGGGCATAAAAACGAGTGTTATCACCTGCCCCTGTAGCTGCTTGGGAGCACCAAGTTCTGCTGAGAATCAGAGTACCATGACTTAAAAAACAATGTACGACTCTTTATCTCTGCTCACCTAATCTGTAACTGTCTCACAAAAAAAGAAAAATGAAAAATCCCTTGGTTTTCAGTTTTACTATGGCATAAACTAGATGAAATCAGAACCACAGAGTGGTTCTGATCTAGTTTCCTCCATGGTAGGACTTAATGGCCCATTTTCACTATCTTCTTATCCCAGGGACATTAACATTGTTGTCCAGATGTTTAAAAAAGGTTCTTGCTGGCTGAACACATCTACCTTAAATCACGCTTTACAAAATCCACCAAGGAGAAAATGTGCTATTAAGCATCTGACTATTTAGTCAAGCATGGAAATAAAGAGCTGGAGCTTTGTATTTAGTTTTCCCAGGTAGCATTGTTTAATTAGGCTACAACACATTCTCACCCACCTGCCCCACTCCCTGGAATAACTCAGTCCATATGATACAAACAGTCCTACTATACCTGAGATGTTTCTTTGGTGTTTGATGTCTCGGCGGAAGCTGAGTAGTTACTATTCCTATATGTGAACAAATACGGATTTTCCTGCAGAGTGAAGAGAACATGTTTACCAACATTAGTGGAAACACAGTCAGCTGATGTTAAAGTCTTCTGGCCAGATTTTCCAAGAGAAGAAAATCTTTACAGTATTAATGTTTGAATGAATATTGCACTAGTGAAGTAAACCAGGGTAGACCTGAAAATTAAGCTGTGGTATGCTCTAGGCATAGCACCACCTCTTGCCTTAAACCTAACATCAAACAAAACACATAATTCAATTTCTTTGATGTTTTAATTGCTGTTCAGTGAAGCTTTTGGGTGCCAGTAATATTTTATCACTATCAAATTACTGAAGTCAGAGCTTAAATGCAAAAAAATTCAAGAACCTGTTCTTTTAACCTGAGATGCTCAGACCCTGAAGATACTACTGGGCTACTGACAGCTCCAGGGACTAAAATAGTTAAACTTGACAGCAGACAGAATCAAATCACAGAAAAGCTAAATTATATAAAATACATGGATTCAATTTTATTGACACTGACACAGATTCCAATACTGATAAAGCACCCCTGATACCCACAATTAATAAATTCAGATTAGCTAGTTATATTTTGAATAAGAAATATCTGATACAGTAAGATGATTTAACTAAATTTTGTCAAAAGTTCTTGTTTTCAGAGTTTCACCTTTATAAAATAAAGAGTGTGTCAATGGACTTTAAGAAGACTAAATTTTTAACAGTGCAGTATCTTGGGGAAGTGCACATTCTAAAGAACTTCAGAAAATTACAGTATTTGAAAACTTGGCAACTCTGCAGAGAGTAAATAAAATCTCATGGTAATAAGGAAACCCTTGTACCTGAGATGGACACTGGACCTGAAGCATTTTCATGACACCATAAGGCTGCTTCTGTCCAGCTGGCTCCATCTAGAAAGTGAGAGAACAGGGGAATTGTACACATGCTGCATTGGGGGAAGGAAGGAAAAGCAGCAGCCACTCAAAGGCTCTAGTGCCTGGAGTTTTGCATCAGGTCCATATACATATTTAAAAACATGTTTTGCTTATGAGGAATATTTATGTATAACATACCACACGTATACCTGCAAAAGCAAGGAACTGAAAACAAGGCCTCTCACATGATCAGACTGTCAACCCATCATCGTTAAAACAACCATCCTCACATTAACTCTGCTCTTGGGAATGCCGACTCTGTAAGTGTTTTTCCCACAAGGTACTGATCTCATACTACAGTATTCACCTGCTTGCAATCAAGTCACTATTTATCAGCTCAACCACAGTAACTGTAGACATGCTCTAGAAGGGCATAGGTTAAGCCATCCTCATGATTAGTTCTCCCCCCTTACAGTATGCAGTCTTATCTTTACTGCCATTTGCAAGCCAGTTTTGCTTCCCAGCTCGGCTGGGTATGAGAAAACAAAGGGTGGGTTGCCACAGCTCAGCTGCCACGTAACAACTCCCTGCAGCAGTCTGTCCATCCTCCCAGGCCTCAACCACCACATTTTTTGTCTTCTCCCAGGCTGTGAAACCATGCTCAAGAACACTTGAGAAAGGCATGCTTGGGAGTTTACAGTTTATAGTTTTCATATAAAAGTATAAAGAAAAATACAGGCTTCTGTGCGGGAGGGAAAGCAACTTCGAGTAGATTGAAACTTTGAAGTAAAAATGGTATTACTGAAACTCCTTGGAAAATGCAGTTTTGACTCAGATTATACACTGGAGGCTTAGGTAAGTCCACATCACTTTATTGCAGAAGCAGAAAGTACAAAATCCCTAATATAAACAGAAAACTAAAAATCTTCCATTT
This sequence comes from Aquila chrysaetos chrysaetos, assembly GCF_900496995.4. Lineage (NCBI taxonomy): Eukaryota > Metazoa > Chordata > Aves > Accipitriformes > Accipitridae > Aquila > Aquila chrysaetos. The sequence continues at coordinate 17,858,329 of NC_044016.1, forward strand.
GGTGATACATTCATGTTGCATTAACCTCTTTCCTTCTGTCTTATGAACACTATCTTTATGTACACCCTCTGCTGCAAATTAATTTTGCACCAAAGTCAGAAACATGGAATATAACACATTAGGGTCACATACCAATCTTCCGGTGGCTGTAGTCTGTGCAACTAAAAGCTTGCTAATTTATCCCACCTTCCAGAACTGTTTCCTTATCTACATTTTCATACATGTTAGACATCAAAAGGTGCACTCCAATTCTGCATAGAAGCTTGATAATATAAATATTTGTTGGCCACCTTCTAACAAGATGGAGAGGGCATTGTTGTTAACGAAAAATTATGGAATGATTCAAAACTCAATATGGACAGCACAAAGTGGTAAATACCACAAAGAATCACTTCACTTGTTCAGGCACCTTGCTGGGTGCTAATTAAATTGCCATCACACCCAAAGGCGTTGGCCACTGGTTTAGATTCCTCAGTGAATGTCTGCTCAGCTTGCACCAGCAGCAGCAGCTGCCAGAAGCAGCAGACTACATAAGAGACAGGATTGAAAGGGCTGGAAAATGCAACAATAACAGGCTTGACGTCACTGATACATTCTGGGCAGGAATGTTATATTCTATTTTGGTTGTTCCATCAATGAAAATAATGGGAAAACTCAGAGGAATAGAGAAGAGGTTTACAGAGTTTATATTCTTTGAAAGAAGGATTTGAATAAACAGCGTCTGTGTTTTTTTGAGAGAGAGAGAGGAATAAAAGGAATGTCCCCAAAACATGCAAAATAATGAAGCTCAGAGAAAAGATACATTGGGCGCCTGTATTTTCGCATCTTCCTAGGACAAAACAAAGTAGCTATTTAATGATATTCGTAAAAGAAAATGTTCTTCTTCCAGCACAGAATCATCCCACAGAACATGGGACAACTGTGATATTTCCTGGCTAGGAATGAACTTCAAACAAGTATTAGATACTTGTATGTTGTTGGGAGTTGGGTGATGACAATGAATTTCTCCAGGAGGTAATTCGTTCCAGGTGACTCAGAGACACTGTTCTCCCAGCAAAGACCGACAGCTCCCATGCAGCAGAGCTGCAAAGTCGTGGTCAGGAAATTGGGCACCAAGTCTGCATTGTGGTCAGCCAAAACCTCCCCTGAATTCTAGCACATCTGTCATGCAGGCCAGTTAGTGTGCAGGTCTGCTCTGGTACTGCAGCAGTCTCTAAGTCAGCGTAAAGTCCTGAAGGCCGAAGAGAGGCATGGGCAGCCTCCTGTGGTGCTGCTCCCATTTGGGTTCTTGCCTGGTTTCAGTTTCTCTCTTGGTGGCAGGGTAGGTTTTTTTGTGGTCTTTTCTGTTACACAGAAGAACGGCAAACACAAAAGCAAGAGCTTCTTGTCTAAGTTCTTTATACACATGAAAGCAGCTTTGCCCCCGGATATATTTCCAGAGGTAAAATTGTAGGCATTTGCCAAAATTAATCAATCAGGCTCTCTGTGGTAAACATCAAAGCCGTCCAAGTAAACAACCAACCTCTCTCAGCTTTTCCTAGCTACCCAATGTCATTTAGCTGACTGTTCTCCGATGTGCTTAGTGTATGAATCGCGTTGCTACCAGATGGCTAGACATGTTTTGGTAAAATATCCAGCCATGCCTAGGACAAGTCCTTAGCACCTGCTAGCTCAGCTTTTTCTCAGCCAGACTGAAGTGCAGTCCTACTACCAATTGCCACTAGATTTTCAAGGTTTTGCCCTTTGGCCAATAAGCAGGTAATTGTTCCAAGAAAGTGGCTGGTACCAAGCCACAAGGTAAGGGCAGCCTGGGATACAGCAGAAGGAGGGAAACTGTCTCAATGCTGTTCTCGGGCACCTCCTCATTCTGCTGTGTTTGCTGCTTGACAGGTCATGATCTTGATTTCCTATCAGTTCCCAATACTGTATTGTGGGTTTGTTTGTTTTGTTTTTAAAGGAGTCAGCATAAACCATTAACTGGAATTCCTGGTAGAACTGGAGTGACCTTTACTGGGTGAAGACACCTGCTAGTGCTTTTTATGCTGAAAGCATCTTTCATATCATCTGCTTTTACATCATGGCAGAATACCATCACAGGTAGACAAGGAACCTACCCAGAGAGGTGCCTTTCTGATGATTGTCAGCTATACTGAGAAAATTCCACTAAATCAAAGAGGCAGCAGGAAAACAGAGGGGAAAAGGAGTTGTGAAGGAAATACTACCATTCCTGTAGTCTCCCTTCAAAACAGTAGCAAGATGTGGTTTTGGCACATTTTGCTCTTCCTCCAGATCACCTAGGCTGTACCCTCACTAGAAGAACCACCTCACACTGAGGAAAAACACTGAAATAAGGCAAAGTTGGTATTTGTCTCCTTTATGACAATTCTCTGGTTCTGGTGGCTCCCCAGCATGCTCACTGCCTGAGTCTGGGTAACTGGCCCTAATGAAGCCATCCTTAAAAGTATCACTTCATTTTCCTTACAGCTTTTCACCTCTGCTGTTTCCACAAAATGCTCCTAGCAGTTAAAGTGACAAGAATAGAGTAAGACACCAAAGAATGGGATGCTAAGCACAAAGCCCAGGAGGCCAAATAAAGTCTGTGCAGAAAAGAGCTAGGGACAGAAGAATGAAGAGGAGGGAAAGAAGGCGGCTCTTCTGCTGGCAGAAGCTGCAAATAAAAAAAATCATCTGAAGGGACAGAAGGAATTTGTTGCAAGCTAAGTGTAAGAACTTGAGAGGGCAGGAAAGAGAAATCAGTGCTGAGTTGACTGAGTGTGTCTGCATGAGTTATACTTCAGAAGATAAATCCTGGCCCTCTCCCCTTCTACAGAGCCTGCGTTTGGAGGAGGCAATATACCTGTTTCAGACTGGGGATGATACTATCACAACTCCTTGTAAAGAATATTCATCTCGACTCCTTGTAAAGACTATTCAAGATGCCTCGTATTAGATTCTGCATAAATTGAAATCTAAAAAGCTGACAGTAAGAGGCCATAGGAAAAAAAAAGCACTATAGTCTAGACTTGGAAAAAAAATGAAAGCAAAGCCCATTAGAAGCACATGAACTCTGCTAATTGCAGAGTCTGATAAGAGTACATTACTCAAAGCTGAAGGCCAGTTTCCCACTGATAAACTCTAGAAAACATATTAGTTCAGGCTGATCTACTGCCACAATTAGATGGATCTCAGAATCTGACAAATTTGGTTCACTTGGCCCCAAACAATTCCTGCTGGAGAGGCACAAAATGGGCTGGCAAACTGTTAGCACTGTGGTCCCTCTCCAGTCAGAAGCATTCATCTTCTGCACTGGCTGAAAACACATTCAGCATTTCAATTAAAAAATTTGCTGACAGAAAAACTGTGCTAAGCAGATGTAAAGGGCCACATTTCACAGCAGATTGGATGCTGATACTTTGCGTGGCTTGCTCCCAACTAGCTTCAATATTTATAATTGTATCTGAGGAGGATATGCCACTGCTTTCTAGTGTCTTACAGATCATATTTAGGTGATGGTAATTGTGTGATCTAGGTAAGTATCTCCAACACTGACGGTGACACTGAGACATGGGCATTTAAAGTAACTCAGTTTCTTTACAGAGAACATCCAGAAACAGAGAGAATGTTTAATTCACACTTCAGGAATCTGACTTTCAGTGTTTGCTTTGCTCATTCGACTAGTGAAACTAATTGCCTAGTGGGACTAAGGCAAAACAATGATAAAGAAGCCAACATATATCTTATCATGGCATCTATTTTATGGTAGAAGAACTGAGGTAGGAACTTTGAGATCATCATGAGGAATGTCACAGATAACAGCAAAGGAGATAACTGGATGCAGCATGGTTGTTCCAAGGTTAGAGCTTCAACAGCTGATCAATTTTTAACTCTTTGGCTCCTACTAACTAACCAAAGTCCTACCAACTTTAACTAAAAGATAACATCAATGACAGACAGTGGGATCAAGTGCACCCTCAGCACATTTGCAGATGACACTAAGATGAGTGGTGCAGTTGACACACCTGAGGGACAGAATGCCATCCAGAGGGACCTGGACAAGCTTGAGAAGTGGGCCCATGTGAACCTCATAAGGTTCAACAAGGCCAAGTGCAGGGTCCTGCACCTGGGTCAGGGCAACCCCCAGTATCAGTACTGGGGGCTGAAGGGGTTGGGGGATGAAGGAATTGAGAGCAGCCCTGCCAAGGACTTGGGCGTACTGGTGGATGAAAAGCTGGACATGAGCTGACAATATGCGCTCGCAGCCCAGAAGGCCAACTGTATCCTAGGCTGCATCAAAAGAAGTGTGACCAGCAGGTTGAGGGAGGGGATTCTCTCCCTCTACTCCACTCTGGTGAGACCCCACCTGGAGTACTGCGTTCAGCTCTAGGGCCCTCAGCACAGGAAAGACATGGAACTGTTAGAGAGGGTCCAGAGGAGGTCCACAAAAATGATCAGAGGGATGGAACACCTCTCCTATGAAGAAAGGTTGAGAGAGTTGGGGTTGCTCAGCCTGGAGAAGAGAAGGCTCCAGGGAGACCTTACTGCAGCCTTTCAGTACTTAGAGGGGGCTTATAAGAAAGATGGGGACAAACTTTTTAGCAGGGCCTGTTGTGATAGGACAAGGGGTAATGGTTTTAAACTAAAAGATGGTAGATTTAGACTAGATATAAGGAAGAATTTTTTTATGATGAGGGTGGTGAAACACCGGAACAGGTTGCCCAGAGAGGCGGTAGATGCCCCATCCCTGCAAACATTCAAGGTCAGGTTGGACAAGGCTCTGAGCAACCTGGTCTATTTGAAGATGTCCCTGCTCATTGCAGGGGGATTAAACTAGATGACCTTTAAAAGTCCCTTCCAGCCCGAACTATTCTATGATTCTATGATGTTTTATTAAATTGACTATGATTTTTCTAGCTATATCATCTGGTTGAATAAAAGCATCTTCCTGCAAATCCTGCTTCTTTAAATGATCAGGGCTACAACAGCATTACTACTGCAAGAATTAGCATAAAAGGAAACAAGAATATGCCAATCTGCATGGATTTATTTTTAAATCTGGTTTACTAAAAGGCGGTTGCAGTATAGACTTTGTTTCCTCCATGCTTAGAGTAATTTGGACAGACACAGGAATAGTAGGTGCTCTTAGATGAAAATCTTATTAACACATGGACCGCAAAACAAAAAAAGTCTTTTATCTTTAATCTAACTTAATTGGCCATTGCAGATTCTTCTTAATTAAAAAAAAAAAAGATTGTATATAAGAAGGTTATTGGGAAAAAAAGCAGAAAATTTTGAAAGTTTCTAAGTCAGAAGGAATAGTAAAATCAACATCTTACCCCAAACTAGTGGTATCAGGGCATATCCAAACATAATAAGCACTAAGCAGTAACATCCTACTTTGCTCTGGTGAGTCCAAAACCATATGCCTTCTTTTTTGTCTCTTTCATCTCGAAAAGCAACTCCCATTTCTTCACTTTCCCCCATCATAAATTTAAAATGCAAACCCCTCCAGATGTACACACAGCCACTCTGTCACATGCACAAATGCTGTGTGTCAGCAGCTCACCACTGCAGAAGAAAACAGTCTGCTACAGAATTGGTCATCATGTTCAGGGTCAAGTGGGTCCGAGAGTCCATGTTTCTTTCAGACACCCTCTCCCACCCATTAGAAGACACCATTTTTTGGCTTTCCTCAGCTGGGTAGGACATCCAACTCTTGAGGAAGTAACAGGAGCTTCTCGAGGCTATCTATCACCCTTTTACTATGAGCAACAGCAGCAGAAGGATGATGGTTAAGGAAGAGACAACATTATGTGACTCATTAGTAAAGAGGGGGGATGGATACAGAGCAGAACAGACAGAAGAGTATAATCGCTATAATCTCAGGTTAGGATGAGCCTCTGTTGTCACTGTGCCACACCGTCATAGAGGTAAGACTAGCAAAAGAAGGGTCTGCCACAGCTCATTTACTGCCTGAGACTTCCCAAGGGGCTACTTTGGAGACTTTTCTAAAAAGCTCTTAGTAGTAAGTAGCAGCCACAGAACAGCAAGAGATTTGTCTTGGGAGTGTAGGGCATTTAGCAGTATTTGAGAGCAGTCTCTCTGCACAGCTGAGGATAGCAGTCATGGGATGTTTCTTTCCTATATTCCTCCTTCTCCTGCCTCCTTGCTACTCAAAGCCCGGCTAGTGTGGAGTTGCTACCAGGTATCTGTACTAAGTCCAGTAAGCGTCTGTGGTACTGCTTACCATGTTGTTCCAGAGGCCCACAGCCATGAATGTATAATCTTCTTCCAGAGTTACCACTTGTGCCTTTGATGTGGTAATGAAACCATCCCTGCCCTGAAAGGGAAAGCATTTTGAGCATGAGAAAACACTTAAGAGTATGGAAAGATGACATAGTCAGCCACAAAAGGTCTCAATCTATAAAATAATATTCACACCCACAAGAAAATCAATCTCTGGTACTCTCATTAAGCCACTTGTTGCTGATCTCAGTTACTGCTGGTGTGTCAAGACAGAACAGGTGCTGTTCTTGTACGTGATTGCTGTACCTACTGCTGTAAGGCAGAAGTGAAGGGACTGCACATCAACAGGACAAGAAGACCAGAGCAACAACAAAGCACGATCACAATAGTGACATACAGGAAATCAAGGAGACACACAGATATGATCTCATGAATGATTTGGAATAAACAACACTTCCTTTAGCTAACAATTGCATGCATTTTAAAAGTGGAAGCAAGCAGAATTTGTCTTAAGAGATCATGTTTATTTTTAAATCAAAATAACTGTTGGAAGAGTTTGGAAGATTACACATGGTAGCCTGCAGGTCAATCACAAATCAGAAGAAATAAAGAATCTACCTATGACATAAGATGCCATTTAAGGCAATAACAGAGCAATTTACTAAGAGAAAAAGTAATGCCATGAAAGTTAAAAGTCTGACATTTGCACACAGACCAGCCATCAACAAAACCAGCCTAGCCTAAGACAACCCAGCAGCAAAGGAAAATTTTGCAATGTTAGCAGACCCCAACCTTCCTGGAAGACAAATTTCTTCTCCCAGTTCACTTTGTTCTGTTACTGAGCTGAGGGGAGCAATGGAATTACCACAAATTCAAGGAGCTGTTATGATGCCCAGGAACCAGACCATGACTCACCATCAACCTGTTTTACAAATAACCACTTAATGCTATGTGTTGGATTTTGATACCTTGCTCTGTGTGAACCATTATCTAGGAAGTAATATTTTCCCTCTTCACTGCCAGATGTCAGACAACCCTGACCTTTGAACTTCCCTTTAAAGATCACTTTTGGCAAAATCATGTCTGACATTGTATTGGCTTTGTGTGGCAAGGTTTTGGTAGCAGGGGGGGTTACAGGGGTGGCTTCTGTAAGAAGCTGCTGGAAGCTTCCCCTGTGTTTGAGAGAGCCCATACCAGCCCGCTCTAAGACAGACCCGCCGCCGGCCAAGGCCGAGCCAATCAGCGATAGTGGTAACGCCTCTGTGATAACATTTTTAAGAAGGAAAAAGTTGGGACAGGCAGTAAACGGCAGCCGGAGAGAGGAGTGAGAACATGTAAAAGAAACAACCCTGCGGACACCAAGGTCAGTGAAGAAGGAGGGGGAGGAGATGCCCCAGGTGCCGGAGCAGAGATTCCCCTGCAGCCCGTGGTGAAGACCATGGTGAGGCAGGCTGTCCCCCTGCAGTCCATGGAGGTCCACGGTGGAGCAGATATCCACCTGCAGCCCGTGGAGGACCCCACGCTGGAGCAAGTGGGTTCCCGAAGGAGGCCATGACCCCGTGGGAACCCCACGCTGGAGCAGGCTCCTGGCAGGACCTGCGGATCTGTGGAGAGAGGAGCCCACGGAGCAGGTTTTCTGGCAGGACTTGTGACCCTGTGGGGGACCCACGCTGGAGCAGTGTGCTCCTGAAGGACTGCACCCGTGGAAAGGACCCATGCTGTAGCAGTTCGTGAAGAACTGCAGCCCGTGGGAAGGACCCACGTTGGAGAAGTTCGTGGAGGACTGTCTCCCGTGGGTGGGACCCCAAGCTGGAGCAGGGGAAGAGTGTGATGAGTCCTCGCCCTGAGGAGGATGAAGCGGCAGAGATAACATGCGATGAACTGACCGTAAACCCCATTCCCCATCCCCCTGTGCCGCTGGGGGGGGTTGGTAGAGACTCCGGGAGTGAAGTTGTGCCCGGGAAGAAGGGAGGGGTGGAGGGAAGGTGTTCTGAGATTTGTTTTTATTTCTCATTACCCTACTCTGGTTGATTTGTAATAAATTGAATTAATTTTCCCCAAGCTGAGTCTGTTTTGCCCGTGATGGTAATTGGTGAGTGATCTCTCCTGTCCTTATCTTGACCCACAAGTTCTTTGTTATATTTTCTCTCCCCTGTCCAGCTGAGAAGGCGGGGGAGTGATAGAACGGCTTTGGTGGGCACCTGGCATCCAGCCAGGGTCAACCCACCACAGACATCCTAGGCAACCCTATCTATATTCATTCCCCACTGGCTATACCAGATACAAAATCTGGACAAAATTCATTCCCAGGTTCCCAGACTGCATTAGTCTCATTGCAGGGAGGTAACTCTACTTTCCAACACAGTTTACAAAACCTTTATCTTTTTTCCACCTACCCACTTTTAAATACTTCTTCTTACCCACTTTTTGCCTTTGTTGCCAAAACCACATGAGCATAATCAGGGATGAATATGCTGATGACTACAAAGATATGGAAAAATTAGCAGCACGGACAATTTCCAGACACTCCGTGACCTAATCCACAGAGGTGCCATGACTTGATTTTTCTCCAGGAACATAGCATTCAAAAAACACAGGATCTCTGACTGATGCTGTTTGAAGCAAGCTCCACTCTGAGGACCTTTGTGTCTGATCCTGAGGTGTGTTCTGCATGTGCCTGACTGCCCTTGTCTTCTAGCATTACACACAGCCTAGACACGAAAGAGCCAGCTGAATATTGCACTCAATCTCAGCAGATACAATCCAGAAATAATGGAGCAACTCGAGTTTACTCACCAGTCTGAGCAGCAGATTTCTTTCTTGGAGATAAGGCTGAAGAATGACAGTGAAGTCATCCTTTTGATCAAACCTCTCAGACTCCAGCAGTTTTTCCCACGCATCCTGAATAGACAACCATTTAATCAGATGAGTATTATCAGGTAGAGAGTGTAATATATGTGCAATTCGTCAGGTCTTAAAGTGAAGTAAGATTATCCCCATCCCTAATAAACCACAATAAAAAAATTCTGTAATCCAGAACGAAGAGAGTAATTTAATGAAATCATCTTACACAATAATTGGAAACTCCTTGTAGCTGTAAGAAAACTACACTGATTTACCATAATTTTCTTTGAAAGAGCAGCAAGCTTAGCAAGGCAATGAAATGCTTGTTGCCTCCCTGTCATTTCTAAAAGGAATTCCAGCACAACTGTCTTTGTCTTAACAGAAATTTTCCCCTCTTCTAAATCATGTGGCAGGTTACTGGACAAGATGGATCATTTCTCTGATGGGATATGACAAATTCTAGGTTGCCAAAAGCTATATATTCATTAGAAACTTCAAGAGACACTAAAATCACTCAGGTATAGAGAGAACTTATGTCCAGTGTTCCTCATGGAAGAAATGGGGTCAGGATTGCTGTGGACATGTAGTAAAAAGGCTGTTACTCAACTTCCTCACTGCTATTCCTCCTTTAAAGCCTCACTTCAGTCCAATCTGGAAAATGAATAGACATGTCTAGTAATATGAGAGCGAAACAACACAGAAGATGCCATACCTGATAGGACCACCTCAATATGTTATCATCTAATGTGGAGCATTCAGCAACACAATTGCACTGATTCCTGCCTGGATTGCTGCAGAAAAGAATGAAAAACGTGAAAGCATTCTGAACTTTTGGTAAACAAGACAGCACAAACTCTTTTAAGCCACTGACAAGCATACACTGAAGACTAAATTGTTGCATATATTGAGAAAGCTACATGGAACATCCTAATTTTTGATATAAACATAGAATGATATATATTTCCACATCCAGAGCTTTGGATTGCTGCTTAATTTGAAAGCCTATTCAGATAACAAGTATGCCAGACTTGGATTAGCACAGGGTCTCACAAGCTAGCAGCATGCTCAGCCTTAAAATAGCAGCTGCACTAGTTTTCAGATATTTCCCTCTCTATAGTCACATAGGAAAATTGAACACACTCAAAATACTTCCACAGGAACTTTTGCCTTTGTATCTGAAAACAAGACCTGCATCTAGAAATGTGGATGGAAGCTCAATGCTGCAAAAGTTTATATATGCTAAAGGATAGCCAGGCACTGTCAGGCAGCTAACCAATCTCAGCCAAATTTGTGACCTGCAAGGTAACATGTGCATACTGCATATTTCTACAGCTAGTTGGAGAACTCAGACTTCCCAAGGCTGTAAGTAGGAACAATACAAGATACATTTAAGATTAGCGTGGTTCCAGCAAAGGTATACTCAGTTGAAAATGCCTGGATGGACTGGAATCCGAGAAAAAATTTTTTGTGGGGTTTGCAGATGTAAGCGATAAGTACCTGTCAGGATCAGACTCTCTCTGGTTTTCACAGAACTCTAGCTAATCCTATTAAATGGGAGTTTTCTGTTAAAGTGCTTTTATCGTTGCTGCTGAATGAAAGAAATATGAACGCAGGACCAGAATCTTACCCAAGCCTAACAGAAGAACCTCATAAAATATATGAAAATAGTTATATGCCTAAAAATGGGGTTCTTACACTACTTTTAGTGTGTGAGGAAAAAAAAATCAGATCTATTTAATTTTTTTTTTTTTAAGGCCTTCAATATATGGCAAGGCCCATATTCCTCAATCCATCTTTTCCACCTCTTAACTACCTGTCTCATATTTTTCCCCTTAGTGCCTGTGCAGGAGAAATAAGCTAGAATGCTCCATGCAGTTGCTTTTGACAAGGAAATCTTCTCCTCTGCTTATACCTGCTGTTAAACACATGGTTATGCAGCAGCCAGACCCCTTCCTCGACTGATAGAACGTCTCCTGGTTTGTGTACATGCAAAGCTTGTGAAACACTTCAGGATGACTATATTAGTACATATGGTGTGTTATGCCATGAGCACAGGAAAAAAATTACTGTGGAGTAAGATGGAGTGTAATCTCATCAGCTGTAAACTACTCCATAATAACTGTCCATGTGCACACTCCTACTCCACACTAAATTGGGACATAAGCTACTCACATTTTTTTACAATGTACTGAGAAAGGGAGATGGATGAAAGCATCTAGGGATGCAGTTACCATAAGGAACTGACAAGTTGGATATTCTCCATCCTACCATACCCTAAGCCCGAGTAGTAGCTTTCACATAGCCTAAAAATATGCTTTAAGACCAGTTACTCCTTTTGTGAACATCGATACCTAGAAACTTAAACCTTTAAAGAGCCTTCAGAGTTTTTGACTTGAGAGTTGCAGGGCAGAAGTAGCACTGACTAAAGAGCTGGGGGTAGGTAGACTGTGCAGTCTTGTGACCACAATCACAGTACTGGGTCTGGCTGGGATGGACTTAACTTTCTTCATAGCAGCCCAAATGGTGCTGTGTTTTAGATTTGTGGCTAAAACTGTTCATAACACACCGATGCTTTGGCTGTTGCTGAACAGTGCTTGTACAGTGTCGAGGCTTTTTTCCCCACTCTGACCCAATATTTAAACATATGCTATCGAACTTGGCAGGATTAAAAGCACCTACTCTTCCTGGTAAAAATATGTCTTGCAGAGAGAGTTTAGCAGAAACAAAGTGGAGACCTAAAATCTTTGACACGCTTTTGTATTAAGGGCAGAAAAACTGTTCAGAAGACTCTACCTCTGTTATAAAGTCAATATGTGTACATGGTCATGTGTCTGAACACTAGCAGGAGACAGTGTCAAGAATTTAAAGAAATCTCTGTTACCTGACATTATTGTAACCTTGACATGCAAGAGAGGAAGTCGTGAGCTCAGTGGAATCCACCAGGTTTACAAAGGCCCTGGGAATCTGCAGTAATAAAGTGAAAATTAATCATGTTATATTTGCAATTAAAGATCAGCAAGTAGCGATAATGGTAAATTATGTCTACAGCTTCACATGTGTTACCTCTGGCCTGGGATTCTGCCTACATAAAATCGATTATCTAAGTCTTTGCCAATTCCGTCCTGAACTCTACTGCTATACCTGCCATCTAGAATAATGTTGATCATAATTCATGAAGTACTTGTGACTGTGACTTCTTGACTGAGATTCAGCTATTAATTTTACATAACCGAAGCGGCCACCAGCCAACTAAATTGAACTCAAATGACCTAGGAACTACCATTTTTGTGGCAACATACCAATGCAAACCTGGGGATGAAAAGCCCTGTATAATAGCACAAGCTCTCGTGCATCCCGCCTCACCTCTCCCCCAAGCAGAAAGCAGTTTTCCATTTACATAATGATATTTCACTTTTACAAGTGCACATAAACAGATTCTGGAAATAATAGTGGAGAGAATCTGAAGAGAATGCGTGGGTGGAACTTCACCCATGCACAACATTTGTTGAAGTCAGTCTGAGAAAAACAAGTGGTTGTGGCCTGATGCAATCCAACTGTAGCAGGTTTAGAACACCCTTTAGGCCTTCAAACCAGCAAAACAAAATTCTTAGAAGATGCTATTAAAATATTTCAGATAAACAGTTAATAGTCTGCTTTAATAGTGATATATCTGCATCTAGTCTGCTATGCATTAGTAGACTAAGACACAGTGCAGAGCATTTCCCAGAAACCACCCTAGATAAGCAGATAATTCTTAGCGCAGCCAGCTAGAAAACCTTTAGAAATGCTGAGATCTTAAAACGAGCACAAAATAGGAAAAAAGATCCATGATACATATTTTTAATGGGTGCTTTCTCTGTTCTGTAAAAGTCATCACCAGGTAATTAGCAGCCTGTACACTGTGTAGGTAGCTCCACACATCCAGTAATTAGATATCAGTTATTTTCACAAACAGCCCTGTTAAACATGAATGACTTTCAGACCTAGACAGATATACTCCATTTTTCATAGAAATCACTTAAAAAAAACAAAGACTGAGTGGTACATCTGCTTGTGTTGCAAAATGAAGCAGTTTCTTGTCCATCCTTTCTGTTTGCATGCATCAGCTTTTTAAAAGCATGAATAAAACACTTAGTGACAATGAACAGAGCCAGTGGATTGGAGTCAATGAGACTGGTATTCTAAGTCATCTGAACAGTGATACAAGCTGTAGTCCAGTAGGGGAGACTGGAAAAATCAGCAAAGGATTCAGGTATTCAATGTTGATGAATAAATCCTACCTTTTTATACAAAAAATCCAAGACAGCTTTAAGTTTTTCCAGGTTGTCCAATATGCAGTTCTTCTGTAAATGAGATGAGAAATGCTGTCAAAACTAGTAGAAAAAACAGTTATCAATTTGCCAAAAGTCACAAACCCTGCGTGTTGAGCCGTGTACTGAAGGGTTACCAATGAGCGCTATATCCTGGATTCAGTCTTAGCTAGCATCAAGAAAAAAAACATAGAACTAGTCTTGAAATTTAACTGCCTATAATTAGACAACATATAAAAAAAAAAGACAGGGATGGGGAAGAAATGTATCTTTAGACTTGAAGGCGTAAAATTGTTGTTCTGCTAAGGCATCTCAGACATGGGATCACAAATTAAGTGCAGATGTTTAGAAATACAAAACACATTGTATGCCAGGAGCTTACATCACTGGATAGAATCATTCCAACATCCCGGAACTAGCTACTCCTTTGGTTCACAAGAGAGCAGAGTTTGAGAAAGCATCTCAACCACCTGCCTTGACTGCTAAACCACCCCATGAAAAGCTTACCGGTTCTGTGGAGGCACAGGAAGAACATGGGTTTTCAGCACTAAAAAAAACTGTGATCAATTTCCAGTCATTTTGGAAGTCCATCATCTGGGAGAAAAAAAATAAATTGAAGGAATAGGGTAATAAGAGACCTATTTGCTATTTTTCTTTCTCACACAAGATTTGCTATGGCTTTAAATCAGCAAGAAGAAGCAGTAGCCCATGGCCCAACCATGGCCATCCTAATCACTTCCATTTGATAAGCCATCCAGCTTTTCCCTAGAGGAGACAGCAAATGGATGGTTAGGCAGTAAATGCTGCAATTAAAGCTGAACGCACACCTATAAAAAGCTCAGGATAGAGCCAGAAATTGCTGCTGCCATTGGAGAGTCTATTGACACAGCTTAGCACACAGCTTGATGCTGCTTCTTTCCATCACTGTTGCAGCTTGCTGACAGCATTAATGTTCCTGAACTGCTGAGGTTGGGTCACACTAGTGGGATGAAGACTGGAGCAAAAATCTGAGAGCTAGAGCTGTGCTCAGCTGTGCTATGTTTTTCAGGCAGTTCTCGTCAATCCTGAAGAGTATTGGTTGGAACCACTTAGTTCCGCGAAAATGTATGCTAAATCCATGTACAAACAGTCTGATGGGCTCCCTGTAGAGCAAAGAGGCAACAGCAGAATTGCCTTGGCAATTACATTTCCCCGTTATGTCAAGACCATTTTACAAAATAACATGCCTCGGGGTTAAGAATAAAAGAAAAATGAATGCATAAAACTCCAGGATGGGATTTACAAAGCAGTCAGCCATGAGTGATAATTCAAGCTCTCACCAGCGTCAACCACTGACATCAGCTGAAGCTTATCTAGATGTTTACTGTCCTTTTTGAAAATATGATCCTAAAAGACCAAGAGGAAACTGAAGAGACAGATACTGAGAGTTACTATTTTGGGTTGGCTTCTCAGAAACACTGGCACAGTTACAGACTGTAGCTAGGAGAGGTCTCATCCTTAACCAATAAAAAATAAACATATTGGCTTCCCTACCAAGTTCTTCATCCACTCTGACAAACGTAAACCAGGTGAGATACTTTCCAGAACAAAACTCTCTACTTGAAAGGTACAGAATTGATTCTTATTTACAAGAGAAAGACCAAAGTCCATTAACCTCAAGAAATGGCATTTTCTATTTTGAAGCTATTTTTGAATGCTGTTTAAAGCATTTAATCACATTTCTCCCTTTTTCTGCTTCAACACCAAGCTCTCTGAATTGTCCTGTGCTTTAAACAAACCTGATTCTCTTTCATGAGCTTCACTATTTCTTCAGCTTGATGCAGGAGGTCTCTGAAAAGCAGAGAGGAAAAGAGAAACTATGAAGGCATCAGTATAGGTAAAGCTTTGCCTGATTTTTACCATTAAATCAAACAACATTTGAGACTTCAGGTGGAATTAATCTTTTCTCTCCTAAATGTGTTAAGATTAGACACTTGTCTGTGCTACACAGAAAGCCTGGGGCAATTAGCTCATATTCAGGCATCTCACTTTCAGACATGTGCGCTTAGATGAAAACAGCAGACACAGCTTGGTAGGCACACCTCTAATTCTATTTGAGCCAAAAAATTTGTTTTGCAGCTATAAAGAGGGAGACCTGATGTTAAGTCAGGTGATCCAGACTCCAAAGCGCACAGTGGGCTTTGTTCCTTGTGCTTCTGAGAGGTGACAACTGAGCCACACTGGCAGGGTCTGTCCCTGGAATGTTTGTGCAGCCTCTGCCAGTACTGAACATACTCTGTGTCCAGTGAAGTGCTCCAGCACCAAAGACTTCCATCCTCCACCTTGCCGCCTGTAAATCAACTGCCCAGCCAAAAACCCCTCAGACTTACATGGCTTGGCTGTCTGA
Organism: Aquila chrysaetos chrysaetos; assembly: GCF_900496995.4. Lineage (NCBI taxonomy): Eukaryota > Metazoa > Chordata > Aves > Accipitriformes > Accipitridae > Aquila > Aquila chrysaetos. Next base: position 17,874,112 of record NC_044016.1, read on the forward strand.
TGCTGTTCCCTTTGTGCCAGGCAGAGGAGACAGGTGTAGGACCGAGGGATTAAAACTGCTAATGAGAGCTGAATGACATGCATAGGTTAGGCGATTTCTGCATACAAGGGACTGCTACTCTGCCGTTTCATTATAAACACAACAGAACAGCCAGAAAATGTAAAGTCTGAGAATCTCTTGGCAGGCGTGAGAGGTATGCCCAAGCCCTTCTGCAGCTGTTTTTGCTGGTTTTGCTCCTCACCTTCTGAAGTGGAGGTTTGCCATCCAAGTTTGCCTTCACACTCAGGTCAGAAACCTCCAGCTCCATCTCTCATGTCAGCCATGAGTAGTGTAGGAAGATTTAAATACAGGCAGCCATAGAAATGAAGCTGCTGGGAAGGGCTACCCAGAGACAGCCTCCTGAAGTGCTGAGGAGTTGCCAGGTTTTAAACCCCTTTCACAGGGAAATGGAGGTGACATTAAGACACTAGGAAGAAGATTTGGAGGGGAGGACCCTGGAGCTATCCACTAGTCAACTTGGCATTTCAGTGGACCTGAAGGTTTTACTTGCAACACCCTTCAAGCGAGTAAAGGCTGCCTTCAGAGCCAGCTGGAAACAGCTGATAGATGATGAATTCATATATGTGGTGCATCTATGGCAGCCCCAATGTAAATCCTGACACACGGCAGTGGAAAGAGTACTGGACAGGCAAACCCATGCACGATTTCACTGGGCTAGCATGGGCAGCAAGCACACACCAGCAGCGACTGGTGTAGGTAGTAGTAGCAGCCCAAAAATCCCTGTTGGGCATGCAAGACTCTTGCAGCAGTCTGCGGCACCCCTTCTTCACCACTATTTGTCTACTCGGACAGTCTCTTTAAAGCCAGCACAGATAACCCAGCCTGGCTGTACCCATGTTCCCCAAGTACATCATCCCTCAGGCTTCCCTTACACCCCTGCAGCGTGCTTGTGCTGCACCTGCTCTGCAGCCCAGCAAAGCCCTGGAGCTCCTACCAGCATGCTGTTCAACCAATTTGCTCAAGTTTCAGTGTGACAGCAAGACGCACCTGCTAAAGTTTCCACGCTTACTTCAAGGATGCTCTTTCCTGTGCTATAGGAAGGGGAGAGAAAACAGGAAGTTGCTGTTATTCTGTTTCTCAAAGAAAAATTATATTACAGCACAGCCTCAATTTCTTATTAGCTACTCTACAGCTCAGAGTGTGTATTCATGACAGCTGCTGAAATTAAGAATGGGGCCTTTCTTTCCCCAAAACCGTCATGTCATCAGCTACTGCTGAGTAAGAACACAGTCTTAGATCCCAATTTTTTGTGTCTCTGTACACCCGGCACGTTGCAGTAATTGTGCTTATGCATACATACCAGTAATGCAGGGACTTCTCTGTGTGCACCCACATATAAGTGGACACAGATGTTTGTGCAACCATTTAAAAAAATTAGTCTTTTAAAGTTTGTTTGTGCGGGACCAAGTCCTCATCTGGAATGCTATGACTCAAAAGAGCTACACGGATTTGCATCTACAAGGTTTAGCCATATGTTCACTCACTGATTTAGATCTGCTAAGGGGGCATGCAAGAAGAAAATGGGGTAAGGCTTGTCCATGAAGCACTGGCAATCATTCAGGCAGAGGACAGGATATCAGGACTACTGCGTTCTTTCTTTGCTTTAATAAATCCCTGCTTTCTGGTCTCTAACTAGTGGATGATGATATTTACTACCTGGGATTCATCATGCAGCAATGATTCTTAATCAAGGTTATTGCAACCTTAAGGTAGTTCTGTATCTTGCATAAGTACAAAGAATTTCTGTTAGCTAAGGATTGGGAAGGATCCAGTGTCTCAAAATCCTTTATATTTTACATAAGCTTTCTCCTCCTCTCTAGTAAACAATAATAAGAATTGCTTGGGACTAATTCCTGCACTGTGATACTGTATAAATTAGTATCATGACACTTATAAATCCTAACAATTCATTGTTACCTTTGGAGTAAATCCTCATGATGTACATCAGATCCTGGTGTCTGTGAACAAGCAAGCAATAAGAATAGCATTAAGCAAGGGGTAAACTAGCTCTACACATGCTGTTCCCCTACTGTATTCCACTCCTGTTATAGATAGCATTGTTTTCTACGTACTCTTCTCCATTGTGTTGTAGTTACTCACAGACCTAAATTACTTTTCAGAGCTTCCTTATTACAGCTTATTTTCATAGTCTGGTAATGCTTTCTTAGTTACTGCTTTCATTAATGAATTTATTACATATGACTTCAAATAAAATTTGACTAGTTGAACTCAAATTCAGTCAAATGAAATGCTGTTCTAAACCAAATTTCTCTGGATCTACTCCTTTTCAGCAAGGGACACGACCTGAAGTCATTTAGGTAATTTACATGGATGGCACTTAGCCAGTATGGTGGCTGTAAAAAACCTCTTAACATAAACAGAGGAAGTTCATTGATTTCAGAGAGTCTGAGGAGGAGACAGCGACAGAGATGTTTGCTCTAGGAAAGCAGACATTCCTTAAAAAAAGATCATTTATATGTTTTTTCTATGGCACCACCCACAAGCAACAAAGACATTAGCACAAAAAAGACTTGCTCTAAAGGACCATGTATCTGATATGGGTGAAGCACCTTTGCATTTAGGACAATTATTTTCTTCCAGAGAGGGAAGTACTCACAAGGTGTCCCTGAGTGCTGATTTTCTAATGGAAAGCTTTCGTCTCAGATAAAATTATGATGTCTTGATGAATACCACCTCAAATTTGAAAGTTGTTTCATGATAAGGGAGAATCTCCCTCATTTCTTCGCAGCTGTAGACCCTGCAATGGCTATCAATTTTTGCCCAACATGCATTTCTACACTTCCTCAAAGCTTGAGAATTGTCATTAAATGCTTTTAACTGGGCCTCAAATCTATTTCAGGTATTCACTTCCAACTATTAAGTAAAGATCATCCAAATCTGACTGTATTAGAACATGCAGGAGAACTTTACTTAGTGATTTATACATCAGAATTATATCTTTGAGATTCTTCTAGAGGTTCTGCCTTCTAGACAGGAAACCAGTCTCTTCAGAAAACACTTCAGCAGCATGGAAAATCTACTGCATTTCTCAATAATTTGTTCTAATGGTGATCACCAAAATTGTACTTCTTTCCAGTTTGAATTTTCCCAGCTGCTTCTTCCAGTTATTTGATCAACTATGCTTATTGTTAGGAAAACCCAAGCACTCTAATCAAATATCACGGTTCTCTGCAAGAGCACTGTGATCACATTTCCTCCTGCACAAAGTTAGCTGGCTGTTTTTAGACTCAGGGTATACTGGAACACTGAACAGCAGGTATTTCCAGTCATTTTTCACCAGAAGCCTTTGATGCTTGTGGAAAGATTCAAGTCCTGAACGCCCTAACCAGGACCTCAAACTACATCATCAGCTCACTTCATCATCACAGTGGAGGAAATGGGTCACGCTCAGCACATTTCCCGCTTGTACTTACTCTTTGCAAACTTCCTATTGCAGTGACTGTTTTAATGTCAGCTGGTCTCAGAGCATGAACTGCAGAAAAGTGAAAGACTTCAGGTTAAAAGAGAGTAGTAACCTTGAAAGAAAATTACATCACCAGTATACTAAAACATAACAAAATTGATTAATATGTAACAAGTCTATACTGATCCTTCTGACTGGCAGTTTTAAATCAGAGAGGATGAGAAATTTTACTCAAGGGTTCAGTAAATACTTTGGGTGCTTAGATGCACTGAAATCATCAACCATCAAGCAAGAAGAGATCACAAAATACTACTGTGAATGATTTAAGTAATAGTGGCATCCTCAGTTAGCAACTGAATAAACTAAGGTAGAAAAGTAATTACGAATAGAACAAAAAACTAAGGAGTTTGTAGAGCCTACTTCCACTTCAGTCACATCCCACATATATGCATCCCCTCAAACAGCTGATTTCTCCCCCAGCCCGTTCTCAAATAATTTTGGGAAGCAAAGCCTCTACAAGGATAATATAAAACACAAACCTGAAGATGAAGGGGTCTCAGGTAATATCGCCTGCTCACATGAAAACTGGAAGCTTCTTAGAGCCTTTGACATAAATAAATATGGTTGGTTGCTTTGATCTAACAAAGAAATTTGTGGAAGGATGAGTCCTATGGGCTCCATTCTTACACAGTATCAAGCTCTTACTCATGTGACAGCAATTTTAAAGAACAATTACACCTCTGCTAGAAATACAAGGGAACACAGATCTGGACAGCTGTATTTTCCAACACACTCTTCCAAAACTTGACACTTTTTGCTCAATTTTCTTACTGATTGCCACAGAACTGGGCCTAAGCAAACAAAGAAATGTGCTGAACACAACCTGTTACATCCACTGTGGCAAATAGTGAGTGCTTAATCTGGAAGAGGTCATAAGGACAGCTGCTGCACACATATTCGCATGCCAAGGGGCACCCAACAGATGCAACAAAAAGCTACATCTCCAATATGCGACAGGAAAGGCAGAGTGAACCAATTCTAGGTCCTTGGCAACTGGCAAAATTCCCAGGTGATCATAGAAAGCACTAAAGAGGGGAAAAAAAGAGTCGCATTTGGGGCAAGAATGTGAGTGATGTTATTCACTCAGCATGAGAGGCAGCTCAGTATTACTAGGAACATTATTTAATGCCCTCCTACATTCTGACTGTAGGTATGGCCCAACAACTGCTGCTTTAAAGAGAGACGAAAGACAACCCCTCCCCCCCCAAAGGGTGACTTGGCTAGGGCTTCCTTCATCACTGTGACCACGTTTGGCTAGCTGACCATCACTACTATGTAAAGGTGAAATCTGTATTGCAACAAGGGCCACCACAGTCCCCACGCACCCCGTAGTCTCCAGTTGGAGAACTTCAATGGTGCACACGCTTTGCACCATTATAGTGCAAGGAAGAGTTTAATCTTCTGTTTCTAAAAGAGCGACAGAGCATCTAGGAACGAGTGCTAACGACAATCAATCTATGTACAGTATATGCAACTTAATAACAAATGTTGCTCAGAGAAACCTTTATTTCCTGATTAGGTACTGTAGTCTTGCAGCTGCAATATCACACTGCTGAGTCATTTGCTTTGCATTTATTCTTTGCAGAATCAAACAGTTTAGCACACCAAGCTGTATTTTTTCTTCTTCTGCCTGCCTCAGAGGAAGCAACAGCCAGAGAGGTGATGATAGGTATTGAAAAAAGGAGAAAAAGATAAAGCTGTACTCATACTTTACCTTTAGTTTCCCCTGTTCTTCCAGATGATCTGCATTACCTTAAAAACATTAAAAGAATGAATTATGCTATCTTTTTACCTTAGAAAAACACTTCAGAAGATTTAATATACCTAAAAACACAGACTCCTGAGAGAAGCAACCTTTCTCCTCTGCCCTACTTTCCAAAGGTGAGGCTCATCCCAACAACCAAATGTATTTTCTTAGTTTTTGCTATACTAGAATAAGCTTTTAGTTATTATAAGCAGGTCAGATCTGTTGAAATTAGTGGAATACAATTAAGCCACACACGCAGGTGATAGACTGCTTGTGGATCTCCTCAACCAACCTCATCCTCCACAGGCCTTTTCTACCCATTTTCCTCTTTGGCACATTTCATATATCACTGTAGTCTTATTCTGTCCAAATTTAGATTAATTTGAACATGTACAAGGTGGAATTCCTTAGAAAGGAGCAATTCACATTATATCTTCCACAGAGAGCAACATCGCACTGTTGTGAGTTTGCCCTAATGATACAGAAACAGCTGCAATCTTTTTCTCTTAGTAGAGAGTGTTGACAGATGAAATAGCCTGTGGTGCCAGAAGTCAGGCCTGTAGCTATTTCAGTAAACATTATTCTCTTTCCTTGAGTATACGCTTGGATTTATACACATAGATTTTTGTTTATCCTAAAATCTCCACAAAGGAAGTCTGGGTCTGGATCCTCAGCTGAACTTCAAAGCATGCTCACAGCTGTCCCTGCTTGCCACATTGAAGCCATCAGCATCCAGCAAGTCTCATAACAAGTCTTGCTGTACTTTGAATAACTGTCCTTTAACATCCAGAAGCTACTTCTGGAACATTTAGTCCTGCTGCGTACATCTGCTTGTACACATTTCTTTTGACATCAGAAAGAGTAAATGCAGAGCCAGCTCAGCCCAGCAGGTGAGATGTGCTTGGGTGTAGGGCAGCTGGCAGTGCTCACACTGCAAGGAGGTGACATGCCCGGCACAAGCAGGGGGCTCTGGGCAGCCCCAGTGGACGTGGGCACCAGTGCACACAGAGGTCAGCACAGTGGCAGAAACCCACTACTGCTCCCCATGACCACCTCAGCCTGTCTCATGAGCCACACTACGTGACCATCTTCAATAACTGTCAGCAACTTCCATACATTTGGGGTTTTTTCCCATTTGGGTTTCAACCATGAGCTATATGCAAATTTGTATTATTTTACTGTACTTGGTAGAAAGTTGAGACAGTTGCTGCCTGGCTGCTGTGTGACATTTTATTTACATTTGTGCTTGTTCAATCCATGTTTTTAGATGATGCTTTACTTGGGACAATAACCAGAACCCCAGCTCTGTTGTTTGAGATACTGGAGGCACACGCAACGAGGGACTCATTTACATCATGCAAACCTGTTGCAGAAACTCAGTATCTTTGAGAATTTTAACACTAATTTCAACTATATTTGAGAACAGATCCACAGCTTACATTGAGGGAGAAAGAGGGTCCAATCCTAGTTTCCAGGATTGGGGGGTCAGGGGGGGAAGGAATGACCTCTCGATATTTCAAAGATTTAAGAACATCTGTACTGTGTTAGACTGAAGGTCCATCTAATCTGGGATTCTGCCTCTGACAACATCCAAATGCAGATGCTTAGGGAAAGAATAAGGAAAATACAGTTATACTTCCATGCTCTATCCTCCCAACTATCTGTGCTATTGGTCTCCCTGAGCAAGCAATTACTTAATGTTGAAGAACTCCCCGAGACCTTTCTCCCATGAATTTGCCTATTTGTTTTTCTAATTCTTTCACACTTTCGGCTTCCCCCACAAGTCCTGTGGCAAAGGTGCTTCATCATTTAATTATATGTTGAAAAAAAAGTACTTTCTCATTCATTAATAACTTGATCTGTTTCTTTGTTGTTCTTGTAAAGAATAGTTATTCCCCTGTTTCCACAAAATTTACTTTTTTGCATATGTCTGTATGTCTTCATCATGTACCTATCCATCCTTCTTCCAGGCTGAAGAGTCAGTCTATTTGATCTCATGTAGAAGTTGTTTCAGAAGTCTGAGCACTCTTCCCCTTTATACTACTCCTAGGTTTTTCCACATCTTTTCTGAGATGAAAAGTCTAGACAACTGTCAAGATGTGGGTGAACTGCGGACCTATACAGCAGCAGAAATGTGTTTTCTATGCTGTTGTCTCCCTGACTCCTGAAATTGTTTGTCTCTCTTGACTGTTGCTAACACTGAGCTGATATCTTCAGACAGCTGTTCTGTGACCAAGCAGTTCACCATAGTGCACACATAGCTAGTTTTTCCCCATATATATTACTTCTAAGTTTTAATTCTGAGCATCCTGAATAGTTTTGCATCAGCAAGCTAGCATGTCCCATTAACCAGATCACTTCTGAATACGTGGAGAGCCCACATCCCAATGCAGATCAATATGAGCCTCTGCAGGTTCACTCTCCCCTCTTCTCATGGTTTGAAAGTTTACAATCTGATTCTTCAGTCCCCAGCTTTTAACCAGGGGCCCACAAAGGTGTCTTTGCCCTTATACCATGACAGTTAGCTTCCTTTGGAATTCTTGCTCAAAAGATTCATGGAAATCCAAATACACCCCAGCTAAATAATCAATCCATGGGCATGTACCCATTGTCATGGATTTTCTTCATCAATTCCACAGGGAGGTCATGTTTACCCTGAGTCAGTTCACTCTGTTCTTTAGGCTGCTCTCACCAATTTGCCTAGTGCAGAAGACAACCTCACTGCTTTTGTACAACTACCACTGCCATTCCCCAGATCCTGCTAAAATCGATCCCATTAGAAAAACTGGTTTCACATTTGCCATCTTCCATTCCTGACACCAATACTAATTCAAGAAATAGTTTGCACAACAGTTAATACAATGGGCATGTTAGTATTTCTGCTTGGCTCGCTTTCTTGGGTGGATATCATCTAATTCTGGCAGTTCTTTTACTATTTGTTAACAATTTGTTCAAGGATTTGACATTCCTTGGCTTGCCCCCTGTGCTGAAACGTTCTGAGGGCAAGGCCTTTTTTAAGCTCCTGTGCAGAGCACACCATATTAAAAATAATTTAGTTTTTCTGTTGGGCTTCAGCTTTCTTGTATACATCAGTCAGCCCTACAGACCCCCTGTTTCAGATGTATTTGAAAAAGGATTTATTAGTTTTTATTCCTTCAACAATGACTCATTGTTTCCCTTGGATTCATTTTTGGTTTGGCTGATTAAATTTTAACTTCTTTAGTTTTCTTAGTTTGCTTTGGATTTATGCTTTCCATAGGATGATTTTTTTTTAACTCCTTCTGCTCCCAATACTATAGTTACTCCCTCACTCTACCATTTAATTATTCTAGTTTGTATTTTTAATTGTCTCAACATCACACACACACACACAAAAGAGTAAAGTATTTTTCTGACAATTTTCCCCAAATTTGGGAGAAAGAGTCTACTCCTTCCTCCCTTGCTTTCATAGTTAACCTGTTTCAGCTAATAATTCTTACAGGCTGCTATCAATCAACATTTTTTCCCAAATCACATTTTCACAGGAACTGCAGTCACCATGCACCTTTTTCCCTAAATTAGAAAGCTCAAGTGTGATCATTTCTTCTGTTTTTAGCAACCAAAACCTCCTAACAGTTAGTTATTTATCAGAGCACCTTATAAACACCTGAATATACTTATCCTCACAGCCTACTGTTAAGGTAAAGCACTATTACTATTTATCATTACTTTCCTACAGGCAGAGAGCTGAAGCACAGAGCCAAAAAGGCCGAAACATATACAGCATTTTTAGTCCTAGAGCACCTAAAAACCTGGCATCTGGCACCAAATGTGGACTTCACAGACCCAGTATAGGGAACAAAGGCTCCCCCCTACCCTGAAATTTGCAGAAATCTGAACAACGATGCCCTGAGTGCCAGGATGCTGCCTAACCCATTCACACAATCTTCTATCACTGAAAAGAAGATGATCATAGATATGAATTCAGAGAAAGCCTCTGTCCCTTGCTTGAATTCCTGCACCATTTTGGGACAGATCTCACTGTTAGTCTAATTATTTGATGATGTTTTTCTCATCAGAAAGCCTTAGTGCCTTCCTAAGATGCAGTCCATCCCCAGAACACTGCAAACCAATGCAAGTATCTTTATCAAAGATGATCAAACATACCCAAAATTACATGCAAAATCAGTTTTACTCACAGATTTTCTTCATCCTGCTTTTAAGACTCCTGCTATACACCCACCTTGCAACAACTAAAAATATAGGTTCCTAAATACTGTACAACTCAAATTTTCAAAGGGCCTTTCAAAACTTACCTTCTGAGGAGAGCAACCAAAGGAACAGGCCTAATAATAGCTTCATGATAAGTGCCTCTATGAATTGATAATCCTGGAGCACTGTCTGTTAGACATTAAGGCTGTGAAGAAGAAAATCTCTTCTTTTTCTTCCTTTATATTTTAACAAGTTGATAACTCAGCAGCCATAAAATTTATTAGCCTCTTTACCTTTGGAAAGCAAAGCAACAATGGTAACTTATTTCAAAGACACGCGCAACCCCAGTTTATAAATTGCCCCACCCAAGGGTCAAAGGAGTACAGAAGTGGCACAGCTTCTCTCTTACTTGTTCAGAGACAGCTGGCCACTTTTTAGGGGGACTCTCAGCAAATATGAGGATTAGCCTGTCTCTAACAGGCAGGGAAGGAGCCTCTGTTCCTGAGGCAGCAAGGGCAACTGAGCCCTATGTAACAGCCCACATCCACCCAAAGCGGAAGGTTGTCCTCTTCCTCTTGTCTCCTCCCCTGCCTCTGCTCCTTCCTTGCCTTCAACCAGCCTCATGCTGTGCCTGGCTCTCTTCCACTAGCTCCAGAACCACCAGCTCCTTCCACAAGCTGATTTGACTCGCTGAAACTCCAAAAACCTATGTTTGACTGGCTGCCAGGGGGTGTGAAGAACATCAGACACAGCACAGAAGAGCATGGGAGGGTCGTGATCCAAGCAAGCCTCCGCCCAGAGCAGCAGCAACCTGTGGTGTAGGGCAGCACAGCTCTGCCTTGTGCATGAAACCCTGTCCTAAAGTGAGACAATGTAAGGGATGTGTCACCTCTCCTGTGTTACCTGAGACCATAAAGTTCCTTGATAGTGAGAGAAGCAGCAAAGAGGTGCTGAGGGAAGTAACACAAACCCTTGAGTACCAACCAGTCCTGGGAGTAGGCATGTTAAAGACCTCCTCTACAGCTTCAGCCCATGGGATGCAGGCAGTTCTCCTTCTGGCAAATTTTCCTTCACTGGGATATGCTTCACCTGTATTTGCCAAGACAGAGCACTGGTGGACAAGCAGGATCAGTAACTCTGCCCTCATTCTGTCCAGGTCTCCAAAACCCTTGCTACGACTATCACAGTAGCCTGGTCACTTCTGCAGATTCAAAGAGCATACAGAAATGCCAGTTAGACTGCAATACTATGTTCCCCAGCAAGACTCTGCTATACCTCAATTACAGTGTCAGCATCAAACCTCAAAGAGCAGTCTGCTGTCCTCGCACAAAACACCAGAGTGCCCTCTGGTCTCTTCCAAGCCCATTGACACCCAGATAGAGCTCCTACATGAATAACAGCAGGCTGCTTAAGTAAATAGCTTTAAATGCTTAAACAAGCCACTGACACACCTGTCTCAGGCAGTTTAACCCATCCTACAAAGAGCTGCTTATTTTGGCTTTCTGTTTTTTCATGACTGAAATTTTACATTCTTCAAAGGAACATGTTGGAGGTAGATTTTATGCCCATTTCACTTTTCAAAAAACGGGAATGTAATATTAATTTGGAACATGAACAGCTATTGTTCAGAGTGACATGCAAGGAGGAATTTGCACAGACAGGGGAAAGCATTCCCTCCACACCGAGTCTCCAACCTCATTCTAGCACAAATGTACCATAGACCTCACCAATGCAAGGGGCTACTCACGTCAGACACAACAGCATGTTCAAGTCTAAGAGGGATGAGCTCATTCCACTTAGGCATCTCACAACGTGAAACACAGTTAAACACCCAGGCTCTTTTGACCAGTAAGGTAATGAAAACTTATAACCTTAGTCACTGTCAGGGCACCACACCAGCCAGCAGCTCCCCTACCTGGGCTGAGCTGAAATGGAGCTCCCAAGCACATGGGAAGGATGTGGGAGGTCCCAGGTGAGGCTGATCAGGGCCATTATCACCTGTCAGTCAAGGTTGCATTGCACAGCCTCAGCGTGGATGGGAGTTACCTTTGGTGGATTTTGTCATTATATACAAGGGTTTGTGGCTGCTTCACTCCTCAACAGAAAGCTCTCGTTATCAACAAGTCTGAGAAACAGACTTCTTAATGAGCTGAAGTGTTTAAAATCCCAGAAAGTGTCTTCTGAGGAAGACAGACGCCAAGCAAAACATGGAAAGGAAGATAGCATTAATTCATACATTTGCCATAAACCACAGCTCCAAGAGTAAGAGTTTAGCCTTTAGACACTGTGACACGCTCCAGAAGGGAAACACCGTTAACTGCAAGTCTTGTAAATCTTCTGTAAGTGCTCCTTCCCACCACTCAAGCATCAAAATAGCTCCTGGATTGAATAGTAAATATCAAGTGGCAGCAAAGATCAAAGAAGTCTGCAAAAGGGAGAAGAGAGAATTTTAGATGTAGGTGTCAGAGACAAATTAAAGCTTTTGCATTACTGCAAGGGCAAAGCTAGACGCAGCTACAGAAGGCATGGAGAGCTCCAGACCATGAGCTGATGGTATTTAGGAATACCCTAGGGAACTGAAGCCATGTAACTAATTACCTAATGATCAACACAGAACACCTTCCCTAAAGTGCCTGCTGCTGCTCAGGTGGGACAAGGAGCTAGCTGGACCTTGTAGCTAACCTTGCCTGAATTGTATGAGTCTTCTTGTCACCTGCCCAGGATGGAGAAGGCTCAAAATACAACTAGCCCAGAAGAGCTTTGTGTGGGAGTTGGTGGTGAAGAGTAGAAGTTTTCTGCCTTGGTTATGTTCTCAAAGGACCTGTTTCACGTGTCTAGGCCCAACAGTGCAAAACACCATAAAAACAAAAGTCAGGTCCCAGTTACAGCTTTGAAGTAAGCAACACCCAAACAGATACTCAAACATATGCACTAAAACATATTAGTCAAACTTCTTGGCCCATTGCTACATTTTTAGGTGGCTTATAATATACCTAGAGCTTCACCTCTTATACCTGGTATGGGAGCTATAGCTGAGAAAGCTGAGAGATTTTTAAGTTTTTCCTTATCTTCTCACTTAAACAGAGCTCTTCCCTGCATTCCTTTTACTTATACAGAATACGGAAAACCAGAAACTCTGACAACCTATCTAGGTCCTCACCTATAGGACCAGTGTTTTAAAATACAAATAACGAATCTACAGCTGCACATTAAAAGAAAAAAAAAAAAACCAACCCTAAACAGACACAAAAAACCATAGCACTTAACCACTTATAATTAAACCCAAGAGGTTTGCCACCATAAGGACAACCTTTTACTAAGTTAGGGAAGTAGCTTTCTCAGCTGTTAAGAAGCAGAGGCCATATACCACAGGATAATGTAATGGCACCCACAAAACTATCATATTACACTGACATAGCAGAGGACTCGTTGTGGAAATACAAAGCAGACTGATTCTCCATTTTATTTGAAGATACAGCCTGTCTGTGACTTGTCAGTGCTTCAGCTAATCCTACTGCCTAGACAAGGCCTTAGATCTTGAATTTTATATTTAGGAAGCGTATCCTTGAATTGTTCCATCTACAAGACCCACATCTGTAATGGGTAGAACATGATAGTGCTGTGAAACCGTTAGGAGTAAATCATGCACAACAGTGAGACATTTCACATTTCCTCATGATGTTGTGCCATGGCCTCCTGTTGCTGCACTTCACGTTGCTGGCAAATTTAGTGCAAACTCTGGACTTAAACAGCAGATCTTCCTCCACAGGAGAGTTCAGGCATGCATCGAAAGGTGAGGAGATGAAGTGAAGCCAAGAGCAGCCAGGGAGATGAATCACAGGGCAGCAATTCTGCAGCAGCGGGCAGGAGAGCTGCAGAGCTTAAAGGAGGCTGCTACCACCTGCTGGAAAGAATGCAAATACTCAAAGAAAAAGAAGAAACGGAACATTAATTTAGCCATTTCGGGCAGGAGTTGGAAAGCACTGCTCTGTGTATGGTCAGGTTACTGAAAGTGGGCAAAAGGCCTTGTAATACTTGGCGCCCTCCCTAAAAAAACCCCAAGCTTCTGGAGTTGCAGACGAGGAGGATCTAAATTGTTTCTTAAATGGCTTTCAAAAAGAAATATCTGAAAAAAGAAATGCAAACACAAAGCCTCAACTACACATCTTTAAAGTAAATTTTTCTAAGCTCAGCACATGACTGAAGCACCGGACTCTTCACCTGGATATTTGGGATTGACAGAGCTGCTATAGAGACCTGAGCTGTGACAATAAATAAGTAAATAAACAAGTTCACCACTGAACATAACCATGTTTTGGATGAGCTATGAAGCAGTAGCCTCCTGTAAACACCCAGCAGTAGCTGAAGGCAGCAATATTACAATGAAACCTCAGATCCAATGTTAATAACTGAATGAAACTCAAAATTTCTTCCTTGTGCCTGCAGGAGAGCACAACCTTCCACACAGATTGATTGCTTGGCAAGGGCAGAAGCCCTTTAGCCACTGACCTGAGGCTGGCACCAAAGTAAAGCACAAAGTCTGTCTCCACAGGCTATGCTTGGCGCTGCCGGGAGGCTGTTGGTACGCCAGCCTGCCTTTGCAGGTTGTACAGCTGGCACAGATCCATCATGACCCACCGCCTGTCACAAAAACATGGTGTACACTCACAGCAAGAGCTGTAACTACCTCTCACTGCCTTTTCTAGCAGTTTCCAGACCTTTGATATAGGTGAGCTGCATATCATGCCATAGGCTGAAATACCCCCTGCTCCACAGGGGCAGGAACCCCAGGGCTGTGGGAAGGAAGGGGGGATCCTCCTGCTAGTCATTGCCTTTCTGTAGGCCAGCTGAAGCCTGATGATGATGGCAAGCCAGCTGAAGGCTCTGAAGACCCAGAGAACAGCAGAAGTCACCATTCAAAGATCCCCTGCTAAAGACTCTTTACTGACTTTTCTGTAGCATGATGATTTGTTTGAGTCTATAAGCAGCAAGAAGCTGGGGACCAGCTACTTTCCATGGCCTCATCTTCAGCTGAACCCTCAGTTATCAGATCAGGAGATAATACTCATTTCTGGAGAGCCCTGTTTACAGCCACAGTCCTGGGAGAGTCCGCCAGTGCTACCACAGCCTTGAGACAGCAGCGCTGGCAGGAAGGCAGATAGCAAAGGGAAGCAGTCTGTCTGCCTCTGATAGAGAGTGATGGCATTTTAGAGTAGGGACCAGAAAATGTATGCTCTCTTCCTGTGAGTCTCTGGGTGAGTTCATTGGTGCTTACATCCAAAGTACCTAATTCTCAAAGATTTGCATGGAAATCAGGCAACTAAATAAATACCTCCGTGAACTGAAGCCCAAGTCTCAAAGCACTGAGGTTCTCTGTAAAATTGAAATACTAGCATTCCCTTTCTCCCATTCTTTTTCATTAAGTTATAAAATTCCCAAAGCAGTACCAGCTTTTTGCTGTTTGTATTCACGCCACAAAGGGGCCCTGTTTTCAGCCAGCGCTGTAATTGCAGCAGCCCTGTGGGAAGCTCTTGACTCTCCTGTGCCCTCTGAAGCTCTTCCCACATGAAGGTACAACACACAGACTCCATGGGGTCAGCCTGTCTAGGTGCCACAGTGTCCCAGACTTGCTAGTCCATCTACCCACACCCCCTCTGTTTACCTGACTCCCCCACAGAAGTTTGTTTCTCAGCCTGCCTTTACATGTCAGAAAATGTATCGCTTTGACCTCAATGAGCCAGCCCCAGCTGTCCTATATTCCTTTTGCCTCATTAACACTTGTGCTGCCCTTGAAAAAGAGAAGAATACCAAGTGGTAGCATAGTGGATGATATGGGGAGAGGGGGTAAGGCTGCTTTTCCTCATAAGGGATGAGGCTATTAGACTCTTCTGGCTGCAGCTGCACCAAACACTTACAGACCTTTACACTTCAAGGTCGTCGAGGTTGACCAGTTTTCATCCATATCCAACAGAAGCACCTGGAGCCAGGAGCTTATGGCTCAGCATGCTCCCTTTACGTACTTCACACACCGCAAATTGTGGCAAATGTCCTCCCACTGTAGCATTCACCATCTATGCAGTGCTCTGAGCTGCTCTCACCTGTTTTGTGGCTAAAAGAGCCCAACACGGGGTGTCCAGGTGCTCTGTGTCTTCTTGCTCACCAGTTCTTTCACCTGGTGAGTGGAACCACGCTGGGGCAAGTCTGAGGGTAATAGATTCAGTGCTTAGAGAAGTGGTTAAAAGGCCTTTGGACAAAGGCACACTTATTTTACTGAGGGACCATGCAAGGGCAAGCAGCTAAGGCCTTCACTAACTGTGAAGAGGTCCTTACAGAAACTGAATTTCCTTTTGTGAGGCAAAGAAATCACAGGGGAAAACAAGAAAACACCATCAAGTCAATCTTAAACCCAAAGTCACGCATACCTCAGCACTCCAGAAAGGGGAGCCACTAACCAGGCATAAAATAAATAGGAGGGGTCAGCATACATAAACTATAGAAACCAGACAGGACTAGAAATATTTACAGTGCAGGGCGGAAAGGAATATCACTGCTCTGCCTGGAGCACACGGCCAGTTGGCCTGAATGACAATTTGCCTTTGGAGGATCACGCTTGCTTTTGCCAACTGTAACTCTCATGTTTGCCACGAGAGGACACCAAATCCCTACATTTTCACTCCTAAACACTACGTGTATCCGGACCCTTCGGCTGGAAGTGGGGAAAAATGTAATGGCAGTGGAGCTGTAGCTCCAGTCCTTCGGAGTGGAAGCCCAGGCCAGGGGATTCTTGATGAGACCTGTGGTTGTCCAGGTGTACAGCCACACAACAGGAGCTCCATCTCCTCCCTTACAGTCAGAAGCCAATTTCAAGCTTGCATATTTTCAGCAGCTGCACGCTTTCAAGACCAGTAATAATACAGAAAATGTCAGTGATACAAACCAATGCTAGATGATCAGAGACCAAAAGGCACTGCCAGCTGAACAGATGCTCTTATTCCATACTTCCATTGAAAGAGCCTTCCAAAATTCACAGCTTTGCCAGGCTTCATCCTGACATTTCAGCTGAATATTGCACGAATGCCATCAAGTGCTAGAGGCCTTTGTTTTTAAGACAGAAAGGCTGGGCTCTGGAACCAGCTATGGGTGCAGGCATGGGCCTGTGCATAGGATTTTCTGAACAATTAATCTGCACATTATTATTTCAAGTGATCTCAATAAATTGCAAAAGCTGCTCAGAATCAACTGGATAAAATTCAATAAAAACACAGCAAAGTACTGTGATTGGGAAGGAGAAATTAAGTGCACAAATGAACGACCTGGAATAATTGTTTAAGTAGCAGCACTACACAAAAGGATCTGGAGGAATTAGAGTGGATCATGTAGTGAGTCAATGGTATGCTGCTATTGCAACAAAAACAAATATTTCTTTTGGGATATGTTAATGGAGTGTCACAGAAGGTCATTATTACGCTTTATCCCAAAAGAGTACTCACTGATGCTAAACGTTGTGCTAAATTTGGGGCACCAGCACTTTCAGAAAGATGAAGTTTAGAGCAGACTAGCCAGCCCAACAGGAAGCTTAAGAAACCCTGAGGACAGCTGGATGGACCAGGGGAGCTTTTTCCAGGAGAGAGGAGGAGAGTGAGGATGGCCGCTCCGAACGCAGGGGCCTGTTCTAGCCAGCAGCAATTATCATGCATTTCTTTTCCCTGACAGCTCAGAAGATATGCAGAGGGGTCTCAGATCAGCGTGGAATAAAGGCAGACACCAAACCCAGGGCTAGTTTGGGTTTCATCTCAACAGGCATCTCTGTTTTTCCTACATAAGAGGGAAGGCATGCAGGTGGGGGATGGGAGGGGTCACAAGTTTTGATGTGACTGTCAGTGACAACCTGGAAACTTGATTTCTGGTGAGGAATGGTGCTTTTAACACAACAAAGTGGCACACCCAGCAGTGCATACACAGACCACACCTACTGGAGCCAGCTTCCCCAGGGTTGTTTGTACAGCAAGCAAAGGAGAAAATAAAGATTGGAGATGGAGTTTCCTTTTTGCCCATTCCTCCCCCAGGTCAACCTGACTTTATGAATAATATGGCAAGGCTGTTCACCTATTACTGCTTTCTGTGGCTCCTGGGGACCTTTGTGGTCTGGCTAGTATCACAGCTGCTGTTAGATTCCCACCCCTTAGACCTGGTTTCCACCAAGCACCTAAACACATTTGGGCACATCCCCGTTCAGCAAAGGCACATGCTTAAATTTAAGCAGGAGCTTCAAACGAAGTGTGTGATCAACGACTTCTGCAAATAAGGCCTTAACCTTAAAAAACATAGATAAAAAAACTTTTCACTCTAGCTAGGTTCAAGCACCTTCTTCAGACTCCTTCAAGTCGAGTCTACCACCTCTCTGACACTGAAATAGATGCCTTGCATAAGAAGACTCTTTTGCTTCCTCTCTGCTGTAACTCATCAGCTCGTCCCTGCTCCAGGGCACGTACCTCTAGGGACAGATGAAATCTATTCCTGTTTGTTACTATGCAGAGCTAGATCTCAGCAGCAGCGATAAAGGCCCTTGCACATCCTAGCTTGCTTTCTGATATTTCCCTTTTCTCTGGAATTTGCACTCCTCACCCGCCCTCGCTCCCTTCCCCCTTCCCCGTTTGCTCATAGTTCTGGAAAGATGACTGAAGGCTAACTAATGAGTAAGATGCTGCTGCACGTCATCGCCTGTCTGCTGCAAGAAGGGGTGAACAAGTTCGTTTGTCCACAGGTTAAAGTGAGGTTGCCATCTAAACAAAGAGCATGTAATTGGGAGACCAAGCAGTGGGAAACCTGCCCTCTCTTCTCTCTTGTCTGGAGCATTTAATTTCTCTTGTTTTCTTCATTGCGTACACCACTTTATGCCTGCACAGCATCTTTCAAGCAAGGATCTCAAAGGGCTTCACAGACCTTAATTAAACCTCATAAATCCCTAATTGATAGATGAAATTCTGAGTCACAAAAAGGTGAAGTGATGTGCTCGTGGTGAAACAGTGAGTCAGTTGCAGAGCTTGGAGCAGGGCTGTGGTGATGCCAGTCCAGTACTCAGCATCAACCCCATTAGCCAGACTTTACGGAAGACATAGATCTGCTTGGAGAGCCAGTTCAGCAGCTGCCTGACTGTTGTGGTTTAACCCCAGTCAGCAACTAAGCACCACGCAGCTGCTCGCTCACTCCCCCCCCCCATCCAGTGGGATGGAGGAGAGAATCAGAAAAAAAAGTAAAACTTGTGGGTTGAGATAAGGACAGTTTAACAGGACAGAAAGGAAGAAAATTAATAATAATAATAATAATAATAATGTAATTGGAATATATGAAACAAGTGATACACAATGCAATTGCTCACCACTCGCCAACCAATGCCCAGTTAGTTCCTGAGCAGCAATCCCCCCCCCCAACTCCCCCCAGTTTATATACTGGGCATGACATCACATGGTATGGAATACCCCTTTGGCCAGTTTGGGTCAGCTGTCCTGGCTGTGTCCCCCTCCCAGCTTCTCGTGCCCCTCCAGCCTTCTTGCTGGCTAGGCAGGAGAAGCTGAAAAATTCTTGACTTGGTATAAACACTACTTAGCAACAGCTGAAAACATCAGTCTGTTATCAACATTATTCTCATACTAAATCCAAAACATAACACTATACCAGCTACTAGAAAGAAAATTAACTCTATCCCAGCTGAAACCAGGACACTGAGGCAGCTCCCAATGGCTGTTCAATCACCAGTGGGGAACAAGCATCAATGGCGCTTGGTACTGCGGTATCCAGAACTGGCTAAGAGTCGAGGCCAGGTTGCAGGAGTACCATATAAACTGGGAAGAGCCCCAACCACCCCACTCCCCACTGGCTGCAACTCCAAAGCCTGCCTGGGTCCTGGTTAATGGCCGTTTCCAAATCCCCAGGCAGCAGCCACAGGGCAAGGCCAATCCCTCTGCCCTCCCAAAATGGCAGCCTGGCAGGGGACGGGTCTTCATGCCCTGATAAATGCCTGTAAGGGCAATACCAGAGCTGGCTTTAGGCTGGTGTGGGGGCCCGCCATGAACCCTCAGGGGCACAGTGTGGCCTATACCCGGGGGACCCGGCCCACACACCTGAGCCAGCTCCTGGCTGTCAGGTGGCCCCGGGCAAGTCCCTTTTCTCCTCCATTTTCCTCCACAGCCTTTGTTTTCATGTTCATAGCATGCAGGCTCGGCAGGGCAGGGACCCTCTCGGCTGGGTGTTTGTGCAGTGCAGCCCTGGCCAGGCCTTGGTGCCAGGGAGCCAGTCCCTCTTGGTGGACATCGTCACAGTCTGCTTTCCAATTATAGCATTGCAGTGCTGTGACCGTGTTTAATTGTCTGAGTTTTATAAACACTAAATGGCCTTGGCTGACGCCCGAGTTAATCATCGCCTGCAGAAGCGACTTTGGCTGGCCGGCTCCCAGCCGGCCCTCACCACACCCGCCAGAAAGGGTCAATTAAAAAAAGACAGGAGAAAATAAAAACGCAGAAATGCAACTTAAAAGATGATGCTGCATCTGAGGAAATGACACATAACTCCCTTCTGTCTGCAAGTGATATGTGATGCCACCTCTGAGCTGGGCTTTCCTGAAGGCACCAACCAGTGGCGGCTCTGGTCCTCAAACCCACCTGCCTGTAGCAGGCAGCACAAGCTGCCCACACCTGAGCACCCCTTCCCACCATCCCAGTGACTGCCCAGACGAGGGTCTGATGACGGCAGAAGACCTGTAGCAGGACAAGCAGTTCAATTCACGTACTGTGTCAAACCTATGTTTCTTTCCCTCAGGTTTTCCTCCCTGTTAATATCAACAAAGAAGAAAATCCAACACAACCCACCTCAAAAATGCAAACAGAATGAAAAAGCCCACAAGAGTAAATAGCCAAGGCTTTTATGTTAATGCAAGAGTTGCTGACAGCATCAAAACAAAGGAAAAATCTCTGGGTCAAATTTGCAACTGATGTAAATAAGCCTATTGAGTTTCAGTGAAGAGCACTGACTTTCATACAGTACATGTATATGTACATATGCTCCCCTCAGCCCCTCCGCTAATGCACCCCAGCTCAGAGGCACAAAGGACACTGGAAGGGGAGCAGACGATGCTTTAGTATAATTTGTACATATGCACCACTAAAGCTTGGCATTTCTATTTCAAAAAAAAAAAAAAAAACACCAAAAAAAACTGGGCAAGTGCACAGCTGCAAGGCAGCCTGGGTAATTGTGCAATGCTGGGAACTCTTAGGTAGTTAATAATTATACTCAACCTTCGGTCTAGTTCCTAACAACACCCCTAGGCGTGTCGCTCTTACAGAATAAGGGCACACGCCCTGCTGTGTCTCCTTGCTTAACAGGAACACAAAGTACAGTAGTAGGAGGTGTTTCCTTGAACTCTGAACAATTGGACATTTAAGGATTAATTACTGTTAAGGAGCTTTGGACTGGCAAACACACTAACTCAGCTCTTGGCTGCGTCTCCCAGCCAAGTTCTCTCAGTCATCCTAATTAGAGATTCTGATACCATCTTTAATTATATGATCTCACATGCTTTTTTTCTTTTTTTTTTTTCTTCTTACACTGAACCCCTGTCTCGTGCAGCACACCGACCAAGCAGAGCATGGAGGGGTGAACTGGCGGTGAGGAAGGTGTCCGGCTGGGAGTCGCTCCCGCTTGACTCACTTGGTGCAGCAGTAAGACCATGCACTGTTAGGACCCGAGGTGGCTGGGACCCGAGCTCCCTGCATTGCTGAAAACACTCTGGGTCTTTTACAAGAGGAAGGAAAGCATCAAGCCTGCCACAGCTCCCTCACTGCTGTAGGCAAGATGGGACATATACTGTATTTGTTCAGTATTGACTGCAGCCCGACTAGAATAATCCTGCGCCGAGTGGTATCCGCACCAGCCGCGGTGAGTGTGTGTGCGTGCACATGTATATACACACACACTCTCCTGTACACACCTTGATCTTGTTGAAACAACAGGAGGAGCATAGTGTGTGTAATTAATGTTTTTCACCTTTGTAAACACTGCATTGCTGGGGCCATGCTCCTGCGTCCCAACTTGCAGCACCTAGCAGTGCTGTGGGCCTGGCGCCCTCCCATCCCCCATGCCCCAGTGCCTGCCAAAAGCTGCTGAAGGTCCTTCACATTCAAGCTGGTCCTGTTGGTCTGCAACATCCTTCCTAGGAAGGGACCTGACTACATCTGAGAGTCACTAACCCAATGTCACCTTTGCTTCTGTGCGCTGCCATTTACTGCCCACCTTCCTGCAGCCCCCATTTCCCCCAGATGCAAGAAGGGAAATTTTGGGTGGCGTACTTTCAACTGAAACGCTGCTCTGCTGAGCTGGAAACTCAATATACCCTGAGGTCAGCTGAGGTTCACTAAGCTGAGGAACTCCTTAACTGGTATAGTATGAAAAGCCATCTCCCTTCGTCTTTGTGAGCAGCGCGGGGATGGATGGGTGAGTTCTCGCCGGGACCCTTTTCTAAATGCTGGACCCCCAACCTTGCATGAATGTGGGGGCAAGGAGGCAGCCACAGCCTCCCTGCTTTCCCCAGCGCCAGCCTGCTCCCTGGAAATGGCTCCAAGATCCACCCCTGCCTCTACCTGCAAGCAGAACTGGTTGGCCTCAGCAGGAAAGGTGCACGGCATCCATGCTCACCCCACGCTCCTCGGGGCTGGCAAGCCTGGCACACGTCCCAGCAGGGTCTCTGCCCTGCCTGTCCTCCTCTAGGGTCTGTGCTAGCCTGTGGGAATAAACACCACTGAGCGCTTCACCACCTCTTCCAAAATCAGGGAGGAGGAAAGGAGGACCTGACAGTCCCAGGCAGGCAGCAGTACCCCACACAGGGAGGAGCCCTTTCCTCCCAGCTCCTTGGCGTTCCTCGCTGATTCAGAGTCAACATAATGGGGCTGAGATGGCGCCATTGATCCTGCCGGGCAGGTGGAGCCGCTGTATGGTAGGGATTAGTAATGGCTTTCTTCCCCGTGGCACTGGGTCACAGGATTCAGCCCTTCGTACAGCCCCGTGGTGGAAACAGTCTTCCTCCCTCCCCACCACTAGAAACCTGCCTGTGGAGCAGCCGCTGGTCCTGGGGAATGGAGCAATGGCAGCAGCTGCACAGGGAAATTAAGCATTGGAGCCAAGTGAGAAAAGAAAAACAAAATAGGGACCAGACTGTCACCACGGGTGAAGGATAGACCTACCCTGTCAAGGCAGCCAACCATACTCCTAAGAGTGATTCCCCAGGAGCGCCCTTCCTCCAGCCCCCTAGGACAGGCAGGTCCATGCAATCAGGGATCTCCTACATCAAAGTGCATCTTGGAGGACCTCGAGTTGCCAAGACCTTCACTTTACAGCTCCTTCTGCTCTGTGCCACCGCAGCACAACCTTGCTCCTTGCAGCTGCCTGGGGAAGGCCTGGCCAGGGGTGACTGCAACTCCAGCACACCACCCACCTCCACCAGGACAAGAGCAGGGGGGAAGAGCGTCATTCCAGGATGAGCACCCACCCCAGCTGCAGGTGCCAATGGAAGAGCACACACATGGTCAAGGGAAGCACCTGAAGATGTTATGAAGATGTCACTAACCTTTTCTATTGCCACTATTTCACCACAGACAGTGTCACAGGCAGATCTTCATTTCCTCAGCTGCCAGAAGTGAAGGTAATTAGATACCAGTGTGGCCTCAGAACACTGCTCAGATTAGAGATTTAGTCACAGTCCTTGTGGCTCATAAACACAATGTTCAGTTGGAGGCTACAGAAGGCAGCTAACATCTCCCATCATCCCCGTGACCTGTAGCAGCCAGGGAGGAGCAGAGGGTTGCAGCCCTCTAAGTCAGCGTCAGCCTAGAACGAAGGCTATGGCGACTGACTGCTGCTGCTGATGCCCTGCCCTAAACCCTGGCTTTGAGGGGTCAGAGCAGGGCTGTGTCTGGCTAGACCATAGGGCAATCTTAGATGTGGAGGGATCACAAGTTCACCTTTCCCCCTAGATTACTGGAGATGTTCTCACGCCTCTGGCATGTAACTTTTCTTTTAAGCCCACAGACTGGCATCTGCTGCTCTACCCTCATTAACATGAAATAAATAGTTTCAAAACTAAGTTAAGTGCATTTCAGAGTAGTAATATGATGTAAGCAACTGAAATAGGAATTAGGTGAATTAGAGCATCCAGTACTTGAATAACTCAAGCTACCCAAAGGAAAAGAACTGACCTATTTATTCCCTTTGCCCCAAACCAGCATCATCTCCTGCTGTGGCTGCTCACATCAATAATCAGCAGCACAAGTGTGTGTCATTATTGGGAGCCACTGATGAATTTGCCACAGTCTGGGAGCCCAATTAGGGTTACAGAAAGGGGGGCGGCGGTGGGAGCATCTGTCCTTAGTTGATGGATTGTGCCTGACCCATGAGCTTACCTAGGATCACCAGCTATAGATCCGTATTTACCTTTCCAGGGAACTTGAAAAACAACTTCTGCCTTAGAGAGGAAAAACGGTAGAAGAGCCTGTGAAAGGCAAGTAGGCAACAGTTCCTGGCACTGCCTGTGAACTTGCAGAGTTGTACAGTCATTTGTGGGATGCAGGCTCTAGATTATGGCCATGTAAGGCCTGTCTCCCTCTCTTCCCCCATGCTAGTCTGTGGAATGGAGCATGCAAAATAAAAAGGGAAAGCTGAGACTCACACTGCAGCAGGCTGAACAGTTTACATTCTTGTCTGCCATGGTATCTTCCTCCCAGCCTAGTCCTTATCTGTTTGACCTCACATAGCCAGCATCAAAAAAGCTGATATTTACTACAGAGGAATTCTGGACTTCAAATGAGATAGCACTGCAAAGGGGAAAGAAATACACTCACAATATACTCCTTCTGGACTATGTGGCATGAAAAGCAGAAACGCAAAATGGTTGAAGTTGGTAGGCACCACTGGAGAGGGTCTAGTCCACTTGTTCATCAAGGAAAATCTTCCTGAGGTGTCCTAGACCTCAGTACACTAGAACATGCATGAAAAACCTTCTTTTAAACCTCAGCCTTATGACAGCATGCCAGCAACTTCCACCCAGGTTGATAAACCATCTGTATTGCTCCTTGTGCTGACAGCAGCCAAGCACTGCTGAACGGGGGCCTCACTTGTGCCATGTGAGACAGAGCAGAAAACACTGGACTCTTGCAACTGAATTCAAGAGGTTGTTATGACGACATGAAACTTCAGGGGGATCAGGTCATAGACATCAATAGGAGTAGGACCATAAGGTGGTGTGTTTTTTTTAAAAAATGCATAATTTGTTCCACTTCAGGGTGTCTGATGCAATAACCATGTCACAGTTCTCCTCTGTCACATCCTTCCCACATGACAGTGGAAACATCACTTCAAACCAGCATTCTGGATGCTCTCCTTTCCCTCACACTCCCACTCCAGCTCTGCTTGCCATTAAGCTTTCTTCAGGTTTAGCACATGCTTATTCTCTCCATTGGCTGCAGAATTTCTACAGTGTTCCTGTAGCTGCTCCTGCAGATTCTAGACCAAATTAAAAAAGTAAAACCAAAAAATCACCAAAAGCTTTCATCTGACAAGTTGCCATCTTTGGCATGATATATTCAGGTCACTCCTCTAGGCTTTATCTTGCCACAAAAGCTCTGCCCCAGGTAGCATCTCCCCTCCACTGAATATGCAAGACGACCAGGCTACCCGCACATGCTGCCCAGAGAGAGGAACTAGTTCTTGGTACTTCAGTAAGAAATGTGACTGTAAGGAAAGCCCAGAGATGAGTCTTGTATTATGGAAAGGGGACAGGCAAAAGAGAATGGGCAGCCTCTCGTGCACACTAAAGACATCATTGGGATGTATTCTGATCCTGATGGAAGAGTTTTTGGTGCAGATGCCCCTCACATCCTTTCTTTGCAAAAGGAATGGGTGATCTCTCTTCCAGCACAACTGCCTGCCCCATAGTAACACAGAGATCCCTCACTTGTGCAAGGTCTGGGCATCACAGGACGGAGGGAGGGTGAGCCTGTTTCAGAAGGAGGGGAAATTCCCTATGTGAAGTGGAGATCTAAAACAAGATGAGGATGTCGGGAAAAACACAATTTCCATGTCAATGTGGTAGAATTTGGCCTCCCACAGCTAGAAGACTGATGGAAAACAGTTTGCTCTGCTGTGTAATTTCATCCTTCAAAACCAAATTATAGTAACTGCTAAGGACATTCCAGCGTCTGCAAGCTAATGATGATAAAAGGCAGTTGCAACCAGCCAGTGCTGGGAAGAAATCAGGTGGGAGGCCTAGCCTTGCAACCAACATTTGCAGACAAGCAACGTTAAGCCTTTTCGAAGGGCGCTGTCAGCAAACAGGAGCTTAGGGAGCACTTCAGGTTGGCAGGAGGCAAGCAAGAAGGTATCCTCCTGTTAGCCTTTTTTTGGGAGGGGGCGGAGGGGGGATACACTGCCAAAGAACCCAGTTTGACAAAAATCGAGGCTGCATGCCTCTGTGCACCAGCGTAATGGGAAAGCCCTTCATGAGGCAGGAAATCCTGGAGGCACTCCCCTTAGAGAAAGCTTGTGTGCAGTAGGAGATCAAATGGGGACTCCCCCATGCCTGAGGCCCTGTGGAGGGAGATATTAAGAGATGATGCTCTCGGGTCCTTCAGCATATTTGCCTATAATTGCCATGCCTCCCAGAATAACTACTTTTTCTTTTAGCCCCACCAGGACAAGTACATTTAGAAAAAGCCTCCCAAAGGCTCTCCCTCACCCCTTGTGTCATCCTTGACCCCATGGGGCACCCTAAGGCTGGCTCCAGCTCTACAGCCCAGACCCTCCTATGGTGACCTCGTGTCAGCTTTCCTACAATAAGGATTCCTGACCGCTGAGCTCACTTCACACAGGCATGTGCATATATTCCCCGTTCTGGTAACTGATACCTTCAGCATTCCCCATGACTTCACAAATATTTTCCTACAGCAGCCACATAACTTACTCCAACATCTCTGATCTCCTTCCCCATGGCACTGTGAGAACACAGGGGTTAAAAAAAGGTGGCAGGGCAGGGGAGAAATGAGTGAGGGACAGGGACCAGCAGGAAGCCAGAGCAGACATTACTCTTAAAGAAACCCATGAGTAAGAAGCAGCTTGGCCTGGTGCCAGCTTGGCTAGCTATGACTCACCTAACATCTCCCTACTACCGTTCCTTTTTTAATTTGAATATGACATCCTCCACTGCTAACCTGTTGTATCTGGGTTCCTTTCACCCCAGAGACTGCAGCTTTTCCCAGGTGAGCGAGAGAATGCCATCTTAACCTCCTCCTTACTGCCAGTGAATCAACCATGCTCTCCACTCCATGTTTTCAGAGCAGAAGCTTTGAGTCCTTCTGGCTGAGAAGGTGGATTAAAAAAAAAAAAAAAAGTAAAGTCACCTCAGTATGTATTTTCTAGCTCCATCCCTTTCTTTTTGAAGCCAAGATGAAAGGATTAATGCATTATTTGCCTTTTAGCCCAGGTGTCTGCTCTGCTAGCCTCTGCCCCATTTACCATTGTTGCAGCTAACAGCTGTCTGGATTGCAGCTGCTCTAATGAAAGAAGGCCTGAAATGTGCTACAACCAGGCACCTGGCAATGGTGTACCCATTTGTTCATATTGAAGGAACATGTGAGCTTTTAATTGTTCATGGCAAAGGGAGCTTTTTAATGACTTCAGTTAACAGAGAGAAGAACTCCAGTTAGCTCTTGCTATACAAAAGTGTCCACAATGTCATTAAAACAAGATTTACAAGTGTCATAACTCTCAGCAGCATAGTCAACAATACAGCCAATCATTACAACTGAGCACCAAAGGAGAAGGGGGGGAACATCACACCACTGAGGAATGGGAGGAAAAGAAAGGGGGGGGTGAGGGGGAAGGTGCAGAGGAAAAAAGAAAAGTCATTTTTTCTTTTCAGTCTAAATTGATTTTATTCTACAAAATGCTATTCAGTTAAAATTGTAAAAGCAAAACCATTTTAATATGTTCTTTCTTTCATAGCAGCAAGCTTTCTCTAACAAGCTTTTTGTTTTAGTGCAAATACTGTAGGCCTGTAATTCAGTAAAATAATAAGAACAGAAAAGAGACAACACCACAGAGAATGCCTCAGAGCTGAGATTCTCCAGGACAGCAAGAACGATATCAAGATCACAACGACCAAGGAAGGGTCCCAATTCAGCAGTCACCTTTAAGAACCGCCTTGGCAGAAACTACTTCACTGCAGACAAAAAAAAGAAAAACAATGATCTAAACTTTCGAGGAAAAAAAAGATAATGGTGCCCGCAAATCTTCAATAATCCTCATAGTCACCTATTAATCACTGAGGCTTGATTCCACCTCTGACACCTGCTTTGCAGCAGCAAAATGCTACTGATGTTTCCAATTTGCTCCTGGGAGAGTGGAATCAGAATCAGGCCCTTTCTGTATCTGAGGATCTTAAAGTAGACTTTAGTGACACTAGTAACTTATCACTCTAATAAAGATGCACTATCCCTTATTGATGTTACTTTGAACTACACAGTATATCAAGATATATACAACAGTTTATCCTCTCACTGAGCAAAAACAATTGGATACCTATTTTCTACACATTTTAATATGGTTTTAATATCAAGTAACCACAAGCAAGAAAGTGGAATAACCCTTTAATCATACAGGATAGGAGGGGAACAATTAAGTAAAACAGGATGGGATTTTATTATTATCTTGTATTCTGAGATTTGTCCTCAACTCCACCTACTGTTCACAGAGGAATGATAATGCATCTTTAGAAACATATCTCTTTTTACATTTTATACAGACAACAACAAACCCCAGAATCTTGTATTTAAAGAATCGAAAAAAAATTATTAGCCTAAAAAAAGATTGGAGTATTTTTAATGCTTTCTTTATTACATCCAAGTCTTGAACAGAAAAAATATGTAAACATGATAAATAAATAAGAAATAAAATGTAGATTGTTCCCCCCACCTCTTAAAATGTTTGACTTGGCCTTCCTAATGAAAATAAACTTCTAAGTATCATAATAATAAGATTTCTTACATTTCAGAAGTCTGTTTTAGAATGAAAAAAAAAAAAAAAAACAACAACAAAAAGAAAAAAAAGAAGCAACAACCAAACACCAGGAATGTGAGTTGGGAGGATGTTAAATTAATGGCAGGCAGATCTGCTGGAACAGCCACAAGACGGCTGCCTGCCAATAAATAAGAAGATACCAGGGAGGAGGGGGATGTCTTAGGTTTGTTTTCATTTTGTTTTTTCTTTTCATTTAGGATGAAGGCCAGGTGGATCCTGCATACAGTAAGCAGCAAAATTAAAGGTTCAGATGAACTAAATACGTCATTTAAATAATAATTATAAAAACACAACAGAGAGCTACTGTCCCCAGCATGTTGGTCCCAAATCCCATCACACCATAAGCAGTTTGAGACTTACCCAGTCTCCACACCTACAAGAAAGGAATGGATGAGGGCAATGCCACAACTGGGAAGGAGGAATGAGGGCAAAACTGGAATGGCAAACATCACCTGTAAGCTGAATGTTTCCTTCAATGCAGCTGCTACTGCTCCTCCCAGCTTGCCATTGATTAATTTAAGATGTTATTAGAGGCTTTGTTGGGCCAGTCCCTAGGGGATTGACCCAATACCAGCTGAAATTCCCTGGGCTTTTTTCTATTGACAAAACTCGTGGTCAGACACTAGTTACAACAGCTCCCACATACCTGTTACCTGCAGAACACAGAGTAACTACATTTAGGAATCAGCAGGGAAGGTACTCATGGAAAATACCGTTTTGGGGATGGGGAAGACAATCAATTCCCAAAAAGCACACCAGTAAACCTGAAAAGAAGAATGCAGGGCCAGACTGAAACAGCAGCAGAGCTCAAGTTGTACCTGGCTGCCAGAAACTAAACAAAAGTAAGGCTGATCCACAAAATAGAGAAGGCAGGAGACCAGCGATCCCAACACAGACATCCTGTGAGAGATTTGAGGGACAAAACAGGCAGGCACAAGGTATTCAGGGCTTTTTCCATATAGTAGAATATAATCTTCTTTTCTGGCAGTTTCACATGGCTCCCATCAGTATCACAGGACAGAAAAGAGGATCCTTCTGTCTCTGAGAAGGTCAATGACAAGGCAGCAGGCAGTGGGCAAGGGCCGGCTGCAGCTCATTTTGGCAACAATTCAGTAAGCAAAAGTAGTTTTTTTGTTGTTCCACTAGCAGTTAGGCTTAGTGGGGTTTAAGGAGGCACCTGACTTCCTGAAACCCCTAGCAGGAATGCTCCTGATCTCCCAGGAGACATGGATGCCGGTCAGCTGCCCTCAAAAGTAGCTGCATTGCTTTAGGTTTCACCATTTGCCAAAGTTGCATTTTTGCTCAAAAATGGGTGGAAATGACACGCGGAGGCTTTTTATTGAACAGGTTTAGATTCTCAATCCAGACTGCCCCAAACAAGCATCTAGCAAAATGGAGACACTTAGAGAAGCAGCAGTATCACCTGAAGTGATATAATCTACATAAAATCCTATGAAAACAGGATCCTCTGTGCTAACTACAGGAAGCTTAAGGTCTACTTTATTAAAAAGAAAGTTTTGATGTTCATGTAAGGACAAGAGAACTCCTTTATCAATATTACTTATTGTGTAAGCTCAATTTGAAACCTCTAGCACTGGTATAATGATGGAAGTGTTAAAGCAATAAAGTAAAAGCCTGAATCACAATCAGCTTTATGATGCAAAAAGATCACTCGTATCTTTCTATTTCTGGCAGGTTTGGTAAATACCTGGGTTTGAAAATAATAGTAATAATAAAAAAGCAAAGCCTACCTTTAGAGCTAAAGTAGTGTCCCTTTGAAATGACTCAAGGAATGGGCAGTGACCAGGGTTTGAGGGAAGTCAGCCCTGCTGAGTAAAGGTCCAGTTCCACAAGACTGAACCCTATTAATTCCCAGTGGAGTTGGTGGGGACTGCAGCAGTTTAGCATCTCACAGGAGTGGCCCTATAATCGCATATAGCATTTCTCCAGGTCCAGCCTGACCAAGAAATACCCTAGTTTCAGTTGATTAAAAAAAAAAAAATATATATATATATATATAAAAGAATAAGAAAATCTCACAACAAAATAAATAGCTGCCACCGCAGCTTCAACAGGCAGGACCAAAGAGTTGTCCCCCCAGTGGCTTAGCTGGCAAGCTGGGCAATCCTAGTGCGCACATGGTCATGGTTTGTCAGTGCCTTGACATCAACAGGAATTGAGCTTGGCTCCAAGTGGGAATAGGTTACACACATTACTGTTTTCAGTAGTGAACATCAGCGCTGGAGAGCTTGTGCCCTCTGCAAGCACTTAGTAGTAGCAGCCAAGCCCACAGGTTGGAGAAGACAAGGACCCAGGGCTAGGGAAACAGTCCTCCAATTTGTTTTTTGTCTTCAGGCCAATCAACCTCAAAAAACCCAGATCAATTACAAACCAAAAAAAACAGAGGCCAAAGACCGAGGTGCATATAATGGTAATCGATTTTCCTCTGCTGTCAATTTGTCATTGATAACCAGAGGTTATCAGAAGCTCTGTTCTAGTTCAAACAGGTCATCACTTCAACCATGCCATTCTTGCCTGGTCAGAAGAACGCTGTGGCCTGTCCTGTGCTGGAGGTTGGATCACTGCCTTCCCCCCCAGCCTCGGAAATTTGGAATCTCTGAGCAAACAACACCTGCTAGTATCAGCTGGTGGATGTGCACTGCTTTGTTTCCCAATAATGAAAAAGTCAGCAAGGGTACAGCCAGCTAGTTTCACCTCCTTAACCACTGCCAGTCTCCATCCTAGATTTATAGGCACGTGGTGCCACCTCTTTTTTGGTAACATGTTCTGCAAATATGGCCAAGGGGAGGGGAGGATTAACTAACAGGAAGAGATCAGCCTCTGAGTCAGGAGCCCTGATGGGGAGGAAGATGGAACACTCCCTAGACAGCGGGCAATCCAGGAAAAGTAAACAAGCAGCAGATTTGATATCCACCAAACTGGGGTAAAACCCCGCCAAAGACACTGGTAAGTGCCAGCCCAGCAGCTTTTCTGATGCCACTTTGGCCCTGAGATGCTAACTTGTTTTTTGAGGAGCCCAAGGCGATAAATATATCTACATTTTAAAAAAAGAAAGGCTTCCGCATGAGCCTCCTGCTGCCTCTGTTCGCTGTCTCTGTGCCCCAGGTCAGAGTTACGAGTTCTGCCTGTGCTGCCAAGTCCTTGGGCTCCTCTTGGTCCCCCCTCTCCTGGACCTCCCAGCCATCCCCCTCCTGCCTGGGCAACCCTACATGTTTCCAACAGTCTGTCCCAAGAGGAAATATCCTAAACAAGCCTTTACAGTTCAGAGCAACTGGATGAAATGTCATGGGATCGACAACATTGGAAATGATAAGCACAGAAAGAGAGAGAGGGAAAGAGAGAAGTTGTAAGATCAACTAACCAGAATGATCTAAGCACAGAGCACAACTGATCAGATCAATTCACAAAGGAAAGGGACAACCAGCAACTGTCTGCAGCTCGCCTTCATTCCTGGCCAGGAGTGCTCCCCAAGTCCACTACGGCCATGAAGAAGTTTCCATAGGCAGTCCCTACAGAGGGGACATCACCCTCTCTGAACAGTCCTGGTGCACCAGTCCCACTCTTGCCATTTCATGCCTCCAGGGAGCTGGCGTTGGTCCTCACTCTCCTTCCTGGAGCTGCAGCACTTCCCCATCCTTGTTCTTGCTGCCCTTGTGCTTGAACGATCCTGTGCCGTCTCTAATCCCATGGGGGCGGGGGGTGTAACACACTGGCAAAATGGGGGGCTGCAGGGGGATTACAACGCCAGCAAGGTGGGAGAGTTCAAGGAATCCGATGACTGGTCACCGCTGCTGCTGCTCCTCCGGTGAGCTTTGGAGCAGGACTCAGATGGTGAGAGAGGAGACTCCTGATCCAACACGTTGGGGTAGGTGAACACCAAGTTGGAGGAGCCAGGAGTGATGGCTGGTGTTGAGGTCACCACGATGGGAGTGTTGAGTGCCTCCTCCCCATAAAAACCTCCAGCAATGCTGATGGGCTTAATGACAGACCTCTGGGCTTTGTCAAGGACCAAAGAGGAAGATGGGATCTCTTCCTCCACAGGCTCCTGCTTCACCACCACCGCTCCGCTTGCTCCAGTCCGAACGCTCTGGAGGCTGCTGGATGGTGGGCTCCGACGTTCCTCAGGGCTGATTTTGCATACAGGGCTGTGAGCCACCAGCATAAACTCCAGCTTCTCCTTCTCCTTCTGGAGCTCAGCGATCTCCTTTTGCAGCACTGACTTCTCCTCCTCCAGCACTTCAGTTTCCTGCAGACAAAAGGGGAGTGAGTAAATTATCAGAGGCTCTGGAACTGCTTCTCACCTGGAACATGGCCATCAAGTCGAGTTCCCATCTGGCATGGGCAGATACACCCCAGACTCTTCATGAGCCAAGCAGGCACCAGGTCATCGCCAGCCAAGCATCTTGTGTTTCATGTGTCTACCAGTAAGCTATTCCCAAACTTCACCAACCTGAGGGTTATGAATAGTCTTCTCATGAACTCACCTTAGTTTTGTCATGGCCAGCTTCTACCACTCTGTCTTGGCCTGTGACTGCACTCCTCTCCCTTGCTGTCTGCCTGACAGACACCTTAGCAGAGAGGACTCTGATCTCCTCCCATCATTTTTCGTGTTTTTCACTTAGACAGAGATAGTGTACAGCAATCTCTAAACTGTTTCCATTTTCTTTCTGTAGTGCATATTCCAGATTAGGTCTTACACTTGCCTGACTCTTGCACAAAGGACTAACACTTTCATCTCCACTGGATCATCCCTTGATGCATCCTAGTATTAATAGATTTACGTTTCCCACGGGCACATCACACTAATGGCTCATAGTCAATCTGTGAGCAATTAGTACCTTCCTGTATGAGGAGCTCACCATTTCACAAAGATCTGGCCCACAGTCCTTCAAGATATGACCTCTCACTTTGCACTCCTCTCACTTCTATTACTTTAGTCATGACAATCCTTAAACTCTTACTATAGGATGTCCTGCCTCCCCTACACTGAGAATATCTCCTGAATTTGAGTCAGCAGCACATTTCACTGGTGCACTTTCACTGCTACTGCTGTGCTTGTTAATAGGATCATCGAATAAAACCAGGCCCAGGCTGGTTCTTGAGTAGGAGCGCTGGAGCCTTCCCTCCAGCCTCTTTCAGCACAACCCACCCTTACCTCCTCTTTCGCTCATCTCTTACCCACTGTCCTGGTTTTGCCTGGGATAGAGTTAATTTTCTTTCTAGTAGCTGGTATAGTGTTATGTTTTGGATTTAGTATGAGAACAATGTTGATAACACACTGATGTTTTCAGTTGTTGCTAAGTAATGTATAGTCTAAAGTCAAGGATTTTTCAGCTTCCCATGTCCAGCCAGCAAGAAGGCTGGAGGGGCACAAGAAGTTGGGAGGGGACACAGCCAGGACAGCTGACCCAAACTGGCCAAAGGGGTATTCCATACCATGTGATGTCATGCGCACTAAAGTGGGGGGAGCTGGGCGGGGTGGGGGAATCACTGCTCGGGAACTAACTGGGCATCGGTCAGTGAGTAGTGAGCAATTGCATTGTGTATCACTTGTTTTGTATATTCCAATTCTTTTTTTATTATTATTATCATCTTATTATTGTTATTATTATTACTTTCTTCCTTTCTGTTCTATTAAACTGTTCCTATCTCAACCCATGAGTTTTACTTTTTTTTTTGATTCTCTCCCCTATCCCACCGGGTGGGGGGGGGAAGTGAGCGAGCAGCTCTGTGGTGCTTAGTTTCTGGCTGAGGTTAAACCATGACACCCACCCCATGGTTCTTGTGCTCATCCCTACCTTCTCCAGCTTAACTAGTTATTTCCCCTGTGGCAACAGACCACACAGCTCTGCAAAGCTTCCTTTGCGCAGGAAAACAGTTACCCCCACCCAAGAAAGGTTAGCCTAAAGGACATAGCTCTGATGGTACACATAACATCTGCCTCATTTTCTACTGCTTTCAGATGATCCTACTGTCTTTGGTGTTTTTGTCCTTAAAGCCTGCCTTTGAGGCACAGAGCATCTTTATTTCCACTTACGGAGGGAGACCACAGGTAGGGAGACTAACGCTAGTTGGGAGGCTAGAAAGGAAGAGAGGTCCTAGGACATTTTGGGCAGTCAGCAAGGGGAATTTAGGCTCCTCAGCTCCAGGCCTGAACCCTCACCACCGTTATTGTAGGAGCAACGCCACTGCGTGGCCTTGGAAGGGGAAGGCAGCATGTGTTTTGTAGCATCTTCCTCAAACATGCTAGTGGAGGGAGAGCAATGCCCTTTGAGCTGGTCCAAAGGGAGGGCGACAAGGAAGGAGAAATGTATGCAGAGCACATACCGCCTGGAGTTTTTCTGTTAGCTCTCGACGCCTGTTACGACACTTAGCAGCTGCCAGCTTGTTCCTCTCTCTCCGGATCCTTCGCTTCTCTTCTTCCTCGGGTGACAGCTGTGGGCAAGTGCCAAGAAAACCCACAATCAGATCTGAGCAAGGCATTCCTTGAAGTTTGTGAGGATTTAACCGCAACGCAAAGGAAAAAGGCCTGATCCAGCAGGATGCTGAGCACTCCCCCTCTTCACTGATGTCAGCAGAAGATGAAAGCACACAGTATTTCTTCCTGCACTGGGTCTTAGCAGAAGGGTGAGGAGAAGATGGAGCGGGGAGCAGGGGGAAGATTGTGTAAGAGGACAGTGAATCTGCACCAAGGCCAAACAGATAAAAGATGCTCTGATTGTTTCACAACTTGGGTGGTACATTAAGCAAAACCAGAGCACGATGTTGTAAGTGCCTCTTTCTTGAAAGAAAATATCTGCTGCTTCCCACACAAAGATAGTTTTTAGCTTGAAGGTCGGGGATGGGGTGGAGGGGGAGACAGGGAAACCGGCAGAGCTCCCATAAGGTCCCTGAAGCAACAGTGATTTATACCACCCAAAAATCTGACCTCAGATTTTCAAGCGCTCAGTGAGATAACACACTGTGTTTCTTGCATCAGCAGGCAAGGCTCCAGTGATATCAAGGGCTTCCTGAGGCCAGCTGACATCCTCACTGATGTAAATCAGGAGCAATTCCATAGAAACCCATGGAGCAACACTCTTGCAAAACCAGAGGAAGTGAGCAGGAGCCCACAAAATCCGGTCAAGTCAGGCCTAGCTTTTGGGTTTTGGGATGAGGTTTTACAAATCCCAGCAGCGGCAGATAGGCTTGCATCACTGCCAAGGCCGGGCAGCCGGTACAGCAGCGCGTGAAGAGGGCCAGTGTGGTCCGGCTCACTGCTGCAGCACACGGCATGCAAAAGCTGGCGCAAAGAGATCGCCATGGGGATTCACAGCACACGCTTGGCCATGCATCTTCCTCCACTGCAGACTGACCTCGTGCCCTGCACTCTGGCCTCACTGGGCCAGCGTGTGCTGCTGGGGCTTTGGCCCGGTGACTGCAACCAAAAGCGAAATGAGCACCCTGCAAAGCAGGTGTCAGATGTCACGTAGTGCCAGCAAAGAATGGAAAGAAAAACCTTTTCATAAAAGCTTTCAGTTTTAGTATCTTCATGGGCTGTCAAAATCACAAATGAGACATTCACCCTTTTACTATCTTTTCTTTTTAGTGTTATTCTAACCTCATTCTGTTTGTTTTGGTTTGCTTTATTTCATTAATTTTGATCTTTGCAGTTTTGGGGAGTTTGCTTCAGCCTCTGGGCATTCCCCTCGCTCGGTTCTGCTTTTTTTTGGGGCAGGGGGGGCATCCAGTCCATGCCTGCAATTTCACCTGCATGCAGTGTGAGCCCCCAGATGCACACTGAGCAACACAAGCACTTCTAGGACTTCAGGACACAGGTTTTGGGCCTGAAAGCTTTTCCATCAGCAGATCAGAACACTCCATCTTGGGGTGGGGGATACCTCCACCCTGCTGGGCAGCAGCCGGCTGCTTATCCCAGTAAGGAGCCCCCACAGGCACCACTCTCCCCGCTACAGGTCTGCTTGCTCACTTTCCAGTCCATATGTGTGCAGGGTAAAAATGTATTTTCACACAAGTATCTGCAGTATAGCAAAGTGTAATGCACACAGATTCTGTGCTGACTTGGGGCCTCTGCGTACAGTTTTCCAGAGCCCTTTCATGCTTTAGAAGCACAGACCTCATTGAAATATGCTAGGACCAAAATGTCTCCTCCCAGGGCCTTCAGTCACTTTTAAATGATCTGTCTCAGAGGCTATGCTTTGCAAAAACCTTATAGATGGGGCTGAAGCCCCTAATCTGGACATGCTTAACATTATACTGGGTCTTAAAAGGAATATTCTGTCAACAGTTGCTGGATTTGTTTGAAAGCGGTTGGATTTGGCACTTTTCGTGCCCCTGCTGTACACATTATCTGTAGCTTGCGCAAGCCCAATATGTGCATTCGCTGGCAGAAATGTTCATCAAAACAGGCCCTTTTCATAAAGCGTTACACAATGTTTTCCAAAAAGGCACTCCGATGTGGTGTTCAAAGCACCAACAGCAGAAACCTGAGCCAAAGAGCCACGGTAAAGCACCCGGGAACTGCCTTAGCACGTGTCTAATCAAAAGGACTTGGCTTTGAATGACCCACAATGAACGGCTTGCAAACAAGCCACAGGCCAGGAATTGCTTGGCAGGCATCCTTCAGCAAATAACTCTGAACAACAAATAAAGCGGAGAATATGGCGATCTCTTCACGGCCAATTTGTGAACACAGAGGCAGCATTTGTCAAACAAATTAGTTGTTGCTAATTATTCCCCCAGTTCTCATGAGAGCTTCCCTGGCTTTGGACGCTAGCCCTGCATGCAGGGAACTGGGAGGTAGCTCTGGCTGGTGGAAAGGGCTGGCACATACCCGAACCACCATGGCTGCCCCATCCTTCCTCCCAACACCAGGTCCTCAGTGCACCCATACCAGCTCTGTGCACAGAGGTGTGGCTCACTCTGGACAATTGATTTTAACCCCTTCCCCGCCTCTTAGGTCTAAAGCAGACAGCGACTCCACATAAAATAATCAGACTGTGAATCAAAACAGATGACGTGGAAGTAAAAGTGGAGCTGGTGAGTCTTATTAGAAACAGACCTCATGCAATAGCGTGTTCTTGTGTACTGAGGGTGCGCAGTGCATCTCATTACACTGCTTTGCACTGACCCCCACAACTGCTGCTTGGGAACAGCTCAGACAGATCTAGATTATTCAGATTTTTTATTTTTTTTAAAAAAAAGTCAGCCTAGCACTGTGGATAGCTATTCACCAGACAGCCCTGGAGAAGGCTGTATCTTACTAAGAAGAGATTGACAGGGCTGAAAGGATTTCCAGAAGATGAGATGCCTGCATCTAGTCTACTGCCCTGCCCCAGCACAGGATCCAGGGGTCTGGCTCAATAATCCCATCAGGAGGCTGAGCATAGGGCAACGGTGGTACAAGCCACCCCATCCCAGCTATGAAAATGCCACTGGGTTGGGAGCAGAAAAGTCTTTGCTTACAAGATCCCCACCTCACTGCTGTAAAGAGATCAAGCAATTGCATGTTTGTAGTGGGAAGGTGGATTTAGACACCAGACATCCAGAAGGCTCTTGCTACTAGAATCAAGGTGCTCTAGGGAAGCTGCTCCTCCCTGCATGATGCTGGCTGGTACTGGTGGTATCACCCAAAAGTGAGACTGGAGCAGCACTAGCTACCACAGAGCAGATATAAAACACCAGCTGATGTAATTTGGGTGTCAGATTGGAAAGGACCTATGTGAAAGCTCC
Source organism: Aquila chrysaetos chrysaetos (assembly GCF_900496995.4). Taxonomy (NCBI): domain Eukaryota; kingdom Metazoa; phylum Chordata; class Aves; order Accipitriformes; family Accipitridae; genus Aquila; species Aquila chrysaetos. Next base: position 17,912,463 of record NC_044016.1, read on the forward strand.
TCTGCTTGCTCAGAGGTTCCCTTCTGCCTGGAGCAGCAGAGACACTCAAACTGAAACCCAGGGCTCAACTTCAGAGTTTCACTTGCTTTTGAAACCAAGCCGCAATGTGGCCCAGTAGTGCGAAGTGTTTGATGGAGACTGGGTAAGTCTTGCCATATGATGAGGAAGAGCAATAAAAATCACCTGCCAGCCTACACCCTATGTCACCCTGAGAAACCCCAGCACCTGTACAGCGCAGGGGAACAGACCTCAATGCTCCCCCATGGGGCCAGGAGATCCCAAGAGAGGGCAGTGGGAGGAAATCTCTGTACGCCTGCTTTTGAGGCACCCCCAGCCACTCTCCCCGCCACGGTTACCTGCTCGTCTCTTCGTCTCCGGCCCACTGTGGTTCCAATGGTTTTGATCACACCAGGTCGCTGAAGGGCCGTGTGTCCAGCCACTGATGACAGCGGGGGCAGCGGGTGGCTGTAGGGGTGCGAGCGAGAGTAAGGGCTTGACATGGAGGTGATGACAGTGGGCTGGACCATCCACTGCAGGTCTTGGCTAGTTGTGATGGCGTTGATTGTAGGGATGAAAGCACTGCCTGATCCTGGCATATCTACTCGAAATTTCTAGGAGAAAAGGCAAGGGAGAAAAGGGAGAGAGAGAAGAGAAGAAACCATCAATGAAAGCAGAACATAAATGGTTACTCAGAAACCAGCTAGGCCCTCAGCAGCAGCACCAGTGAGGATCAAAGTAGCACCCAAAACAAAGGCATGGGCTGCCAGTGCCTCTGAAGCACCCCAGGCTGCCCCTGCCCACCGTAGCCCCGCAAGGAAGGTGCTGGACTCAGGCGCTTCCCCCTCCGGAGCAACCCTGCCCTCTCCCAGCCCCCCCCCCTCATCCCCCCCCCCATGCCTCTTCAGCATCCCCTACACCAGTGTCCCCTCCCATCGCCACCACCTCCCACCTGTGCCCACCGCTCCTTCCGGCGTGGAGTGAAAGGGGAATTAAGGAGTTTCTAGAAAAACACTTCTCTGCCAGTCCAAAGAAAAGGAAGAGAAACTTAAGTTCTGAAATGCCATTACCAAGCAGAGCAAAGCCTTCTTCTACCAAAGGATTCCCCTGAAATTTGGGCTTGGTCTGCATAGGGTTTGGTACAGCAAGAACAGCAGCTTGCTTCTCGTTCAGTGGTTCTGCACTCACTGCACACACAGGGTGAGAAACCCGGCCACAGGATGGTTACGTGAGAGGATATGTATTTTAATAGCAGCCTATAAAATAGGTCTTAGGATTCAGATCGGACAAGTTCCCTGCAGCTCTCTGCACTGTCTAGACAAAATAAGGCAGCAGTAAAACCAAGGCAGCAGGTAATGATCTCCTCCAAAATACATGTACACCTTGTTTCAGACAGAGGTAAATCCATCTGGATAATATGCTGGCACTAAACTGCAAGGAAAACAATCACTTGTCCCTGGAGGGGGAAGCAGGGGAGAAAGAATGCTTTTGTCTATGCTGAGCTCCTTCAGGCTTTCGATGGTTAGACTTGGTTTTACAGACAGACATGCCTTGCTCCAGCAATCACTGTGCAAGGGACAGGGCTTGTAGGACCAGCAGCCATCACTACCACTGATTTGTAAGCCTTGAAATGATCCCGTGAAAAATGCTTATTCTTGGGTCAACAAACTAGCTTCCCAGAGAAGCGAGAGCCCTTGCATCAGCCTGACCTCAGCTCAGGTAAGCGTCCCAGATAAGGGACAGCACTTCAATACAGATTTCCTTTTCTGGGTGTGCCTAGTCAAGCACCTTCAGTGCTTTGTTAAACCAAGGCTACTGCAAATAGTATTTCACATTCTGATAGCTACAGCATTTCAGACCAGTATTAGCCATAAGAAGTCCAGCTACCAATGCCTGGAGACCAGGAGATCCAGTTTGAATACCGACAAATGCCGACTTACAGCTTTGGACAGCAAAAATCTAGCAAGAAAGGACAAGAGAAGGAAGGAGTGAATCAAATTAAGCAGGTGGGGGAATTACACAGACAGGATGACGCTGGCACCAAGACCTTGGCAAAAGCCTTGCCAGAACCTCAGAGATGCACCTGGAGCTCGAGTCCAACACAGCCTCAGCACACGCCACATTTCAGAGTGTATGCCATCTTTGTGACGTCTCCCAAGTAACTACAGAGGCCCAGAGCTGCAAACTGTCAACACTACAGAGGAATTTAAGGGCGCAAATGCCCTTCTTTGCCTGGTGTAGGCTGTGACCACATGGCACAGGAGAGGACACCTTGGTGCCTCCACAACCGTAACAAAAAGGGACCTTAACCTCACAGAAGGGAGGAAGTGTGAGACTAGTTGAACCACAAGTGCTCAAGTCAAGGGATGCAAGTTCTGCTTCCAGCTCCACAAGTGGCTTCTACCGTGACCTTTACCAATGTGTGCCACCACACCTCCTGTACCCAAAAAGCAGAGAAGAAAGAGTCCTGTCTTCTTTGCAGGGACACTAGAAAGCTATGGCTGCAAAACTTTCAGAGATCTTTTGACGACGCTTTGCTATGCAAAGACACCGTTTGCATTCCAGGGCAAATGACCTTGCCAGTGCCACCTTACTGCAGCCTCCACCTTCAGACACCCAACGAACTGCTAAAAATTCCCATCCGAGGTCAGGAGAGTCAGATCCACCACCAAATCAGCCACATAAGATACAACTGTCTGACACAAAGATCAGGCTCCATGTTATTGACAAAGAGACTACTCCACTTGCAATCACTCCTGCATTCAACCTAGGACCCCTCTCTAACACTAGTGGAGGTCTCCTGAACAGTGAGGGGGAGCTGCTCAGTTCAGCCACATCCCTTGGCAGCTCCATGGTGCTTGCTTGCAGACCCAGGGAAGAGCCAGTCAGACTGCAGTCTCCGTCTGTGCCGTGCTCCATCTGTCACCAGCTTCCTTTCTAATCCCTCAAAATATCATAAAAAAATTCTCCAAAACCTGTATTCTGTGTTTTCCAAAGGCGGTATTTTTCCTAGATAACTAATTAAGGGATGTGCTGCTGTGACAGGCTGCATCTTCAGATACAGGGTGCTCAGGCTACCACTGGGTTTTACAAGCATTGCTTCCTGACTGGTCAGGCTTTCCCCACATATCTCGCTTTCCCTGCTAGGACACTGCACTGGATCAGCTTTGCTGTGCCAAAATGCTGCTGGCCCCCCACACTCTGCCAGGTGGCCATAGCTCTGACCCCTGGGACGCTGCTGGTTTCAGTGGCAGGCCCCAAATTCTCTGCCACCTCCCCTGCACAGCCCCTTTGAGCACAAGCGTCCTCACCTTGGAGCTCCAGATCTTTCCCCAAACTGCAGCCCCAGCTTTGGTCTCCTCATTCCTCCTCGCCTCAGAGAGCTTCAATCCCCGTGCCAGCACTGCCCGCCCTCACCCACCTCCCCATTTCTCCTCTTTCCAGACCGGCTCCTGCCATTTCTTCACCCAGGACACCCACAGCTCTCCTCTCCTGACCTGGGAGAGGCTCCTGGAGGCAACCCTCTGCCAGCTCTCAGTTCTCCTTATCTACGAGGAATTCACAGCGCTACAGAAAAGATGTGGCGATAGCCAGACTGCAGGGCTACACATGCAGCACGCGCTCAACCACGAAGCCAGTGCTCTCCTCCTGACCCAAGCAACACGCAGATGAAGGTATCATTAAAAAAAAACAACAACTAAACAGCAAACAGAAAGAGTCCTGTTATTAAGAGTGCCAAGAACTGAGGTCAGTCTCTGCTCTGCCTTAAAAATATGGAGTTGGATGGGAGCCTCCCCCGATCCATAGCTGAGGGAGACTCCAGCGAGTCCTACCAAGGGCAGGGACAAGCTACATTAGCAGGTCACAACTTAGGAGCAAGGGCAGCACGGGAACATTTCAGGCTTTGGCTCCGTGGCTCCCTTCTCCATCTTAACAAGGAGTTTCTGTAGCACATCCCATTGCGACTCCGCTCCCCTCCGCACCTTCGCTTACGTATGTAACTGCAAGCACTGAGCAGCACCAGAAACTGGTCTAGAAACAGGTACAATGGCCATGGAAAAAAAACCCAAACCCAACAACAAAACCACCAAAAACCACCCAGAGGACCTTTAACAACTACTCAGTTAGCAAATACAGGGTGTACAGGATATATCCTGTAATAAATACAAGGCCCCTGATGGCTCTCCCATGTCAAACATCTCCTCGAAGGAAAACTGGACGCAGTGCTGGTATATCTGAGGGGGAAGTCAAACAGTCTGAAAGAGTACACAAACTCTTCCCATTAAAGTCTATGTTTACCACATGGCAAGTCAGTGATTAGGAAAATAGCACGACACACAACTTAAAAGAAAAATGTTCCAGTGCTGTGTTGTATGGGAAAAAGAAATAAAAGCATCAAAGTTTTGGCTCAGAGACACAGTTTCCACTTAATCATGTGACTGATGCATCTTTTCTTGCTTTGGGAAAAAAACAGACTAAAGAAAAAATTTCTACAGTGCGTATTTTCTGTAACGATAAAACTCTGCAGACTCTGTAGACCAGAATCAGCAGAACAGCCCAACTGCTAGGGTAAAGGCAACGCTTACATTTCATCCTAATCTACAACATCTGTAAGGATCAAGGGAAAGACTACGCACGAGGCCTTGAGAAATCTCCCGGATTCTTAAAGAAAACATTTATGTTCTTGCTAAGCCGGCATCCTGCTTAAAGCCCCATTTCAGATAGTAACCCTAGAAACTGGGCTCTGGCCCCCATATCAAACGCCACGCACAGCAGCTGCCTGGGGAAGACGTGCAGCCCCAGAAAATAAAAAGGGGAAAACCCAGCTATCGGTCAGACCTCGATAGCTCAAGTATTAAGCTGCACTGGAGTTTCACAACCTCCTGCAGCAAGTGCTTGAATCCAGCGCAGCTGCTGAATCAGAGGAGGAAAGGCAGAGAGAAGGACTTGCAGCTTGCCGGGCGTTTCCAGCCTCTCAGCCCCCCTTCCCGCTCCCCCACCTCGTGCTGTCATTTACTGTAAAACAGGGAATAACCTAGAGCCGAGCTACAATCCCTGGAAATCTCGGTCCGCAGCCCGCAGAGGGCACCAGTGAGATGCGTTTGGAGCAGGCGGGGAGCGGCGGCGAGTCATTTCTGGTAAAACTTCTTTAATGTGAGGAATGTCACGGGCTGGTACGGTTGGCAAAGTTTGAGACTGGACTTTTTTTTTTTTTTTTAAATGATCCTATGACTTCTTGATGCGAAGACAGCAATGTGCTTACGCTGCCAGTTCGCTCATACAAGCCACACAAGAAATACTAATATTGGGGGGGGGGGGGGGGGGGGGAGCCCAACTTTGAAAAAGCAAAAAAAAGAGTGAGGCCGGGTGAGCTGATGTAAACAAGTTATGAAATAACCCAGGTTTGTATAACTGGCCCGATTGTGTAATGCCTTCCCCAGAAGCGATGGATTTAGTCGATGTAGGTATATAAGCCATTCCAAGAGGTTTTCTTAAGAAAATGAAAAGGAAAAAACCCCAAACCACCCGACTAGGCTTTTAGGTCCGTGAATTCACGTCGCTTCCACAGGAAATATCTCCCATTCTTCAAGGGCCGCCCAGCAGCGGGAGCTTGCGGGGGGGACCTGGGCCGGCGGGCGCAGGGAGCGCTTCGGCCGCTCCCCTCGAAACTGCTCCCCCGGGAAAAAGCCATCACCAGCCGGAGAGCGGCCGGCGGCTGCCGGTAAAGGGAAAGAGCAGCCGGGCAGAGCGGAGCGGCACGCCGCCGGCCTTTTGGTCTCACCGCACCGGTGGGAAAGGCAAAAATAGCGTCACCGCCGCGAGCCGAAGTTTGGGGGGGGGGGGGGGGGGGAACAAGAAGCGGGGAGACCACTTTAGACGCTTGAAAAAGCTAGAGCCCACTTCGGCCATCCCCTGCGTGTTTTACGGCGGCTGCGGTAGCGCCTGGGAAGTAACTCGAGCGGCACCTCCCGAAGTCCCAGGGAAGGCTCCCGGGCTGCTGCGAGCGAGCCCAGGATAGTGCCCGGGAAGGGGCGGTGAACGGAGGGACAGAGAAGCTCCGAGGAGAAGAAAAGCAGGAAGGAGGAAGAGTCAGATACGGCCGTGTGTTCGCGTTACCGGCCTCGAAAAGGAGTTGCCCGGAGGAGCCCTTTGATTTCCGAGCTGGCCCCGGCCCGCCGCGGCGGCCGGTCCCCGGGCACCAGGCGGGGTCTCCTCTACCGACACGCGCGGGCCCCGCTCTACCTGCTGCCGGGGCGGCGGAGGCAGCCCGCCGGGCGCTTCCTTACCACACCTCCCCGCTCGGGGCAGGCGGCTGCCTCCCATCCGCGGGGCACCCGCGGCCCCGACCGGAGGGGAACTGCGCTGACCGTCCCGCCCTGAAGGGTCGCGGCACTCGCTCCGGGGCGGGCGGGCAGGGAGGGAAAGAAAGCGGCAGCGACCCGCCGGGAGCGGCGGGACGGGACGGCGGCCGCAGGCAACCCGCTCCGCGGCACTGCCTGCGCCCCCGCGGACGGCGCCTCTCCGCCGAGCGCCCGCGCCTTCACCGCGGAGGAAGCGCCGCTCCCCGGGCGTGGCGGTGAACTCCCGCGCCGGGAGGACTGGCAGCAGCCCCCGGAGGGAGCGGGGGTAGAGGGGCAGCGCTCGGCCCTACCTGCTGGGCTGCGCCGCTGGAGTAGGTCTCGGGATGTCCCGGGGAGCCGCTGCTGCCTCTGGAGGAGGTGTCGAAGTTCCCGGGGTAGTCCTGGTACATGGTCCGAGGCCGGGCCGGGGGAGCCGCGTCCCCGCCTTCCCGCACCGACACCCGCCGCTCCCTCGCCGTCTCCCCGCCCCCTTCTCCCTTCCGACCTCTTCGGCTCTTCCCTTTGCCCTCCCAATGCTCTCCGCGGAAGACGAAAAAAAAAAAAAAAAAAAAAGGCTTTGGAGGGAGAAGAGGGGAAAAAAGGTAAAAAAAAAAAAGAAAGGAGAGAAAAAAAGAAAAAATAACAAAATAACAATAATGAAAAGGGCTCAGGCGGCGGCAGCGAAGCGCCGACGGAACGGGATGGGACGGGACGGGACGGCTCGGCGGGAGCAGAGCCCTGCGCGCGGGCAGGAGCAGGCAGTGGCGGGCAGCGCGCGCGCGCGAGCGCCGATGTCCTCTCTCCGCGCTGCCCGGCGAGACTCGCCCCGCCGGCGGAGCGGTCCCGGCCCCGGGGGCTGCAGGCGGAGCGGTTCTCCTCCGCCCCCCGCCCACCCCGCACCCCCCCTTCTTCTTTTACGCCACCACCACCGCCGCCGCCGCCACCACCACCACCGGCCGCCCCTTTTCCCGGCGCGGGGGTGACTCAACCGGGTCTTACGCCCCGCGGCTCCCCGGTACCGCCAGCGGGAGCTCCACGCACCCGCCGTGACTCAGAGCAATGGCATCGCCCCGGCCCCACTCGCTTATTATCCGCCCGCCCGCCCGCCGCACCATGTGCACTCGCACACGTCAAACCCGCGGCGCACCGACCCCACCTTGCCAGAGCGGAGCCTCCCACCTGCCGCCGCCGCGGGAGGGGGGGGGGGGGGGCGGGACGGGAGCGGGAGATCGCGCCCGCCTCCGCCCCGCCGCCTCCACCGCTCCGCCCCCCCCCCGCCCAGACCGGCGCTCCGCAGGTCCGGGCGGGGGGGGGGGGGGGGCGGAGCGGCGGAGGCCGCGCGGCGCCGTCTTCCCGTCAGGTCCCGCCTCCCCCCGCCCCACTTGGTCCCGTCCGTTGTCGCACTTTGCCAAAAATGGTCATTTGCGTGGCACGACGCGAGCGCGGGTTTCCTTGCCGCGGATGACGCGCTGCGAGAGGGATTCCCTGGCTCCGCCGTCGGAATTTAAAGGGGCAGGCACACCGTTGAGAGGGCGCGGGAGGGTGGCTTTTGGGGTACAGGACGTAAATGTCGTCCTCCGGCTTTCCCGGTGGTTCGGCGGGGATTTGATACAAGGGGTGTATCCAGCCCTCCTCCCTGCGGGAGGGTGGATGGCACCAGCAGTGCGCCAGTGCTCGGTCCGTTTCTTCACAGCATCAATAAACCAAGTGTTATACTCGGCTAGTTTTTATAGCAGTGTTAATCTATTTTTATTTTTATTAATTTTATCTATTTATTTATTTTTATTTTATTTATTTTTATCGTTATTTTATTTTTTATTTTTATTTTCTTTTTAACTTTTTACTCATTTTTCTTTTATTTTTAAAATTTTTGTTATTGTTTATTTCATTTTCATTTTCATTTTTATATTTATTCTTATTTTTATTTTCTTTTTTTCCCTTATTTTAATTTTTTAATTTTATCTTTATACTTATTTTTTCCGTGGGCTCCTCCACCCTCCTGGGAGCTGGCTGGAGAGCCACTCCAGTCCTCCAAGCCAGAGTATGTCACGGGAAGGGCAGGTAACAGCCCTAGGCTTCCCTGCAGTAGAAACTCATGGGGCCAGGACTGTCACAGCCCACCTCAAGCGGCTGTGGCATTGCTGGGTCACTGACTGGCACAGGCTGGAAGGCGGCAGAAGCAGATAGAGCAGAGCCCTCCGCATGGAGAATGTGCGCTCTTGGGTGACCTGCAGCAAATACAGCAATGATGCTAGTTTACAGATTGTTAAAACATTGCTCTTAGACCCAAAATGTTTCATTTTCACCCTCCCTGGAGGATTCACCCAGCCCTGAGTGTGTCCTCTTTGCTGGTAGGGAAGGAGAAGTCATCTAAGTTCAAGCTATAAAATCCAATTTAAGCTGTCTCATGGGCAAAGTATTTTCCCACAGGAGCTCATCTGAGAGTAATGGGCTTTCCTCCACTCGCACTGGCCTCCTTGGGAAGGGGGAGGCAGCACCCATCTCAATCCCAGAGCCTTCGAGGAACTCCGAAAAGCAGCAGCCCATTGGTGATAAGCCTTCAGTACCTGATTTTTTTAGTGCCGTGACAGGCATTTGGGACTAAAACTCCTGCGGATGCTGTTCGGTTTTCAGCACCTTCATTTTCCAGGCAATTGAAATTCTCCATCCGAATTAGCCGCAGCATCTGACTTTGGGGGAGGTGGGGACAGGGCTGTAAAAATAAACCCGTGCTTCCATCTTGCATTGCATTAGGAGCGAGGGGCTGGGGAGGAGGGGGGAGGCACTTTAGCAGGCGAGGTTGTGACGTGGTTTTCCCCTTGGGTTGCACATCAGGCAGGTCATCTGCACGTGCTTCTTTCTGCTGGAAAGAGAATTAGTTCAAGATGTGAGAGGAATCAAGCTGCAGTTGTTAAGAGATGAAGAGAGACAGGGAAAAACACGCATTGTAATAAAGAAGCTTAACAAAAGGGGTTGGGTTTTGGCTGGTCACCTTCCCTGGCTCTGCCTCCAGCTCTGCTCAGGTGGAGGCTGCTGCTGGCCCCGGGGTGAACCACTGTTGTCATCTGGGGTCACCAGCCCTGGCTTTGGCCATGTTTTAAATCAGGCCAGTGGGCTTGTAGAAACCACGCTACTGTGCAGCAAGGAATGCAAAAGTATCTGGTCCAGGGAGGGAGAGACAGCCAGAAACAGGGGGATGGAGGATGTGGTGCTGGAGCATTAGTGTTGAGGCATTTTGTGAGAGGAGAACTGTTTCTATAATTTTTCTTCAGCAGATCATTAAACCTAAACTACCTGCTCTCCTCATGTTTCTGCTAAAGTACAAACATTTTGAGTGTTATTTTCAAACATTATTCCAAAGTGATTTTGGCACATCTACCCCGACCTGATGAATTTGCATGAGACCTAGTCTGGAAACAGCTTGTTTGAAATGACATTCAAGTGCTGTTTTAATATTTGGCTGCAGTTAATGTGGATGCAATTAGTTGACACTTGTAAATCCTCAAGTTAAAAGCCCTGTAAGAAGTGTAGGAAGCTGAAAGCGCACCTGAGGCCAAACCCTCAGCTCCTGTCAGGTAATGAACCTCCCTTCCACGGCTGGAACAGCACCACCATGCCCTCCGTGAGAGCCTGACCCACAGCCCCCAGATGCAACGCTGGAGATATATACCCTGTGTATTTACATTGACTTTGCTAAAGGTTCTTCTGGCCTGAGAGTGCAAGCCCCCACTGGCTAAGATGGGCTCACACATACAGAAGTGATCAGTATGTCCCACGGGAAAAAATAATCAGCCCCACGGAGCCCCCTTATTCCCCTGTCAGGCCTTTGTAACACTTTTTTTGGGGGGGGAAATCAAAGTAACTCAGACTAGCCTGGCTCACGGTGCCCCAGACACATGCATTTTTAATCCACATCCAGACCAAGCTTCATTGTGCAATAGGCTACCTGCTTCCAAAAAAACAAGAGATAACATGTATGTCTGCCTAGTCTATTCTTGCCTGAACCATAGACAAATTAAGACCAGCCCAGGTTCCAGGGCAGGAGAGGATCATTGTAAGGCAAATGAGACCTTGGCTCCTTGTGCTTCTCGATTTTGGCAGCAATTAGGAGACTGAAACCCAGACCTGGGAATGCTTTTCACCATGTTTTTACAGGAGCAGAGGATAAGGACACTCAGCAGCAGCGTAGACTTGGCCCTTGGGAAGCACTTAGCAGAGCCTGCAGTTAGGACCTCCTTCTCCAGCCTCCCTGGCAGTGCCAGGCTGCACCACCACACCATGCCACCTGCCTAGGGGCAAAAATCATTGATTTTTGATCAAAAAACAATTGCATCCACGATCCTCTTTCTCCTCGCTCTTCTTTTTTACAACCCTTTAGACATCTCCTGTGAAGAAGCCTGCAGTAATCACTTTGCACGTGCACCAGTGATGGAAAGCCGAGACATGCTGTAGCTGTCCCTGCTGCGGGACTGAGCAGCCCCTGGGCTGGGGGAAGGCTCCGGGGCTGGTGGGACTGCAGCTGCTCTGCACCGGCAGGGTGGGGGCAGCTGTGGGAAAGCTCAGGAAAGAGCATGCACCTCTTCTCACGCAATTCCTCCTCTGCTGTTTTAAAACTCTCTCCCACCTACACCCAAATTGGTGCTATCTTGGTCACTGTTCATCATAAAGGACTTTTATTACAGAAGCAACTCTGTTGCTTCCCGAGACCTTTTCCTCAAGCTCTCTGAAGAAGCAGTGTACTCATTTCCAGGGCTCTCCAGCCCTTCCTGACAACTCTACTTTCATCTGTGCACAAAGTCTGCTTTCATATTGTCTAAGTGCTAAGAGCAAGTGTTTTGATGTTAACTTCTGGGAACGAGCTCTTAAGCTACCACCTCACACTTAATTACAGTCATTTATTAAGTACTCCAGCGTATCCAAGGGAGAACGGAGGTTTTCTCCTACAAAGGGCTTCTGGACGTGGTTCGGCAAACACCTTTCGCCAGGCAGAGTTCTTTTCCTACTCACATACTGTCGGACCATGGAGCCCTCTCTCCTGCCGATAATCCCATTGTTTTCAGAAGGACACATGGCAGCCATAGGGCCTCCCTCCAGCAGTGCAGCGTATCTTTAGGGCAGGGAGTCACTCCCCTCAATTGATCTCAGGTGGCTGCAGTGAGACTGTCCCTGTGTTCAAACACACAGCTGGCTCGGCCCTGAGCGTAGGGTCCAGTTCAGGGTACTGACACTAATCCTGCCACTCCTACTGCTGCCACTGGGTGATGAGGCAACATCATTTAACTCTTTCTAAATCCTGGTGCCAGTAAAAGCCCAGGTTAAAGTCAGGTGCTGTGATGCTCTTCCCTCTTTTGAACCAGGATTGGGTGATGCTGAGGGCTTGGGATGCAGGTGGGGCAGCACAGGGCAGTCCCGCAGCAACATGGGCACTGAATGCCTCTGGCACTGCTCAGTCAGGCTCATGGCACAGCTGTGGTGTGGTGCCATAGCCAGCGGTCCTGCTGGTTCTGGGCAGGGTCAGCTCTGCAGAGATCCCAGACACCAACAAAGCCAAATGCTACTTCAAAGCAGAAACAGCTTCAGCCCTCTTAAAATGCTCCAGAGCAAAGATCCTCCCAACCCACTGAGCAGCAGGTGCAAGAAGAGGACTGGGCTTATTAAGAGTGACCATGACACAGAGTTTATGGCATTTTGCTGGTGTAGGGAAGCAGAAAACAGCTTCAGGAGATACCAGCCTAGGGACGAGCAAGCTCTCTCCTAGCCCCAGAGTACATGGGATGTGAGACATGGGAAGAGAGATCCCATGAGTCAAGCTCTAGACACCTCTTGGCATGAGATGAACGGTCTTATCTTGATACCTGTGTTTGTTTGCCCAGTTCCAAACCTGTCTCAGCAACATGAGAGCCTGCCTTGCCCCACTCCCACCTCTTGCAGAGGCACCACCTCTGGTCCCAGCAGCCAAAGGGCCCACCAAGGCTCATCCTTGCCGCAGCCCAGGGGCTTCCCTGTGAGATCCTGGGCAGCGCTGCCAGGGTGGTCCCAGCAGACACTGCAGCAGGAGGCGTTTTAGCGGATGGGAGCCCTGCCCTGTGGAGCTTGGACTCAGCTCTTTCCCCATTGCCCAGTCCAGTAAGGGTCTTGAATATTTTCTTGCTGTATTTTCTGAGTGGGGCCTCAAGAAACACATTTTCTTGTGTCAGAGCAGTGGAAAGGACTGAAAACCTACCTCAGGAGCAGTAAACCCCACCCCTGCCAGCACCCCCATTGCTCAGCTGAACAGATGTTGGGGACAGCATCTTTCCTGAAGTTCCCATGCTCAGGTGCAATCAGGATCAGGCCCACAGCCACGCTGCTGACGGGCACCGAGCTCTGTGCCATTTCAGGCTGGTCTGGCAGGAGGGGGACTGGCCTGTATCCTTGTACTGCAGAGTTTCGGATGTTATTCTCTGAAGCCGGCCAAGTGGATCACCGAGCTGAGCTTATCAGACAGTTCATTGTTCCTGCCTGAGTGATTCAGCCCCTCCAAAGTACTCCCTGGCAGCACAGCATCGAGGAGGAGGAAGAGGGAGGGGTGCAGCACACACAGATAGTCCTCCTGAAAGTGGAAGGCAGATAAACACACCCGAGTTAATGGCTGATCTCAGATCTAGTTGAGGCAGTTTGACCTTTCTGCTGGTAAGTCTCCGGTCAGCTGACATGAAAGAGTTTGACACAAGCACTCAGGGGAATGTGTGGCCAATAAATGAGACTTACTTTCTCCACCAAGTAATATTGATTAGTGCAGGGCCTGCACACACAGCTCGAGGCAGTGGTGGGATTTCAGCACAGCTCACTCCAAAGAGACGGCTGAGACGCAAAGGTTAAATAATTTGTTGACTGAACCTGTAAAGTGTGCTTTCTGTCTCCTACCTTAGCAACCTGTGCACTGCTGAAAGACTTGGAAGGAGGGAGAGGCTTTGCAGGCTGGGCAGCGGCACTGGGAGCTGACTGCTGTCCCTGCGTGGCCTGGCTCATCTCCATCCCAGTGGGTGTCCTTGCAATTGAGCGCCTCTTTCCATCTTCCTGGGCCACTTTGTCCTTTGGCACCCCTGGCAAAGAAACATCCATTAGGACCACTGATGCCTTCTGAGAATTTGTTCATTTAGGGCTGAAAATGGACCAAGGATCCATCCGAGCATCTGGGAGAGGCTTCTTCCTCTCTTGCCATCCAGGACAGGCTCTGCCCCAGCAATCCAGCCATAAAGAGTGGCACAGGATACTGGGCCAGCACATGAAACCAAACCCAGACCTGTGCAGCCTCACTCCGGGAAGCAGCGTGGTGGCATTCCCAGCAGGCTGAGGTTCCCGTCCCCTGTGGACCTGCAGACAGGGGTCTCACTGAGCCTGACAATTCCCTGCTGGCTGCTATGTAGCATGGAGTGGCTGGGACTCAGCTTCTTGCTGCCCTAGAAATCTTGTTGGTGGCACCACAAAGCTGAAGCATTCCTCACGCTGCAAAGAGTGGCTGCCTGGAGTCTATAACCAAGGCCATTCGCTTCACGACAGCACGTTTTGAAAATCTTGCTCCTAGCCTTTTGTGCTTATGGAAAGCCTGATCCACGCATAAGGCAGTACCATGCTCTTTGCCCAAGCCAATGGAAAGCCCACAAGAGTCACAGCAGGAAAATGTGAACTACCGCAATTTGTTTTAGTTTTGTATTTATCCTGATGACACTTAAGTACCAGCTATACTAGCCAAATTCTCTGGGACATGAGGTGGAGACTGCTATTATGTAGTATTTCTTAAATGCCCCGGTCTAAACACCTTCCATAATAAACTCCTGGCTTGCTCAGGAATACAGAATAGGGTTTTTGAAAGCAACAGGATGACCTAGAAGCTCGGGTTACACACAGTCTATATGCAAAGGCACTTTAAGTTCTTTTAAAGCAATGCATGGTATTATGCCAACACGAACACTGAGCCCAGGAAAACATACCAGGCTTTTATAAAGCTGGGCAAGCTTTTGGAAGGTTACAAGGATGCTCTCACCCAGGATGTTACTGAATCTTTCCACCATGGCCTGCACTTTTCTTTCCTCCGCCTTCTTCCTCTTGCTGCTGTGTACAGTAAGACGAGGAAAAAGCAGAGCTTTCCTGCCTGGGGTCTCAGGGAAGGACCAGGGGGCAGTTGCTCTGGCCAAGTGTTTGCCCACCTACCCTCCCTCTGGCTAGGATGTGATCCTAGGGTTTGATCACTGGGGTCGTGACTCAAATGCACTCAAATGCAGGAGCTCCCCGGGAGCTGGGATCAGCGAGGGCAGCCCCTGGCTGCAGGCAACTGTTCAGATGGGGATGTGGTGCGTAGGAAGAGGACTCCCGAAGTGGGAGGGCAAAGCCTGGGTAAACACACCGGGGCACCCTCGGGAGCTGGCAAAGGGGTGTGGGACAGCAGCGGGAGCACTCGGCAGGCTGAGTTTTGGCCGCATCCATGCCCACGTGGTCGCAGGCAAACACATCCCACCCCTCGGTAAGCCTACTTCCACAGCAGGTTTAATGACATTAAAATACCAGCAGGTCCAGAATAAGACATGCTGTTTGCAGATGTCAGACAGTTTAGAGAGAAATAATACGCATTAACCTGCACTGGGCTGCAAGTGGGGACAGGCCCTGGGCTGCCGGCAGACACCTGCTGCCTTGCCCCCAGCCAGGGCGTGCCACAGGAGGGCCGATCCAATGCGGCCAGCTGCAATCTTGCAGCCCCTCTGCCAGCGAGAGCCAACCCTGCAGCCATTCAGGCACAGGTGGAAGTTTTGGGACCCTCAAACTCCTGGGCTGGCTGGGTGCAGGCTGGTCCCTGTGGGTGCATCCAGTCCTTGGGGCTGCAAAGCACCAAAGCGGAGGAGTCCTGCTCTCTGCTGTCCTGCTGTCCTCTGTCAGATCATGCTGTGCTGGCAGTTTGCAAAGCTGCCTATTATCAGCACGTTAATAACCTTTCACAATGTTTAATTAGTTGGAAAGGTAATCAGTCCTGTGGTAGTTCTTTAAAAAGCATGCCCAGTTCACTTGCTCTTGGCAGAGACTTCTGCTTTTTTCTCTTTCATTCTCACAATAAATATGTTACAACTGATCCTGCTTCCAAAGGCAATACCTATTTGTAAAACAAAGAGGAAGATTGCTCCCTGGCTTTCTGCATATCAGCTCTGCAGCTGGGTACTGTGCCACAGGTCTCTCCCACTGATACCATTGTGCATGGATTCAGGGAGACTATCTGTATTTCGTTTTTTTTTAATGGCTTCTCATTTAAGGTGACTGGTTTGACACACACAGCCAGGTACTCAGAGGTAGACTCTTTTCACTGGCAGAGCTGGCCCTACTACTGGCTGCACATAAATAAACAGCCAAGAAGCCACATGTAAGTAGCCTGGTCCCCTCTGCTCGTTCATTGCTGCCCTTCGGCCGTCGACACCAGTGCTGGTGCGGGCTGCGACAAGCTGTGATGCCTGAGGCTGGGGCTGGGAGGAGGGAACAGGAGGATCTGACAGCTGCAGGAAGAGGACAGGCAGACCATCCAGGTGGGTGAGAGTGCCACCAGCATCTCTTGAAGGACAGCTAACCACGACATTGTGAGGGTCAGGGGCTCAAGACCACCACCAGCTACATCTCTGCTGCATTTGGGTCCCCAAAGAAGTGGCAGGTTGCTCTCTTTCCATGCAAGGATGCCGCTACTCATGACATGAGGCAACTTGTGCACATTGCCTTTGGGCTTGTGACCCCATGCTGGCAACTGCAGCAACCATGGAGGTTTAGCCCTATCTTGGAGGCTACCAGCTGATGGCTGCATGTCCCTGAGGCAGCTTGGGACCACTGTGTAGGCACCGTTGGGGTCCCATGGCTGCCCCTTGCCACCCTGGTGCAGCCCTGGGACCCCAGAGCCAGCCCAAGAGCGGATCTGCCTCGGTGCAAACACCCCCTGGCACTTCTACGGAGGACACATGCATGCACGCACATGCATGCATGGATGCACACATGCCTGCACACATGCATACCTGTGAGCCCATGGGGACCTGGCATGTGAGAACCTGCTCTGTCCATGCCAGGGGCCATCCCTGGGGAGGGCACACAGCCCATCAGGCTCAGGCTCCCACTAGCCATGGCCACAGCCTGCAGTAGCAGAAAGTATTAGACTAGATTGACTAGATTTGTCCTTTTCCACTGATGGACACTGTCCTATGAGCCAACATGTTCCGCTTCAGCCAGGGGGTACTTGCTTTTGGGGAAGCATAAAATGGTATCACAGCAAAACAGTATTCATGATGGCAGCAAAAGCCGCTGGCATTTTCTTCCTTTCTCCTTAGGTACAAGCTTGTCAAACGACCAAACAAAAAGCCCCCAGCAGCTTTCAAAGGGCCAGGCTCTCAGCCTGCAGGTTCCTCTACGTGGAGGCATAGTCAGAAGCCTGGTCCCAGTCCTGCAGCCCATCCAAGCTGGTGTTTTTCTCATTTTCTTGGAAGTCTTGACAGGTTTGTTTTCTTCTTCTTCTTTTTTTTTTTTTTTTTTTTTTACTTTAATAAAAAGAAGCTTTTAACAGCCCTGGGGCAGAAGGCTCTCACTTGCTAAATCACAAGGTTTGCCACATTGAAATGTAGGGACATGCCCACAAACGGGAACTGGCTGTCTTAGCTTTTGTTCTTGACTGTTTGCCAGAACCCTTAAAACAGGAGGAGGTTCAGCCACCTAAACATCCCTGCACTCAGGGGAGCCTGTAAATGTGGGCATTAACATATCAGACGCCATTGATGCCTTTGCCACCAGCACAGGCAACCCCACTGCCAGGCGGCTCGGTGGCCTTGGGACAAGAAGGAGCAGAAACACCCAGCAGTGCCAATGGCGTGTCCCTCCTGGCACAGGTGCCGGGTTGTGCTGACCCAGGATCCCGTGTCCTTGCAGCGCTTGGTGATTGTGGGTGGGAGAGAGGTGCAAATGTCAGGAAACACCATTCGGTGCTGTGATGTTAAAAATACAGTGTTCCTAGATTTTAGAGCCAGGTAAGTGATGATCCCCATGCTGCCCCTCCAGAGACATACTGACAAGAATTGGATTTCTATCAACGAGATGAATGGTCACATTTTTCCCCTCCCAGCTTGTTTGAAGAACAGTGATAGGAAGAACAGTAAGGGACCAAAACTTGTAGATCAGAAGAGATGACAAGCAAAATGCTGCTTTTAAAGAGCCAAAAAGTGCAGCCAGTGGTGGTAGGTTCTTCCTCAGCACAGACCTAACCCATAGCTCTCCACGACATTCCAGGGCTGTATATCCTTATTTAACTTGGACAGCACACCTCAGTTCTCAGCTACAGATATACTTAGACTTCTATTTCAGTCATAGTCTTGGAGAGAGACCAGGTGTTCACCTCAGACCTTGCCTATAGTCATTCCTTGGCCACCTCACTGTTCTGCTAATGTTTATTTAAATGGATGAGGGGTGGAGCATGACGTAGCAAGAGGCTGAGAAGCTCTCCTAACATCCGTCCCTCAGCTGGGCTCGTCAGCCACCTCGCTGTGACGTTTTAACCTGGGAGGTCTGGGGTGGCACTGCTTCTGCCTCCAGGCTCCACCCCAAGGTGCTCAAGTCCATTCTGCTTCAGTTTCCTTCCCATGTGTCCCAATGGGGCCACCTCAGAGGGATTCAGGATTTTGACAAGCTGCACAGTTCATCTCAAACTCTACTGGGTACAAACTCTACAGCAAGAGTCCCCCTGTCTTCACCTACAGCTCTCAGTATCAGCTTTCCCTTGGGCTCTCCTCCATGAGTCCCTGCATACCTTTGAATTACTGAGGAGCTCAGGAGCTCCAAATTATCCTTTCCCTGGGCTTTCCATCCCCCTTTAGGTCTCTCTTGGAAAAGTAGATGGGATGAAGCTCAGCTCCTGCAGCACCTAGACCTTTCCTCTGCTTTCCTTGACCATCTCCTCCGGAATTTCCACCATCATGTGGCTGCCTACCGGTCAGGGGAGCCTCTGCCGGAGTGGGGATGCCCACCCTTGGAGGGAGTCCCCACTCCAGCAGAGGCTCCCCTGACCGGAAGGCAGCACCCACGGTCCCAGCACTGCCTCAACCCCATCACTTGGGTGAAGGCTAATGAAGACATGCAGGTGGGCGCCCACCCCTGAATCACCTTCTCAAGTTTGCAGGTCCCACGAGGCAGGGGAGCCAAACCCTCTTCCCTTGCAACGTCATGGCATTAGGTTATAAAGTTCAGCTTGTCAGTAAGTAAGCCAGTCCCACCCACGACTTCTTTCCACATAATTATGGTTCACGGATATACCAGGGGAAAAGGAGAGCCCCTGCCGGAGATGGTGACGTCTTTTTCCTTTCAGGTTCAATGGCTGCTTTATTGCGGTTGGGTTTTCTTCCTCCCTGCCACCCGGTCCTTCTCAGACTGGAACCGTTCCCCTCTGAAAAACGTGGTGACTTTTGCTAAAAAGCAGTTCTGCCACTTCTGTAGCGAGGCAGTGCTCACGAACGGCACAGTGGTAGTTACGGGATGTGTGGTTTACCTCAAGACGTCACATCTCCTCTCTCCAGAGACATCAGAAGGTTTATTGCTCAAATTCGGCTTCGATTGTATAAAGGAAAAAGGCCCGGTGACTTTCACTACTACTTTTAATGTTTTAAGAAACCTTCAAGCTCCCTTCCCCAGGCTGCTTCAAAGGCCAGTTAGCTGGGGCACAAGATTCTGCCTTTTGGTAAATATACGCATACGAAGTGTGGTCTAAAATCACATGAGTCAAATTGCAGTATTTCCTACCTGGGGAAAGGAGCAATTGATTTTGTTTGGGGATTTTTCCCAGGTGAAGAGTGGCCAGAAAGCAGGGCTTCAAGTACCAGATTTGCACTTTCTGTCATTAAATACTTTTGGAGAGCAGAAGGGGTGAAATATCTGGCGTGCCTCTTTCAGTGCCGGAGCTGTGATGCTCAGCTGGAAGATGGTCTCTGAGGAGCCATTGCCAGGGACGGCTGTGGTCCGTGCGGGGAAGGAGGGCACCAGGGCTGGGCTCACCCAGCAGAGCACTGTGCTCTGCCGAGGCAAACACCAGCCCAGCAAAAGCCCGGCATCGTCTCTGCAACAGGAAAGCTGTGAGATGAGAGGCAGGCAGGCTCGGTTGTGCCGGACGCAGTCAGCGTGGTGCTGCATTAGTACACACTAAGAGAGAGAGCTGAGAAAGGAAACCGGCAAACCAGATCTCCCCATCCCAGCAAAAAAAACCCCCAACCATGCAGAAGGTAAACAATTACCATCACCAGTGGAAACGCAGCTATTCTCATCTCCTTCACATAGGCAGTGGGGAATGGTGCAGGGCTGTGCAGCCAGGTGCTTTGGTGAAGGGTGCCGGCACTGATGTGGAGATGCACTGTGACTCAGGGGAGCCCAGCCGCCACCATCCACCCCAGATTTGGTCCTCTGCCTGGTTTTGCTGGTGAGGACACCCCTGCTTTTCTCACAAGCCACCCCCAGGTTCTAACAGCTTTCCCCCTCTGCAGACCCACGTCAAGCTGAACTAGTATGAGCATGATGCTGTGAATCCTTGGGGCGTGAAGTTTTGCCCATACAGCAGCCGATGTGCTTCTTGTGAGCTGTTTCAGCCTTGTGTGAGCCACAGTGAGCGGGGTCTGCAGGCACCACTCCTGAGAGCTGCCCACCCGAACCTGTGATGATATGTGGAAGGGCAAAGGGTGCAAAGGCAAACTGTGCCATGGCCTTTTGCTTGCCTCAGTTTTGAGAGTACAACTGTGGTGTCTGACCAAAACCATGACTGAGATCCCCTTTGTTAAAATCATCATTTCTGATTTCCCGTGTGATGCCTGAGGATGGGGTCCCCAAGGGAGGTGGTGACTTCCCTTATATTTATATAAAGACACTGCACTACACCTAATGAATGCAGGGTTTACGCATGGGTGCCTTCCTCCTGTGTGCAGTACCGCGCTGTGACCTGCCCAGGAAATGCAGCTGGTTTCCTGCCAGTGAGATGGGCAGTTCCTGGTTCACTGAAGAGCTTGTTCACCTGCCTCTCACTCCAGCGCCAGCCCCTCAGGCTCCTCCAGAAAGGTTCTCATCCGCAGATGAAAAGCACTTGCCGAGGGGATGAGCGGCACTCACAACCCTCATGCGTGGAGGGAAAGCAACCCACCCCAGCTTCAGCAGCCGGAGCTCGACGTCTGCCTCCCCGCCAGCCAGGATGTGGGATGCATGCCAGGGAGAGGGAAATGGTTATAACGCAACCAGGTGGAAGATGTGTGTGCGTGTCTGCATTGCAAGAACATTATCTCCCAATGCCAAGGTGTGAATAGGGAAGGAGTTCCCTTCAACAAATCTGCATTGAGGAGAGGCCAGGGATGGGCACTCTGTCTCTGCTGGGGCTGGCAGGCTCCTGGCATGAGCTAATTAACCCTTCAATTGCTGAGGAAGCTCAGAGGACCTTAATTTGACAGTCACCATAAAAATATTTTGTCTGTCAACAGAGTCTTTCATCCAAGGATCTCAAAGCACTTTACAAGTATTAATTAAGCTCACTAAGGTAAGTATGAATAATTATTGTCATTGAACAGCAGGAAGAACTGAGGCCAAACTTGCCTGAGAGCATCTGTCAGGCCCTGGGGACCAGTGTGGAAGAGGAGCAATTCCCAACTGCAGTTGCGAGACTGCAAACCCTCCTGCAGAGAACAGCCTCAGCCTGCAAACCAGCTGACTCTGCTGTGCCCTGCTCAACAGTGTCCTCCCCTAGAAGATCACATGTTCAAAGGACAGGAAAAAAGTTATTTTCATTTTGGAATAGAATGCAATCGATGTCACTGTAAAAAAATTTAGGCAAAAATGACATGAAAATATAAACTCCCTGTATCAGTGTGAAAGCTTTCTGAATAACAGAAAAGGAATGCTGTTTCCTTTATCCCATGTCTTGTGTTAGTCCCTCCTACTGTTTTATGTGAGATTAGTAGTTTCTGAAAGTAATGGATAGTAAATCAGGTGTTGAGGAATTAGGGACAGAATTTAAGGACTATTTTAAACCCAAAATGATCAAACCATCACTTACACAAACTTGCTTATTATTTCCCCTTACTATTAGATTCGCAGGTCTTGGAGAACTTTCATTTTCCTATGTGTCCAACCATTCTGTATCAAGGAGTCTCAGATCAGGGTTGCTTAGGTTGCAAGTCCAGGTATATTTTAGGGTGATAAAGCTCACTGTTATCTTCTAGTCTGAACTCTTGCACAGCCTAACCCAGAGGAATTTAGCCATTTACCTTGTAGATAGCCCAACTACTTACATAACATTATTTGGTTAATTTTCATGGATGTATCTGTAACTGCTGAAGGTCTCTCAAGTTTCCCCACCTTCCAAACACTGCGCCACATCATTGCACGGAGAGGCTCCAATATTGGGCTTCTTGTTTGCAAATTCCTTACCTACAAGAATGTTGTGGGAATGAATATACAAATATTGTGAGATTTGAAGATATCAGAGCAATGGGGAGGGGAGTCATAAATATACCTCACGCAGATAACAGAGGCTATAAATTCTATTGCCTTGATCTGGCTTGGCGCTGGCGCTCTGCAGAACTACTTGCTGTGCTCATTCCTCGCTCCATGGCAAGCTTCACTGTCTATTACTGATATATAACTATAGCATTACGGTCATCTTCTGGATGGTTCCAGATAAAAGCAGCCTTTTCAGTTTGAATTAAGCACTTTCCAAAGCCATAGCAGCTAAACTGAAG
Organism: Aquila chrysaetos chrysaetos; assembly: GCF_900496995.4. NCBI lineage: Eukaryota > Metazoa > Chordata > Aves > Accipitriformes > Accipitridae > Aquila > Aquila chrysaetos. The sequence goes on from NC_044016.1 coordinate 17,934,553, forward strand.
AATATCCATATGAGGTGTGTTATGGGGCTAAACTGATGATTTGTCTTATGCCAGACAGCTATTTGGCCTCTGAGTTCAAACCATGCTTGACACCTGAGCCACCATAGATGGGGCTCAGTGGGATGAACGCTACCCAGAGTGAAGAAACTGAGTAGGTGACTCTTCATCATAGCGGATCCTCCAGCATCATGACTGGTCTGAAGGTGATGGGAATGTCTCCCCCAGTGGAGCAAAGGTGGGGATGGTGTCCCAGAAGGGGAGCCGAAGGGGGTGTGCTGCGCACGGGGAGGAAACACCGTTTGTATGGTGGTGGCACCATGCATCCCCTACTCCAGGCACGCGGTGGGAAGGATCAGTAGGCTCAGAGGAGTCCTTCCTCTTCCTCCCCACCCAGAGGGCCATCTGCCCTGTGGCTTCGCTAACCCAAGTGCCTCTGCCCCATGCCTCACCCTGCCCATCCAGCATGCAGATGGTGGTGGGCCCACAGGGACCTCCTCACCCATGCAACTCAAGTGCATCTTTCATTGATGCTGAATCCCCAAGCAGCTTCAGATAAAATGGACAGGCAGGGCGGTGGTACAGGATTTCAAATTACTGACCAGTTAATTAGGAAGGGGGAGCCTCTTCTCGAGGAGTGCTGGAAACCTCCTCACCCAAGCTATCACAAACTGAGCTCGATGAAGTGTTTCAGATCAGTGCTGCCTGTTTCCAATTACATCTGAGAGCATTTCTGCAGTGAAGAGCCAAAGTCTTGATTTATAGGCTTTTGGGCAAGGGAATGCAGTGTTTTTTATCATCTTTATCTCTAAATCTGCTCTTGTAACTTGTTGCTTACAACAAACTTGCAGAGTTTAACGCAAAGGTCTTTTGTTAGGGTTTCCTACCCTCAGATGCTAAAATCCTTCATTAAAGCTCAAGCTAATTGCTTCTGCATCAAATAGGCCCATCTTTTTCACTCCGCTCAGCGTGCCCTTGGGAGGGGAACACGTTTTTTGGGACGGCATCCCCTCAGAAAGTGGGCGAGCTGGAAACAAACCTCAGGCTGAGGCTATGCAGCCATGCTGCCATCCATCCCACTCAGACCTTGGCCATGGCCAGAGCCTGAGCACTCGCTCGCACCTCGCGGGCGCCGTGGATGGTGGGAGAGGCAGCCAGCCCGCTCCTGCGCCACTCACTCTGCACCAGACATTCCTCTGGCTAGATTTTCTGCTGCATTGGCTTCCCACATATTTATCCTGACATCACATGGGCTGGGGCCCTTCCCGTCTCTGCCCAGCGTATTTTTTGCTGTGCAAAAATACCACTTTTAGAAAACGATGTCTTCTGTGGAAGGAAAACGCTCAAATGCAGTGAAGAAGAGTTTTATGAGCTTTGCCTCAATACTTGTGCAACATCCTTACGGGATTTCATTATTTATGATTTTATCTAACTACAGTCTATGCCTAATAACTTGGAGGTGCTGTTGATTAATTTTTTCCAGCTCTTTGATGTACCGGCAATAACTTGTCCATGTTGCCCTGTGTCAGTAAAGTGGAAAGTGCCACGGCACAGTCAAGGTGTGGTATCATGAGGTGGCCAAAGCCAGAATAACTGCCCACGTCCACAGTAGGACCAAGGTTCCCCCTGGCAACGCTCTCCCTGTGTGCATTGGCTGATGGTGCTGTAATGAGTCAACTCATTAAAATAGGAAAAAACAAACCCAGCTGAAAAATATTGGGATTTTTTTGCTGGGTTAGTGAGTCAAACTTGCTCTCCATGTGACCAGGTATGTACCGGAGCCAGCGTGGAGGATGAAGGGAGCGATGAGGCAATGAGGAGTGGTGGGAGAGGAGGAAGAGGAGGGAGAAGGGCAAGCGGGGGCAGGCTGTTAAGATCATCTTTTGACACCACACCCTATGTATGGACACTGTCAGTCTAATTCCTACCGTACTGGTTCCATCCTCGATGTTGTAATCTGTTTCTGTGAATCTTTTCAATTAGGTAGTAATTTATTGGTTAGTGGGGTGGGTTTGGACAACCTCCAGAAACAGACACAAAATCCATTACCATGCTGAGCTCCATCCTATTGCCTGCAATGCAAAGGCATGGAATTTTTTCTCCAGGAAATGAATCTTTTTTAAAGTGATTATACGATTATATGACTAGACTATCGAGTGATGCAAACCTGCCTGTTTCCAAAAGCTTCAGTGTAGTTACACCACTTGCAAAAAGTTTTGCTTCAAAATTTTTAGCTGTCCGAGCACATTAGTTGCTGATTAACTGGAGGTCTTCCTGAAAAGAGTGCATTTATCAGCATAAATGGACGTCTTTGTTCCCTTACGTAGAGGTTTTCAGACTACCCAAGTTAAAGTGTTTGCCAGTTCAAAATTTAGTATTTCACGTCATCACTTCTCTTATAGTCATCACCTCTCTGGTATTAGTCCAATTCTGTGGATTTGTCAATCACCACCACAAAGACACCCGGAGCCAAAATAAACCTGGTACAACTTGATTTCTGTATTACAAATGTACCGGCACAAATGTCCACAAAATCTCCCATTTCAGCAAAGTGCTTGAAATCCCATTGACTTCAATTAGTAAGTTAAGCAAGTGCTTAAATGCTGTGTTTGAACTGGGGCCTGAAGACTATACCTTGGCCAACTGGATTTGTTGACTTTTTTTTTTTTTAATAGTTATGCAGCTTTTAGAGGAATTTCCATGTTTCAGTTCAGTCAAGACATCAAAAACTTGGGTGAGATCAAGGAGAACAGAAAGCAGATACTACATTGTTTGGCATCTTTCATCTACAAACTGTTTGTAGTCAGTTAAGCATTAAGGATTCAAGGAAAGTGAATGAAGCAATGAGATGGTCTTCTAGGACAGTTCCCTCTTCCTAAAGTTATGGGGTCAAATCTTGGGGGAAAAAAAAAAAAAAAAAAAAAATCTTACTCAGGCAAAACAACACAAGGAAGGGAATTACTGACGTATAAGATAAGCGAAAAATGTGGACCACTAGTAATAGGCTTTACTTCATAGTAGTTGATGGTGTCTGGCAATTTTATACTACACGCTACTCTGTTCTCCCTGTATGCAATTACGTAGGCATATCAGTGTAATACATGGTTATTACAAAATAACCACAACATGCTGGGAAGAACATTTTATGCTTCTTAGTTGGACAAGGCTCATCTGGTCTTAATCTGATTTTTTTTTCTTCTTAAGGAACATCTTCTATTTTAAGGTTTTCCCCATTTAGCCAATGGAATCTATGTTAATTTGACCTCTATTAAATCAATTTTTTCCCATTATTCTCTCTGCTGATGAAAGAGCTCTGGGGCAGTTTCCTGAGGCAGGCATACCTTTCCACTAGAGCAGGAAGGCAGAGCAGCAGCATGCAAATGTTCCCCCACCTTCCTCCTGTTGGGAAAGCGGCTTCCAGCCCGGCCGCTTGTGCTCAGCCCCAGACCCGTGCACTTCCCTCGCCCAAACCCGTCTCTCCTGGGCACGCTTGTGCTGCCCCACCAGGAGGTTTTTGGGTCCCTTTTCCCACTGGCTTTGGGCACCTTGCTTAGCACTGAGGTGAAATCCTTGGGAGCTCTGCCTGCATGGTGGCTTCGCTCAGCCACGCAGCTGCTGAATGAGAGGGTGTTGGTGGCTGCTTCTTCGTCTCTTTGTTTTCGACAAGACTGGCAGGGACTGCTGCCTTATGCAGGGCTCATTCCCGCAGGTGACCGGGGAGACGGGCACTGAGCCCACCCGGCATCAGCCTGAGCCTTCCAAGAGCAGGGCTGGTAGAGGAGCAGCCTGGCCCTGGGCTCCAGCACGAGCCACGGTGGGCAATGCCGGCATGGCTGACAGCGGGCCAGCAGGCTCCTGGGGAAACTCAGCTTATTCCCAACCAGTGGTCAGGAGACTTCCAGCTTTAGGCAATAGTCTAAAGGACTGAAATCTTGCACCCAGTGACTCAGGGCATGGCTATGCTGCATGATGGAGTGGGGTGAAGAGTGCGGAGCCTACATGGGGAGGAGCATGGCCTCTGGCCTCGTGCCGCTCCTATGACACCCCACTGGGTCATCCTGCTGCTCAGCTGCGGGACGGGACGCGCCAGCTCCAGCACAGGCCAGGTGGCTGCTGGGGCAGAGTGAGAGCAGCCAGGGAGCATCCGCACTGCCCTTCCTGGCACGTCCACTCCCAGGCAATGCAGGTAGGACGCGGCAGGAGAGACCCAGGCCGAGGATGGAGCTGTCTCCCAGCTGCACACCAAGATCGGGCATGGCCTCGCCATGCCCCAGCAAGGGTGGGAGCAGTGGCCCTGGCCGCAGCACAGCTGGCCCTGTCCCCTGTCCCACTGTGGAGCGGTCATGCTGCCCTGGACAAGTCACACCCCTGCTTTTTGCCTCATAGAATCATTTAGGTTGGAAAAGACCTTCAAGATCATCGAGTCCAACCATCATCCATGCCCACTAAACCATGTTCTGGAGTACCTCGTCTACGCGCTTTTTGAATACCTCCAGGGATGGTGACTCCACCACTTCCCTGGGAAGCCTGTTCCAATACCTGACAACCCTTTCAGGAAAGAGATTTCTCCTAATATTCAATCTAAACCTCCCCTGCCATGACTTGAGGCCATTTCCTCTCGTCCTATCTCCAGCCACCTGACAGAAGAGACCAGCACCCACCTCACTACAACCCCCCTTCAGGTAGTTGTAGAGAGCGATAAGGTCTCCCCTCAGCCTCCTCTTCTCCAGGCTAAACAACCCCAGCTCCCTCAGCCGCTCCTCATAAGACTTGTGCTCCAGGCCCCTCACCAACTTGGTTGCCCTTCTCTGGACACGCTCCAGCACCTCAATGTCTTTCCTGTAGTGAGGGGCCCAAAACTGAACACAGCACTCGAGGTGCGGCCTCACCAGTGCCGAGTACAGGGGAACAATCACCTCCCTGCTCCTGCTGGCCACACTATTTCTGATGCAGGCCAGGATGCCGTTGGCCTTCTTGGCCACCTGGGCACACTGCTGGCTCATAATCAGCCGGCTGTCAACCAGCACCCCCAGGTCTTTCTCTGCTGGGCAGCTTTCCAGCCACTCTTCCCCAAGCCTGTAGCTCTGCATGGGGTTGTTGTGACCGAAGTGCAGGACCTGGCACTTGGCCTTGTGGAACTTCATACAATTGGCCTCAGCCCATCAATCCAGCCTGTCCAGATCTCTCTGTAGAGCCTCCCTACCCTTGAGCAGATCGACCCTGCCTCCCAACTTGGTGTCATCTGCAAACTTGCTGAGGGTGCACTCAATCCCCTCATCCAAATCATTGATAAAGATATTAAACAGAACGGGGCCCAACACCGAGCCCTGGGGAACACTACTCGTGACCTGCCACCAACTGGATTTCACCCCATTCACCACAACCCTCTGGGCTCATCCATCCAGCCAGCCTTAGTCCCTTGGTTCTAAAATGGACACAAATACTTCACAAGGGTGTTGTGAAACCTAATTAATTAATACCTGTAACGCACTTTGATGTCCTCGCATGAAAAGTCCTATATAACTACAAAGCATTTTTAATGTTATAAAGCAAGAACTTCTTGCTGTCTTGCCTTGGCAAAGAGGCTGATTAGATGTTATCAGTTTTGCTGTTTACATGTACAGAAACTGCTGCAGTATGGTTTGGATCCTGTCTTGTTTTTAAAGAGTAACTTAGTAAAATGACAGAAGAGTTCATTCGGGTAACTTCAGGGAGTGGCCAGAAGTGACTTTATATTTACTGTCAATGAAATAAGCTTCAAGAAAAAAAACACCACAAAACCCAACCCAAACCAAAAAGCTGACATATCTGTGCATACTGGTGTGTCCCAGTCACACCTGCAGTAACTGTACTGAAAGGCCTTCTAGCCTGAGCTTGAGGAAAAAGCCATACTCCAGGAGCACTTAATCCTGCGTTTAAATGATTGTGCAGGGCTTACATTTCATAGAAGTCAACTGGCTCCTAAGTAAGAGCCTGTTTGGGCCAAATCTTGCTGGCTATTTTTGTCTATCTGCCATTAAGAGTGTCCCTTTTGCAGTTCTACTACTTAAGTTGTAAAGACCCAAGCTGGGGAATTGGGACTGAGGAGCCCTGATTCTGCCTTCATCACGAAACACTCAGTTCTGTCACACCAACAGACACGGTTGCAGAGCCCGTGCTTTAATTTACACTCATTTGATAACTTGTCTTAAAACAGGAGGAAGCCATGCTGTATAGCCCTTCCCTTAGAGGGCTCAATGATGTATGTGCACAGTGGAGGAATGAAAGTGCAGCTTTAAATGTTAAAATTCCCAACAGGCCTGTCCAGCGCTGCATCTAAAGATGTTACTAATAAGTTAATGACAAAATACAAATGCGTTGACTCCTGTAATTTAGAAAACTGGAGCCAAAGGAGTCTTAATAATCCTGCTTTTCTTTTCCAATTAACACTGTTTACTTTCTGCATTTCCTTGACCTTGAAAAGCGATCCTGCACAATTCCACATACTTGCCTCCACCTTTAGCCCTTACAGCATGAATGCAGCACCCAGACTGTGCATGGCTCAAGCGGCGTCACACTTGGTTTAAACTGGATTATAAAACTAGACTAAAACTCCATATAAACATTTATTCCACATTTACAAGACGTACTTTGCAGTCAGTCCTCCCAGACAGGGTAATTTCACTGCACTCAGCAGTGTCGTTCCAGACAGACAGCAGCACAGCGATGATGAGCCTCTGCTCCTTCCCTCTCTGGCTGCCAGCACCCATTTTCTCTCCCTTCCTTGAAATCTAAAACTGGCTGTAAGTTTGGACATTATCGTTTTGCTAACACAAATCAGTAAATACACACATGAAGCACACTGCAAAGGGCTTGGGCTCTTCATATGCTGTTGTTCCTGCAGCCTCCTCAAAGCTTGGGGATGCCCAGAGTTGCCTGTGAGCAATAAGCAATTGCTCACAAGCACTTTTTTGGTCTTTTTTTGTTTTATTTTTAATGACACCTTCTCCCTGTGTTCATCTGGATGGAGTTCGGAGGACAGTGGGATCCTGTGTATGGCAGTGTGGCTGGCAGTGCTGTGGCTGAGCTGGGCACTCGCAGCCCATCCTGCCTGATGGAGCAAGAGGGGAAGGAGCCAAAGTCCAACTCAGGTGTGAGCAGCTGGAGGCAGGAATACACACAATGAGAGGAAACTAGGTACATTGCCTTTGCAAAACCAAATAAACAACACATCTGAAAAAAAAAAAAAAAGGCCCCCAAAAATTAGCTTGGACAAAATCCTTTCCTTTCCCCAGCCCCCAGCAACAGTGGCTTGTAGAGGCTGAAGTGTTTTCACACTGAAAGCATGGCAGCATTTGGGAGCTTTCTCTACAGTCTACAAATAAACAAAACCCAGGGAGTGTTTTTCATTCAATAGTTAATCACAGTTGGCTGAGTGTTTATGTTTTTCTTCACTGTAAAGGCATTCTTGGTCCGCCTCCCAAACAGCTTGTTTTGTCTGCGAGATTTAATCTTGAGTGGCAGGACTAGGCGCAAAGACAAACCTCAAAACAATTCTTATTTTTCTATAGCAAGATGTCAGGATGTAAAAGCTAACTTCCCTGCAAATGGGCCCCTCAGGTTAGCATGCACAGGGCTTCTTGCTACAATTTCCAGTCTGCCCTGATATGGTGGCCCATGAAGCAGCTCATTTCACCCATTTTTAACTCTTTTCTGTTTTTGAACTGCTCTTTAAATAGTCTAAACAACTCCAAACAACTAGAATTCAATGCACGTTGGACCAGTTTCCAGCCCTAGCTCCTCCCTGAAGAAGCATCTTGTTTGTATACAAGGAGCATTGGCTCCAGATGCCCAGCCTACTTTCGAATCCAAACAGTTTTTCTTCAAGGCAATGTCAAGGTACCTTTGATAAAAATGAAGGGATGATGCAATATGTGTACAGTGCTTCAAGTATTCAAGCTACTCTGCTCAGAATTAGCATAGGCAGTTACTTAAGAGCACTGTGTTGTACAGACGTCAGCCACATTTTTTCAGCCATTCCTGCTAACACAAGAGAGTGACTGAAAAAGTACTGAATTCATGTCTTTGCACTTCTAAGATCTGAAAATAGTTAGAAACAGTGAACTTTTGAAATCTCACCACTTTTGCTCTTTGTTTTGTTTCCATGTGCTATTGCCTCTGAACAATCTTTAAAGGTAGGTAACATCAGATTGTGCTTGGTTGTGCTTAGATCTGTATCACAAGTTTTAAAAAAGTTAATAAAACCACGTCCAAGTTGCCTGAGAGGTATGTCAGCAGGTCACTGAGTCCAACCTTTCACTTGAAGCAGGACTATCACCAGTTGCTAGATCAGGACCGCCATGGTTTTGCCTGCTCATGTCTCATAAACCTCCAGGGAGATGCCCCAATCTCCAGGGGCACCTCTATCACTGCTGGACTCTGTCCTCTTGGTAGAAATGCTCTCTGCCCTCAGCTTGGTATCCTGGAAATTTATGCTTTTGGAGGAAGAATTTTTGATAAAAGTCTGCCCCGTAAACATAATCCAACAGAGCCTGAAGGAAGGAGTCATGAAACTCCCAAAAATTCATTTCAACAGCTTCTTGCAGCTCCCCTAATACTGTGTATGTAACACTAGACGTAGATATACACTTCTGATGTTTCTTCCCCCTATATGCTTTAAAATCAGTAGATGCTATACTTCGCAAAGATGGGGTCTATACAAATAATACGTTAAGTGATGCTGGTAACCTCCAGCACCTTCTGAGAATTTTCTCTAAGCTGACTTCAAGCACAGGACCTGCTTCTTGAGCCTGCTCCAAGGTATCTCTGGAGCAGAAAAGGTAAATAACACTTCACACAGTATAGCTAATGTGGGCACCCTTTTGTCAGAGTGTATCACAGTGCTGAATACATGGTTCAATTTTAAAAAGGACCAAATAATCCCATGGTCCTATTCTAAAACACCATAATAAAAATAATGCTAAATTCAACAAGATGGCCATTACAAGTGCAGAAGAAATACTCCTGTCATCCACAACAAGCACAACAAACCAAGTGATTAGATTATTTTTGGAATCTCTCTTATAAAGTACGCCAGCACTGGCTAATACCAGAGACAGGGAATCGGATTCAACCAAGCAATGTCCTGACAGACACCACCTCCTCTTCGAACCAGGCACCTCTAAGTGTCGTTTGCAGCCTTGCTTTGAAAAGCCTTTTTCCTCATGAGCAGGCATTTACCCAGCTTTGCATGAGCAATCCATGTCAGTGCTGAACACCCATCCACTGGAAGAGAGGAAGGCATGATCAAGTTGCGGGTTTTTTTCATGCAGCCTGCCCATAATTAGCCTCAAGCAGCAGCTGAGTCACTCGCAAGAGTCCTGGGTGCTATTAGCACCAGACACGCCATGGCCCAGTGTACAATTATACCAGCCACCACCGTGGGGAAACTGCTCCATTTAGCCATCTGACCCCATTAGACAGAAGCTGTTATTTCTTCTCAGCTACAAGCGCTGTGGGTGCTCTGAAGATGAGCCCAATTCTTACAGCACAAACTCATTCACCCAAACTCACCTCTTTCTTGCTGAAACCAGAAGATGCTGTCCTCTTTCCTGGTTCACCTGTGGGCTGCCTGAGAGCACCCCTATGGTCCAGAGGCAAACAGGGATGCTGAGACACAGCGCCTACTGGATACAAGGGACAGGGAGATGAGTGCATAAAGTCTAGGGAGCGCAGCATGCTACAGTATCTTTTTTCACCAGAAAGCAATAATAAAACCACCACTGAAACAAGCCATGGAACTGAAGAAATGTAAGAAACAAGCTGTTTCTATAATAGATTTTTATTTGGACATTTTGCTTCCCCTTCTCATAACGAGGATAGCAAAGTTCAGATGGGAAGCTGGTTGCTGATGGCCCCTGAACTTTTTATGTGCCTCTAGGGCTGGTGATAAAAGGAGAAAGTTTTCTGCAGTGTCTGCTCTCCGGTAGAATGGAGGCAGCTAAATAGAGAGCAGGCTCGGTTGGCCAAAACACACAAGAAATCACCCTTAGTTGGCAGGGCTGTACTTGAGTTGCAGATGGGTTTTGCAGCTGCCTTCTCCTGTCAAGGTGTTAAGAGGAAATGCCAGGCTTCAGCAGCAGCAAGCTGGCATTCCCCTCTGGCACAGCTCCTCTGATAGGTACAAAAATGAACCTAGCCCCAGCTGATGAGCAACTAAAGCCTCCTGTGAGATCCCCTCGTGCAGCTGGGATCTCACAGAGAGAGAGCAAGTGGGACCCAGGCAGCAGAGGAAGCCACGTACAGCAACTGCGCCAGTGGAGGTCCGTTCACTAGCCCTCTGAGGAAAAGCAAAAAAATGTCAGTTTTGTCACTCCTAGCTGTCATCCTGTCAGACCAAGTTCAAGTGAGGTTTGCTGGGAGGGGTGCGTGATGCTTGGGCTGCTGCTGACTGTGCAGTATCCCCTTCGAAAGACACAAATAACCTCGATGGCTCCAATTTTTAAACAAGTACTAAAGAACTTTTTCTGAAAGGGACAGTGGAATAAAGGAAAACTATGTCAGATTATAATCAGCTTGAATAATTTAAAATAAACACAGAGGAAATAAAATGTACCCTGTTTGCTGGCAGGCTTGAGAGCTTACAAAGTGTTCACCCCACCCAAATCAAGGGCTTGAAATGGAGCAGCAGCAGAACAGGAACCCCTGATAGCGTAAGATTTGCTTTTCCCTGGTACCATGTTGCCATCCTCAGGGATAGAAAAAGCATCATTAGGGTTTAAATAGAGTTCGATGAAAACACGGAGCACCCCAAGGATCAATTTTCACCATGGGCAGCCGCAGCACAAGGCATTAATTCTTCACCCTCTCTGGTGACAGGAGAAATGCAGGGAGCTGTAGGCACAAATAATGTTAGATTTCTAGTGTGTATTTTGCTTTTCATGCCTGCAATTAAATGCTTGCTTTACTTCCTGTTGTTTAAAACTGTATTTATTCTTCAGCGCTGCAAGAAAAACCTCCTGTATTTTTTTTAATTTGCACTGGGGACATGTTTGAAGGCCCATATTGTAGACCCAGCAAGTGGCAGGGCAGCCGCCAAACCTTGCTTCCTTTGTTGATTTCTTGATGATTTAAGACCTATTTTCAGCAGCTGATCCCGGTTTCCCCCCTGCCTTTTTGCTTGGTAACTACCATTTTAACAAAATGGTGTTTGTGCTGTGCCTTGGAATCAAGAATTGAGCTTTTAAATGTAAGACAGGGAACAGAATAGGAAAAGCAGCACTAAAATCACCTACACACCATGGCTCTTCAGGCTACATGCTTAGAAATATATGGCAAAACCCTTGAGCTCTTGCAGAATAATATTTAGATTGCTAGTCTTTTATTTCATATGTAGCTAAAATTACTGCATGTTTCTGATATTTGTGTTGTTTACCTTCCCCCAGCACATAGTTTGAAATTATTCTCTGAATCTACAGAAATCAGTAAATAAAAAATATTAAAATCCCCTGTGCTGTTGATGTACATTGTTCAGACTTTTACTGGCTTTGCCCACAGGGACAAACCCTATTGTTTCAAAGTACAAACAGGAAAAGATACAGCCTGATCAATGGCTTATTTAGGTGCAGGCTTCCTTCAGAAAAGGAGAATACACTTTCCCCCTGCTGATGCTAAGATGCAAATCAAACCAGATTTGGTGCAAAAAAGTGTATCCAATGCCATCAGCATGATTATCCTCTCTGTTCTGGGTAACAACAGAGCCTTTCCTCAGTATTGTTCTGTTGTGGAGAATACAATACTTGGCTTAATAAATAAAAAACAGTTTCTACTAACTATTTTTACAGCAAATAATTCTCTATTTTATGTAAGCCCATAAGATGCCAGCACATACCTTGTTGCCTTGTTAAAGCATAAACCTCAAATTGCTAAAAATAGCAGTAACTAGTAAGGATGAAACAAAATTGTCCCAGAATGTTACAGACACCTGAAAATAAAAACTGAGAAGGAGATGACTTAAGGGATTTTCAGTAACATTTAAGAAGTAAGCGTAACCTTTAGGTTTAATGAGCGTTACAATACATCAATTACAGACACATAAGTAATTTAAGGGAAGAGTGTTCACTGGCAGTCAGTTTGGTCACAGACTTCATTTGCTTCACAGGGCAGGGACAGCACCCTGTAATTAACAGTCATGGTCAGAAGCCGTGTCCAAAGCTTTTTACCTCCTTGCAGCACGCCTTTCTCACAAAGCTGGAAAGGTGAGAAACTCTCCTTCTCCACGGATCGCTGCTGTGTATACATGGTATTAGAAACGTATTTTAGACCTCCAGGGGTGACCCTCACATGCTACTAGGGGCTTCTACCACCTGCTGCTTCTCTGGTTGTTAAGGGTACTGACATAGAAGGATGTCTAAGCAGCAGTCCCTACTCACTACTTAGGTTTCTGACCTCTGCTAAACCCCCAGTCTTGTATTAGCGGACACTGCTCGATGGAGACTACTCAGACTTATTCTCCTCTTTCTTAGGTAAGAAGTCTCTGTGTAAAACCACCTGAAGTAACACTTAAGGTACTGCACTTCATTGCTAAATCCTGTCTTCCAGCTGATTCACCAAAGATGCTTATTGCTGCAAGCGCCAGACAGGATGAGAAAGGAAACACACAGAGAAACATGCCTAGTGAGGGTCTAACAATGTGTAGGAGATCCGCACTAATTCTAGCAATGATTTCTTCTCAAAAACTGACTCAGGTCTGCTCCGCCTATGAATAGGAGGATGTTCAAGGATACTGATGATACCAAAACCGCTGCTGATTCAGCAAACGAAACGTGGTGATCAACAAAGCAATGACCAGTACAACAGAAAGATCAATGAAGGCTAAACTACGTATGATATAGTTAACTTTTATTTATTCTTCCAGCTGTTTGTCCAGTCTCTCCAGCAACTTCACAGAAAGTCTAAATTTGAATCTGAAAGATGTATTGCTTCTAGCACAGTGGATTACATATGCAGATGAATAAATGCTTGACTGTAAGTTTGCACTTTAAGGACCTTTGGAAAATTGTGCATTAATGGGGCATAGTAACTAGAGATTTACTGTATTCTTTCAATCAAAATTATGACAGAGTAGAATTTAGACTTTTTGATATGTTTGTAGCATTGCTGTTTTTCCCCTGTTTTGTGGTTCTCATAAACCAAAGGAACTAGCCTAGGTCTGACTGCTCCTTTCAATTGCTTATATCGCATAATAGGAAAGAAAGTGCTGAAAGTCTCATTGCCATTAAACTGGCCACAATGGATATTATCACAAAACAGGAGATAAGAGAAACGACTCCAACTTACTAGATTATAACTTTTGTGACTAATTTAAATGCCTTCAACAAATACTTGATTTGATATAAAAATATTCAAACTAACTCTCTTTTCCAATGTAGTATTTATACGGTAATCCTCCTTCTGGAGAGAAGAGTTCACTCGTTTCCATGTTTCTCCTCCCAGTACCCCATTTGTAGTGCTAAAACCCCCAATACCTTCTTCTGAGAACTATCGGGAAGGGCTCTATAAAATACTGTGCAGGTCAAAGAGTACAGGGTGGCTTTGAAAAAAAGAAAATGTTCATTAAGTGTAAGAAAAATGCCTTTTCTTCTAATCTAAAATTTGATAGGCTTGCAGACTTTATCTTAAACGCAAACAAATTGGTTTCTAAACCTTTCTACCTTTTTCTTTTCTTTTTTCAAAATACTATCAGCTGTAGCATGATGCAAAACTAGACTGAAACCATTGCTTCATTTCCATATATGCTAGTGAAAAGTTGGTTAAACTATTGAATTCAACATAAGGAATTGCTGGTTTAGGCTTTCTATATCCTCAAAGACTTTTCTTACATGGCTTCTAAAACTCTTAGTCCTTTGATAATAAAGCAGTCCTTTGTCCAAAATTACTAGGACTGAGGTAATGCATTTTTGGTTGAAAATGCTTATTAATTATGAAGATTGGACCTCTTCTTGAAACATATTGCAATTGCTAGCCTTTGAATCATGGTAACTTCTGAAAAGATAAAAAAACCCAACTGGTGCCACTTGGACAATCAGGTATATAAAGCAAACACCATGTCATGAGGCAATCACTACAACACTGAATCAAACACAAGGGTATAAAATGTAAGACTCCAGGAATCTACTGATGCAACTTGATGGTTTGGTTTTTACCTTTTGAACATGGCTAGAGATTGTTTCTATCAGATTTTGAACACTATGAGAACAAATGTTTTTCATTAGCTATCCTCCTCCCACCCCATTCACAAGAGTTAGCTTATTCTTGAATATGTGTGTGTGGCTTTGCTATTCACATAAACCATTATCCCTCACATCTGCTCTAAGTCTTGGTTTGCATGCAAAAGCCTAATGCAATGCCTCCATCAAGGGAAATAGGGCTCAGACCTTTGGAGCTGTTTACAGCCCTCAGATAATGCAGCAAGAGTCACAAGGGGATGGGTCACAGGACAAAATATGCCCCCTTCTCTGTAGAGTTGCAATAAGGCATCTGATTTTGTTTGCAGCTTAATTTCCAGCCAAGACCTTCAGTATTAAACATAAACCAAAATTTTGCCTATCAACTAGCTAAAAATACCTGTTGTTTCTAGAGGCAAATTATTTGCATAATTCTTAATTATTAAGCTTCATTGCTCAAAACCCATCCACATTTTCTAGGTGGACATTCCCACGGGAAGCACTATTTTTAATCTAAAATAACAAGTTTTAGAAAGGGTAGGAGAATACTGCCAATCAAGTAATTTGATGATATTTCATTGCATATGCAGATAGTGGTGCTATAGTGAATAATTTCAAATTAAATGTCTTCCAGTGCCATTGTATCATCTGCATACTATTCATTTAGTTCCTTATATTTAGCAGAAGTAGGGCACATTTTCCATATGCCATTTATAAGCAACATAGACTGTTAATTTTATTCCTTACTGGAAAGTACCCTGGTCTATTTACAAATTAATTTGGGAAGTGACATCATGACACTTAGCCCCAAATGGTGTGCCTGACACAAGCATGAAAGAAAGGATGAACAGGTGGGATTTTGCATTTGGCATTTCAGAATTAGGGAATGTAATATTTCCACTTATATACACTTAAAATTATTTCTGAGAAGACATGTTGAACTTAAGCATTAAGCTAAATACCTATAGCCCTACATTCTTTCATCAGTTGTTTTCCAAGACATCATTCATTCCTTTGTTGAAAGTTTGCTTCTTAGCAGTATTTATCTTACCTGGAAAAATTACAGGTCTATGAAAGAGCTTTATTTCATTACATTGGTACTAATATATTAGTACTATATTTGTTATATTGGTACTAACACATATATTCTTGTTACATTGGTACTAAAGAAGTAGAACCTTTTCATAATGGCAAGGGGAGTTCGTTAGAAAAACACCAGAACTGTACAACTGGAAATAAAAACAAAGCATAAAAGAATAGCATTTCATAAAAGATGAGCTTTCAACTGAAATATTAAAAAAAAAATCTCCAACACCCTGCCACACTAATATCAGACCAACTTGAAAGGCACTGAGAATTGAACTGTGCAACTCATATCCATACCTGTGAGAGTAACAACGACAGCGAGACACAAACCTCCAAGGCAGAATATGGCACTGTACAGTCCATTAGGCATTCCTGGTATATACGGCAGTTTTATATTTTTTAGGATAAGCTGAAAATACTAACTAAATTACAAATTAGATTGTATTTCCATGGGGAAAAAAAAAATATCTAATTTACACTATCTGAAGACAAGGAAACAAGGCATAACATAGAGGATGTTGTTGGCACAAGAAAATGTTATCACATCAAAACACGCCCTTTTAAATTTAATCCAGTAGATATATAAAGGAATGGTGGTGGCAGAGGCAAAGGGACAGGACGAATATCAAATATTCAGTTTTAAGCATGCTAGTGAGGTCTCTGTTTCAGAAATCTGACAAAAAATGAAGCTACCAAAACCATTTCAGAAGCAAGAAAGCACCTATCAAGACGGTCCAACCCATTTCCAGGCATTCTTCTTGTGGGCTGACACACGCAGACTGAAGGATCTGTCCAGTATTATCTCCATGCCCAAGGCTGCCTAAAGCTTCCCATTAGCAAATGCTGCCTCCTGGAACTGAGGGACAAACGTTTTGAAATATGCCCTAGTGAAAAAAAGAAAATGCATGGTTAGGAAGGAGTAAACTTAGAACATGGTGTGTGCATCTATATAGCCAAGGTTTTAACAGAGAAGCATAATGTTACCATGCTCAATCCGTTACTAGATTTCATAAATGGGTAGTGTTTTTCTTACAAGTTTTTAGTACGCAGTAGATCCATACACTTCAGCTTTCTAAACCCAGCCGTACTTCTTTCTTCAGTGTCCTCACCACTGACCTCTTAATGCAGTCAACATCAGTAACCTGACACTGTCAGAAGAGCCTGATGGACCATCCATATTTTATCCAATGCAAAGCTTCAGAGATCAACTGTATTATGCACTGGAAAATAAACCTTTGAATGGCTGTAAAAGTGAGAAACACTTAGATGAGCCACAAGCGTGGCTACGTCACTGCCTGCAGCATTTTATAACTGGGACTTTTTGATGCAGTTGACGTTCACCATGTTTCTGGGATAAAAAGTTTCCCCCTCGCCCCCCCTCCCCATGCTGAAGAAAGCTTCACATGTGGTACCAAAGGCCCAAAGACAGACAAGTCAATGGAGCAGGAAAATCATGAAAAGAAGTCAGAATATGTGCAGGAGGATAAGCTCTTTATCTGTCTCCTTATAGAAAACTTGATGCGATACAGTCACTGTCAATGGCAGTACTTTACATAAGATGTAGCAAATAAATACTACCACCTTGGATGAATTGTAATTCTTTTTATTAGACTTTGAAAGTCAGAACATTATTCTATAAATTAAGGTGTGCTTTGTATATTTTGGATCTTAGTCTGTCTTCTTTACAAAGAATCAAATGACTCATAAATCTGTAAAATGAGCTGATCCTAAGGATCCAAAATTGAGTGTGAACTCTACCTTTGAGTTTATTGCACTGAAATACTCAACTGTGTACTAAACATATTTTACGTATCCCAATTATACCCTTTATTTGCAATTTATATTAGAAGCTGCTTCATCATTCTGCCTTTGGTTTCTGCCTACTACTTTCTGCACCAAACTTTCACTTTCTCTACTTTTTTTTTTTTTAAACATTTTGTTTTCTGTTCATATCACTGATCTTTATAAATTTCTATGCAAGGAGAACCTCCTCCTCTTCTCCCTACCAAAAAAACCCCCAAACCCCAAAACCAACCAAAACTGAAGTGAGAATAGCTGCAGTTATGTTCACATTGTTACCCATCTCTCTACTGGTATACCTCCTGAAGCAAACACATGGTGATCACCTTCATAATCATGGTATGTGTTTCATAATTTGGGTAGAAGCTTTGGCAATCACTGAACACTAATCATACCCCCTCACATCTAAAAAAGTTGCAAGATCACAAAAGAGAATGCTCCCCTCTCTTGTGAAGTTGTGCCTAGCAAATTAATTAACAGATAGCTGCAGTCAACTTTTGTACAGAAGCTCTAAACACACATGAGATGCCATCCAAAGTTTAAAAGAACAATGGAAAGTAAAACCATTTCTGGACTGAGAAGCTGAGCCCAGAAATGGAAAAGAAAAGGACAACCAGCACACACATTTTATAGCATACACAGATTGTGCTGTGTATTTACAGAATACACTTTGATTTATTGAATTAAAATTCAGAAAGCAGCCCTCATAATCATGCCACAGAAGTGATTGTTCATCCTGGCACATATGCATACATAAACCAGCTGAGAAGGTACGCCTGTCATCTGATCTTAACAGTTGAATGCCACTCCTGTATTTGTGTTTTTATAGCATACCTTTGAAATTGTAGCCTCTTTATGTCCCGGTTAGCTCTACATCATTTCGCTAGCTCAAGGAATATCACTTGCACATTGTCAATGCCAGGATCCTTTTATTTCTCCTTACATTATCTGTCCTAACATTTAATTACATTTCCTCTGCTTGCTTATTTTTAAGTAGTTTCTTCCTTCCCCTTTGATAGCTTCTCTGCAGACTCTCTTCCATGCACATGCTCTTCTTACTGACTTGATAAATGTTACTTAAAACTCCCCTCTTCCTAAATTGCAAAAATTCTTAATCACATTAAATGGGATATAAGCAGAAGTATTTTCCTACATTTTCTTCCTCTTCTGAACTTTACAGCATTTCTGTGCTTTGTATTAAAACCACACTTACAGCATTATATTTCAATGACTTTTCTGTTAGGTAAATTCCAGAACAAATGCTTCTGATACCACATACACCCTCCCACACCATCTTTATCTACAGTTGCATCCTTTCTTTTCACTGATTCCTGCAGTAGAGCTTGTATCCTTTGCTGCAAAACTAAATCTAACACCTCCCTACATTCTGATCAGACGTACTATTTCAAAGAGGATGTTATTTCACTGGTAGTTTATATGAACCTCTTGGCGATGTTCCATTCACTACAAAAATTCCATTAGTACTTCATAATTTGTAAATGTCTACTTTTTTCTTTCCATACTTTAAAGTACATGCTGAAGTTTGCCCTTATCATTTGTGGTCTTGTCCAGACTGAAGCAAATGTAGTACCACATATTTACCCAGGATATGTGCCTCCATTTCTGCCCCTCTCCCACACATCCTAGGTATCTGAGATTAAAGAAATTTTGGAAAAAACATTTGGATAATTATGGTTCATCACACTCACACAAAAAATAAATCACACCCCCCCAACCCCAAACCAAACCAAAAAAGATCCTGCAAAGAGATCCAAAAGCACAGTATAGTTGATAGGACTGTATCAGCTACAGCACATGTAATAGACTGAAGAGGAAAGATGGGGAAGTAGGAGAAGGGAGGTTAAACTGCTTCGATATTAACGAACACTGCATATAGGGAGGGAATGGGAAGTGTTTAGTGTATAAAAGCAACAAGACTTATTTTGAGTATATATGAAGGAGTAGAACAGGCAACAAAGACATTACTCATTATTAGAGCTTGCTGGAATTTTTTTTTTTTTAATCATGTGACTGTTTCAATGGAAAATTACATTTTTACCCAGTTGCTTGCATTTCTGTGGAAAAAACACTGAGTTTTCATCAGGAAAAGAAGGAAAAGAATAAGGTACTTCAGTTTGGCTTGATCTGAGAAGAGATGTTGTGGTTTGTAGAACTGAGCATAAACAGTGAGTTTGATATTAACCTCCTTATCTGCAATCCAACATCTCAGAGATGATGTACCTAGTCACACAGACAAGGCCCCGGTTGTAAGTATAAACATAAGAGCAGAAGTAGACTCTTCAAAGGACCCAGTCCATGAAGAATGATGGGATAAACCATGAAAATTCCTGCTTCCAGGAGGCGTTGTGCTACTGCTAGCAGATGCATGATAGTGTCATATTAGCTGCATTTTTTTCACATGTTCAAAGCAAAATTTTTTTCAGAACTTTTTCCTTTCATCTGAATTTTTGGGACAAAACCATACGTTAAAATATTTGAATTTCCTGTGAAACAGAAATTCTGACATTTTTTCTCCCCTGCAGAGTTTACCAGTAAGGAAAAAAAGAATAAGCACCAATTACTGGCTGACTAAGTTTCATCTATCAACCAACTGGCATTGAGGTCAAAGCGTACATGTTTCCACACAAATACGACCATGACATGGACATATGTCACAATGGATTACAAGAAATAAGTTTAAAAGAAATAGAAAATTTTCTAAAGGATAATACTCTGCTACAGACTGGATGGTAAGGACCTCTTTCACATGGAATACTATTCCTTTTAGAAAGGTTTTAAATTGATAGAAACACTCATACTCCAGCATCCTGTACATACAGGCACAGAGAAACAGGGAATGTAAACACGGACTTTGGATAAAGATTCTTTTCTCATACACTATTCACACAAATTTACACCCTCAATAACTTTCATCTGTGCTACACCACAGGAATTCACATAAAAATATCTCAATTTTTTTTGTTTCAGACACTTTGCCACATGATACTTTCAAGTAGCTCAGAAGTGTTTTGAAATTATTATTTACATCCACTAGGTATGCTTTTCAGCTCGAAAACTGTTATTAAAAAAATTTCAGTAATTTGGGTACCTGTTGAATTACACTGAAGATGCAGAAAGCTAACCTGACCTAGGGTTTCTCTAGGCTGTGTCATATGGCAGAAATCAGTTTTTGATCAATGCTTTTTCTCCTTTCTGGGAAACGCGGAGTTCCTTCTTTCTCCTGCTTTACCATGTTCTTGGTGGGTCTGTGTCACACTGACCTTACACCAAGCTCACAAGAACAGCATAAAATGCTTCTTCAAGTACAGAGAAACTGGTCTGTACAAAGTCCACAGATATTCTTTGTGTGAGTGTTGAGTACAATGGCTCTGCATCCCTCTTGTAATGGTTTAGATCTTAGCTTAAACAGTGTTTAAAGAGTTGTTTTCTTTTCAGCTTAGAGTGGGTGCCAATCTTCATACTCATACAGGCACACGTCTAACTCTTTGTTGAGTGTCTTACTGTAAGAATCTATTGGGTTTTGTCTATTTGATTTGTTCCCTCAAATGGTCATTTTCCAAGGTCAAGGTAGCAAGTTATGGGGTTTCTATGGAAATTTTTCTTCAGCACTCCAGAAACCCCCCCCCCGACATTTTGCTGTAGTTAACCACTGTATACACTTGATAACAGTACATTGTATTTCAGGTGCTACGCTCAAGGACATCTGCTGACAGTAAAGCACTTATCTTTCATTCACCTTATTATCCAGTGGAAAGAAAGTCTTGCTATTGCAAATGGTAAGTATCTAAAAGAAGGTAGAATTGGATCGCTCGTTGTTTACATGTTTTCTAGTGATATAAAACACTGACTGTGGTACAAGGTCTCCAGAAGCCCATACATGTCTAAATCCTAGGGTGTGGGTTTGCGGCGCTTAAAACATACTTGACTCAGAATTCACATGCTTTTGTGAAATTTCGTTCTAATTGTAATGGTTTTTCCAGTATAACTTGGTGCTGGGTTTTTAAAATGTAGTTGATAGAAAATCTGCATTGACCATTTGATAATACTTTTTGCCTTCAGATTCCTATGCTGAAAATCTGCAAAGATTTTAAATTATGTAGCTGTGATCTCCTATCAAACACCATCACATATATTTATGGTGAAAGCATTCTAACGCTGTAACGCATTTGCTTTCTGCTATTGCTTTTGCTTGACTGGTGCTATAGCCAACTATACAATGGTGTTCTAGTTACCGCTTATTGTGTAATAAAGTTAGAAGAGCTGTCTAGGTGTTTCTATTTCTCTTAAAATCTTCATGTGGGAAATTCAGAGCAGAACATAGCGATTCAAACTCCATAAGGAAAAAAGCTTACAAAATGCTATACCAATGAGATTTCTGCTTTTTGTGTCGGGGACAAGGACATTCATTATGGGGTGATGAATCATCTTCCTAAGTCATTCACAAAATAGATGACCCTTAAAATTCTCAGTTTAAGAGTGCCAAGTTTTTCAGCACACTGATCTCAAATTAATCCATGCTAGCCCTGTTTGCACTCATATGTTTTATGTTTCAGCTCAAGATGTGGGAGTTTCAAGTGCCTTTTCCATCAAGAGATGATTTGAGGAAAAGAAGGGGGATGAATTAATCCTGATGGTCCACATCAAGTATAGACTTAGCTGTATAGCAACATCTCTATTACTAGTACAGTGTATTCTTTACTGGCAAATGAAAGCCCTTAAGCCAAAATCTTGATCTCTTCACAAAGACACATGGGCTGTCATTACTTTCTATCACCGCATCTGGCACATGTATTGTGTTACCTCTCATCAGAAGACAGACTCAGGTTATTGTACTTGGATTTTTTTCCTACTATTGGCTTTGAGAGCAAACTTTATTCTTAAATACTACCCATTATTTAAATATTCTAATTCATTCTTGTAAAATGTTTTAGTTATCTACTGTGACTATGGTTTAATTCTGAAAATATTAGCCTCTAATTATAGAACAACCTTATTGTATTCAAAATCATAGTAGCTAGTATATTGGATAAATACATTCCTTTTCTCCTACTCTAGGCAAGGCATACAGGAAAATGTGGGGTTCTTTTCCTCAACTTTTTCAAGCTAATAGATCTGACTTAAGCAGGCACTCCTGTAGTCATGGGGATCTCTGAATAGTTCTACGTAACCCTTTCAAGTCTTCTGGAGTAGGTTCTGTAGCTAGGACACCCTTTTCAGCAGTCCTCTGTTGTCTGAATTGTCCAGCAGGTTAACAGTGAGTTTGAGTATTCTTCAAATGCTATTATTTACCCCAGGACTGAGGTGAGGACTGAATTGTACCCCTTTTAGCTGTATTAGATACAGCTAAGAATCCCAGGCATTTGTCCCACCTGCTGTCCATTTCTTTTAGAGGAGCTGTAACTCTAGGATTTGCATCATTTTGCATCCCATATTTCTTTCCTTCTGCACCCTAAAGGAATGCTGCAAGACATCTACAAGTTTCTTCAAATCCACAGAATCCTGACAGAAAAATATCTAGTCCAGAGATGACTGATCTTCATGAATTAGTTAGGACAGCAATGTTCTCCCCTCTTCCAATTAAATTAGGTGAAAACAGGAACTAAGAAGGGCGTAGGTCAGAGTAAAGGACAGCCTGAGGCTTCTTGAGGTCTTTGACCTATTCCTCCCAGACGAGTATTATTATGCTGACACCTTGCAAGAAAATCTTGTTATATAAATTATTTCAACAGCATAGCCATATTAGAATTATAAAAGAGCTTCTCCCAGGCTTTATCAACGTCATCTGATTATTCACTTTTTGAAGTATACAGTATTTTTGCACGGAGCATACATACCTATGTAGCATGCCTTTGTATTTATGTTCCTGTTGCAACTTGTTTTGACACAATGCAAATTTGTTTTGAAAATACTGAACACCTATAACAATCCCTTTTGGGTGCCAGACAAGAGAATTTGTCCTCCTGTGACTACACAAGCACAGCCAGCTGGTTTGCTTCATGGAACCCCTAATAATTAATCTCCTGTGTAGAAGATATTTACCATAACTCTCCAAAGTCTCTACGATTTGCTGTTTGTTTATAACTGAACAAAATCAAAGATGCCAACCTTTCTTTTTTTTATATATAATTGTTTTCTTTTTAAATTCCATTTGTCAGGAGCTATCTAATTCAACACAATTAGTACTAATTAACAAAAGGAACTTAAATTAAGAAATCGTTACATTAATTCCAATAGTGGGTATGTATTTAGGTCATATTCCATATGAGTGCTCATTAGGTCCTTTACAGGTGGTTATACCCTCCTCCTGCATCTCTACACCTTGTGTTTAACAAGGGCTGAATGCAAAAGTGTGGAAACTACTGAAAGCCCATTCTTTTCAGACATTGGAATAGGCTGCCCAGGGAAGTGGTTGAGTCACCATCCCTGGAGATATTCAAAAAGCACATAGACAGGGTACTCCATAGCATGGTTTAGTGGGCATGGATGATGGTTGGACTCTATGATCTTGAAGGTCTTTTCCAACCTAAATGATTCTATGATTCTCTAGTTTCTCCTTGTAAACTCAGACACGAGACATTTAAACCTCTTTGCTATTTTTACTACATATAATGCATTAAAAACATATTTCCATTAGGCAAACCATGCTGTCTATTTATTCACAGGCCCTTCCACAGCATTCCTCACCAGGCTAAAGGTACACGAGCACTCACGCAGAGCAGAATAACCCAGCCTTCTGCTTTGGGATAACTATGGGGTAACAGGAGATTAATTCTCCGCTAGACATTTTACAACACCTCTATTAGGAGAAAATGATTGTTAAAACAAATTAACATTCTCTCCAGATCTAAGATATTAATAACAATTGAAGTGACAAATCGTTCTCAGCACTCTAACTTTCAGTTGCATGGCTAGAATCAGGCTGTAGCAGGCAGGCCCACAACAAGGCCGGGCTCCAAGTGGCAAAGGCTCAGGAGCTAATGAAAATCAGGACTATTATGGCATGCGTTAGGCATTCAGGAGGCAGCAGTATTTCTAAACCACCATTCAAACCCGAACATCACTAAAACTTATACAAGCACAGCAGCAGAATGATAAAAGGTACCTTCCAGGATTCTTTATCGCTTCAAATATACATAACGATACTTGGCACACATTCATGTTTCTAAACTAAGCTTCTTGATGGTATGCTCTTTGGGATGTGGTTTATAATTTCCTTACTAGGCAGCTTTATCTATAGCAAATATTTTGCTTTTATGTGAAACACAATGTCTACACAGTTCTCCATTTTATACATCTCCAAAACTGGCGATGTCAAGCAAACATCTGAAGTGTTTATACAACAGCAAGACAATAGTTCTTAAATTACTGCTACTGTAACTGGCTGAACACACAAAATGTACAAAGCAGTCAGTGCACAATGCCATTATGCTGCTGGCAATTTTTTTTCCGCGTGCCAAACAAATTCATCACATAATCTCTCTTCATCTTCTAGTATTTCTCTCTACCTCCTTTTGCTGTGTTTTACCTACAAGGAGTTTAGTAAACTTCCTATGCCCACTTCTACCTGCCAGTCTACACAATGCACTGACTGTGCAGCCAGGATGATGGACAGGACAGTAATCAAGCATCAAGAGAGCTGGAGGTCTGCCATTGGCAGCCATCAAAATGCAAGTTTTCAAGAAATACTGTTGCCTTCAGCTCAGTTCATAATATTACATGACATAAAATCATCTCCAAAATTAAAAGCAAAACAAAACATGTGCTACCAAAACCATAACAGGAAACAGAAGTAGTAGAACTAGTGAAACTAAGTACACATCTCAAGTTTAAACATTAAAATTCACTCATGTCCAAGAGCTGTTTTCTGTATTTTATTAACAATGCCTTTTTCCTCCAGAAGTTCTTGTTGGAGTTATTACCATTTCTGATTCAAGTCACAGATAAAGGTACAAGAAATGGTTATATTTAGGCACGTTTTTCAATGGTTTGCTGATTGCAGAAATAACAGGTGGCTTTACTCCAAAGCAAACAGAAATAAAAATTAAATTTTCATTTGGTTATATATCTGTGTGTCAGTTCCAAAAGACTATGATATCAATTGATTTTATAAATAAAGTCAAGAATTCAACATAGCTCTGTTGTAAAAATTAAGATGACTTTGCTACCCAACCTACCATAAAGCGAAATGAATCTTGACAATTTGTCCAAATCACAAAACAACCATAAATATAATAACCTGACTAAAGGCAAAATAAAAAGGAAGGGAGTTCTAGGGAACTGCTGTGGAGCCAGAACTGTAGATCATTATGTAGGCTGGCAATTAATGCTTATTTTAAAGCAGCAGCATAAGTAGGGTCATCACTTTGCAAAAGATGGTAAGTTTGGTTCCAAGAATATACGTGCTACCAAATGCACGGACCTTTACTAACAATTACAGATAAAAATTACAGCTACTGGACATAATCAGTGCATATAGACCAAGGCCAGTAACTATGCAAGCAACTTTTTTGAATCATGTGGAAATCAAGATTCTGGGATTTATTCTCTCGCAGGTTTCCAGTATGGATGTTTGGGAATTTACAAAGGTGTATTGCACAGACACAGTAGGTCTAAGTGTCCCAAAGCATACATAGCAAAATGAAGCTCTCGTTTTGAAACGAAGCCTTCTGCTTGCCAGTTTAAGAGAGAAACACTTCACTTCCTTCACCTTCTCCACAATGTACATAAATAGATTTGCTTCAGTCAGATGAAGGCTTGTGGTCTTAGAACATAGCAAATTCTGCTTCTGCTTTCTTAACTTCCATTTTCCCCTCGGGGATTACTCAGTCCCAGGGTAGTGGGTGTCTGTGAAGGGGGCGCTGGAATAGCTCTGTCACAGCATGGTCAGTCCACTACCTTACCAGTGGATCATGAGAATGATATTCCAAGGCCATCATGGAAAAATTAGATCTTCATACAGTCTTTTTAAATACAGTGCTAATTCACAGGAAATTTCCAGTCCTATGAGCTACAGTGTGACAAGCCTGCTCTATTTTTCCTATTTGATGAAGTGCCATAGCCATATTTTTCCACTCCAGGTAAAGGTTAACTTCTTAAAGAGATAGTGTTTATTCAAGACACTTATTATTTCCTCCTATCTAGGCTACATAAGTGCACGCTGAACTCTGTTGTTGGAGAGCAATTATTCAGCAAATCATTTAGTAGATTTGAAGGAGAGTCAACGCCAGACAAGATACAACTAGGAACCTCTTCTAACTATAAAAGGCAAGGTGAAGAATGTGATGAAATAAGGAGGGGGGAAAGTAGGGATGATACAAGAAGTAGCAGAAAGCAGAAAAGACTGGGCAAAACCACATTCAGGAGTGAGGCTTGTAAGGAAAGCCAAGTGTAGAGATTCAAGAAGAGAGGAGATCACAGAAGTAATAATAGAATTTGAATGATCTTTAAGAGATTATTGAATCCCTTAATTGTACTTCAGAGGCAGAAATGAAGGGTTACACCACAGATGCATCCCTAACCAGTCTGACAACCAGCATCCCTGAAAACAAAGTTTGCTTGCAGGTGAAAGTACTGATTTCATCATGCCATCTGCTTTGCTTTGGCAGATCACTTATCAACAGGGGCCGAAGGCAACATACCAAAACATAAAAGAAAACTCCTTGGATATTCATTAGGACAAACCAGTCAGAAGGAAAGGGATGAGATGCCACACATCTGTGATTATATAAAACATATTGAAGAAGTTATTTCTCTTTGCTATTTAAAAGATGTATGTTTGCTATTAGAGGTAAGAGGAAATTCTTAAAAGGTCAGAGACCTCTCCAAATGGGGAAAACAGAGAGAAACAAACCTTAACACTTACAGGTAAAAGCAGAGTTATGCAGATAAAAAATTAATTTGAGGAACAAATTAGCTGTGGTCCTCCAAGTAAAAACTTGTCAAACAGTACAAAAGCTGGTCAAAAAGTAAAAAGAACACTCAGAATAAGTAAAGTCACAAAGAATAAATGAAATTATTTTTGCATCCAAGTACACTGCGGAGGTGCTTAAAGAGGCTGCCATACCAGCACCCTGCTTTACAAGGGATGTACTGAAAGATCTGACTCACACAAAAATGTCAGCCAAAAAGGTAACGAACAAATCAACAAGACACACACAAGCAAATCAGCAGGCCCAGATGATATTCACACCCAAGTTCTAGAGAAACTCAAGTGTGAGAAAGTTAAATAGCTTGTAACCTCCTGCTTAAAACAGCTTGGTACCAGAGAAGTGTGATCTCAATTAAAAAAAGGTCTGGGAGAATAGAGGGAACTGTGGACCAGTAAATCCCATGTCCATACCTTACAAATTGGTAGAGACTGTTATAAGAAACCATAAATTTATAAAAAGCCTAGAATTAGTTGGCTTGAGTAAATACAGTATATTGGGTAGGAGTCAAACTTATGCTTCACAAATGTCTTCTTTCTTTAAGGTACCAAAAACAGGTGGACAAGAAAGATTCAAGTGACACACACTGCTCAATTTTCCTACAGGCATTTGGAAATGTCTTTCAAAGGCTTTTAAAAAACTGAATTACCACAGCAGGAGAAAAGATCCATGAGTGGATAAATAGCAGGTCAAGATAAGAAAAAAAAAGATAGGAATGAATGATGAGTACTATTAGGGTAAAGTCACCTGAGAACTGCACAGAAATGGGTGTTTTGACCTGTGTTGTTCAACATATTCCTGCATGACCTGCAAAAGTGAGCAAAAGAAGATGGCAAAGTTTGCTAATGCTAACAATTTAGTCAGGGAAGGAAAAATGAGGCACAATTATGAGGAACTGCAGATGGTTCTTACAGCACTGGGAGACTGGGAGATAAAATACCGGATGAGAATTCAATACTGACAAACATGAAAGGGAGATATGTGAGGGAAAAGACTTAATTTTACATACACAAAAATCATGGGCTCTGAAAAACAGAGAGTAAGGAGATCTTGGTGCTAAAATGTCAGCGTAACCTTCAGTCATACACAGAAAACCAAATCAGACACTATTAGAACTGGAATAGAGAGTAAACCAGACAATATCACTGTGTCACCATATAAACGCATGGTGAATGTATCATGAGTAACATGCAGTTCCCTGTCTCAGAAAGAATACAACAGAAATAGTAAAGGGATAAAGAAGTAGGACAAGGGCAATCAGAAACATGGAAAGGTTCTGTAGAAGGAAGGAGTGAGCAGAACGGGAGAAAAGGTGACAGAAGAGATGTGAATAGGTTCATAAAATCATAAAGCTTATGGAGGGGATCAGTGGATTAATTATTTGTTGCCTCTTTTCATACAAGAGCTAGGGGGTAACAACTGGAGCTAGCAGGAGGTAGGAATGCAAAAAGCCAACAAAGCTTGTTCTTCACACCACATGTTATTTGTGCAATGCCTTGACACAGAATTTTGTGATGTTATGATGTGGGTTCAAAAAGCAATCAAACAGAAGGAAAGCTAGATAGGGCTACTGAACAGAAACATACCAATTCTGGATATAGAAATCCTTGAAGATGGTAGAACGTGCCAGGAAAATACAACTACATGCTCTGCCATGCTCTTCCACAGGCACTGGCTACTGCCTATTAGAGACATGATACTGGGCTAAATGAATGTTGAGTTTGACCTAGTAAGACCGTTCTTTGTGTTCAACAGAGCAATTACAAATATTACCCAAAAGACAGGACCATGGAGCTCACCTACTGCTTCTACTTAGCTGTTTATTTTGTAATTGATTAAGCAACACTATTTATCTGGGCTATTAAAACTTCAGCTCCTTCCAAAACCATATATTTCTCTCTACCCTTTTCTCTCAAGCAAGGGAGGACATTTTTTTGCATCAGTTCCTAACTATAATTCCATGGTCTAATACAGATCTAGCAGCTTTGATAAATGTGTAATGGAGTTCTCTAATGAAGCCAAATCAGACAGTTTATCATAGTATTTCCAGAACACCACCTAACCCTGGTTATCTAAGAACTACCTACATGAAATTCTAGCCTTTAATTCCTACAAAGCAGTTGTCTTCCAGCAAAGTGCTATTACATTCCACTTCCACCAAGCCAACTCCTCCAATCTCTTCTGTGCATTTCTCTTGTCAATATGAGAATCCTTTTTTGCAGAAAGAATATTTACTATCTATCGAAATGCACATATGTACAGTTCACACATATACACAATGTCTATATAAAACCATAGAAAAACTAGTTGCCTAACAGATTTTATTTCCATGCACTTCCTAAAGCACCTATACTCCTCATATTTAAATAGTTGTTTTTCTTTTCCCACAGTCAAAGCTTTAATGAGAAGTGACCAGAAACAAATACCCAGGCCCTTCTGTCTTGGCTGAAATCCACATAATGCATGACAGCACTGAAGATCCCTGGCAGGCACCTGTCAGAAACTAACATACCATAACTTAAGAGTCAGACTTAATTATCCAAGGAGACATTTAAAGAAAAGTACATGAAAAATATGACTCAAGAAGTGTGACTATCATGTGTATGCACTGTACTCTGTAGTGTATGCAGAGGAACAATGTAAAAAAAAAAAAACCAAAACCACCAATATCCTGCGAAAATTCTAATTAAAAGCTGTATCTATTCTGTCTTATATCTTATTATCAAAATAATTTTGTTATTAAGGTTTGCTGGTAAATCAACTGCAGGACATATTACAAGGACAAATGCATTCATTAAGTATTTTAACAAAACATAATTTTTTCTATTTGCCTTTCTACTTTTCATGTGTAATTCTGATCAGCTGACACTCCCAGAGAAAATCAGAGTTTTGATTTAATGGTCTATAAAATCAAATTAACTTCTTTGTAAGCTTCACGCGGCTGGGTCACCACATCTCTTCTTGCTATGGCTGTCACAGCGTATTGACCCTTTTGTGTTCTGAAAAAGAGCCCACCAGCAGCAACAAAATGTCAGCTTTACTTGATTTCAGGCAAGAAAATCACTTTTGTTCAGCTTCTGATGCGAGACTATTGAAAACCAAGGAGTCAAACAAGTGATCCAGCTCAGGACCTCACCCCTTAGTTTGTACCTACCCTGCTGCTCTTCTCCAGAAAGAATCCTCTGAGCCTTGCAAATGTTCAGAGACAAAGACGTGAACACTTAGGGAAGGATGATGTACCTACGTTTGGTGCTTCTGATCCATACTCTCATTTTTCTAATTTTCTTTTTAAGGTTAAGGTAACATGCAACAGAGCCAGAAACAGCTGAGAAAAAAGCTTTCTGAGAAGGGTATATGTGAATGCAAATAAGTTAGGTTTTGGAAATCTACTTTTAAAGATGCCTAACGTGCATGAATATCACATAATACATGAAAATACAATTTGCTACTTTTACAAATAAGCAAGAAAAATACTGAAATACAAACCAAATAATGACAAATGATTTATTACCTTAATTACAGCTATATCAACTCTGTCTTGATAATTTAAAAAAAAGGATGAGTTGAAAAACTGGTTAATGTCAATATAAAAAAAAAATCATTAGGGTACCAAAATATACTGAATACAACAGCAAGTCTTTGACATATTACAACTGAGTTTGTCTAAACAGCAACACAAAAATTGTGGCCTTTTTTCAAATACCTTTTTGTTAGACCAGAAGATGTATTTCCTCTCCTTACCAGGGAACATTAAAGCTTAAAGCAACCATTTCAGCCAAATAGCAGCTAGCACCTTCACATGATACACATCCTCTAATTTGATGATAACCAAGGAAAAGGTACTGATGAGGCTGAAAATGCCATAGCCCAGTGCACCAGCCTGACACTTTCTAATCACAGCATGCTTGCCCTGAGCACAAACCCTCACTGCAGCCACACTGGTGATACATATGTAGCTTGCACAAGGTGTGTCTGCGTATAATCTTAAACTGCACTTGACCTTATGGCAAGGCAACAGCCAATATACAATTGAGAGCACTTGAGTCCTTTTAAGCTTTCACCCTTGCAGAGCCCTGAGGGGTATGTAAAATTAACAGCATGTTCAGCAAACACCAGTAAATGGCCAGGGACAACAATGTTATTCAGAAACCAGTTTTATCAGCTACCTTGAAAAAAAGAATATGAACACTTGGAACAACTTTTTACTGTGATACCAGTTTTCCATCCTCCTGCTATTTTTAATGGCGAGTAGGTGGATTTATGTAGGATAAAAGAGTACACTTAGTCCTGACTTGCTCTCCTTGAAGTATAACCTAGGTCTACAGAGCAGCACTGGGTCAGAAAGAAATTGGGCCAGAGTGCATCCAAGAACTGAACTTAATTTGTACAAACAAACAAGCTTTATTTACACTATTCCTTCATAAAATCCCAGGCTTAGAGTCTGCATGTTCTTTAAAGACTCCATTTATGTACACATGAATGCCTATTTAAGCAAAAAACAAGAGAGCTTTCCCATGGAAACCGCACAGAGATGTTTTACTTCACACGTACACCACAAACAAGGCTGCTAACTTTCCATAATTTACTGTATTTTTGTATTTTCTTAGGCTTGGTATTGTATTTTAGGACCAAATCTTTTGGAGAAGATGCTTACGTAGGAGGCCACAGACATATAAATAAATGACCTAACAGAGGCAAAGCCTGAGATGTGAACGGAGAGGAAATGGCATCTCAGCAGCTTGTAAGAAAATGTTAATATTTTTGGTTTCCCTGTTTCTAGCTGGAGGAACAGGTTAAAATTTTGTGATTAGTTGAGAAACAAGTAATCTGGAGGCACCTGAAATCACATGATTTAATGAGGACTTGATTCATCCCTTAGAATTAAATCAGGCCAGAGGGCAATCCCTGGGCTAAGACAACAGCAAGCTTCAGTTACCAGATGCTATCTCTCAGCGAGGAACCTAAGTCAGTGGGCCTCAAAGGAGCCAGGTGATTTTAAAAACTGCTTAAGAGGACACAGAGAGAGAAACTCTATTTCGTGGACTTTATCAGGCAGGGATAAATTGGTCCAATTACTTCAGCAAGAACACGAGCAGTTTTTCTCTGTGAATGAAAAAGATCCTGCTTAACTTATACTCTGATTTGAGAATTTGCCTTTTAGATTTAGGTGATATGTGTCTAAGTGTGAATGCATACAATCTACTTCTATATGTATGTATTTCAGGGGAGTAATTTTGCTGCTACTTATAATTACTACCGACTGTCTCAAGACTACAGCAAAGGGTTAAGTCCCAACTTCAAAAGAAATGCCTACCTCTGCTGGGGGCCACAAAGATAAGCAAGGATACCAAGACTTTCAAGTTTAGGCCCTGAGTTGAAGGAATTGGATGGGCTCATCTGTTTGGAAAAAAACAAAACCACAAAAAACCCCAAAAGAACCCTGGGAAAAGGCTGGGCACAGAATCAAAGTCCCTTTGGCATGAACTTATGACAGCTCCGCCCATGAATGAGCCCGCTGCGTTGAGTTGCCGAAAACAGAGGCAGGGCTTGCCAGAATTGAGGATGAGGAAATCTGAGTGATGGTATTTCAAACTTCATGGTGCTTCTACATGCTATAAAGCAATGCAGTATACATGCTTCATTCAGTACATGACTGGACAGCTAATGAACCCAGCTGGTGCAAGAGCAAGCAAAAGCTGTCCTTCATGGTGTCTTAAGCTACAGTGAGGAACATGATGTGTAAACTGATCCCTCAAGTGTCTGAGAATAAGGGCAGAGAATTTGGTCAGATAGCAGAACATCAAGTGAGAGATCCTGTGGCCCTAGAACAGTAGGGCCAGAAAGATAAACAGAGTATCAAAGGATGCCATGCACTTGGGAGACCATTTGGCTAAGAGGGAAAAAGACTACATAAAAGCAAAACATAATAGACAGTATTTAGAAACACAAACAAGTTGTCCCTGACTTATCCTGGTCTAAATTTACTTCAGCCGAGCAGAATTACATTGCTTCTAGACACTAAATCATGTATCCTTCTTTTCTGTTTTTATTTGGGATGTTTTGATGTGGTGCTTGAACGAATATATTTAATTAGAATGCTTTCCTATGTATCTACATATATTCCCATATACTTGGTCCATAACGTGGCTGTGGTAAAAATAACGTAGAATGAAAAATTATTTGGTTATGTTGAAACACACTAACCTATTCTAAGAAGCCCTAGCAAATATTTTAAACAGTTTAGATAAGGTGCTCAATTGTGTTGAAAATCTTTCTTAAAATATGCTACCACGTACCATAACATCATACCTTTCTTGATACAGATTTATTTATGGTACCTACTCACAAATCACTAGTTGTTCCTGCAAGCAAAGCACTTTTAACTGGAGCAGCTTCTCTGTCCCTTTGCAGCTCAATGATAGTTATTTCAGACACTGCAGCATACTTTCTTCCCCCTCTTCTCATCATCTTTCTCATGTTATGTATCCAGCGTAAAACTTAAATGCAAAGGCTCAAACATAAGAGTGAATAACCTCACAAAACATACATGTGATAGTAAGCGTACACATTTAGTGCTTTTAAAAAGAATTGTTATAATGCTTCTAAATTTCAAGTGCAGGAAGAAAAGTCCATTTGTATATACCCACTCATAAATGAATGCACTTAGCAGACAGCACATAGGTACTTGTAAGTTTTCAGCTGCAAAAGAAATGCATTTTGTAGTATGATCATAAAAAAAGCCACAGTAATGCTTCCAGGTTTGTGTTTTTGTTTTTTTTTTTTTTAAACAAAATACTCATAATATTCTGCTTGAGAAAAGAAACAAGTCCACAAAAAAAATTCTTCATATTTGATCAAGAAATGGCTCTCCTAGACAGTACAGTAGCAAAACCAAATACTAGCAAAAAAATTTCTATTACAATGCATCAAAATCCAAAATCAAGTGTTACTTGATGTTCTCCATAAAATTTAAATTAGTATAAAATCTGAAAATGCTTCAGTCAATTGTTGTTTGCGTCCATCATTTCCAAATTACAATCAGTCTCTGACCATGTCATTCATTTGATTTACTCAGCTTGAACTGTTTTCATTTGACTTTTATTTATGCATCTTTGCTGATTTAATTTAATCTTCTGATTGTCATTCAAAACATTCATCCCAATATGCCTTGTTATTAATGCAGTTTGATGCCTTTATGTGCTGAACAACTGATAATCAGCCTGCTTAAGTCTCTTGCTGTTCTAACATTTTACACTTTGCAAAATCGAAATACTGCAGCAAGGCCGTTGTCCATATTGCTCCATTTATGTAAAATCTGGTTTGCTTCATTAGAAGATGGGGACAATATCTAACATACAAAAGGGGCACCACTGCCCACGGCAGCTTGCCCTTGCCACAGAATCATTCTGGGGAGGCTGTCCTGTCATCTTTAAGTAAAGGAGATACTGGGACAGAAGTGGTGTCTCCCCAGCCTGAAACAAGGGCTTGCAGAAAAACAACAGAAGAGTCAGAGATTCTCTGTTTCTAGCCAACAGAAAAAGCAGTAAAGAAAGAGATATTCAGACTTCCACATAACTTTCTCAAGTTCTGATAGGACTGCCTCCTATGCCAGATTGGTGGTTTGCTCTACCGCCACCTATTCTTCCATGTCTTTTTATTACAGCCTAATTCCATATCTTTCAGGTTTTTCTTCCTCACTCTCTCCATCTCACATGCTTCCCTTCAGGGTCCCCTCAACACCCGCACAAAACCATGGAGTTACCTTGACTGACTGCTACCATTGCAGATCACTCCTGCTGGGGGCTACCTTATCTACTTAGATTGGAAGCTGTTTGGAGCAGAGATTGTCATCACTCTGCCCATACAACGCCTAGCAGAAAGAGACTTCTTTTGATCCGTCCTCTGGCACTAACGTAATAAGCATGATTTATAAAGTATCTGTCTATACTCATACATGGGAATGCTAGGACAATGTGAGAACAAAAGCAGGTTCAGCTTTTGTAACGTTAAATCCATGAAATTTCAACCGACAGATGACCATGTAACAAATGGAGTATTTAGTAGGAAACAGCAATCTGACTTACTTTGCTCTTTTGGCCATTTCATTGCCATCCCAGCGGGGGCTGTAAGGGTAATTCTTCTGGGCCTGGGAGTACAGCTGGCCACTGTTAGTGAAGTGGTAGACGGACTGAAATGTTAGGGTTGGTTGATCTCGAGGAAAGTACAGGGGTAGGTCAACTAAAATTAAAAAAAAAAAAAAAAAAAAAGGAAAAGTGTCATAAAAATACACCATTGCATTTTTTTTTCCTTTTTTTTTACTGGGAATTTATCATTCCTTTCTATTGATTTAAAGGTGACAGAAAAGGAGAAATTGATGATTACTTCTAAAATACACTTCTGTATTTCTTATAAGTAATGATTCCAACATATTGCTGTATGGGATGCTTTGCTTTATCAAACATTTTTGTAAAGTACGTAATTAAAAAACTGTTTAGCTAGTGTATTTCTATGTTCATCATAACATTTACACATGATTATTTTGTTATAGAACCCACCCACCCCCCCCCCCCCCAGTTATTTTCCTTTATAGTGAAATTTTCCATTTCAAAAATTCACAAAATACATTCTGTTTGGAATGCTTTCCATTCAAGAAACAAATTTCTCTATCTGCTTCAGCCAATTCATTTTAGTGCCCCAATGGACATCATTCTCATTTTACAGCCATCTGAGACCTGAAGTGGTTAAATGATTTGATAAAACATGTAGAAAGATTCAGTCACGAGTTGGAAAAGATCTCAACTTGCTGTCATCTGCTAGATAAAATAACTCCCACAAAACAAAAAACACACTGCGAAGTCATTAATACCCAAAATATCTCACTAAAAATAAAAATCAGAACCTCTTAGTTCTCTTTGCTTATCGCTGTCTCATGATCAGCTAGGTCTGGCCGAACAGTAAAATTGACAACAGTTAATAACACAGTCAGAAACTGGTTTTTAACTTTTTCTTTGCTACATTTATAGTTTAGATTTTCTTTGTCTACTTTTAATTTCAGGAAGCTTCAGAAATCTGTAGTTAAACTGAGTTATGACAACAGGCTAGAATTATTTACATTAAATGTCTAATCTAACACCAAAACTAACAGAAGAATGTGCGTTTCTTTTAAAGGTGTAGACTTCATTTATAAAGCACCTACGATCATACTTTTTGTTATCCTCCGAATCACAATTCTTTAATTCTGCACAATGAAAAAACACTGCAATAGAACAGTAACTCCCTGTAAATCTTAAATAAATCTTTTTTCTATTGGTGTAGCAATAAGTGAAATAAATTAACAAGATCATAATTCATTCATATAAGCCTGGGTTCTCAGCATTCTCTCTTTGTCATTTCACAGTCCTTTTTCAAGAGAAGGAAAAGACTACTAAGTTAATAAACAGGTTGTAATAGCTGAAGTAGGAATCAAACCAAGTGGCAACATCAGTACAAACAGAATTTGAAGAAAGCAAAAGGAACATTACAGGATTAAACCCATCCTCAGGCAGAACAGAATCTCCCCTCCAATATGCTTGGTAATGCACTGTATTTTCTACTTTTAAATGCTTCATGGAGCAGAGATTCCAGCACTTCCTTTGAAATCTCTGCTCATAGACTGAGATATAAGTGTAAGACAGGTTTTATTTTTCCAAATCCCATGCTATCACCCTGCTAGTTTCTTCATTTTTCAGTTTTTCTAATCATGTCAGAATACTTGGATGTGCATCAGCCACACCATAGCTCCTTTTTCCCTAAATTACCCTCCAAGCTCTACAAGTAAAACTGTTTGTAGCCATGAAGTACACAAAACCGAATGCAATATTCCAGCCGTAGTCTCAAAACACAACAAATCACTGTGGATGACGACGTTTGCTCAGTTCATGACCCAGTGTCTGAGCTACACGTGATAACTCCCAGAGTCCTGGTGACTCAGCTCACACAGCAGCTTCCAGCAGATATTTAAGCGGTAATGACATGGGCAGTGTTTTGCTAATTTCAGGGCAGATCACTGCTGTAACAAAGGTTAGATTCAAAGATTGCTCTGTCAAATTCCTCTTTAAAACATGATTATTAAGTAACAAGCCTGAAAAACATTGGTGTATTGAGGCCATTTATCACCAAACAAGCTGTCTCCTCCCCTCACAGATGGTACATGTGTGCCACAGCCTTTGAAGGACTTCACCGTGGAAAAGAGTATGAAGCAAGGAGACAGGCTCTCTATTTCAACATTATAAATATACTTCTTCAGCTCCAAGTGCTTAAACTCTGTTCCTCTAGTGCATCTTTTTCCATCTGAAGTACCAACTCCTTTTAAAGGAAAACTACTTAGTATACTTGTATATTTTATCACTGTGTGAAAGGAATAACAAACTTTAGCAAAACACTCGAGCAATAGTTTAGTCTTTATACTTAATTTTTTACTCGAGAATTTCTAACTTTCATTAACTTTCCTTTGAAAACCTCTGTCTACGTAAGTGGGCCAAGCAGCTGCAGTTTTCTTCCTGTTACCTAAAATTAAAGGTTTGCACTTAAGAGAAAGAATGTAGCACTAGAAATGCAGTTTAAATGGATAATCAAGACATTGCTTTCACTACAGAGACACTTCCATTTGTTACGAGAAGCCTTTATTTTATAAAAGTATTATTACAACAAAGGTACCACCAAAATATAACAGAAAACATGTTCTTCTTCTATTAACCAAAGCCTGTATAGGAATTTTCAGGAATTACTTACATTATAAACTGTTAAATCAGATAATCAAATTAGATTTAAAATTGTGCATCCCATATCTGGCCAACAGCAGTATCACCCTGAACTCCAAGTGAAGTTTTGAAAAATTTGACCTGCCTTTGATTTCTAACACTACCCTTCACCTAAAATTGCCAAACTCCGATTTTTCTAACCCAAGCGCTTCCTTAATACAAGGTGTGAGATGAGCCCAGACCAAGTAAAAAAAACCTGTCCCTAATTCTGGAACACAACCACACCTAAAAGACCAGTAAACAGGAAATAGCCTTGAGTTGTAAAGTGTTATACATATCTCAAGGTAGCCAGCTATTATTTCAGCAGTAGGAAGGGAAGGCAAGAACTCGCTTCCGTTGCAGTGGATGCCCGTCCATTGACACTGTGTGTGTACAGAACGCTTGGATTTGGGGTGAAGTGTTTTATCATACATGAAAAATAAGCAAATACCATTGGTAATCAATGCTAGCAAGGTGCTTTGAAGATAAAAGGTCAAATTCTGCTCATATTTGCAATTAACATTTTTACAGAATAGCACAGGTGGATATAGAAAATTTTTCTTTTTACTTGGTCATATATACAATCTGACTCTCAATATGTGCATTAATACAAAACCAGATCTGCTTTCATGCAATACGCAAGGTGGCAAAGGTAAGTGTTATCATAATTACATTCCAGACAATATTTGCACTTTCTCATGAAAAATGCATCACAGTTAAAAACAACACACTGCTTTTTTAAATCAACACCTGAACTAGGCAAACTATAAAAGCCCACTTTGGTTTGGCATGCTAGTTACCCAAGAACTACAAAAATGTATTCATGTTGAATACAAGTACTATTTCCAAATAACAGCTGACTCACAAAGTACCCTGGTGATATGTCTGCAGAAAATAAGCAGATGACTCATGTCTGTAAATTCCTGAAAGTACCAATAGACCCCTTGCTTAGTCATCTTTTGCTTGGATGCTGCGTTCACGAGCTCTGTAAACTATAATGAGGGCTCTAGCTCTTAGTAGGGCTCTCTCCCCCTTTTTTCCTCTCTTCTAAACAGTGCAAATTATCTCCCTAAAAATAACTTAATCTATGTAAGTGAGTCACTTCAACTAGCAGGCTTATACAAGTCATGCAGTTAGCAGTAATATTTGGTTATTAAGGTAAAAATCTTGCTGTCAAACTCAGATTTAAAACGAAAATTATGTTAGAGGAAGTCCCATTTACCCCTTCTCTCACAGAAATAGAAACATTTCCTCCGGAAAATTTAAACAATTAGCTCATTCAGGAAAGTAAAGCTTTCTAATTCAGTTCCATGCTCAAAGTAATTTAATCCTGATGATTTCTTACTTTCCTAAGCATCACACTGTTAATATAAGAGGAGCTCAAAGAAGCAGACTAGAGAAAGAAGCCAATACCATAGTAAAACACTGCTTTCTCCTATGTTACAATTTACAGATAATTTTTTAAAAGTCAAGTTTTAGAAAGCCAAAGTGTGGGAAAACCATGTCTTTATGAAAGCTCTACATGAGCAGAACTTGGAGGGCTGTTTTGGGTAATTAAGCATTGAGTAAATTCTTCAGTGATTGAACCCCAATTTTCCCACACAGTTCATAAGAAAGCAAAAGAAAGAGGACTTGCTTGTTGAGAATGAGTCATGTTGTAAAGAAACTTAATTACAGTTTATAAATAGTTGAAGTTGCTCTCTTTTTGAAACGTAAGAAACTGTCAAGAAGTAACACACAAATTTGCTTCTCTTGACTTAGTTAGCATTTAATACATACATATATTAAAAACATAGTTATCTTAAAGCCAAAATCCTGATTCATTAATAACTAAAAAAACTGTGCAACGAATCAGTAAAGTTTAATTGTTAATTTTCTTAAAGAACAACCATCTGAGATCTGGAACAGGTTACCTAGTTTGTTAAGGTTATGTCAAAAACTACAGAGTTGATTTTGACAGTCTTATTAACTTTAAAGTAATATCTTTAGCATCTAATTTTATAGCTTTTTAAACAGAGTATGAAATGTGGAAGGGATGTCTCGGCAAAAGCATATACCAGTGCTGCTATGGGGTTCCTGAAGGAAAAATGCTTAGAAAAAAAATGCAGGTTTACCCCACACCTTTAAGTACTGGAGAGAAGACAAGGAAAAACAAAACAATGCTTGAAATGCATGCTGACCATACAAATGTATCGAAGTACTTAGATGGCAATATTTAGAAAATTTTCTATATACTGTTCCCCTGTTCTAGAGAATAGGTTTATTCATCCTTTGTACGGCACTGGATAAATCTAGATATTCGTTTTCGTAGAAGTCAACATTTACTCACTGAATGTTACACACCGTTTGAATGCTCGGATGACACTATACTGGTTATCTTATTAACCTTCTGGATGCTTGAATCTGCTGCAGTTTATTGCACCTGTAATTTGTTTTGCACTCAAACACTGACTGATCTGGATATTTTACTGCCGAGATTTTGACTTCTGCAAGATTTCATTGCCTGCACAACGTTAATTCAATCTCTACTTGCTTTATGGAGCAAACACAAGATAACACAGTATTCTTTCCAGTTCAGCTCCCAGGCTGGACAGAGCTGGCCAAGGGAGACACTGTTTTGGTTTGCCCCATTTGACAGACTCCACCCCGTGCACAACACTGCACAACTTACTGTGCAACACTGAACCCTTGCTCTGATTAAATATGTATTCATTCTTGCATGAGCTTTTCAATGTGGTGATTCTAATCACCATAAGATATAACAGATACATAAAGTATCTTAAAAAATTGTTTCACAGCACCCTCATGAGTTGAGAGGCTATTTAGGGATTCCAGACCAGGAATGAAGGAACAAGGAAAGGATAGTCAGCTTGCCTACTGATGCTAAGTGCCAGCTTGTGGGACCCAGTTCTTCTGAGAGGTAACAGTAGATAATACTTTATACAGCCAAACTCAACTCCTTCCAATGTTGGCTGCCGTAGTAGGTACTTCAGAATCAATGATTACTGAACATGTGAAAAGTTTTAATGGTTTCACCAGAAAAACAAGAAGGGTACAGGGAAAGGAAAGATGTGCTAAACCCAAATCTCCAGAGAACACTGAACAATCTTAGCCTGATACTATCTGTTCTCTTCCCGAAATCCCCTGACTCACTCCTTACTTACCATCCAACTTTGGCCAGAGACTGCCTCTGCATTCAAGTACTTCTGATGAAGTAACTCATGGAAACAGGAAACACATATTCCAGGCTCCAGAACTGTCTCTTATTAGTATATATTCATCATCTTTTTGCTTGTTCTTTTTTTTTTGGTTCACAGAATTTCACATTCTCTCTGCCTTTACTTTGAACTGAGCTCACACTGCTGGGAAAAACAACTTGTGGATTTGAATGCACTGCCTCAGACTGAAAAGTTCCTTGAACTCAGAGCTCTCCCGTTTTCATGATGTGTTAATGTGGATGAGACCCATGTGGATTTACAATGCAACTCAGTGGTAACACAGATACCGTATTATATAATACCCCTTACACATCTAT
Organism: Aquila chrysaetos chrysaetos; assembly: GCF_900496995.4. NCBI lineage: Eukaryota > Metazoa > Chordata > Aves > Accipitriformes > Accipitridae > Aquila > Aquila chrysaetos. Next base: position 17,975,900 of record NC_044016.1, read on the forward strand.
CAAGCTCTATTTTAAAAGGAAATTTTCTTGTAGGTTTTCTGACATGACTTCTCCTATGGGAAAGCTGTTCCAGACAGCCTGTATGATGGGTGAAAAATGGTCATCTAAGTTCAAGGGAAAACAGCTATCTTCACTTCTTACACAGAAGTTCCAGTACAGAAGGCCTTTCAGGAATCATATTGATCACTGTATCTACTGAGAAATCTGAAGAGATTCAGCCACAAGCATTTTGGGGATTGTAGTGGCTAGCACAAATCTCTGCAGGGCGGGATTTCAGGCTATTTGGCATAGCGAATCTTTCCTTGACTCTTCTGTGCCAAAGGCCTTTAGCCTACATTCTACTGGCAAAAAATGAAAGGGTGAATTTGGCTCAAAACACACAGAGAATTACAAAATGCCACAGCTATCTATCCTGCTTTGGTGTGTGATGATGTAGTCTTGCAAGAATGGGAGAGCAAGGATGACAAATAACATATCAATGGCATCAGTGTGGGACTTCAGGTTAGCAGAGCACAGTCATAGGAATTTGACTTTGTTAAATATTATTAGGGCTAACATCCCATATTATTAGGGCTAACATCCCTTCTGGAGAAAAACAGGTTATTTGCAGGAAGATGCTATTTTGAAATTGACATTTCAAAATTTCAAATGTGAAATGAAAAGCTGTTTATGGAATTTTAGCTGAGACACTTATGACACTTCGGGTGTGTTGGTAATCACAGCTGCTTTTGAAATCATTAGGTCTGCCCTTGCTATTCCCATAGGTATTCCCTATGGGAAATACCCACCCCATTGGCAAAATGAATACTTGTGTAGTAGATGAGTAAGATGACTTATATACAAAACAATTCCAAATAAATACTATGAAAATAAAGTAAATACTATGAAAAACGAAACAACTATTGTTTTTCTTAACTGCATCAGAAATGTATCAGCTGAATGTACAATATTAAACAATGGAAGATAAACATTGAAATGTGATTGTAATAATGGAAAAAATGGCAATATTTGGGATTAGAACAATTTATGTGAATATATGAAATGCAGAGCTCCTTGTTTTGTACTGGGAAATGGGTCTGGCAACAGAACTCACTAAAGAGCCAGTCCTGAACTGCATTTGTGTAATGATTGATCCTCAACTAAACAAGATCTTCTTGACCTTTTTTCAGCAAGTATAATATTCAAGAATGGGAAGGGAGCCCACTGAGATGTTTAGAAGACAAGGTTATTTAGAAGGTCATTAGGAAGAATACAGCTGGGATGAGAAAGGCGGAAAATGCTGAGGAACCTCTTCTTTAGCACAGGTTTAGCACAGAACGCGAGTTAGCTGACAGCAGTTATTGAAGGTGCTCGCAAATGCCCAGTTTGCAGTAACTTTGGTGATGTTCATTGTGACACTAAGGAATGCTTGAAGGAATCTAATTTTCCTTATTTTTTCCTCCTCCTTTTTTTTAATTGGACAGGAATGACTTTCAGTTATTGTCAGTCCAGGCTAGATTTGAAATAAGAACTGGTTCTTCTTTTTTCAAAATTTTTGCACCAACAGTACGTCTCTTTTCCTAATGCGTCTTACGACATCACGTCTATGGAAATGGCCAACTTCAAAGTCTCAGATACAGAAGTGGTTACTTTTAATTCCAGTGCTCTTAGACAGCCCTTAAATATTTCTGAAGAATAGAAACAATGAATTATGATGGATTAAACTATTCCAACACATTAGAGAGTAGATTTGTTTACTTGTGGGTTTCAATGAGACTAGAATAAGTTTATCACTTAGTTCTCTTTGTTTTGGTTTGTTAGTTTTGTTTGTTTGTTTGTTTGTTTTAATAAAGTATGTAACCTGTTTTTATTTGAAGAGGATTGCATGACTGCTGTATCTATCTTGCGGTTCTCATCTGATAATGGGAACTACAACTGATAATGGGGTTCCCACTGATAATGGGAACTACAATATAGTCTAGGCACCAATGGCAACTAGATTTATGATTGCTATTGTTTTGATTTTCTGTCAACATAGGCAGATGATACGGTTGTAAAAATGTCCCATGTCTTTATCATAACCTGTATCTTTCTTTTTAAGTACCTCATCCTTCACACAAAACCAGCATTTTAAAAAAATGTGACAAAAATAGTTCAAATACCTTAAGTTATAGTCATGTGCTTCAGACAGAGTATCTAATTCTTTAGTCTTACGGAGGAACCAAGTAACAGATCAAATCAAGATACTCTTCAAGCAGTTTACAGCTATGCAGTCAAAGACCATGAAAAAGTGATGTAACTTAATGCGAAAAATGCTTTATAATGTCTTCTTGCTTTGGAGTGTCATCACCCACCTCTACTATGTCCTACTGTTTTGGACTTTTACAGTAAGACTGGACTACCTCCTAAAAATGTCCCATGGAGTATCTCATAATCCTATATCGAGCCCAAAGAAATGGCATAATGGCCTCACAGGTCTTCTCCTTCTCTAATTTTTGTAACCGTGATTATTTTAATTAAGAGAAAGGCTTTTTATTTTTACCTCACTAGCTTCAGCTAGTGACATCTATTTAGCTTTATTTTTACTTCAAATTCTCAAAGATCTTAATTCCCCCCCCTTCTGTTTTTATTTCCTTTTATTGTTTCTGCTGTAACAGTTTCTATAGTAACTTCTCTAAGTGCTGATGAGATTGATGCTACTAAAAGCTGCCTCTTCTCCAACTGAATTGCTTGAAGCTTATACTTTAAATACAGTTGTAGTTGTTATGGGTGTGAAAAGCAAGCTGTGCCCTTTCTTGGCACAGGCTGGTGACCATCACACGTTACTGGTGGAGAAAAGGCAAAAACTTTTCCTCGGCTTTCCCAGTACAGAGACACATTGCTAAATGCTGAGAAGTTCTACAGTACTTTCCAGCAGGACAGGAAGACTTCTAAAGCATGTTTTCACCTGAAAAGCAGCTGTGCAAAAACATTTGGCTTCTCTCACCAATACTTTATTAAGCTTATGAGGCTTGCAAATAAGTTCTTTTTCCTGTTTTAAATGCTGCCTGGGATTTGAAAGGATGCTGCCTGGGATTTGAAAGGACACTGATTTATTTAATTCTCATCTGTGATCAGGGTGACATTATCCTGCAGGTCAAGAGGACCCTTTTCTGACACAAAAGGACCCTTTGCTGACACACATGCTATCCTGTTTTTTCAAGCTGTGCTCCATGCAGGCTTACAGCTTTCAAATCACAACGCAGTATAATCCTGCCTGACCCAACTAGCCGAGTAAGCCACTCCAGATATTTCTAAAGCTAAACTGAAATCTACTTTACTGCAATATAGGCCCATTACAAGACAAATAGCAGGAACACAACTCTAAGCTTCAGGAGACTTTGGGCCATTCAGGGATGTTGCTCCTCCCATGGAAGAATCCTACAGGATAACGGTCTTGGAGAGAAGAAGGGTCCATGATCACCTCCTCCAAGCTCAAGAATGATCCATCCTAATGAGCAGAAAGTCAAGCAATTGTAGCAGGAGGCCTACATGGATGAACAAGGAGCTCCTGACAAAACTCAAACACAAAAAGGAAGCACATGAGATGTGGATACTCTGAGCATGCACAGATCAGGTTGGCAATGTCAAAGCTCACCTGGAGTTGAATCTGGCAAGGGGACTTAAGGACAACAAGATGGGCTGCTACAGGAACAGAAACAGCAAAAGGAAGACTAGGCTGCTGAATGGGGCAAAGGAGACAGAAAAGCAGCTTAAGCACTCCCTCCTTCCCCCATGTAGACATTTAAGCATCGTTGTGACCAGTTCCATCTCTAAACCAAGGTGTATTTCTTAATATTAAAAAGTAAATTATATTTATCTATTTCCTAAAAGGCATGCAGCAGTCACCTTTGTGTGCCATTGCTGTGTCACATATGGGTTCTTAGAAAAAGTCTACTTTGGTGACAAATTAATTGTCATTGGATAGAAAGAGGAAGGAGTTAGGGAAGAAGGATTCAGAAAATCTTTCTTTTCCTGATGCAGCTCTTACTTCCAGAAATTTTGCATCTCTAATAATCCTATGGTGTTCTGTATCATCCTATTTTTTTCTGAAAGCATTGCCTGGTATTGAACCCAGGACTGATCCATGTGAAACCCATGCTCATCATCTCCTTTCCAGACTGAAAACAAAATATTTGCTTTCTACTTGCTACTATGAGCAATTTTCAACTTGCCGTATCTCACACCTTCAACGTAGTTCTCACCTTAGAGAAAAGCTATCTGTGAATGCCATGTGAGACGTCAAAATGTGCAGGTACAAGACAGAGTGAGAAGAAAAAATACCACAATCTGTACCCAAGTCCCAACTCTGTCAATGATTTTTTTTTGCAACCTAATCACTTTTTTCAAAAATTGAGTGGATAAAATAGGATTATATCACTTCCCTATCTCAGGCATCTTTTCTGAGAATTTATTAGTTATCTGTCACATAATTGGGCACATAGTAGAAGTACTCTAGATATATCTATTAGATAAGAAAAAGCAACAGTTCACTTTTCTGAAAAATGCAATTTTATAAGAAGTTATTACAAAACCTTTCAGTCCATTTGTTAAAGTGCTCATAGTTCCTGGAAGAACATCAATTAATGTCTACAGCAATATACTACAGTTTTAAAAGTAGGGCAAATATAGGCGTTTCTCAGAAATTGAAAAGGTAACATCCGCAGCAAAGTGACACTTAAAAATACTTTGCCAGTCCACCCATGTCAGGCCATCATAAAATACTTGTAAAACCTAATTCCTATCACAACAGTTGTTTCCTGTTTGTTGCTGTTCATACCAAGTTTTATGAATCACCTTGTGTCCACTGTCCCTTTTTTAGCAGAATTAGAAATAGGAACCTAAAACTAGTTTATACTGAGTGACGTGATTACAAAATGAACACAGAGAAACAGAAGAAAAGGAAAAGAAAACCTCTGTTTTCAGGTTCACTTGCATCCATTATGAATACGTAAATATGGAAAATCTCATTCAGCTCACGTCCAAGTAAATACTCAGGATGGAATCAGAGGAACATGATGTTTAACGTACTCTTAATGACAAAAATTAAATTATCAGCTTTCAATATGAATTTCAAACTAAATCTAGTTGGCAGTGTCCCTTAGAAATAATGGAGAAAAATACACAATGGAGAAAAATGATCAGCAAAAAGCTAATTAATTTTACAAACACTGCAATTCAGTCCTGGGATTAGACCCTGCCTATGTGTAGTTAAGTGCAGAACTGTGCACCTGTGACTCAGGCTCCTTTTCCATCACACTGTCTGATACACAGCAGTATAGCATTTCTGCAGCTTTCCTTGACTTCAGTTAAGCGATACGCACCTCACTACACAGGAATTGTCACAGAATGCTTTGTTTTGTGGTGATTAAAACAACGTACAAAGTTTTGAAGAGACCCCCCCTCTCTGCTCAGGGTATATTTTGCTGTAGGCAGAACGACATGTGCTCAGGAACTTTCAAGACCAGATTCAAAGAAATACGTGGTACCGACTAAAAGCACGGAGAGTCAGAGGAAAAGACTGCCTCGTGGGAGACATTTATCTGCTTGTTGAACATCAAAAAATTTCTCCCAAGCATTAGATCCGAATGGCTTTTGACTTGTGCCAGCCAGTTTTACATCACCTGGGCTTTGTTAATCTCCAGTTTCTCATTTAAGAACAAAATGACATCCCTATACAATCTTTGCAGACTTTTTTTGATCAGTGTTGAACTTCTCACACTGGACTCCTAAAACATGCATTTTGTTATGCTTGACATTTCTGCTGAACTATCCTGCTTTTCTGACGCTACCAGACACCACTCCATTCTCCTATAACCTGTTATTCACATTGTTGTATTCTCTCTTTTTTCCTTCTCCCTTAGTTTTCACAGTCATAAATGTCCGTTTTCATTTAAGGAACAATGAGAAGAATAAAATAAAAATACTATGAAAGGAAGCCAAAACACCTCATTAGATAAAAGCTCACAGAAGCAATCTAATGTAAATATTCCACTCAACACTTGGCCCTTTAACAGGAAACAACTGGGGCAGACGACAGTTTATTTTTCCATACCTTGTCTTGAAGAGGCTCCTCTTTCACAGTCAGACTAACTTCCCTGAAGAAGTAGAGCCAATGCAATCTTAATTTCCTCCAAAGATTTTTTTGCTGGAATTTTAAGTGTTAATTGTGATGACTGCCAGGCATTGATACTAATGAAGAGCAACTCTTGAAGACTATCTTCTTTTCAGCTTCCAAAAGGTATGTGAGCAAATCTTACGTGACAGAAAACTGAAAAAAATGTCTCTCTCAAACTATCAACCCCACTCAAATGGTTATTCATACTCCAGTAGCACACAGGAGTCATTGAGCATATTCCAACTGAATTAAATACTATATCAAAACAACAAACACTAGCTACTTCTCACATTTACATTTAACAAGACCTATAGGTCCTATATAACAGAGAGGGCTCTATGGCCAAAACAACAGGCAGATAAAGGTTTACTGAAATATTTACAGGAATGTTTACATGAAACAGTCTCATGTTCGGGGTTCCAAATTGCTTGGATAAACAAATTATTTCTTAAACATTTTTATTATCTCAGTGACTGTGGAGTTAGCGTGGTAGGCATGTGATTTTTCAAACAGGAATCTGCAAAAGCAATTTCAAAAAGAACAATAAATACCATCTTTGATGAAAGAAAATACTTTTGCCTTCTCACATAAGCTCTCCTAAACCCAAATAGCAAACACTAACCAATCAGACACACGTTCATCTAGGAAAAATCTTCCATTTAAGACTTTACCAAACCTCCTTGCTAGCCATTTACTACCACAAAGCCTAACTTGTTTATTTAAACAGCTGCTGGAGGAATAGATGAAGGGGCTGATGAATGCGCATTAGCTCTCTTCTGTTGACCTTCCAGAGGTGGGGCAATCTCCTTTAAAGGACAGAAAACATCTTAAACTACACCAGGTGCCTGAAAAATTAACATTTACCTAAATTCTAAGGATTATTGTTGCTCTACTGAATGATGAAAACAATATTTCAAGCCTAATGAGTTATTTCTGTTTGGAATGGGCCCTGATAGGAGTTACTTCTTCAATGCAATTTTGTTTATTTACAGTGAGTGGGCATACATTCCTCTTTCCCTGAACACTACTGGAATAAACGGCACTTTCTTTGAACTGTAGTGTGAACTTGTCTTCCCAGCTACTAATGCTCTTTCCCAAAATGTCTTATTTTTCTCCCCCTCCTCCCAAGCCTCACCTGACAAACATGGCTACCAAAAATTCTTTGTGTCTTTGTTTTCTAAGCTGCTTTCTGAAGCTGTGCACAAATGTGCTAATCCAGATCCAAAAGAGGTTTATGTGAGCGAACCCCAATTGTTTAGCTCAGGCCATCAATTCAAACCACGTAAGTTGACTACATTGGCCCAAATTGCTCTGCTGAAGAACGTGTGCAGATAGCAATATTCAAACAAGAACGCATCAGAAGCTGGCATTGATGTTTTCCACCAAAAACCCCTGAATGCAGAAGTGAGTGTCTGCCCAAAGCCTGATACTCATGTGCATAACCTCCTATAACCCAAATAATGCTCTAGGCCCCTTGCTTGCTTCTGTCTCCTGTGTAACAACCTCCTTCTTGCTGAGATGTTGCCTATTTCTGATCTATTCTCTGACAGAGGTAACCACATAACTGCACAGACAGGTAAGAGGGTGGACAAAAAGCTACTTCAGTTGGCACTCCCATAGCAAGAAAGCTCCTTAATTAAACTTTAGCTTTTACATGACCAGCACTTTGGACCTCCTGGGTCACTGGTATCACCCAACACAGAACCTGAAATCCCTTACAGTTACCCAAGGTCAGTGGCAGCAGGTGTTCCCACCAACTTCACCTAAGTCTGAGATCCCATACAAACTTAAGATACAAATGCTCACAGCTTCCAACATTCTCCATCCCGCGAAATATTGTTCAATGAAACAAAACCTTTTTAGTTCAGTATCTGTCCTTTTCAAGATGTCTTGAACAAATAACCACTAACACAAGCAGTATTTCATTTGCTATTGCAACCAGTCCAACTTCTGTCAATCTCCTTTGTGCTGATAACCTAAAAATCTCGTAAGATAAAAATTTATCTTTGAAAAGCCTATATACAGGTTGCTTTGGAGTCCTATCCTTGTGTCCACACCAATAAGGCTACTTAATTCTTAACTGTGCACAGATAATGTAACTTATGTTTCTATTTATATACAGTTTAAATACACAGAATGTATGCAGGAACAAGAATATGAAGAAATATCTATCTCCAAAAACTAATCATAGCTAATTTATAAACAAGAAGAGAAAGAAATCAGCAGTATATTGAAGTTTACTTACAAAGCTTCATACTGAGACTTACTCATAAACAGTAACAATATCAAAAGCACTACTCCTGATTAACAATTTCCTCTTCCATGGGGATGCACAAACTTCTCTGAATGTTTATTTCTTCTGTCATTATTTGAATGCACTTGATTGATTTTTAGAACTAAACCATTAAAGCAACAGTTCCTTTGACTGCTCTTTGACCTAATATAATAACTTCAGCAGCTACATTAATGTAATGATTGATTTTGCAATTAGGTAGCTCTTCTGTGTTTTAAGGTAGAGTGGGGAGACTTTGCTCTTCATTCTGTAACTACAGCACAAATAATTTTTTTTAGCAAGTGAAATTGTTCTGAGGTTACTGGGCTTTGGCAATCCAGAATTACTTTCCTGTTTCTCTCCTCTTATCTTTAATTGTTTACTCAATAAAACTATTCTGAGTAATTTCACTTTACTTCTAATGTGTTTTGCTTCCTAGTTTCCAAACAAGTGTGTAACTTTGAATGCAAATAGTTGCAAAAAACCCCGAAAGTTATTTTTGAAATCTCTGAATGCATCTTTTAAAGGAAATACAACTCACATTAGGTTTTATACATCTCACAATCTCAATTAAACCTAAAATTTTAGCCAAAATTAAGACACCAGTAAAATTTACTATGGTTCCTTTCATTTGATTTACCATGGTGCTTGCTGTATACTGACCTATTTATTCTCCTCTGAATACTTTCTCTGCATACTATAGTATATATAAAGTAGAACAGTTTTCAACTTATGGCTATCTCTCCCAGACATTTTATTAGACACTTGCTAAATATTCAACCATCATATACATAGTTATGTCAGTGGTTAAAAGATGAAAGCCTACATTACTTCACTCAGGAAATGAAGTGCAGGTTTCAGTCCTTTCATTGCAATATCCTTCAGTGCATGGAACATAAATATTTTTGCAGTGGATTGTTCAACAAGTGGCTGATGCAATGACTTACACAGCTAAGGCACTGTATGATTTCTAAGGCCACAGGGTTAATATAGTGATAAACTATTCAGTTATAATTGCAGCTTTTGTGCCAGTTAAATTGAGCACTGTGAATATTACCCAGTTAAAACCTACTCTGTTATTTAATAGAAATTTGAATTTTGATTCTGCTGAAATCTAACTGCTTCAACATCTATTAATTTATATTATCCCACAGCAAAAATCAAATCCACAGGAATTTTCATGTTGATAAAATTAAGCCAAACATATTGGGGAGTAAGAAGGTAGGAAAACTTCAAGAAGGTTGTACATAAAGAAGCATCATCTCATAGAAGACAATTGCCCAGTGACCAATTCTCAATTGTAGTGGAAGAGTAAGTAAAGATGTAAGAAGGACAATTTTTCAAAAAAATATCATTTTTGTTTCTTTTTTTCCACAATGTAAGTCACAGTAGTATGATGGAAGTTTTTTAATTTCAAGTTTGAGTCTTCTAGACCTCTTTATGGTCATTACGGTCTGGAAATCTTAGGTGATAGGGATCAGTGAGACCATTTTTTGTGATCTCCAATACAACACAGGGTGAAGGACTTCTCTGAACAATGGCAATCCCCACTTCTTGCTTTAAAAGCTCTGGGACAAATTTCTATGATGTCATTAAGACATCCTTAGTTTTCCACATGAAAAGCTAGCCCACAATCAAAAATGACATAACCTGAAATATTCCAGTGCTAGAGTGTTAACAAACACCAGTGTTGCAGCTGCCCAGATTGCACTGTAATTATTTTAAACAAAGATGAGAAGTGTAACAATTACAAATAAAGGGTAACATGACTGAATTTCCCCAGACCAATATCTTTGATACCTGTGAATCTCACCTTACCATAGGGAAAAACAGTAATTGCTACTTAGGTTAACATGTATAAGGCAGTAACAAAGCCACACTTACTAATTTCTAAATGAAGCAATTCCTACATATTTATTTAATTAAGAATGTCTTTTTGAAAGTAATACCATCTTGATTTAAAAATTTCAAATGACAGCAAGTCTAGCTACATACTATAGCAACTGTTAGACAGTTTTGCCTACACAGTTTCAGTCTAGGAATAACTTCTGGCTCCTAACGACAGTATAGCATTATTTCTCATTTACTATATTTTCCCTACACTAAAGTGTCTTTACTATCACTATCAATGCATTAATTCCTGACAATTACAGAAGATTTTAGGTACTCCCAGGTTATGTATAGTATTGGTCCTCATTATTGGCACTTTTGAAAGGACAAGTTACAACTGTGAACTTAATCTTGAGTCAAATTACCAGAAAACCTTCCCAGGACGGTTTTGGCATTCTGTAAAGCAGGCAGTACGCTACCAATGTGGATCCTCTCCCTTTCTCCAAATACAGTCAGGATTTTGTGCTTTCAAAGTGTCATGTTCACATCAAAAATACATTAAGCACTGGATAAAAATAGCTAAAACTTTAAAACTGTTTCCTGTAATTGTATGTTTTCCCTTTTGAACTTGTATCTTCACGAGGATAGACATTTATGCCTGCGGCAAAGAGCTACTCACTGTGAACAAGGAAGCAAAAATCTTTCCACATCAGCAACAGAGTGAGCTTTGTGAAGCCTTCTGCATCATATTCCACCACACCACTATCAACAAAAAATACAAAAAAATGAATACAATTTTAACCTACCATTCATTCTAATACTGAATGATAAATATGTAAATTCTGTATTACAAGGATTGTTTTGTTTGTTTGTTTAGAAACTTCCAGTATTTGCTTTATTTATTAACAGTTAGTTTTCTAGCTAAATGAAAATTAGATTAAACTTTTACTCTTAATAATCTTCTTATTTATGCTGTGGTATTGGAGTTTCTTACCCAAAGAAAGGCCATGTTCAGTTTATATAAATACACTTTAGAATGAAAGGAGACCTGCTAATGCATCTGCAGCACTAAATTGATAAAAACTGTACACACACAAATTCCCTGTATGTTACTCAGATTAAGATAAATTATTAACTCTGTACTAAGTGACAGGATAAAATTGAAAATGTGCAGGCTGAGAAGAGTTTAAATTTGAAAATTCAAAAGAGTATACATAAAAAATGCAAAGCATGAGAACATACAAAAAATTAAATATAGAAGAGTTGTTCAGTAGATGGATTAAAAGTTTCAACCATCAGGAGTCGGTATTCTCTGAAAGTCTCAAGCAGTATCAGGACTCATGAACGACTTTGCAAGTGAAATAAAATCATAGGCACACCTGGGCCATTTCTATACTGTAGTTTTCTCAGAAGAAAAAGAAATTATCTTGTTTTCATAAGGATTGAGCTTGCATCGACTCTCTACCTACTCACATGTCCAATTTAAGTAATTGTTATCTATCTATAGTTGTATAAAATTTGCATGCATGCTAGAAGGCACCTGATTTCCTACCCTCACTTGAGAGACCTGAGATTGAAAGGGCTCCCAAATATCCATGTCATCTGGCATCACCAGAATCAGAAACCCCCTCCTCACAATGAGATAAAGCACTGCTGGTCAGCCAATCGCTGTTGCATCGGCTCCTGGACTCTCTCTCACTCAAGTCAGGATTTAGGTGGAAAACCAAAGTGCTTACCCTTCAAAGTGCCAAGGCACCCCTGATTAGTTGGTTTGTGAAGATAATGTGTCATCATGCCAGGCCACGGACTTTTGAACTGCAGGAATTCAGCACGACCTGACAGCCCTTTCTCTCCTGAGACAAGATACTGCTCGGCGGTGGAAGCAGCTGGTCTCCCAGTCCTGCCTTTATGCCGAGCAGTGGTTTCTGGCTCCTGCAAGGCTTGGAACTGTACCCGCTTCCCTGTCCTTCCACCTCAGTCACTGCCTATTACTGTAAGACCCCTCCAGTCATTTATTCAGAAATGAGCACATTTCTTTTGCTAAAGAAGAAAATCCCTACTGTCTTTTTCCCATCATCAGCTATTTTCTAGTAAAAACAGATCGGCAGCTGGCACAGAAGTGAAGTAATGATGAACTTCATTCCAGTACTGCTACAGAGAGACCATCTATACACATCACTGTGAAAAATGACCAGATTTCATCTTATCCAGTGGACAGCAGTCACACAGCCAAAGACCATGTGCAGAAAACAACACTTTGTTCCATGCTACAGAAAATAACACATCAAAAGAAAACTTACGTTCCAAAGTGACTCAGGAAAGCTGCGATATACTCTCTTCTCTTATGGTATCCCTGAATAACATATTGTACCTTAAAAAAGAAAGAAACAAACAAATCCAGAGCTATAAAAAGATAAAAAAAGCCAATGCTCCCAATTTGTCATATATTCCTCATTAAGGAAGACTTATGTTTGACATGGTAGTAGTTCTGAATCCTACATTTAGCTTGCATGATTTCCCTAAAGAATCCTAAAATGTTTTTAAAACAAACAGGGGATCTTGCATACAGAAAATCTTGTGAAGAAATCTCTTCACTCACTTCTGAGTGAAACTTAAGTCTTTCACAATATATTTAAGTGCTGTTTAACTGCACAAGATAAAGAGTGAAGAAAAGAAATACACGACCTTGCCTTGCTGAAGTTTCAGCAGGAAGCCACGATAGGCCAATCATAGTTACCTGAACTGACAGTTGGTTAAATGTCAAAATAACATTCTGGTTATTGAGAGAGAGAGAGAGAGAGAGAGAGAGAGAGAGAGAGAGAGAGAGAGAGAGAGAGAGAGAGAGAGAATCACAACTGATCTTGGGTGTTTTCTGAAGCGTACACCTCCAACAAAATCTTCTTAACACTAAGCTCTCTCAGTGGTTTCATGCTGACTCAGGGAGCCACCTACTCAACTGTGAGCATCAATTTCTGAGGCATTCTGGGTTTTGAAAGACTTCCATCCTGGCACAGAAAATCCAAAAATGCTAAACTTGGAAGACTTAAGGCAAAATTCTCCTCTCACCTTATATGTTTTCTTAGTGATTTGAATGGGATTACTTAGCAGAACAGTGTGAACAGGGTTTGACCCATAACAGGAACAATGCATGTGTTGTCAGGATGCAAGGCATCTGGTTTACAACTGGTTACTTCAAGTACTTACAACACGGTTCCATATGTGATTCCCTATGTAAATCCCTTTGCCTTCCAGAATGAAAACTGACATTAAAAAAACCTTTTTTCCTCACTGAACACGAAAAGAACAGGAAGAATATTTTTCTTGGTTGTGGTAATACTAGAATTCCTTGGCTGGCAAATGCTTTCCTAAATTTTTTGAAAAAGCCTTGATACAATCATTGCTGAGAGCTATCTTGTACCCCTTAAAGTTAAATTCTATTTATAAATTGAGACTTATTTCATTTTATAAAAAACAACAATTATTTTGAACACTTTGTGTAATATTTGAAATGTTATTTTGGGAAAAGTAAAACATATGATAAGTTTGCTTAAGTGACTTGTTTAAGAAAGGATAAAAACAGTCCTGTGTACTTGCAGATTTTAAAAACAGAAAGTAATTTTAACAGAAAACCACAACAAAAACAACTCTAAAGATAGATTCCAATATAATTATGGAAACACATTTTGAAGAACTTTTTCTAAAGGATAAAATTATTTTCCTCATTTGGACAATTAAAGGTAAAAATAATACACAAATACAAATAGGAGGTCTGTAATAGGCAGATTTCTAGATGTTGGCCCCCAAACTTTCTTTTGAAAATTACACTTAAATAATGGAGAAGCTTTCAAAATACAATACTCACTCTTTTTTGTTTAAACAGTAAGCTAACCGGAACACAATCTTTTCAGTAACCTTAAGTAGCTATTACTGTATAAATATCCAAATAGACTGCCAATTCAGTTCTTTTGGATGAAACATCTGAGAAGAAAATCACTGAAAGTACTCAAAACCTACAATGATGACTATGGTATGAGAACTTCCAACTGGAAGAATAATATGCCAACTATACATTTGTATTTACTAGCAAAATAGTATGCTACAATGCAGTGTTGTATGAGACAACAACATTTTATCCTAAATCATAACATGCTACGGTAAGAAAAATCCGCTCCAGGATCAGATCCCAAACACTCTTGTTTACCTAAAAGAGTCATTATATTCATTGCCCTGCTTAGGTGCTCAATTCTTATCAAGCAGGTATTCCTTGTGTAGTTCACCTTAAGTATGCCCTGCTTGGACTACCTGGCAGAAAAACTATGTCTATGAAAATGCTATAGTGTGTTACTGCAATACAGTACAGCACATAAGGGAAAAGAAAATTGAGTTCTCTTTACTAACCTACCTTGTTTGTTAGCAGCTGGCATACTTGGGGTACGTAGTCGATAAGACAACCTCCACCAGGAAAGGCTGGGATGTGAAGGGCAGATGATCCTCCAAGCGCACTAGAAACAGAAGTTAATTTAACAGTACATTACATGTACAGTCCCTTACACGTACAGTCCATGAGATTTGAAAGTGACTTCTACACTGTCCTCTTTCCCTATGCTTAAAGTCAGAGGGCCATGATGAGGAAGTGTATTTTATGCTGTGGTGATATAAAAAGTATTGAGTGATACCATCTACAAAAACCGGCTATACCATGACCCACTGTAATTAAACTACTGTAATCAAGAGTATCACTAATGCAAAGCATTCTGTCAGGAAATAGCTTTTTTGTTGTAAAGACTTCTGTTTCTCAGCCCTCTTCAATAAGATGTGGAGCACTGTAGTTAAGATATCTTGTGATTGTGGGAGGAGAGGACTTTGAGTCTTGAATTATTCAAAAAGCCACCTTTAGTCAAACCAGCTAAGAATACACAGAATAATTTGGACTGAAGATGGCCAGATGCACGTCAGCCATGCCATCTACTCCAGCTTTGGGCCTCCCAGTACAACACAGATGTTAACCTACTAGATCAAGGGGGCAATGGTCCAGAAAGATTATTATGTACATGATGTAAGGAGCGATGCTGAAAGAAATGGGTTTGTTCAGTCTTAAGAGAACAGTGGGGAGGGGGGGATATTAAAGAGGGGAGTTGAAGGCATATTATTATTGAAGGCATATTGATGCCTTCATTTACCTAATGGAAAAATATAGAGAAGATGGAGCTGGAGTCTTCTTGGAAGTGCACAGTGACACGATGAAAGGCAATGAAGATGCGTTGCAACAAAGGAAGTTCTGGTTAGCTATTAGGAAAAATGTTTTCACAATGAGAGTAATCAAATACTGGAAGACAGGCCCAGAGGGGAATCTCCATCCACAGACGTGCTGAAAGCTCACCTAAACAACTGCCATGAGCATGCTGATCTAAGCTGGCCCTGCTCTGAGGAGGGGCTTGGCCAGATAACCTGCAGAAGTTCCCTCCAGTCTACATTATTTTATGATTATATTCCCTGATTCTATGATTTTATTCATTCCCAGAAGGAAGTAACATGAACAAAGATATTAACTCTGTCCATGCTCAGACTGGAATGGTAGGAATCCACAGAAATAAAATAACTTCAGACATGTATTTAGCCATCTTAATCAAATGCCTTTATCATAGGACGGAAGACTGAAGCACGCCTGCTACTGCCAAGGATAATGGCTTCTTTGGTGTGGAAAGATCTAGCATATCTAGCATTTTTTATTTAAATCGGGTTGTATAAGGCAACAACCAGCTAAAGTCCATGCTACTTTCTTTTAGCAGTACCGACCTAAATCTTTCTTACAGTCTTTTACCAGTCAAAAGGGATGTGAATTTGCATTACACACTGTGGTCTACATAATTCACTAAACATCCAGAACCTTCTTGGGTGCAATTAAAAAGCTTCAAAAGCTAAGTTACTTTGTGGCCTCCTGTTTACGTGTTGTTTCCATGAAAAATTAAACTGGCTGGAAAGAAGGTTCTTCTCTGCAAAATAAGGCTCTTATTCTCCAGTGGGACCTGCCCTTGTATTTTCTTCAGTACTTGATAAGATATCACTTTGGTAGGTATAAAGGTCTACAGTCGTACATCCCTTTGAAGGAACAGAGTCTACAAAAATCAAAAAACCCCAAACTCATAATGAGGTATATGGAAATCTGCTACTCAAGCAAAACAGTCTGGGTTCAGCAGACTGTTCACCACATGGAACAGTTCTGCAGGTCTGGATTTTGCATATGCAATGGTAAAAAAAAAAAAAAAAAGGCCTTGAGTACACCACAGCTACATAAAAAAAACCCAAACAAACTTTTCCAGCAGAAGTAAGACTTGAACAGGACTTTTTTTTTTTTTTTTAAACAGAATTCAGTTTCCTTGCTGCTACCCCCTTACTAAAATTGCTCCCACAAGAATATAATTTTGCTACTTATGGATGTTAAAAAACAGTGAAGTGTGACTATTAGATTATTACTAAGTTGGAACATTTCTGAAACAGCAGTTTGCTCTTAGGAAATTGAAAGTATACTGGGTCCACCAGTCTTTAATGTTGGAGAATGAAAGACTTGCCCTTCCTGGTATGTTACAAGTGGGTTGTGAACCTTACTTTAAGACCCTGGCTTTCAGTTTATTAAACTCCTTAAATGCTTATGTAAATATATCCATAAAAGCCTCCAATCTCATACACAGAGCAAATGGTACTGTCTCTTTTGCATCCTGCCTTGCCTCATTTGCAACCAAGTTCCCCCTCAGCATGGAGATACCACTGGAAACGCTCAGATGACCACAACAGGAATTACAGGCTCCTCTTTCGGTTACAATAGCAGGCATGAAATTAGGAATAATCTCCAACAGATTTCACATGCAAAAAAGCTTCCAATCCTATATCATCAGCTTCCAATAAATCTTCCAGATGGAATTATTATGATTTGTGAATAAGGGCTTCCCACTTTACCTGTATCCATCTTTTGAAAGTAGTCAATCCATAAAAACTTGTTGACATAAATGGGAATTCAATCCTTCTCATATGAAAAACAGACGGCTACAAGGTGTGGTTTCTGAGAAAGAGGTCCCTCCACAGAAAGAAGGCTGGAAGTTCTAGTATAATTATCCTCTGAAAACAGAATAAAGCTGTACAATATGTAATTCATGTTCTGTAGAAATAATTATGGGTAGGGAAAATTAAGAGTGGACAGGCATCTTTGTTCCCTCTACTGGGTCAGAGAATTTGGTTATTAAATACTTTAATAAACTAATGTATTTACATAGGACCTTGCCTCTGACCATCTCAAAACTTCCTATAAACATTCAGCAATTAAGGTTCATCTGCCTTATGAAACCAACATTTATCTTCTATTTTTAAACACGTAAGGAAGCTATTGCTCAGAGTTTGATTTGACTGTGCTATACTATGTCTCTGTCCTGCCAAAGGAACATAACACTTGCAGTACTTCACAATCATGAGGCAAGGCAAGAGGCTGTAATAATTCCTTTGACCCTATAATAAACCTGCAGCTGAAGAAAGAAGTGACTTACTCAACATCAAATAAGAAGGACCTGTAAAAGGTGCAAGGAAATATGTAAAATGGAAAAAATTAGGCAAGGAAATTTCAGCATGCAGCTCAGTATCTAATGTTGCTTTTTGAGGTCCCTCAAAGCCCAATCAAAAGAAAAGGTGTAGAAAAAGAAAAATGCTATAAGAAGTCTTTTATAGTCAAGGAAATTCTGCTTGCCAAGAGATTCCACCAGTGCAAGCTGAAGATTCCTGCATGTCAGACCTGCTTTCCAGATAGCCAAGCCTCTTGGAGGATAGATCTTACCTCTGTTTGTGAATAAGCTTTCCTTCTTGGTATCATTGTTATACACTCCTTATAAATAAAACACATTTTTATACCCAGGAATAAAAACAACTATAACATCCCACTATCAGGTTTGGTGACATTCATTGCATCAAGATGACCAAAAAAAGAAACCCAAACAAAAAACCATCAAGATATAGGATGTGAAAGTTATTTTGTTTTTATACACAGACAAATTAATTAATATTGCTACCCTACAGCTGCCAGAGTAAGTCTAGTTTCAGCACAACCAATTGAGCTGTGTTTGATTTTTACACTTTTTTTTTTTCCAGTAACGTGCTCTTTAAAGGCTAAAATTCTAACAGATTCTTATAGTGGCTTTCTGTAATTTATCATAATTCACAAAGCAACAGTCTTAGTGAATGCTACTTCATTAGGACTGGTACCAGATGAAGATAAATACATGGTAGATCTACCTATCTATGAGATAAGCTTGCATGAACATGTTGGAACCAGAGACAAAGAACTGTTGGACTCAGCATTTTATTCACTTGCTGTTACTCTAAACCTACTCAGCTCTGCAAACCAACTTCATACACCTCATTTTAAGATGGACCAGAGACTCCTTTGCAGCAAGTTGTGGGTGCTGGTCTCTTCTGTCAGGTGGCTGGAGATAGGACGAGAGGAAATGGCCTCAAGTTGCAGCAAGGGAGATTTAGGTTAGATATCAGGAAAAATTTTTTTACTGAGAGAGTTGTCAGACATTGGAGTAGGCTGCCCAGGGAAGTGGTTGGGTCACCATCCCTGGAGGTATTCAAAAAGCGAGTAGATGGGGTACTTCAGGACATGGTTTAGTGGGCACGGTTGATGGTTGGACTCAATGATCTTGAAGGTCTTTTCCAACCTAAATGATTCTATGATTCTGTAAGTTCCTGCCTTCCTGGGTTTCCAGTGTGTCAGACAATGTGGTTCTGATCCACAGCCTGTGAATTAAACTGGATTTTGTGTTGGACTCAGTACTGAATTCAACAAGAGCAGCACTCAGCCTGCATTAATAGCAGTTTTATTCTGTGGCACACTGAAATACAAGTGCAGGGAGCATAGCTGGATGACGTTTACATTTCTGCTGTTGACTGGTGCATTCCAAGTGACTTGCTCTGTCTGTCTCTCAATGGATCTATTTATTCAGGCCTGCATACAAAATGCAAAATTCTTGCCCATTTCTTGATAGCTTATAATTACATTAAAATGTCTTTCTCAAGAAATGATCCTAAAAAAAAAAGCGGGGGGGGGCATAGCATTAATTCACAGGTTTACAGAAGTGACTGGTTTTGTTCTTGAGTATGTGTAAAGAACCAGTTACTTCCCCTTCCTTAAAAACATCACTTCACTGCGAAGAAGAGTGCTTCCAAGTCTCAAGCTCAGAAGACTGGGTGGTTTTCCAAGGCAGACGTAAAGGCACAAAGGAAGATGCTCATACTCCAATCCCTACCCTACAACTCTCCCCATGGTCTCTTGGGCCTGCCTAGTTCCCCTAAACTCCTTTCATTCACCCCACCTCTTCCCTTCAACCTGTTCTGCTTCCCCCTTTGAGCAGAAAAATGTAGGTTTCTCTAGACTGATGGGAAACTTTTGAGCTGAGTCTGAAAAATGAAGATTATTTCAGACTATCCCCTACATCCTGCAGGGTCATGCATGAATAAAAATATCACGGTTTATAAAGTTACATGCTAACACAGGTTACAGTACTACCATTAGCACCCATATAGATAGTATTACATGTGTTCATTTGGCACGCACACTCTCTCTCTCTTTTGCCTTTATATGGTACCATTCCTCATCTCCAAAATTGCACAAGGTTTTCTTTGAAAGAAGTATCACAAAGAAAAGAACATCTAAGAAAAAGTTTCAGACTCTTAAAAGGAGATACCTTGCACAATGGCAGGAGGAAACAGTAAAAAACATGTATTTGGGAAGGAGTTTCAGCACTGTAAGAAGAATCATTTCTATCCCTGAATACAGTCAGAACATAGCATTACAGGCTTTATACTAAAAGAAAGTGGTACATAATACCGATTGCACTCAACAATGTTCCTAATCCAATGCATTCTTTCTGCAAAACCCACATAAAATAGGGAAATGACAATTTCAATGATCATGAACAATACAGCTGAAGATGTGCCTAGCTTTGAAAACGTAAATAAACAAAAAACTTGCCGCTGCATGGAAAGACTTTTTATACTGGTTTAAAATAACTAAGAGCTTTTCTCTCAGCGTGGCCAATGTTAAAACATGTTCAAATCTATGTACTAGTGATGGAAAGTAGACTTTAGACTTTATAGCCCTTGCTTTTACCAGGATACACCCTTCTTAACTCTCTAAGTTTTCATCTGCCTTATTTTGAAACTGAAGCACATTGCAGACCTACACAAGCATTTAAAGGGTTTATTACTCATTATGGCTATAAGCAAGAGTAGCCCGAAGCATGTGGAAAGAAATTCCCTTCTTTTTGCTCTTTTTTCCTGTTTTGAGACTCATGTTATAGGCTTTGATCTCCTTCCCCATTCTCTTTCTCCTTTGTTGCTAAAGTAAATAGTTGACTTTTTTTTTCCTTCTTTTGCAGTTTCATCACTTTAGTGCATTACACCATTTGGCACAGGAGACATGAGGAACCACATCAAATAAAAGCAAGTGACCACAAAAGCTGCCTTACCAACCATGATCCCAGATTTGCTGTCAGTTTACCATTTTTCAGACTTGCTTGACCATAACCAAATCTTCTTATCACACGAACAATGTGGTGCTTGGCAGAAGCCTTGGGATAGTGCTTCAATCAGCAATACAGAGTTTAACAGTAAAATAACAGAACATTACTCTTGTTACTGAAAAATTGGTCAGTCTAGATTTGCGACTGTTTTCTCCCCTTTCTAGTAATACTCCATTTAAAGCAAATTAATTAATAGATTGCTTGTCCACTCAAATCTACTATAAGGTAAAGTTTGGCCACAAAAAAAGTTTCCATTCTATTTTTGAAGAAACAATTTTTACTTATAATTATTTCTGGTTCAACATCGGTAAAACACAAATGTATGTTTTCAGCTAACATATAATCTGAGGTATCTACATTGTTGAGTATACAGAAAAAAAATACAATCACAAATAGACCTGGAGAGAAAACTACGCCAAATCCACTTATTTGGAGAAAGAATCCCAGTCAAACTCAGACTAAAAATCTGGCCATTAGAGCTGAAAGGATAATACCATCTTTTTTCCTTGACCTACCAGAGGTTCAGGGTAAATACCTCTGAGCTCCTTCTGACTAGTGACTGGAAAAAAAGTATGAAATAATGACTGTAAAAAGCAAATACTAAAACCAAAATGTATTTTAGCTTCACGGACTGTGCAGAAAACTGCAGGTCAGACTTGCTGAGCTTTAGTTGCAGCTCTTATGCTGACTTCATATGTTCTAGCAAGTTATTGCAACCAGTCTGCTTCTCTGCTTGCCCACCTAAAATGTCCAGATGCTTATACTGAAGTACACTTAATAACATTCATAGAATAGTATAAAAGCTGTTTGGGTTATTCCAACTTCTGTATTCTGCTGAAGGTAAATTTGTGAAAAAAAAAAAAAAAAAAAAAAAAAAAAGCAGTTTTCTATAACGTATTTCCCATTTTAGACAAAGTGGCTATACCAAAGAAAGATTTACATTAACTGTACAGATTCTGGGTTCTAGCAGACTTTAACCTAACAAACCATAGGCACATGTAACCTAACTTACACATAAACCATAGCTTGGGTGATCCAACATTGAAAGATTTATGGGGAGAGGAGCTCTGGCCCCAGGATTCTACTCCTCCTCGAGGAAAAAACCCAAGAAGCATGAGATAAATAGACAGCTAACCCTATAGTTAAATTAGAGTATGTTTCTTCTCTTCCCTTCCCTGGCCAGACTCAGAGCTGGAAGGAGAAAAAACAGATACTCTTGCAGTATAAAGCCTTTCTTACTGCTACTTGATAGTATAAAAATCTGAAAATGCTAGTATTTCCTCTGTAGGAAGGAAATGAGAATATGAGAATCCATATCAAATGATGCATAAAGGGGACTGAGAGGTTTCCACTGATGTGTTGAATGAGTGAAAACCTGGGCTGCCAGCGATGGAAAAGGGAGCTCTCCACCGTCCTCAGACACGGCATTCTCTGAAGAAAAAAAACATGCAAGGATAACATTTATTACCCAGCTGATCAGACACTTCATGTTACACAATGGTAGCACGCGGTATACAAGCACTCTGCCTACAACAGTCATCACACATTGCTTTCTTCTCTGGGTAAGGGGACCTGCTTCTATGAATAGATCCATAGCTTACAACAGACAGCCTGGGCAGGCAGGCAGCCCAGCAGAATCGATTGCCCTCTGGGACCTCCATCATACCTCAAGGTACAAACTTCAGGAAAAGTCCAAGCAAGTGCAACAGAACTTATCAGCAAGGCTTCAATGTATGCAGTGGTTTAAAATACAGGTTAACTTAACTGGTGTCAACAATATCACTCTATAAAACACACCATACAATACAGAAATTTTGGTCACTTATTCATTCTGACAACATAAAACCAAAGTGAAAAGTATAAAAGCAACATATTCCAAACTGATTCAAAGTATTACAAACCCCCTTATGCTTAAAATATAGAATTATTTTTCATAATACAGTACAAACAGGTTCAAAAAGTTCCACAGGCTATAAAGCGAGTGTAATTCTCTCTTATAAGGCTCAAAAATTCTGACAAATGTTGCTTTTGTGTTGCAACTTACCACATTTATGCCCCCCCTCAGTTTTTCCGCAAAAAACCCTATAGCAAGGTGTATTACAAAGGTAACATGCTCAGTCATTTAGGGCAAATAATAATGAGAATCCATATCAAATTATGTAAGAACTGAATTTAGGGACACTTTTTATGATCTCAAAAAAGTAGTTTTGTCGTCCGCCCCCCCCCCCCCCCAATATATTAGTTATTAATATTAATTCTCCATCAGGACAGTATTATTTAAGGAAAACAGTTGTAAGAAAACCTGAACAAATTGCTAGATGCCTCACGGTTTAAACAGGAGGGGATGGTTCCTGTCTCAAAGAACTTTCGCAGTCCAGTATTTCACACTACACAGCACAGTGAGAAACTGAAAAGCAGGGACTGAATGACAGGGGAGGAAGAGCACGGGTTGCAGCAAGGAGACTTAAGACTTCAACACTTACAATGGAGAAATATTTATTTCCAAAGCATTTTGCGTATTTCTTAAAGGAATCTTGGCAGCAAATTAACAGAAATCTGAGTGACAAGTGAAAAAAAGTCAGAGAGTTTCACAGAGGATTAAATGCAATGAGGAAATACAGCTAAAAAAGCTGCAAACGACCAGAAAAAGTTGTAGGAAAGAAAAGCAGACAAATGGAGCAGCAGCAAACATTACTGAACAAAAAAGGTACAGATAAGATAAGCAACCTGGGCAGATAAAAAAAGAAAGAGAACACTGTGCAGTACTATTTTGTTTTTACTTCCAAAGAAGTTAAAAAAGCAGTAAGTGAAGATTAAAGAAATCATTTAAGATGCCAGGAGAAAGACCATGTAGCCTAACCTACTGTGATTGTCTTGTGTATGGATCTCAGGAAGAAGAGGCTGGAGACTTGTCACAACTAAGGCAGAACAAGATTTTGGCTGAAGAAAGAGTGAACTGTAAACTAACTGCAACACTTTTTCACCCTGCACTGACTTGAGATGCCAACACAAAACTGGGAACTTGTTTAAAATGATGCACTATCCCCATTTCTCCTTCACATGGACTGTGAAGGAGGAAAAGTTGAGTCTGTTACCTGAAAATTTACTTTTCAAACTCCTGTTCTTCAGAAACATACTTTTAATGGCATTACCTGTTTTGCAGATATATTTATAACCACCTTAACTGTGAATATACTGAAGGTCGTCTAAGTAGCAGGTAAAATAGTACTGGGCATTGGCTCTTCTGCTTCAAGGGAAAAATGTATTGACTTGAAGTGTTGTCTCAAAGGAACTAAAAATGGCTTACACATAGCATGAAGGCAGGAGCTGGGAATTGTACACTTTTGCATAAACAAGTAAAAGAAGACTAGAGCGCTGGTACGCTGTGGATGGTATTCTCCTCTGAAACAGCAGGACTCAATAAATTAATGAAAGAATTGAGGATTTATTTATGGTGACGATCACTGGAAATTCCTCTGCACTGAAGCCTGGGTGGTATGTTACACAGTGCTGATCTGCTCTTTTGTAATCCACTTTGGTTTAGTGATGGAGATCTCCCAAACAATCCCATTGAACAGAGTATTTATTGCAAATCCATGTGAATCTTCTCTTATTACATAAATGAATAACTGTTCTAAGATGGTATCAGTTATATTTACAAATATATGCCCTATGTACCTGTAATTTCTTATCAATCTTCTGGCATGCATTCAATAACATCCAGCTTATTATATTATGACTGTTCACACAGCAGGTAATTTTCTAGTACTTGTACTAAGCCCAGCTAACCAGCAGTGTCTTTATCATGAAGCAGAAAAATGAGTCTCAAAAAGCTGCATGACTCCATTGCCTTCCTTGCTTACTATTTTCACCTTTTTCTGAAGAACAGTAATTTCCTATAACTTGCAGCCTTTTACGTTTTATGATTGCACTTCCTTATATTGATCCTTATTTTATTTATGTTCCCTAATCTACTAGTCAAATTACAGTAATTATCTCTTACTGTTAACCTTTTCCTGATATTGCTTAGCACCTCGCAGTTCCAGGGACTTAGTCATTTTGCAAGCACGCTACTTTTTGTCTCTGTGCTAAAATAGTGCTGTGTTGCAGACTTCTCCCACATAATCAAATTTTTTCAGTTCTCCTTAGGCCAGACAGTAATCCTCATTTGTGGATCTCTTCTATCTGGAGAAACATTTCCTGTAAGAAACATCCTGTCCCCTGCATCATCACCATCACATTTGATTAGCTTACATGAAGAATGAGAAATGCAAAGTAGTGAAAGGATAAGAAATCTTGCAGAAAAATTTCAGAAATTAAGTAAGAGCAACATGCTGGAAAACTTCTGGATATGAAGTTGAGCATTTGGTCATTGATAAGAATGCCCGAGGGAGGAAGAAAGTTAGAGGAGAAAAATGTTTTTCTTTCATGTATCTGGCTTCTCACACCGACTTCCACGTGCATGCAGCATGATTAAGTGGCATTCTTGCTCAGATCTTGAAATTGTCTTTATCTTATGTTCACAAACAATATGGAATGCTACAAGTCTGGTCTGGTGCTCCTGCTAAATGCTCCAAGAGGCCCAGTGAGCTCAGGTTTTATGTAAGCCAAATACATTCACATGTGGACGCAAGGCAAGAGAACGTAAGTTTTTCATGTAAACACAGCCACACTGTGGCTTGACAAGCTAATAAGAACCATGTTAAACCCTTACTCATTTTGTTAAATGAGTATCATCTTGTTAGATGATACAAATCTGCTTGGATGGTTTTTACAGCCCCTTTCAGAATCTTTACCACAGGCTTTTGGGTAAGTGTGTTTTGTTCCTATGAACATAAATAATTCAATATTCATCCTAATATATTCTCTTCAAAACAAAGGAAAGCAGAGCTATGCATCACATTGTAGAAATGCAGCCTTTGGTAGGTGGAAAGACTGGGAATAATTCTCATAAGAAAACACTGGCACTTTGAAACGCTGGTTTACATCAGAGGTAACAAAGGTTCCTTCTGTAACAAGGTAGACACAGGCCTACTTTTAAAACAAAAAAGGAAAGGCAGAAAATAAAACCACAGGTCTTCATTATGTTAAAATCAAAGCAGGGACCCCATACATGCAGAAGAAACTGGAAATTTTGTAATTTGTAACTTACAGCAGCGCTTTGTTGGGTCAAAAGGTGAATACAGGCGTTCCCAGGATTTATTTTCACTGATGCCTGGATTTTGTTCATGGAACAGTTTCATTACAGCACGTGCTGCAAGACAAAGACTGGAGCAAAAACCATTTTCACAAAGATTACCCTCTTCCCGGAAGAGATTATGAATGCATATTATAGTGCACACACAGACATCAGTCAGGCCTGAGTCAAATG
Organism: Aquila chrysaetos chrysaetos; assembly: GCF_900496995.4. Lineage (NCBI taxonomy): Eukaryota > Metazoa > Chordata > Aves > Accipitriformes > Accipitridae > Aquila > Aquila chrysaetos. The sequence continues at coordinate 18,002,074 of NC_044016.1, forward strand.
TACACACTTGCATCCCTAAATCTCCTTTAATGCAGGCCCTCCTTCCCTTAGAAACTGCAAATACTTACACGGTCACTGAAAGACAAGAACTCCAACTTTAGGTAGTACACTTGATCACCTTTTAAGGGTTTCATTAATATTACTTAATGTTTAAGGGCTTGAGTGCATTTGCAAGTTAAGTGCTTAGATAATGGAGTGGCCTAAATGGTATCTGCAAGCAGATATATTTACAAATAAATATCGGATGCTTTGATAAACTAGCCTTTTTAGGTAAAGAATGAGATTTTCAGAAAGCTTGTCAGCTTTTAAATCATTTACGTTCTGTCTTATTAAAAGACTGAAGATATTAGGATTCTACATCTAGAATAGCTTCCTAAATTAAGTCTTTTCTTTTTGGAAATTATATTAAGGCTCTTGAATCCTACAGATATGTTAAAAAAAAAAAGTGACACTGCCTCAAGCACTAATCAGAGAAGTTTTAAATAAGAATAATGAAGGAATGGATTAAAATGCGAAACAGCATCAACCTTGCTTTCCTGCTCCATCCTCTTAAAATGTTTGAACACCATTTCTCTCTTTGTTTTCTTTCCCAGCTAGTTCTTCCCTCTATCCCTTAGCACTAACTAATTTGTGTATCTGGTACTAAACGTATCAGCTATGCCAGTGTAAAACCAATACTGCTACAAATACACTCTAAAAGGATAACTAAAAAAGGTAAAATAAGTAATTGAATGAGGCACATTCCATGAACTAAAATTAAAATTCACAAGAGATGAGAACTTCTTCAAAGAAACCTTTCTGTCAATGGCAGCTTATTTCCAAGTCAAAGATCTACCACTGGTCAATAGAGACTTTTTTTACCAAGATAAACTGTGTAACGAATGCCATTATATTAACACTTTGTTTGCTCCAACTTCCTGACACCTAACTGTTAATTTATTAGTTATATTGAGACTTCTATATTGTAGACTGATAATCACTCAATCTGATGAAGACTACAATGTCTTGCCAGTATTTCTGTATGTTCTTTTATTAAGTTTTTCCATAAAGGAACACAGTTTTCTCCCCTGTTTCTTTAAAAAACCCCAAAACTTCTGTATTGTATGCAATGATCTCCTAAAAGTATCAGTTTTTTTATTGACTTGACATTTAAGTGAACTCTAACAGAACTCTTCCTTCACTCAAATAACTTCAGCAATCTAGCAAGTTTTCACCCATTATACAATATATGGGACAAAATTTTTTACTTATTAAATCATAAGTGGAGTGGCTGCTAACACTGTCCTCTGTGTGCCCATGATTAGGAAGCTGTTGCAGTTATCTTGTATGGCTAAATAACAGAATGTGGTTATCAACGAGTTACAGAAAAAGAATTTATGCCCAAGGTGAAAATATTCTAATTTTTTGGCTGAGAATGTTTATATTGTAATTGCCTGTGGCTGTTTCTACCAGCAATAAATATTAGCATGGTGTTGGAATCTTCTGTGTTATCTGTGTATATGTCTGTACTTTTATTTCTTTGTAGTTCTTTAAAGTTTGATTTCTAAAGTCCTTAAGAAAGAGGCTATGCTACCAAACAGTTTGATTTCCATCACCACCTCCATCCCTGTCACTGAATGACACGACTGGCAACCTGTAGCTTGCATGATGAACTTTTTCAAAGTTGTGTTAATGCCATTTGATAAATCACTGTAACTACAAAACAAGCTACAGTAATATATCTAAACTGTACAAACTAAAATTGATTGTTTCCTCTTCAAGATTTCTTCTTCACATGTGCATGCTTTAAGTTTATGATCTTCCACTTTAATGTCAAGTCATTAGACTGCACTGGAAGCCACAAAATCTGTGGTTTAATCCCATACTTTCAGAAGGCTATACCTCTTCATGATACAACTCATAATTAATGTTTGCTATTTCCTTGGGATAATCCAGTGCAAATTTGACATTCTTCTTTAAGCCAGAAAAGAGACATGGACAACACATAATACAATTTCTGTATAGTGCAGAGACTGCTTCAAATCCTTTCACATACAATCTGTGATACAATTTATGTCAGGGAATGAATACTATTATATGCTACTAAAAGCAAAATAGAACTCATGACTACTTCAGAAGCTGAGTAAGACCAGAATTTCTCAAGGAGGTCCTCAGCGTAAGTTTACTATTGAGTCATTTCAGTTTATCCAAAATTCTTCCTTCCATCAACTAATAACATCACAGTGTCAACAAAATCCCTTGGATATTTGCTGCTAAGGCAGGTTACCCATTTTCTCACTTTACAAAATTTAAAGATGACATTGCACACTGTCTACACGATCTATCTATAATTGCAGAAGCACATGATTGCGGACCTAGACAACTTTGCATGCATTTTTATTTTGAAGATTTGTTGCTCACAGAAGTTATTTTTGAATTGACTAAAGAATGTAAAAAATGAAACCTTCAGTATTATTTAAATCTATAAATAGTATTTTAGAATTCTAGTTTACCTGCTAAGCCCGGAGCAGGAATAGCTGATTTGGGGCTTCTACATGCTTAGGTTATTATTTTATTGTGAAGACTGAAGTTCTCAGAAATCATACGCTCTTTGCTTTTTCTTCTGTTTCCTGTCTTCAGCATACAGGCCATCATTCGATGTTTTTAAGTGAATTATAATGAATGTGTTAGCTTATGAAGATTTTAGGTCTGCTGCAAAGTTGGAGTAAAAAAGAAAATAACAAACTGACCCTACAAGAACAAAAAAAATACAGTTCTGAATTTAAATCTAAACCTTTCTGTATATAGCCTCTGTTCATTGGGCTTCCTTCTTCCAAATGCCTGGAGGCCTTGCCTTTAATAACTACTACTATAGTTAGTGTTTCTTCGGCTACTGGTCAATTTTAGTTTTCCTTAAAAATTGCAGGGGTTACACTGACACCAGAGAAATCTTACTCATCTCCCTCTTCCAGATTTTCCATCTTTCACTAAGAGGTCAGGGTGACGATGCAGTTCCAGGATAGTATACATACCCAATTTCACTTCAGATTACGAATCAGCCAGAAGGTTTAAAAAAAAGCAGCTGTTTTGCAATGCAAATGAGGGAATGATATATTTGATCCTCTTTTACTTAGGTAAATTCTTATCCACCTTGGTTTAAAATAGAAATGTGCTTAGAACCATAGGATTTAGATCTACTGTACCTAATAATATTGTTTTCATGCTGAAAAAGTAAGCAATAGTGAGATGCTATCTTAAAAAAAAAAAAAAAAAAAAAATCTAATTCTGACTTCAGGAAGGACAGCAAATCCAAGAATTGCTCTTCGTTTATCCTTCTTCTTTAAATACACCAGTTCAAACTTGGCTTTTGTATATACTGGATACAATGCACTATATAAAGATTTTTGTTATTGTAACCTTGAACACGTAAATCCTTATCTGAATGTCTATTGGAATTTGGCGATAAAATGAGATACTGCCTTTACCCATATAACCACCTGCATCTGTATGAACCTCATACACATGTACATATACAAAATGTGTAACAGTAAGTCAAATAACACTTTTTTTTTTTCTTTTTCCAAAAATCCCCAAAGAATCACAATTTCAAAGTTTAGTTCCCACATCAATAGTAATTTGGTCCTCTTTGGCACATGTGCCATAACACCACAATGTTACCAATGTTAATGCCATACCAATATGATGACCTGCTAAAGGTTGATGAATTATTTCTTTATATTGCATGAGTTTTATGTGTGAAAACATCAGCTATAACATTCCAAGGATGTAATCTCTGGATTTTGTTTATTCCTGAATACCTGCCATTCAATGTTTACCTATCTGTATTTGCTTATATCAGGACTATTCACAGCATAAATAACAAAGAAGTTCATGGGTAGCACAGTAACAAAGTTTGGTTTCCAATGGACTTCTACACTGCATCGGATTGACATTTTAACTGAGTTGTGTTAAAGCCACAGCACAGCATGAGCTCACTCCTTATTAAAGATCAGAGAAACCACACAGGAAAGATGTCCTAAATGCTTTTGCCAAAGGAAAAGCTTCAAACGGTGTTCATGCCTTGTAAGACATCAGAGAATACATTCAGGATACAAATCTTGACTGAAGAGAGGGTTTTTTTTCTGATGTTTAATAAGGCATGAATTCTGGCTGAAGCAGTTCCTAGGATTAGAATATTCATAATTTATTTCTCCCCTATTGACCCTCTGTTCACAGAATACAGTTACGCAGGGGCTTCAGCCTTTCACTCAGGTGGCAGTAACAGAACCTGCCTCTTCTAAGTGGTTATATTCCTGAAAACATAGAAACTTTCTATTTTCAAGACTTCTACCCTCCTGCCAAATTTTTTAAAAATTGGCCAGCAGGCTCAAAAAAAGGTTTTTAGGGCAGAAATGACAGATACCTGTATGCACAGACAATGTGATCATACTATTTTATAGGAAAGAAAATTAATTTTCTTAAGAAGCCAGATTAAAAAATAACCATGGTTTCCCACCACACAAAGTATCTAAGGAGGAATTACGATTCCACTGAAGTCCTTGGCAGAGCTTACTGGCAGGAACGGAGCCAAGACCTCACCCTCAGCCTATGCAGAAAACTACAGCAATGCCAAAAAAAATGCCCCCCAAAACCAACCCCATTAACACGAAAGCTTATATAAAAAAGTGAAAACCAACTGATTAAATTCACATTGCACATGCAATTCAGAGAGATGAACAGTTTTTCTTCAGATGCTTCCTGAATAAGAACAAGCATAGGAAATTTCATCCCATTAGGTAAATCATTTGTCAAAACCACCGTTGTGAGAGCTTCTACAAATGCCTTCTTAACCACAACCCTAGGACTGCTAATATAATACTAGCAATCTACTTTCTTTACCATTAGGGCACACAGGTGCATACTCAAAAGAATAAGTTCATATGAAGTTCTGTAAACCTGAGGTGCTGGAGGAGGGTATAACTGGACACCGTCACAGAAAAAAATATCGATGCCTCCGAGGGAGGAATATCTGAATCGGTAAGAGAAATATGCGTAGTCCTAAGGAAGCTTCAAAACAGTACTCATTTGAAGAAGTTATCTCATATGGAAAACCTCAGTCCACAACTGAAAAATTTCTAAACAAAAGAAAAGAAAAATATTTGTAATAGAAACCATGGAGGCAATTTCCAACTGCAGCAAATTTCAAAGGTTCTTAGCTCTCCCAGCTTCCAGCTTTACTGGAAAGCAGGACTTGCTTAATACCACTGAAAATATCTGACAAACTCCTTTTAGTCTAAGTTTAGAGATATGACCTTTTTTCCCCCCAAAGCTGCAGAGCAGGAATCTATTAGTCTTCATAGTTCAGTTTTGGACATGTTATGTATTTATGAATCTCTTCTTGGGCAGTACCCAGACTGTAAAATTTAAAAGTGTCCACCAGCCAGTTTTAGCTTTTTTTTTTTTTTTTTTGAGCTGGGAGCTTGTAGTAGAGAAAAAGCTCTGGGGATTTCTGGTAGTTTCACAGTAAGTTTACTAATCTTGCTCAGTGGGTGGGAAAAGAAGGTGAGTGAATCATCACAGGGAAAAGAATGGTCAAAACACCAGAAGGTGATTAAAACTTGCCTATGTTCACTGGGTACAGCAGAAAATACGGAAGTTTTACCACCATTTCTTAAGTTTGCACTCTGCCCATCTCTTCCAGTTTGAATTTAAAAATATAAACACAAAATGCATGTCAGGGAAGGTCCTGGTTTTCCAGAAACCAGTTTTCCTCATGTATTATCCAACCCCAATGCTATCTAAAAAACATTGTACAAAGAGCTACTGGTACATGTCCTTGCTGTTTTTGTTTCTTCCACCACTTGACTTTTCAGAAAACACTGAGCAGATTTTTCTGTTCTTATACACTACAAAGAAAAGGAAGAAAACCCAGGAACCTGCTCTCAGAGGGTTCTGTCTAGCAAGATTTTCTAGTAAAAGCTACTCACTGTTTGATTTGCTACTGATTTCCTGTAAAACGACTGCCTGTTTTGCAAGGAGAGTTAGCTCTTGCAGAACAAAACCCCTCCAGCACAAAGCAGAAATGCTGCTGTTCACATGTATTTGAACTGTTAGAACAACTCTCTGGACATTAAACTGTTTCCATTTTGATGAGTGCACAGGATACTCCTGAATGTAGTTCTACTACTCACTGGGTTTTTTTAACTTCCCTTTAGTTTCTCATAAGGATGTGCAAAGACTGGTCATCCCATGTTGGAGTCAATGCAGGTCATCTCCAGCACTGTGCTCTCTGTTGCACTGATGATGGGCACCACAAGGGAAAACTCACTGGAAATTCAACATTAACAAACAGTATCCTAAGAGCCACCTGTGTCCAGAGAATCACCACCAGTGTTTTTAAGCACAGCAATGATAAGGTTTTCCACTCAGAGAAAACCAAGTTAAAGGAGGTGGCCATGGAAATGACAAATACATGATGAAAGCTGGGTTTTGTTCCTGCGAGGGCTTCCCTAAGTTTTAGGCAAATGGGTAAAGTCCTCATTTCAGAACCTCCCTCCCAGCACGTATGCGTGCATATGCACTATGTAAAAGCTATACTGATTCCTTCCTAGCTAGGGGTAGTCCTGTCTCACACACCTGCTGCAGCTCTTTGAAAGAGTTGTGAAGAACCATGAGTAAATAATTAGCTCTAACAGTGGAGTTAAGTCAGCTGGGGGTTTCAGTAGTGACTTGCGTTGTTCAAAATGTTCATAAATGACCTGGCAAACAGGTGAGCTGTCAGGTGGCAGTCCAGTGACGGTGTTATTGAGGGTAGTCAAGACAAGTTCCAACCATGAAGAGTAATAAATGGGCTTTGATGCAGAAGAACTGGATGACAGCAAGAAATAGGATATTTAACACAGACAAATATGAAATTATGAATGTGCAAAAAACAATCCTAAGTGAATACATAAAATGATGGACACCAAGCTGAACATTCAGCTGATCTCAGGGTTATGACTGACTGTTCAGTTAAAATGTCAGCTCAGCACCAAATTAAAAGCCAAAACAAAAAGAAGTATCGGATTATGAGGAAAGAAGTAGAAAGCTGTCTGCAGGACGACTCAGTCTGGAAGGCAGAAAACGAGGGCAGGAGTATGACTGAGAACCATAGCATAATGAGTAATGTGGAAGATGTGAATAAGCATTGATTAATTGCCGTCTCTTCCAATACAAGTGTAGCAGTCAGCATTACACCAAGCTAACAGAAGCTAGGTTCAAAGCCAAAAGGAGGTAGATCTCCATGCAAGATGTAATGGAGCTGTGAAACTCCTTGTTGCAGTATGTTCAAAGGGTAGGCTGGACAAGTCCATGGAAGAGAAATTCATTCAGGATTACTGAATATACATGAATCAAAGTCCCTGAGCCACCAATGGCTTAGGGCTGGAGAACTACTAGGGCAATATATTGTAAGTACTAGCCCTGTTTCTATAAACTTTGCTATCACTTTGCACACACATGTGATCTTCTAGTTGGGCAACATATTTAGGTGCTACTGCAAGGTAGTTTACAGTGATAAATTTTAATCATGAACACATATCTCTATTAACATGATAAAAATTAAAAGGATTGTCACAGTATTATGTGATTAAAATAGATACTAATTGTTTAAATGACAGGGTTTGCTTAAAAATGCAATGAAAGTAGTTCTAAGTGTAACCTGAACTAATGGGGGGAAAAAAGGCAGAACTTTAGAACGGTTTTATTTTCTCCCCCCCGCAAGAAGATTTTAAAGTAGCTTATTTTATGATCAGCAAAATGAAAGGTGGTATACTTTCAAAGAGCTTTAGATTTGATAAAAAGAATGAAACACTGAAATAAAGGTCCTGCTTTGCATACCTCAATAGCTCTGCAACAATGACCTGACTTGTCCGACATGAACTCAGGCTGGGTGGAACATCTGGAAAAGCACCCCATCTGAAGGTGTAGGACCCTGCCCTCTTCTGCAAGTACAAGTGATATGCCAGGGATCATTATGATGTTTTTAAAAATGCACAGCTCTGCAAAATGTACTGTGCTAGCTTCCCCACCCCAGCTTAACATACAATCCCTCTGACAATATCAACAGTTGCCTAACATTACATTTCACATACCACCACAATTTGGATGGCATGTGCTTGTTTGAAAGAGAATTTCAAACACAAACAGTTACTGAGATGAGGTTTAAGAGAATAGTGAAGGAAGTAAACTGAGAATCAAGGTTACAAAATGGCTCTATTCATTCCTCTGTGGGGATGAAACAGTATGAACAAAACAACCAAACCCCAAACACTATTTACTTTGGGAAATGGAGTATGTCAAACTTCTCAGAGTAGGTGGAGTCAACTAAGGACACAGTTGGCCTAAAGACACCACCACCAAATTCCCATGCACAGTGATATCACTGTATGCAGGTACAGCTGGCTGCAAGATCCCAGGAGAGGAAGGCAAGCAAATCACATGCCCCAAACACAGTAGTGGTTTAGGCATGCACTTATGCACTAGTGAAGATCCACTTACAGGCAATGCTGGAGTTGTGATTAAAGGTCTTATAGCAATCACAAACATTGCTGCTAAGGCCTCTTACATGAACAAATTTTGTAATTAGCCAATGCTACTGCCTGATTCTATTTCTGTGCTCTTTGTTTTCAAGGCACTGCAGTATATAGTAGAAATGTGGATGATGAGATACAGCTAGCTCTGTTTAACCTTTTTTGGGAGGTGGGGGGAAAGGGAGGGAAGACAACTACAAACATTTTACTTGATGCAATGTTCTCCTTTGTTTGCTCTTTGGGAGAGTTATAATACAAACTTAAGTTGATGCACAAGGTATTTTTATTAATGGGAACTTGAAGTAAAAATATTAGCAAGTACAACTAGATAGAATAATTTATTTGAAGTTCTGCAAATTGGCACACCTCAATATTGAAATCCGCAGTCCATGAAACAGTTTTCCATAGGGCAGCAACAACAAAAGCATCTCCATTATGAGCCCTCCAAACTCAGGATAAAAGCCCACAGGAATCCGCTCTAAGCATGGGAGATAAATTCAGTAGCTAAGGTCAAAGTCAGTCTTTGGCTATTTCACTGACAATTCAAACAAGATTTGTCAGAATTATAGCATGAAACAGACTATCAGACAGAAGATCTGTCTATGAGAGATCAAAAGACAACCAACTCACTTCCCAATTGCCAATCAGTTTCTTTGCTACATTAAAATCAGATAAAAATCGATCATTAACAGATTTCCCAGCCTTCCCTTTCTTTCTTACTTGCCATCCCTGAACACTGTAAAAGGTCAAGGAACTGATGCTATCTTGTAAGACACAGCAAAAGCCCCAGCAGTAAGTTATCAGAAATTTCCTACTGTGGAAGAATATAGGTTATATATTTAAGCACAAACAACTTCAGAAAAAAAGAATACCAAAGAAAAAAAAAATTTAAAAAAGCACTTTAAGTTTACAATAAAGAAAACACCTGAAGGTTGATATTATTCTAGAATTGTGTAAGTCAGAGGCAAGGAGGTTCACCATCCGAGACACTTTAAATTTGCACTTACCATGAAATCCCATGCTGAAAGGTTCAAGGAACAAAAGCACAAGTGGTCAAGAAGAATGGAACTATCTCATTCTTTTATGAGAGGCAAGTTTCCTGAAAAATTGTGTTGCCTGTTTGCAGCACCTGAGCTACACAACCAAAGACACACTTCTCAAACATAAAAGAAATATAAATGATTTGCGTCTCTGTTCTGACTGACCTGACAGAGTAGCTTTTTGTTAGAAATTAGTGATTACAATAGTATTACTGAAGAGACTGGAGGTCATGGTTCCATACAGCACAAACTTTTCAAGTACTGCATACTATTATCTAGATTATTCCTTGTAACTAACTCATCACTTCCTCTTTTCCAATTCTGCCAAACCAGTGACATGCAACTGTTACCAATTGATTTAGTGTATCAATACGTTTCTAATATGATTGGTATCCTAAATATTTTCAGAGCATGGAAGACAAAATTGGTTTTGGGAATGTCTATTTTTCATCTTTCAACTTGACAATACATGAAAAATAGCATCTGAGATGCATGATTTATTGCCTAGTTAGTGACTTCAAATTCCATGTATTAGTTGTGGAAAAAAAGACACCTAGGTATTTACATGTCAAACTTACACTCCTACAGTTTGTGTAACACCTGCTCCAAATTCCTTTCTCTTTGGACATCTACTTTGGAAAGTGACCTGTCTAAAGCCATGGTCAGTACTTGGAAAAGCTATCTATCCTTCAAGGAACCATGTATTTATTCAGTGTCCAATTAGTGTCAACCTGAAGAACATTTATGCAAACTTGGTCAGGACTAAAAATAACTAATTGTAGCTCATCTAGCCAAATGCTGGGAAAGGTTGGAATTTATGTCCAATACATGGTCTGATTTTTCTAACTTTGCAAGAAGAAATAAAAATGCAGTACATGTAAAAGCAAAGGAAGTCTGGAGAACAGCTGACTACAAACTATTATTTATCAAGTCCAAAACTCAGGGTAGATGTTTCAAGATCTCAAAGATACAAAAATTCTTTTAATTTAAAATTTCATATTTTGCCTTCAAAATCCAGCACTCTACCAGCTGTCTACCAGGGAATACACAGAATTGCTCAATTCTATTGAACTATCTTCAGGACCAGGCATTTTCATCTTTCCTTCAATGTAAATCTACGTTAAAGGGGAGATGAAACACAGACAACTCCAAAGGAAGGCGGAGAGGGAGAATAAAAGAGCAAAAGCTCCTAGTTGGAAAAAAAGAGCTATATCTAAAAAACGTATTTCTATTAGTTAAAAGAACAAGGAAGAGACTTCTGGGCAAGGCCTGGCAAGACAAGAGGAGTATGCTACTTGAACAAACTGATAGAGAAGACAGAGATTCAGGAATGGCCCCAGAGTAGCGGCTTTGAGAATCTGGGGAGTGAAAGGGTAAAAAGGAAGGAGGGGAAGGAGGGAAGGGAAAGGTTGCTGGAGACACTGGAGAAATTAGGGAAGCACTTGAATATTAAAAATACACTCATATGATATAGTTCATGGTTTAATTTCTAACTTTTTTAGTTTTGTAAACCCCTCCCCCAACCCCCTTTGTGTTACTTCGTATACTTTTTTCCCCTCTTTCATATGGTACTAAGAGCTACCCAAATGAAACAAGTAATTCTCCTCCAACAGTTAATTCAAATAAGTACTATACTTTAAGAAATCTTCTGAACACTTTCAACATAAAACAGAGTTTAAAACAGCCACAGCTGTGACATTTCAAAAATCAGTTTGGGGGACTGGTATCCTAATCAAGGTGAAAGTCTCTTCAGCAGGTATGATATCAAGACTGCCTAGACACTGGAGTAACTCCAAAGGGCGAACTTCATTTCCAAAAGATGTTTGTCTTTTTCCTTGCTAAGGATTTAGGTCTTACACTGCATGTACAAAATTATAAGATGAGCTTATAAAGGCCTACTGCAGCATTCTGAAGAGAACTAAAGTCAAATTCATGCCATGTCCTTGAACATCATCATCTTAATTTCAGAATTGCTCTTTCCCAAAAGCTCCCTATGAGCTCCTGTAACATAACTTTACCCTCCCAAGTGTTAGCTACTATTGTCATTCCAAAACAACTACAAAGGAACAGAAAAGTAAATTTAAGTTACAGATAGATTTTCCCTGGGCGTTCAATTTAATGGTACAACCCCAAATTAGATCCTACTACCCAAAATATGCTACTTGAGTTTTTGCAAGGATATGATAAAGGGACAATTTGAGGTCATTCTCCCTAGCAACACACAACAACAAACATGACTTTCCCTGTGCAGCACTGATTTTATGATTAAATAAATTTATCAAAAAAACTTTTTTCTTTATTATAATATCCAACCGATAAGCAAACCAATTCTAATTCACAGCTCCATTCCAGGTGTGAACAAACACACGGATAGCAAAACTTATGCTTCCTCAATCTAATTGCTTCTTATTTCCAAGAAAAGGCAGTCTGGGAGACTGAAAATGCCACAAAAGCAAAAATGACACAGTGTTTAAAAAGAAATACCCCACAGTCAATATACTGGAAGCCATCTCTGAATCATCATTGCCCATCAGGTTTCCAGATATCCTTTCCAACCTCCTCTAGCAGAATTCCTATCTGCCAAGCCTGTCAATGGGAAACAGATTCTCCTTTTGTCCTTTAGGATTCAAGAGTTATTCACCTATCTATTTGCTGGTATAATAAAATCAAAATATGGGTTGAGAAACTTACCACAAGACCAACTTTAAAAGATTAGTAGGGAGGCTAGCAACAGTTTCTATGTTATTAATCCAATCAGACAGGTTTATGCCTGTCATCTTTGCCCAGATTTGAACTCCTGTTACCCAAGAGAATAGGAATTGGTCATGCAGGAAGAAATGCTTAACTGTACAGTATTATTTGCTTGTGGCTCAGCAAGCAGTTAACCACACATTGTGAAACTCTGCCAAGATGTCCTCCTACAACAAAGAAACTTTAAAAAAAAAATAATGAAGACAACACAAACACAATCAATAACTGGCAGATTTTGGATGGAACACTATTTACCTACTATTCGTTCTTAAAATAGAAACCAGTATTTTTACAGGTTTTTAGGACTGATTTAAATGAAAAGACCTTTTCCGCTTGCCTTAATGTACAATTATAATCAGCTTGCCAATTGCAGTATCTATTTATCTCTAAGTTACTGAGATATTCTGCCAGGGGTCAAGGCTCAAAAATACACTGAACTATTAGAAACATCTTTTTCATGGTGGAAAGAAATGTACTTCTGCACATCCTGAATTTTTTATTTCTTTTTCTTTAGAGCACACTGCTCAAATGACAACAGTGGAGATGCTAGAGGAACCTGTATCACATGTCAGTGCACCTAAATGAGTATAGCCTCAAGACAGCCTATATAGCTAAGGCAGGGCAGTGATTAAGGAGGATCACTATGTGGGAAGACATTTTAGGTACAAAATTTGACCATAACAGAAAGAGACCATATTTCTAAGCCTAGCAACATTTATGTGGTACACACTGAGATTATCAAAGGGAGTCTCTATTTGGTTCTAGTTTCCTAATCATGAAATCTTTCTGACACACACGGATACATTCACACATCCTGACAATATTTAGTACTAACTTATCCCAGAAGGGTACCAAGAAGATAAACACATTAAAGTTTGTGAAAAACTTACAGATATTCAGATTAAAAGACTGTAAAACATTTTATCAGTGGAATAGCACTAAGAAAATTGTGTATACTGTATTCCTTGCATCATTTCAAATCAAGCTTAGACAAAATGAGTGAAGATTTAACAAAAAAATCCCTGCTGGTATGACTGTAATTGAGACATTTGAGGGATGTCCTCTTGTCAAAAATAAGAAAAAGAAAATGTTTGTATGTTAAACATGAGCTACAGTTGCCAATTTGACCAGCTCAGAAATGCGAGTTCTCCTTTAGTCCCCAAAAGAACAATGAGAGGTTACTGCGGTAGAAGACTCTCCCACAAATCATCTTGGTTTCATTCTGTTGCTTAAGAAAATAATTTCATGGCACCAGGTATTAAAGGACTGTGCATGTGCAGTACAAACATAACCTGTCCAAGATAACTGAGGAAGAATAAAAGAAAACATATATGTATAAAAATGACCCCCACCTGAAACCGTCTCCTTTAATAGGCCAGTTGCACAAAACACGCTGCTGCTACAAGGCCTCAGCACAGTATTCCTATAAATCCTGAACACCCCTACATCTTGACTTTAAAGGGAGTCAGCTGTAGGACCTTGTTATATATTAATTAATAAAAAACAGGGAGTTGCCTTGGTGAAAAGTAAACAACATTCCAGTTGCACAGAGTCTGATGTAACATGGGTGGTTGCATATAGACTCTACCATTAAACTATTAAACAAAATATGCTGAACAGATTGGTACATGAACAAAAATAGAATGCTAGACTTTCATAGCATTAGTATAACAAACAAAACCAGGGTAAATCTATCCTTTTTCCTAGCATTTTAAGTGTGCTCGGTTGTACATAGAAAGTACTCAGCAATGCCAGTTGCACTGCCAAGATCATTCATTGCTAGTGACTAGTGGTTCTATTTGAGGGTTGGCTGGTTTATTTTTTTTTGATTTTGCTGTAGTATATGAAATTTAAGAAAGGAAAATACAAATTATTATTTGTGTATTGGAAAGAGACTAGAAGCCTTCAGCATACAGAGTTAAAAAGACAATGTTAAAGAGATTTCCCTGTATTATGTGCCTTGATGTGGCAAGGCATACCACCACCCATTATATTGACCCAAATTCTTTGATTTTTGGCCCCTTACTGCCCTATGCTGCTCTAAATTATGTCACATACCAGCTAGTCCCAAAGGACCATGCATTGGTGATAACTGTCAGAATGCGGCAAACTCATGCCCTCGTTCCTCACGCCATCCCTTTACTGTGTCAGCAGTGAGATGGGAACTTCATTTAACTTTATACCAGCTCATCATGACATCCAGCCAGAGGAAACCCTAGCTAGCAATACATCCTTAAGACCTCACCCTTCCATGTTGCTGGAGAAGCATGATGAGACTAACTAAAAAAAGCTTAATTTATGGGGGAAGCAAGTGGTGTTGACACAGCTTCTGTTGTTGATTCAGAGTTGAAATGGAAGAATGGTAGTTCAAGGGTGAAGAGTACCTTGCTTCCACACCACCGTGATAAATGGCATACCATTAACGACATTGTATAATACTGCTACAATAAACTGCACAGCTTCAATCCAGAGGGACCTTTATGATCTGAAGGACTGGACCAACTGAGGCCTTGGGATGCTCAGACGGGACTTTTGGAGGAACTCCTCCCCTAAGGCAGGTAGCAGAGCAGCAGATCATTTTCTCAGGGAGGCTGTAGAATCTCCACTGTGGGGAGCATTCAAGATGCGGCCAGACAAAAGCCTGGCTACACAAAATCTGAGCTTGTGCTGGCGGTAGTCCCGTGCCAAGCAGGAAGCTGGGCTGGATGATTCAGAGTTCCTTTCCAACAAAGAGCTCTACAACTCTGATGTGAGATCTGCCACCTAATTACTCCAAATTAATTTTCTGCAAAAACACTGTAGCTACCATAGGTTAAGGAACTTGATGTATTTTATAAATTGATGTGACCTCCAAAATTTTAACGTAATACTAGAAAAACAAAATCAGTAAAGAAATTCATGGTACTGAGAAATATGATCCCTGTTACTGCTGAGACGTGCTCTAATTAGAATACTGTCATGAAGGGGAAAAAAGATTGTTAAATTATATGTAATCCAGGTTTTGACAAATACAATATAATGGAATTTTTTTTGCTTTCACTGTTGCATAAAAATCCTGAAGTTTTTGCTCCTTTTATAAATGGAAGCAATTAATTGTAAAGAGAAATAATGTTAAAAGAGATGTAAAATAAACATTTTTAAGTGTTACAAAAAAGTTAATGTTAAAATGTTTTAAAATAAACAGAGCAAAGGCACTGAAATCGTAGACAACACTAAATGACTGTTCTGGACGTGCACCGATTCTGTGTGCCAAGACAATTAAAAGGGCTGTTAGATCTTTGTTGTCATTGATCAAACAGTGCCTAAACTTTCAACAGGACTTCCTTTGTCGTGATATATGTTCATCATTCAACTCTCCTTGCAGTTTCTATGTCAACTGCAGGAAAAACTGCTACCCGACGTGCAAAAAAACAGAGGCTCACTTCTTGAAAATGAAACACATTTTCAGAGATGTGTGCAGAGATAAAAACAAACAGCCAAAACAAAAACCAGAAAATAGAGATGGAACTTAAAGAAAAAAAAAAAATTAAGGCGGCAGTAAAAGAAACTTAAGTAGTAGGTAAGTGAACAAATACAAGAGTACCAACTGAAAACAACAAGATTTGAGGTGGTAAGAAGCAAGTTATACAGTCCTCATTACAGCTGCGAAAGAAACACAGACAATCTTCAAGCAATGGAACAAGTTAAGAGGATCACAATGTAATTACACATACCTGTGATCTAATGATCTTACCATTACAGTGTAAAAGGAAAAAAAAAAAAAAACACAAATATCTGGGAAGTCAACCAAAAACATGACCTGAAGGAATTACCTCCACAAAATGTCCCAGAAAGTCCTACTTGCCCCAGAGAGGAAGGCTAGGGAAGAGCAGCAGGCAGCTGCTGCTGAAGTACATGCAACCTCCCAGAACAGAGGTTGCACAGCTGTTTGGGTTACTATCAAAGGCAACCACGAAGAAAGGAAAAGGAAAGCAAGCAGCAGCCATGCTGAAGAGCAGAATTACTTTGCATGCAGTACTTAACATACGGAATAAACAGTACTGAGGCAACACAAGGGAACAATTAGTCTAAATGGTTTTGTAAATATCTTGGACAAATACCAGAAGAGAAGAATACTGAGGAAGACACTAATTCAGGGGAGGGAAGGGGCCTAGATGGCTTTTCTGGCCTCCTTTTGTCCTTATGTACCCTGTATTTATATTTGAATGCTTGCATTAGCCAGCATATAGGCTATTTAAGGTCAGGAAAGCATTGCAGTAGCATAGCTGCCTCCAGCAAGTAGTGCTTGACATCACTAAACCACACAGAAGAGGACAGCCCTTTTATTGGCTTCAACAGCAAATATCTGCAAGCAGAATTGTTTCGCTCTATTTGTACAGGTTTTTCCACTGCACTGTGGTGTCTGCAACTTTGGTACTAACAGAGTTTTGTCCACTGAAATTGTTAAATACCTGAAGTTTCCTCCTTGTGTATTTTCAGTGGCCCCTGACCAGAAACCAGCTCAAAGAATTTAGTTTTAAAATCCAATGAAAAAGAATCTATATTTTAATATTCTAAAGTTTCAGTTCTTGCCAAATTTAACTTGTCTTCCTCCGTGGGATGTTTGACACATACGCACATATTAAATATCACAGGTGGGATCAGTGATTTAAATTCTATAATATTCTTTTGTCGACACACATGTATGTTTTCCAAACTATACAGAAAGAACTCCCAATTTTTCTTCCATTAACACATCGGCTATATGATTTCTAGAAATCATGAAAGACAGGAATGGTTTATAACCCCACTGAAAGGAAAAGACTTCAAAACACTGCTACCCCATGTCACGTTTGATAAATGTCTTAAATAAGGATTTCCAAATTTTCTTAGCTAGATATATCAATTACTGCACAAAAAAGAATCCCACAAACCCGAAAAACCAAAATTATGCAAGGCAGGTGTGCCTCACAGTGTACACCAGAGTTTTGGCTCTTGATCATCCAAATCAAAGACCTGTTGGAAGCACACAATTTCCTCCCTATCCAAGTGCCCGGGGTTTCTTCCAATGAAAATCAGGGTGGGAAGTGGGATGTTGAACATTCAGGTCATCTTCTGACACCAGTTTTGAATTTGACCAGGGTGCAAACCTCAGAGGTGGGTCCCACAGTTTAGCTGTAGCCTGTGACAGCTCAAAGACAACAGACGAATTCACTGATTTGCAGTGAAAGAGAGCAGGGAGCAGCAATACTCATTTGACATACAGAAGAGGACAGGTACAAGAATACTTCTTGTTGATTGAAGGGGGGGGAAAAAAAAGCTTCTTTAAACATAAAAGGAGTATGCAACTCCTTGGCTTTAAGGTGGCCCACAGGCCAACTCCAACTACCTCTGTGTGTTTCTTCCAGGTTGCAGATTAATCAGGTCCTGCTAGTCCTTAAGAAGTGCTGGCTGTAGAGGAATGAAAGATGTAAAATGTAGAGGATTCACATTAAGCTCTGCTCTGTACAATTATGTTTTTGGCTGTTTCTGCTTTCTACAAAGATCAGCTTACATGTTTTTCAAAAAGCACAAAATACAGCAACTCCTTTCCATTTAAAGTATTACTTTTCTAAGTTGCCTACAATCTGCACTTTCATTTAAAGAAAGCTGAAGTTTAATATAGTTACAGGATGCCTGTGTTGGGTTTACAGTTCAACAAATCCTTGTGATTTTTTAAGGGGATTCTCCAGAGAAAAGCTCCTAGGAAAGAAGTTCTCAGTATTTCTGAAGGGGCACTTGTTATCTAGTAAAAGACTATTCAACAAAAAGTCTCACACTTGGGAATATGTCTTTTACACATATTCTCCAGGTAGGTCCAATGTGCAAATGCTGAAAGGAAAGGGGTTCTTAGCTAACATTCACACGAGCCAAGTAGCTCATGTAGTTAAGTAGTGGGATAGACTGTGACTGCCTCATATGCCTTAAATAAAATCAGCAATACAATAAATCACTTTATTAATAATTAGGGAAAAGAAAACCCCCAGAAACCCAGTAGTCATGTTGCAAAAATCAGCCGCTATTTATTTTGGGGAAATGGCATCTTCCTACAACAGATTATTAAGGAGGTACTAAAGCTCCTTTCAAGAAGACATTAAGCTTAAAATGCCACTGATTACTGGCAGGAAAGAGGAAGGCAGAAGGCTAAGAAAACTGAGAGGTGGTAGCTAGTCCTACCGTGGGGTCAGGAAGCTTATGGGAAAAAGGCAGGTCACTGGGGGAATGAGCCCTTCTGTCGGTCTTGAAGGACACACCTCAGTCCTTTCTTTTGATCACACAGACAACAGGCTAGTCTCCCTCCTGCTCATCAGATTCCCTGCAGGGCTGTTCCTCTGCCATCCTCCTCAATCCATGCTCCCTGTGCCACAACGTTCCCTGCCGAAATGCCAGCAACATGGTTCCTGGTGGGTGCTGCCAGCTCTCCCCAATTGAGGGGGAAGAACACAACATAGGCGATCAAAACTGAGGTCTTTCACATACAACTTAATTCTGCGTTTCACATTTTTTAGAGGCTTTATCTGAAAATCCTAAACTCTTCACTTCCAAGTGGTCAGAGATTTGTACCTATTGAACATGACCATCTGGAAGCAAGCATTAAAGAGTAGCCGACTTTTTGTTAACTGTTTAAAATAATAAAATAGGAAAAGTCTGAAGACAGAACACTAAAATGTGCAGATCGCAATTAGTGTGAAGTTCTCTGAAAACAAATGACTTAGTCACCATATTCAGAAAGCAAGCCACATATCCCAAATATGCAAAAATCAGCTTCAGTGAAGTGTACTCTGTTAAAATATAGTATCACGTTCTGTAGTGGTGGGTTTGGATTTATATCAAAAACTGGGAAAAATACCCACGCGGCAACAAAAGCAGGTTCAAAGTGTACTCTAGGAAATTTGAGTTTTCATAACTGTTGAGTAAATGTGCCTTTCTATACTCACTGCATTTGCTGCCAAGACAAATTCTAATTAACTCATTGTAACTACTGTTTGTCAGTTTTGGTAATTAATTAATACCCAGTCAGAATGGATGCAGCTGAATAGCTAAAGCTTAACTTCGAGTTGAAAGAAAACCCCTCAATGACCTGCTCATGTGATTACATTTAAGGATAAATTGCCAGAAGTCTCAGACTTGTCAGATAATTTTTAAATTTGATGCAGTCAGTAACTTCGAAGCACTTTTCTTCTGCAAGAGCTATTTCATTCCAAGCAGACAGTCTGCGGAATTATGTATGTTTAACAGAGAAACTACTGCTTCAATTGTGATTTCCCAGCAACTCTGTATTTAATTGTTGTTTTTTAAAGTAGTATTTAACAACAGAACATTATCCATCAAATCACAATTAACTTAGTCCTAGACAAACTCCAAGATAAGTTTCCCTATGTATAAATTTTACAGTTCAGATAAGACCTGATTTTTTCATTGCATTTTCAAGAAACACTTAGTTCAGAATTTTTTAGGTTAACATTTAACGCTGGTTACCAGACCCTCCTGCTTGCTTTATTACTGCCGTATCACAAGCCATAGAATAAAAAACGATGACACTTGTTTCAAATTTCTCTGGTCAGCCTAACTAATTTTATGGAAAACACTTCAAGGAGTTCAAGCTGGCCCTACAGTTGGCCCACACAGTTCTTTAGAACAAAAGGTCCTCCATAAAAACCCCCAAAGATTCCTATTAATTCTTAGGTATGAAAAAAATCCTGCCATCTGTGACAGACACAGGTCAGTACTAACATGGATTGATTCTGTTCAGCAGGCATCCTTTCTCTTACAAAAACATTTCAGGAAAGGAAGGTGAAATCTGCTGTGTGTGCTCTAATGTCTTGGGGAAATATCTGAGAAAGGCACTTCAGTACTGCACCAGGGATGTCAGAATAGGAATAAAAATACCCTCCAACCCCCAAAACTGTAAGAACAACATAGGCAATAAAAACCCCAAAAACATTTGATGTATCAAAAGAAGAGGTTTTGTAAAACTAAAATTAATTTCAGTAGCAAAGTAAACACAATCTAAGAAAATAATAATAAAAAAAATCCCTATTGCAAATACAGGGGAAGATTTCAAAAGTACTAAGTACTGGCCTAGCTAGTAACTGAGATGACAGTAATTTTCAATGTCATTGCCAGAATTAGTTTTGACTAATTAAAAGTGCTTCTGACAATCTCACTGTACAAAGATACAAGTCTAAACATATGGGCAACAGTAAAGAACCAAGAACACCTTTATGTATAACACTGTCTGATGTCCTAAAGAAAAATTACTTGTTCCCTTTTTGCTTCATTATCACTCTTTGTAGGAGGGTAAACATATCTAGAAGCAGTGATACCACAGTAAAAATGCTGAGGAGGATATTTTAGAAGAGTACAGCTTTACAACAGTACTTAGAAATGCCTATGTTGAAACAGGGATTATTACAATGAAACATGGTATACTCACAGTACATGACAACATAACATGAAACAGAATTGTATGTTTAATTAGGGTAGCTTGAAATAAACTATATATACACAAGTGAAAAAATGCAACACCTTAATGGAAAGGTTTGTATCTAAAGGAAACAAATATGTTTAAAACTAGTGAAATTTCTGTAGACCATTCCACTCTAGTCAGGAGTATGTAAAGGAAGGGAGTTGGAGA
The DNA here is from genome assembly GCF_900496995.4 of Aquila chrysaetos chrysaetos. NCBI lineage: Eukaryota > Metazoa > Chordata > Aves > Accipitriformes > Accipitridae > Aquila > Aquila chrysaetos. The sequence goes on from NC_044016.1 coordinate 18,023,070, forward strand.
GGGCTGTCTTGAATCATGTTTCCCTTTTCTTTTGTAATTTCTTATTAATTTCTCTACTATACAAGAAAATCCTTTAAGGGATACACATGCACTTGACACAGCATGTGAAAATACTCCTTCCACCATCAGGTTACAGAACCTTAAGCATACAGGCTAACACTCTAGAGAGAAACCTGACAAAACCTCCAGGAAGACACAAACCCTTCCCAACATTCAACTCCAAGTTTTGCTCTGAGACTCGAGGCAACACTGACCTCTGGATTGCCACAAAGCGTATGTCAGACAAAAAAATGCCCCTTATGTCCTATACAGAGAAACTGGTACCTCATTACCTAGCAACAAAATCAGTCCCACCAAACTGCGTCAAGTATGTCATATCTCAATGATTAGGTCTAATAGCTTAGTCTCTTAACTGAAAGAAAACCATCTTAAAAATCTCACTAACTGAACCTTTTAAGGACAGCATTAACATATCCAGCATTAAAGCACCATTTAGATAATGGACACATAATCTTAGTTCTTCTACAACTATTTTCACTAATTGTTCTGTATCAGCTTCAGAAAAAAAAGGAACAGCCAGTACAGTTGAACGCCCGGGACAGAAGTACAAGTCAATCTGTTTTGAATGTCAATCCCAGTCTACCCTGATCTCTTCTGAAGCTGTCAACAGGCCATCAAAAGGTAGCTGCAGAAAACCAGATGATTTTTAGGACACAGGAAGAATTGCAAAGGAGAGCTAGACTGGAAATCCGGTTACAGTATTGCCTACAGTTTCAGAAGATTTGGATGATGGGGACACAGCACATACAACAAGCAGGAGGTATAGCTGACTCACTGGCCAGGCATTGCGTAGAGGCACGACCAAACTAGGCTTAATGGAAGAGAAAGCCCTGCAAAGCTACAGTAATTCCTGCTTCCCATGTCTGCAAAAATGCTCTGGGATTTGAAGAGGTCGTGGACTGTCTTGGCTGTCTACTAACAATTCTCTACTGAAATCATCAACTCAGATGAATAAGCACATTGTAATATGCCAAATAGAAGACCTTCTTACTTCTGTCTTCTACAAAGACAAACATATAAAAAGGCCTAAACATGACCACTCATTTAGAGCCTGTGTATTCATAACCATTCTGAAACAGCAGGCTTCAACCAGTGATGTGCACTCAGCAGTATGGCATACCAATTTTAAAGGTGAAGCCCTTCACAGCACCCCTGCATCTCAAACATAGCGAGAGGTGGTACCTGGCAGTAAATGGATAATATTCCACAGTTTTCCTCCTCCAACTCCTAACAAAAAGGACAGGTAAAAGATAAGAAACACCTTAGAGCAAATACATGTGTTTAATTTTCTCTTCTATTTTTTTTTTCCATCAGTGAAAAACATACAGAAACATTCAAAGTCTAAGAGTTCAGACCAGGTTCTTGTTACTCTCCCCTGTCTGTATGGGAAGGTTAAATGCAGTCACCAAACTCTGCATACCACCCTCAGTCACGAAGAACCCTCTGGCACAGCTCCCAGACCAGTAAAAAACAACCATTTCAGTCCCCAAAGCATGGAGCCTGATCCATTTAAGCAAAACAAGTTCTACTGACAGCTGGTTTTCTTAGCATATTCACATCCACATATTTATCAGAGAAAAGCCCTCCAGGACAACACTGTTTATTGCAGCATTATTTCTGTGAATCCAGGGAACACAGCATTCACTGAGCAACAGTGTTTCTACCCTTATATCTTTTTTTCTTAAAATGCGAACCAAGACAAACCCGTTTTTATTTTCTTTAGCATGGATGACTCATGAAAGAAAAAAAACCCCACAAACATACATTAATTTTTTTTTTTAAAAACCCACTTCTGATCCACATTCATGTGTACTACGCTGACACACATTTTAAGAATTAATATAGAAATTAGCCGTTCAATCTCGCACTGACTCCTTGGATTTAGAGACTAGTGACTTTTAATAAACGGAAACCAAAGATATGATGGATACTTTTATTACAAATTTCCTTTCCATATGAGTATCTAGTACACTTTCACTAGAAAGATAATTTTGAGCAAGCAAGATGCTTTCTACTGACAGGTTTAGAGACATTATGAATAATGCATGGAAATGCAGAGACATAAGGGGTAAATAAATATCCCAGCAGCTCCTCATTGTGCAGAAGCAGCCTCAGAATATGTCTGTACCTACTTAGCAGCAGGAGATGGTCAGGTGGATGAGCAAGTGAGAGGCCTCAGGTACTAACACTGCTCAGCTCTCTGACCCTCTCCCCAAAGCACAGCAGCCGTCAGTGGGGGATGAAAAGCATCCTGCAGCCCGTCCCACGAGGAGAAGGATGAGCCAGGGACACGCACTCACAGATGCTGACTAGCACCATCCTCTCAAGTTGGGTGGTCTGTCTATGGGGTTTCCCAGGTTATCACCTCCTCCAGAAGTGTGCAGAAACTTGTTTTTATGATACTTCAGTTATGATGATAGTTTTTAAACAAAACACATATCATAAATACCCCACATTTCATTTTAACTTAATCTAATTTTTGAAATAATTAAAAACAACTGTTACTGGCATCTACCTGCTTATTGATGCAGTGCATCAGTGAAGAATAAGAACAATTCTTAAAATTATAAAATGAAAGCTTTTTTAAGTGATTGATTTCAAATTAAGGAAACATTAACTAGAAATTGTTGTTAACGTGTTTTGAACAATTAGTATTTTAGGGAATGTTTTTAAACTATCAAATTTTAATGAAAGAATTAAACCAGGTATAATTATGAATAATTATTGCTGAGATTTTTATAAACTAACACAAATGCTCCTCATCCCTAAGTGTGGGATTTTTTTTTTACTGTAAGAACTGGACTGGACACTCTTACAGCCAGATACCACACCACACAAGTCAATGGAACACCGATATTGACTCCAATGAGCCACAGCACTTCTCTGCTGCATTTTTACCCCCTGCTTTAATATGTGAGCTTTTTCAAGCCAACCAATGTACTAACGTCTTGGCCCCAAACCATAAAAAGTGGACATTTCCCTCATTTTGCAAATCTCTCTTCCAGAGTCTATGACAAAGAGCAGTCAAAGTCTCACTAGTATTATGTTTACATCCACCTCAAAATAGAGCAAATGTGCTTTACAATAACCCTTCAAAGCAAAAATGCTATATTCATATTGCTAGGGCTCAAATTCGCTGACAAGATCTGTGGGTATGTATCATTTTTAGAAAATGCAATGTGGGAATGCATGTTTATATAGTAGAGCACAAAAGCAATGAAACCTCTTGGGAAAGCAGGAGATAACTCCTGTTACACAAATAGGCCCTTTGCTCTTATTTCTCTACAAAGCTGAAACATTTGTATCTGAAAATGTTTCTTCATACCTCAGGAAAAATGCTGTTCCTGTTTGCTCATTCTTCCTAAGGTGAACAGAGTTTAGTATTAGCAAAATAATTGTGGGAATTTGGTATTTTTCCTGTTTTGTTGAGTACTTGGGAATGTTATGTTGGGAACTGTCAACTACTACTTACTCCACCTCAAAATCTGCTGCATTAAAAAAATACACTAGTGATTTGCTTCCATGGCTTTTGTAGATGCAATTACTGTTAGCAGCAGGAAAGAACTTTTATAAGCAGAACACAATTCAAATGTAACATGCCATGGCCTCAAAGTCATTAAACTAATCCTCAGGGCTTCTTGAGGCTTCTTGTATTTTTGGCAAAAAGTATAAAGAAGTATGCATTGTTGCTTCAGTTCCCAAACATTGGGAAGTTAACTATCTAGACTGTCAGTCCCTGCTAAACAGAGCAGAGATTGGTTTTGGGAAAGAACAAGAGACAACCACATCTCTGTTATTAAAGCGCAATCAAACAAACATTGAAAATGTACCCATACATTTTTCCATGGCACATAAAATGTAGCCAGTAGAATAAAGTAAGGTGCAACAGCTCACACGCAACTCTGGTATTATGGATTACCAGTATCTAGATACTATGATGAATACCATACAAATGCATGAGCACAGATTGAGTTAGACGAGTTAAGTATCTCAACTTCGATACAGAGATAACATGACACGTGTGGCATGGAACTCCAGGGTTTACTGGCATGATTTTAACATGCTATAGATGACAAAGCCATAAATATGCCACACATGTCAGATACGTACTAACACCACTCAAATATCTTTCTGCTATATTGCTCTACAACATACATCTAAAATCAGATATTCTCTAGGGCACTGACAGAAAATGCAATACTTTTAGGAAGACAAAGTGTTCCTTCATATTGCTATTCTGCTTGGTATCAAGAGGTTAACATCTTTCTAAAGATACTATTGAAAGGGGGAAAATAACCAATGTATTCTATAGCACACGAGTCATTTAGACAGACATACCTGGGTGGCCTGAAATACACTTAATCAACTTGTGACTAGAGCTGAAAATACAATGGAAGCTAATGACAGCCCATTTGCTTTTAACAGCAGCTGAGCAGAAGAATCCTTTGGATGGAAGGACAATTACATGTCTGACTACAATTATTCCTTCAGCTCGTGCTGACAAAAAGTAGTGAATTGATAAAAAATATGAAAATGTAAAAGCTGCTAAATATATTGTGTGTGTGTTCGCACGTGCATGTGTAACCTACATTTTCTTAAGTAAAATATCTGGGATGCCTTATGCCTGTATCTAAATCAAATCTTGGTTTTTGTTTTTTTTAAATTGCATCCAATAGTTTATCCAGACCAATGCCCTGCTGAGAAAAATGTCAAGATATCACGTTCCTTCATTCACGCAAACTTTATCACTGAGTTATTATAAAACTGTGGTAGTCAGTATTTCCCATCTTTTCTTCTCTACCCAGAAGTGTCATCACCAGTTCAGAGGAAAGCCACTGCAGTATTAACCAGAAAAGCAAAGCATCACTGAAACAATGCTAGAGCAGTTTGACTGTTGTATACCTGAACAGTCTAATGTAGTTAATTTTTTGAAGCAGACATTACAAGACTGAGATACTGAAGGGAAGGAGGAGCATTAAGACATTCTTAATTCCAGAAATGGAAGAAGAGAAATTTCATGAAAGCAGACTGATTTCTAATCCTCACCCTTCCATTTTAGGAGCAGAAATTTGTTTCTCAGCAAATCTGTTTGCCAACTGGTAAACAGATCAGTAAGGTTCAACAATCTTAAAATGAAATATTCAGATATTCTCCTGAAAAAAGTAACTTACTAAAGCTGAAAATTCCTAAAACACAATTAATAAAGCCCTTTAGCTTCTACAACAATACTTTATTCAAATGTGTTAAGTTTATACAGTGAACTTACCTTCCCAAAAGAAATTAAAGATTCCCCCACAAAAAATATCAGTATGCTGTACCGTAAGAGGCACTCAAAATATACTGCTACAGGAAAACACAGCATAGTTTTCATAGACTATGATGCTACAAGAATACCACATGTAGCCAGTGATGACTTTTCTTCATATGAGGTCCAGCCATAGATACAGAACTAGCCAAAAGAAGACCTGTCATTTCTCCACCGCACACACGCTTGCAGTAATCACTATGACTTTAAGCAATTTAAAGCAATAGCATGTTATCACCCAGCCAACATTTCTCACATATATCAGGAAAAAATCGAAAAGTTCAGAGATGAAGTAGAATCAAAACACCAGAAAAAACCTGTCTCACTCACTGTTCAATACGTGGGGAGAGGTACAGCTTAGGAAAAACCTGAGTAGCTTCCGCATCCTCAAAACTAACGGAGAGAAGTGCAACATCTTCTCCAGGATCTTCATTCACATCCTGTACATAAAAAATAATAAATATAAAATGGGAAATAACAAACTGAATACTGATAAGCTTACAGATAACTAATAAGTCAAACACCAATTCATTTAGTAGACGCTTAAGTGGGGAATCTGAAGTGTAACCATCGAAAAATAGGCCTGGTATTGCCCTGGTATGCTCTGTCCCACAAGCAGCTGTGAGGAAGGAACATGCAAACCACTTAAACACTGTTAGGAGACCCTGCCCTATCTGGGGAGAAAAAAAAAAGTGACCGCTGAGTGGTTTCAGGAAGACAGTCTTGTGCCATTTGAAGCTTTGGCAGGACTGAAACTGTCAGCATCCAGAGAGACTAGCTGCATACCAGCTATTAACGTGCAGAACAAAACATGCCAAGAAACTTAGTGATAAACTGCAGGGAAGAATGGGTCTTAAAAGCCTAATTGTCTCAGATGAAAAATGAGACAGAGCTGACTCTTCTCAAATTCTGCCTTGGTGTGCAGCTCTTTTCTGACAGCTGAAAGAAAAGTGTACTCTTGGAAATGCCTATAAAAAGGTCACAAGCACATTATGGCTTCACAAGCACACTATGGCTAGAAATCAGAACACAGTTTTAACCTGAAGTTGCAGGACAACACTCCATATGAGTGGTGAGGACAAAACCTAGCTGCTGTCCTGTTGGGGTATGATCAGTTTATGGATGGGATTATATGGCATGGTTGCCTGTAACAGCAACAGACAGGATCTCGTGACCCACTATGTTCCCTTCAGCTTTATGTTTCCAAATGGTACTATCATCTACAGTAGAAGAACCAGCACAGATTACAAAACCTTTTTCAACAAGACAAACAACAACAAAAAATACCCAAGAGGGCAATCTTCCCCCAGCCTTTTCCCCAGTATTTCATATATTTCCATCATTAAGGAAAAAATTAAATAAGGAACAGCTTTCACTCCTGAAGGGGAGTATGGCATTAACTGGCTTTTTCCCATTAATTTGCTAATTGTCAATCAAACAAAAGGAACTATTAAGACACATTAAGTAGTAATGCTAATGATTTAAAAGGTTTTATTTTAATGGGCATTCTTCAAGAGATTACAAGTACATATAATACATTCATTCGTGTACGTATACAGTTCTTCCGAGACTCTGTTCTTTTGTTTCTAATTCTTTTCAAATAATTTGTTTTTTACAGAATAGAACCTACATGCATTTTACAAGCTACATGGACAAAACCAAACATATTTAATCTTGCATTTAGTATTAGTGCTTAAGTTGATGTGCACACACAGATTGACACCACGCATAAGACCAGTTTCTAGAATACCATCCAAGTGCTTACTGATCAAAGAAAATCAAAACAAGGAAGAAAAAAATAAGAACCCCAAAACAGATTAGGTGGACACCACTACAGCATCCATTAACCCATACAGTAATATTACGTTGTATTTTCTACACTCACTAGTGGCTTCTTTAATATAAAGACTCATGCCAGGTAAAAAAAAAAACAAACCACATAACGACATAAATCATCACGGTATCTTTGCATGTTAAGCTGCAATAAGCTGATGTGTGTAGTAAGAGCAATAAACTGAGATGTGATTTTTTTTTTTCATTTACAAAAATAACACACAACAAACACTACGGCAACTACTGTGGCCAGCACAGCACTGCATTATGTTCATACAGCTACTGTCCAATGCAAATTTGAGTAAAGAAATTGGCATTCTTCTATAACTACCACTTTTCAAATGGATGCATATTTTTGGCCCTGAGAAATGAAAACTGTAACTTAAAGACCCCCAAAACCAGCATTCCTGTAGGTTTTAAAGATGCAATGCAGTAACACCATGAAGCTGCTCAACCTTATTCCTCGGGTGGCTGCAGATTTACACAGATTTATGACAAAGTCCCTTGTATCTGACACCATACTGTTCATTCCTTTCAGACTTTGTTACTTCTATTTATGCAAGAATCTGCTTGGTAGAACTACATTCAACCATAGTATGTTTGTTACAACTGCTGTTTATAAAACCTTTTTGTTTATAAGACCTTTTTGATGTTGCCTGTGCCAGTCACAACTTAACTCCTTCAGTGATCTCTCTCCTGGTCCTCTCTACAAACCTGTTAGTGACTAGGTAAGATGATGGAACCTTGTATTACCAGGCAATGACGCTTCCCCAGAACAGGGGCCAAGATCCTTCCATTACACCAAAGCGTCCAAAGGCAAAGGTTGTTTTAATGCTTCTTATCAAACTCTGCTCAGGCAGTGTCTTCCCCTTTCCCATTTCTGCATGCGTATTTCTCTCAAAGAACAGGCCAGATTTAAACAGAACAGCAAAACAAAAATCACCTCTATTTTTATTTTTCAGTTGGCGTCAAAAGAGAGAGTGACATCCAATTGCTTTAGCAATATTATTCCCTTTTAGGAAAAAAAGAGGCTGTTGAACTAAAGTCACAACACATTTTTTAATATTAAAGTAGCCATGTTCCTTCTCATAATTTGTAGTTAACTCACAACACTTAATGTTAGAGGATTTTATTTAAAAAATTAATTTTATATTTAAGAAAAAACCTAATTTTGTAAAAATTAAGAATGGCAATTTTCCATAAACATTAGCATCCAAGGTTAGAACTGCCATATTAAAGTACCATTTCATACTCACAGAACTTTTTCCACACAACACTCTACAGAAGGTATTATTAAAATGAACTTCCACTGAACAGAGAACACATCCTGGGCCACAGGAATTTTGAGATTTAAAAACTGAATGTTTGTAAAAATGGTTGAAATCATTAGTTAAACATGTGACAATGCACACCTATTATTTTTTCCACTACAGTCTTATGCTCGATAGTAAAAAAAACCCCAAACCTCTAGCACACTGCAATTTAAAAGATCCAGCATAGATTTTCATGGTGTCTTTCTGCCATCTTGCTATCATGTTTGGTTTTTTGTTTTGTTTTGTTTTAAATAACCTTTTCCTCATTTCAGAAAACGTCCATTCAAATCAAACAGGAAAAAAAATGGTTACACCATTTAACACTGAAAATAAATAGTTTTCTTTCTCAAGAACTGCAAGGGGTTTCCTATGTTTACAGAATACTATGCACAATGTGGACTGATCCTTGACTAAACCTCCAAAGTGCTGTGGAAATGCAAAATATACATAGTAAAGCAGTGTGGTGAGAAAGGAACAAAATAAAAAAAACCCTAAAGATTTTCAACCCATAGACTTTTTTCTATTGCAGAGACCTTCTAGCAACAACTTATAAGAATAAACAAAACTTTTCACAAAGAAAAGCATAAAGAGAAAGCTCATGGTATTTTATTCTAATTTACCCTTTGTCTACTTAGCCAGTGCAGATGAAAGGTTCATTAAGTTAAGTATGTATTTTTGAAACTCAAGAACAAGAGGCCATGTGAAAATATAAACACAGCACAGAACAGATGAAAATGGAAGTTTGAAGGCATTTAGAAATTTTTTTTCCCAAAAAAACTTCAGGAAAAGACTTCAGGTATCACAAGACTCCAAACTAAAACTTAAAATCCTACTTCTAATTGTGTCGGCACTGCCTAAACAACCATTTGTTAGTGTTCATTCATATCAATCTAAATTTACATTCAAATGCATGCTTCAATGTTTACAGCTGCTCCCTTTGCAAGACACTTAATCTTTTTACAAAGTTAGTATGAGTTGTTTATTAAAATTATCATCAAACCCACTTTAAATACACCATCCAAATGGCATTGTTTTCTCGTATCCTACCTACTGTAATTGAAAACTGGGAATTTACTGGAACTGACAATTTATGAGTCAGATGGTTGATAGCCAGTCCAACCAAAACATCTGCTCTGCACAGTCACAACTGCTATAACCCACTTCCTTTTGTGCCTGGAGTCCAACCAAGTTGTACATTACAGTTCCTTTTCCTTAAAGATGCAGACTCTGGAAAATCAGTTATCACCTTTTCTTAGTTATCAACAAAGAATCACCTTGCAACCTCTGATTAGAGTATTCTTTCAAGAGGAGGTATTTCTGTATTTGGCATGCAAGTGCAATTCCCTGCACCAAATAGCAATGCATAAAGCAGTAAGTGACTGCAGTCTTATCCCAGGCAGTGGCAAGACCTGCCTTTCCATGGAAGTGGAAGACGTGGGAGGCAAGGGGGGATGAGGCTGGGAGGAAAGAGTGTGCAATGGGCCGATGCATAAACCAAGGACCTGGTATCAGGAATCTGGTTTAGCGCGATTAACTGTAAAGCAAGAATGAGAAGAAAAGAAACTTAGGATTTGGTAGAAAGGACAGGAAACGATGTGTGGGAAGAGTATTGGCATGCTTTGGGGAGGACAAGCAGCTTCTGGCCTGGGGGATGGTAGGAAATTAGACAAGGGAGCAGGACTTCTGGTAGGGCTGTTAAGTTTGTACCATAAGCATAAACAGCAATTGGTTTGGGGATAAAAGTGAGGTAAGGAAGAGCATACAAGTTGTTCAACCTACTGGATGTTCCTTTGGGTAAGGAGAGGCCACGCAGACGACTGATGTTGCAGAAGCCTCCAAACTGTATGGTCAGGACAAATCTGCTTCAGGAGATTTCCAGTCCCAGCTGATCATTCCTACCTCTTCCTGGAGGTTTCTGACCTCTCAGCTCTCACTACTGCTCAATTGTCTTTGTGGTATGACTGTAATCGAGGGGATGGAAACCTCCAGCAAACGGGGAGGGGAAGGGATTGTTTAAAACAATATAAGCAAAGGATAAATGCAATTTACAACTTCTGTGATGTGATGGGGGGCAGGGGGGAAGGTGGAATAGAAAGGCAGAATATGGATGAGAACATGGAGGACTGAGTCAGCACTGATCTTAGCATCTGCAGCCAGCTTATGACAAGTGGAAGTCTTTTAACAGACACTTACTTGAATGTGGTACCTCTCAGCCCTACCAAGTCAGTCAGCTTCACAGAAGTTGATGGTGAAATTTATATTTTGGGATCCTTTCTGGAGAAAAAAGGTCTCCAGAGGAAATGCATGAGAATAACATGCATTCAGAAAGGTAATTTACCTTGGGGTCAAACTTAACCCATGTAATTTTGCATGATACATACCTGTAATAGAACCACACTTATTAACAACTGATCAGAGAAGTGCACAACAGAATTTGTTTTTAAAGCTGAAATGTGAATTGCAGCAGAGAAGAATACACAACACTATTTACTTCACTAGTACTAATAGGCTACTTGCATCACAATGGTTAGCAAAGTTTGGCCTTTTTCCTCCAAATGACAGCATGCAATAACTTGAAGAGCAACTGTCAAATAAAACACAAGCAACTTGTACCCTTACTGCGTAGCACTTTCACTAGCCAGCTTTCAAACAAGCAGTTACATGTTCTCCCAACCTTTTTCTACGTGTAATGTTTTTTATAAAAATAACAAAACTAGGAGAAAGCAGGCTAGGGAATGTGAAGTGGCAAATGAGACTGAGAAATCTGCTTCACTCTAGGGAGAATATGTAATTATTCCAGGAAATTCTTTCTCCTGTCTTCCAGGAAACCCACCAGGTCTGATCAAGGAGTACAGATTCTTTAAACAGGATCTTTAATGAAAACAAAGGCAGTTACCTTGTGTGCACTGCCCACAGCATCACAGAGTTCCAAACACAGCCCCTGTCCCAAGGTAACGCAGCAAAACACTCGCCTCAGTCTGGGCAAAGAGTGCGTTTGAGCCCAGTATAATTCCTGCTTTAAAAGTTAGGTGAAAATCGTAGTCTGGGAACAACTTTGCGGAATCTGAAGAGCTTACTTATAAGACAAGATACTTAGTTTTCTTCATTGAAACAAATTTAAATAAATATCTACTAAGCATTAAAAAAGTATCAGCAAGACCTCCAAGTATATCTTTGGGCATCAATAATTGAACATGAAAACAGTGTTTTCTTTAAGTGTGAGTAACATCCCAGGGTTTTGTTTTGTTTTCAGTCTTTCAAATATAAACTTGAGACCTGTTTTGCCTATGCCATTTTCTTTTATTATGGTCATGGTAATGTACCACTACTTTCACAATGAGTTACTATCAGAGTTAGGTAAAGAATGCTGGTAGGAAAAGCATGAGAAAAGACAAATGGTTAAAAAGAAAGAATAACATTCTTGTCCATGAAAATACATGTTAGATTCACAACTTTCAAGATGAATGTCATTTAAGTGGATAAAAGTTAATTTATTTTGACAGCAGAAAAAGTTGGGGTGACACTTTCACCACAACAATACTGTTTGCTTAAGTCTGAAAAACACAATCTAAGAAAATGAGGCTGATTTCTTCAAAGGTCAAACCCATGATTTGGTAAGTTTGGGACTCAAATTTGAAATAAATAATCTAGGTGTGGCACAGTCTAAAATTAATATTAGGTGCAGTCTAAAATTAATATTTCTGAACTGATTCCAAGTAAGCTAAAATGTATACAAAATGATTATGTAGAAACAAGAGATACAAAGTACATTTGCAAGAGAGGATCGTTCCATCATATTGACTGAATCTTTCTAAGTCTTCACTGAAAAACTGTATTTATTAGCTATGTTTTAATGACACTACAGTAGGGGATATTTTATATTTTTAAAAGAGACTGATATGTAAGATGCTCATGATCTTAAGTTTCAATTTGTTCAATGAAACTTAAGTACAAGTGTATTAGCTCTACTTGCTCTAATATCAGGTATCACATTCAGATTAAAATAAGATTAAAACCAAAGTTTACATAGTTTGGAATGTCTCTGCAACAAACTAGAAAAAATAACACAAAACAGGGAGAAACAATATTAGGAAAGTAGATTGCAGGGAGGTATTCTCAGACTTGTTTTTTCCATACATTCACAGAAAAGTGCTTTTGTTTCCTAGGACCCCAATTTATCCAACACTACAGAGCACTGCTTAATTTTTGTTTTGTTTACTTCTATCCTAATTTCTAAGGAGAGTGGATAAGTTTTGTTAAAAACACTACAGTTTTACCATTAAAAAAGTACATTAATCTGAGATGCCCCTATTAATCTGATGAAGTTTTGTAGGCAGGAAAGAGATTCCAACACCACCATATCCTTCCTAAAACCTCAATCAAAGCAATCACCTGTCTCTGCCATCGCCAGCTGATAATGGGATGCACAAAATGTTTGGAGACTTCAAAGCTTAGTTGGTATAGGTCACCCTGCCTGTTCTTAAACAGTGAGAAGCAGTTGCACCCACCCAGACCACGCCAATGTTGCCGTGTCTTGACAAACAACTTTTCACCTTTAAATCAAGAGCACCACAAAAACAGTTGTCAAAAATCCAGATCTTATTTCTCCTACCAACAAATATTGCAATAAGGTACTTTCCATCAGTGGTGCTACTGGCGGAATAAAGGACAGCACAACCTGAGCAACAGTGTGAGAATCCAGTTGAAATCATAAGACTGAAAATTTAAATGTTTCCTTATAAGCACATATCCTACATAAATGACTATTTAAAGTTTAGTTACAAACAATGATTGACTTTTTTACAAAAAGGTTGTATGTATGGTAAATACGCTCTGAGTGCCTTAAAAAGTCATGTTAGAAAGTTATGGCTAAAACAGCAAGCAAAGTACAAGTAGTATTAAAATTAATATTTGGATTAATAACACCAGCATCCTAAATGAGGAACCATTTGGGGACAGCAAGGCAGAGAGAGTAAAGGAGGAGGCACTTTAATTAGTTCATCTAGGCTTTGCATATTAGTGACAAACATGCTGATTCTGGGCGAACACTACATTCAGTTGTATGTATTTACATGTATGTATGTATGTATTTGTGTATGGGTCTTCAGTGCACAGAAGACTTGTTTTCACCAGTGTTTTAGATGTTCTCTATTTAGAATTTTCATTTGAAATGATCAGTAATGGAGATTCAAGATTTATGTAGTGATATAATTAATTCTAGTACTGTCAGGGTTCAGGCACTCTCTGTATTACTTTGCCACGTGCCAAGATATTTCCTTGCTAACAGTCACTAAAAGATATTTCTTTCACACTTATCTCTGCATTGCTATCTACTTTTTACACTTTCAATACTGAGAAGAACTGTACTAGGAACTAAAAATGTAGATCAATACCCACCCTTTAAAGGACCCTCATGTTCAGAGACCATGAGACAAGACAACTTTTTTTTTTAGAGATATATATATATATAGTCTGAATTACTTAATATGAAATGGATTTACAATATTTCCAAGTGTAAAAATATACTTCCAATGCTCTCGGAAACAAGCAAATAGAAATAAAACCACAAAATACTTTCCATTTATATGACTTATGAAAGGTCACGTCCATGTAGTTTCTTTCTCTATAAATCTCCCAAAGCTATTAAACTGATTCCTCAACATGTAGTTATGATCCATTTTTTTAATGCAAGCCCTATGTTTTTAAGCTTGCTTTCCCAGATAAAGATCTGGGGACACGTGCAACTTGCAATTCAAATCCCTGAAAAGGATTTCAGTGAGACTCGAATCTCTCCAGTCACCTCTTCAGATGACTGGACTTTAATCTATTCAGAAAGCAGTATTTGCATTCTTCTCCCCCATTTTACTGATTTCCCATCTCTTTAAAAATAGTAATGTCATTCAGAAGCCAAAGAGCAGTTCTCATGTCCAGTGGAAAACAAGATCTGTTAATAAATGCCCAAATACTTAACTAAAGTACCAACAGATCACTAATACAGTTTGAAATAAAATAATTTTCCTGCCAAGCCAACTTTCTACTCACCAAATACAGCTTTTCTATACACAGATATTTATATTTTATATACATAAATTGCCAAAACCATAATAGATTAGTATACAGGGCTCATGACTGAAAGAAGATTCAGAGGTAACAATTATATTTGGGAAGACTATAATGTATTTGTGCAAGTAAGTATCCTAGGTACAAACCTAAGTCTTAGGAGGACAGCATGACACTAATGAGAATGTTTTTTTAAAGATAATGAAATGGTTCATTGATACAATTAATAAATCTCACAAGAAAAAAAAAGAGTAAAAGTTAAAATACTGTGAGAGTGAGAGATATCTGCAAGTATTTCTGTAACCATGTTGTGGTTGGAAGTCAGCATAAGTGTTTATTTTTAAAATCAATCCAACTTCTTAATAAAAGCCTTTCCCCCCCCCCTGCTCTCCACATATTCTTCTATGTTCCTGGTTCAGTGAATATCTCTGCAGAATCAGAAATACTATAGATTACATGGGTCACAACAAGAATGCCAGAGTAAAGCCATATTCCGAGACAGATCTTCAGTGAACCAGGAAGTACCAAGATTTCACAGATGAAAAAGTGAATAATCAAAGTCTAAGGTAAAAACAAGTGAAGTTACACTTGCTCAGTGTTCTTTCACCATTGCAGCTTAGTATTACTGACCTCATTTAAAAATATGAAATACTTTCTTTTAAAAGAAGGTGCAAATATTAAAAGTATTAACTGTGTTTAGCCAATTGCTGTTTCCCCAAGAATGACAGGAATGTTTCTTACTAAAGTCCACAGCACTTTTGATTCACAAACTGTTTATTATGCATTCCTGTTTCAAGTGTATAATATTTATATTTCTTTTTGAGAGAATTCCATTATCCCTTTGTCTCACTATTACATTTATGTCTACAGGATCTTGAAAGAGTGTGTCTGTGTGGGGCATTTTCTGCTTTGTACAAAGAATATGCAAGTTGGAGCATCCTGTCCCCTTGAGCCCTATTTACAAACATTCATCATTCCAGCAAACAATGTGCTTGGTGTAATTACGCACACAAGTGTGCATGTATACAGATGTCACAAAGAGTAAGAACCCAATCTTGGGTGGGGAGAAACGGTTCTTCCAGTAAGAAGAGAAACACAGCTTTTTTTTCTTGCATTTGCGTGAAGGTGGATCCTGCTACAGGTGTTAAGCAGGACACTGGAATGAGGGATAAAAGCTGTATTAGAAAAAAATGATGATGACATTGGTATTTCAGAGTTCACAGCTGTACTGGTATGTAAATCAGCTGCATAATGTGAAGAAAAATTCACAGGGATAGTCTCTGTTCTATATATAATAAAAAAGTCACATTCTGTGACATTCTCTGTCAAGAGAGGTCTCTGGAACTTATAGTGAGACAGTAACTCTTGTACTTCAGCATACTACTCAGGTTCAGGTTGACTCATCTGTTTTTGTTTACCTTGCCCAAGACAGTGTCTGAAACACAGGGTGTCTAGCTCAGATGTGGTCCCAATGAATTAAAGTGCTAGTTACTAGAATAATACATCACATATTTCCAGATGAAAGACTGATTCCATCACTGAGATTTCCCTCATGACTGACTCAGAAAAGATCACCAGATCTCCTCCCCTATCTGTTCCTTCAGTGCATCCATCACCAACCTGGTATGAAGGATTTGGAGAAGTATTGTTAATCCCTTTCACAGCATCTGGAGCTGTGTTTTAATGAAAAAGATATGGGTTCAACGGCCACTAATATTGATACCGCCCTTGAATTTTCAAAGTCCTTCCTGACACTTTCATATCATCTGTTCAAAGGTTCCAGGGATAATTTTCTGTAAATCTAATCCAACTGTTAATACTCTCACAATGCCCCAAATCACTTGCATATGCTCAACAGCTTCAGCACAGCATCCCAGCATGCGCAAATCAACAGAGATGATTACCCTCTGCTCTAAGTCAGATATTCAGCTTTCTGTCCATAAAACTGAGCGGTATGTTCTTTGGCAAAGAGTATGATGTCATCGGACACAAGCAAGACTTGGATCATAACAACAGGGTTTGAACTGGAACTTTCTTACCCTGTTGTATAGGAGAGAGCATTCGATAGTTTTATTTTCCCTTCTTTTTTTCTTTTCAAGAAATTAAAGACTACATTCTTTTCAGAAGCTTCCTGAAATAATGCAAGCTTGATGTTCAAACGTCACAACTGACAGGATTTGCTGGACGGTTATTCACTGGGTTCCACCCTACTGTTATGAACAGTTAGACTGGACTGACAAGACAATGGCTACTCTTCTACTTCCCACTTCTTCATAAACCTCAGTTCCCCTACTGGCATCAGTTTCAAAAGAATGTAGTCCTTCATTTGTATCATATATGTACACCTATAGTGGGACCCACTATGACACTTCTTTGGGGACAAAATATTAAGAATTTTAAAGAGAGCTTAATAAAAGTGCAGATTTGGAAAACACTTTAAAAATAAAACAGCATAAGAAAACCAAAGTAACTGCCAACTAAAAAACCGAGAAGCCAGTTCTTGTCATCATATAAAAACAGATCAAAACCAGTGATGTTAAATAGCAACATTTAAAATCCTATGTACATTAGCAAGCTGCAAGACCAAAACCATAGAGCCTTTTCTACTAAGACGACACTTTGAAAACAGTTGTGTTTACCAGTGACAAAATTGTAGTAAATAGCATTTTAAGGATCGAGGGAGAGGGAAGATTCAAGTCACATGCATTCTGGGAATTCTCTAAAATTGCCAAATTCAGGTCAATTTTTCTAATTAATCTTTCCACCATCAGCAACTTGCTTTTTGCAAGCCCATGTAAAATTGCTTCTACCATCTTGATATCTCATGTGCAAAATTCCTGGTTTTGCAATTTATGGTGTTTATCTAGAAATAAAATGTGTCTCATCTTTTACTTCTGGGGTCCAAACATTATGTTAGAAGCCTATCCTATCTTGCTATTTTCTGAATATTAAGAAAAGTTGAAATTTTGGCCCACTGTTTTCACTTTGTATGCTGCACCTCCACAGTTGTCACAGAAGAAAACCACCTACACATACATTCTGCCCCAACCCCCACAACCACCCAATATGTCAATTTCTACTGCTTTCGAAACAGAACAAATTATTATGGAATGAGAAGGGTTGATGAAAACATTTTAAGCTAGATATCACATCTAGCTTCAAATAAAAATGTTGAGAAACACTGCTTTAAACATAAACATAGTTCAAGTTTTAGCCATGAGATAAATCTGTCTAAAAGCCCACCCTAATTAAGACTGAATACATTAAACAAAACCACTAACTAGTGGCAATATGTTCTTTTTAAGATCTAACAGAAGACTGACTCTACAAAGAGTCATAATTGAAATAGCATACAATGAAACACCACATAGGGAATCCCAGAAACAGCGCTAATGTAAGGTCTTGTAAAGTATTAGGGAATACGAAAATTTAGCAAGTAAAACTGTGAATGTAGTAACAGAAATAGGCTGTGTATTTCAACAAAAAATTTAGGAGCTATCCATGGAGTGTGTGAGTATTTTTTTATCATCACAGTTAAAGGAACTGCTAGGCATAACACTGAAATCCAACACCATCTTAGTTTTATTTTACAGCTATGCAGAGAACGGATCTTCCTTTGTATTAACTTTACAGTTCTGCAGACTATAGAGCCATGGGATGAAACTAAAAATTCTGTTAGCAAAGCAGCAGTAGCCATATGTTTCTCTTACGTGCAGTTCATTAGCAATATAACAACTCATGTTTAAGTGAAAATTATAATAGACCTGACTTATTCAAATAAATCTATCTGCATTTGCATTGATATTTGTAAAAGGAAGGACAAATGGTCAATTTAATAATTTATTTCAAAAACTGTTACAAATTATGGTTACAGTCAATACTTACCTAGGCGTTAAATCCAATAAATGTCACTGTAATCCTAGCATCACTGAAAACAGTAAATCCAGGAAAACAAATCAGTCTAACTAGAAATACAACCTCAACTCAGACTGGTTTTATTCTACAATCTAAATACAGCTACACTGAGTTACATACACTGGGAATGGACCCTCAGTTTTACTTCGGCTAGGTACTTCTTTCAAAAGTATAGCTGTTTGCTACAATAAAATTTATAGCATTTTGCCTAGATTAGTTTTAAACAATTCAAGAAATAGCACTTGACTGCAACCCATGGTAAAGTGCCCCACAGCCAAGTACGTTAAGAGAAAATATTTCAAGAGAAGATATGCCAATTTATTAATCTTCACCTTCCTTTGCACAATGTTATCATGACAATGATAAGCTCCTTAGATATACACATGGCATATGCAGGTGCACATACACATATGTATGCATACAATACACTCTAGTTACCAGATGGTCACTGCAGTAATTAGCTCAAATGAAACAGAAGTGAAGATCCGTCTATCTCATTTTTTTGTTGCTTCATTTGGGATCCACACTACAGTCTTGCCAACTCTGACCTTTCAGCCCAGCCAGTTATTCATGAACAAGAACTTCTCATTAACTATGAGCTCGAGACTCTTCTCTCTCCGTACAGCATTGTTAACTGCCTGGTCCGCAAGAGAAGCTATTCCTCCTTTTACTTATACTTGGCACCACAGCAATGTCCAGGAAGCTCTGTCTAGATCAAGCTTTCAGTTCTCTTGATAGGTCCCCAGACTCTTTGAGTAATATTAAACAGAAATTGTTAAATATTCTTTGGAAATAACCACTGACCTGGTTCCCTGTGAGCACATGCTTTTTTAGCCCCTATAGTCTAATTCAATCAATATGAAAAACTTCTAGAGTCTTCCAGTTTTCCAACAGGTCTACTTCTGAAACTGCTTTTCAGCTGGGCTGTAACACTCTCCCAATTTTATCAATGGCAATATTTATACTTCATAAAAAGAAACTTTCAGTATTTTCCTTCTCTCTAAAAAAATCATGCCATTTTCTTTTGTCTTCCTCCACATTCAATTCCTCACTATCCTAAACTGAAGGACTTCATAAAGGTTTTTTGTTTGGTTTGTGTGGTTTTATTTTTTATTTTATTTCCATGGCATATGTGATCTGTCTGGGAACAGAAGCTTCAATTGCTTGTGTCCCTTCAGACTGAAATATAAGCTGGTTGCTTAAACATACCTGTGTTGGTTTTTACTCAGAACAACTGCACTTATATGACACTAGTTTGTCTTAAGGGAACCCTGTGTCCAAACAGATGTGCTTATGGTAAATGGCTGTTTTGGTTGTTTTTAATAAATATAGAACAGATATCCATTTCCACTAGGACTAGTCAGCACCTACAGATTTGTATTTATTTTCTTCCCCCAAAACTTTTATTTCATTCATTCTGAGAGCAGTGTAAACTCCACTGCATTAATCAAGGATAGAGTGTTCCCATGTTAAGAAATATTCTCTGCAGGTATTTTCGTATCTATGAAATTGGTTTCCAAGATGCTTTATATTAAAACTTTAATCTTCACAAGATTACTATAATTATTAGTTGCACTGTAATAACTGGTTTTGTGGCAACCACGTGTTTGATGCTGTATTGTTAAAAGAGGAGCAGTCCCTTTTATAAGTTTTTACTATCTGGAAGGCAGATGTATAAAGATACCAGGAAAGTCCAGAGACAAAACTAAACATCCCAATTTTTCTCCTAATGTTTGTTTGCTTTGTATTGTGATTAACTCGGTTTTATAGATCTCACAACAAATTATTTTAGAACAAGGAAAGGAACTAACTGAAGGGTATTCTTTGCCATAGCCAGTTTCACTCTGGAACATACTAATATGCAAGGTACAGTTATTTGAGAAAAGGGGAGAACAGAACAGACATGCTCAGACAACATAATCACTGATGCCTCATTTCCCTAGGAAACCAAGCTCATATTACAGCTAAATTACTGTGGTTCACCCGAAATTCTGAAATACGGGAGGTAAACCCTTGACATAAAAATGTATGAAGAATTTCTTCATGGAAATGTGTTCAGAGGACGTCAGCAGCACTCCACTCTTTCCAGAGGCTGTTGTTTCCAATTGAAAAGCCATTCTTGAGAAGGAAAAATGGAAGTCTATCTTGTTGTACAGGCAGATAGATGGCAGAGATGACTATGACAGGTACTTGCAGCAAGTCCACGATAACCTGTAGTTAAGGTTCAGTAAGCCTAGAAAATGGAGGCTTAAGACTGATGGTGAAATGACTGTTGTTTGTATAGCTCCTCAGAAAAAGTCACCCATTCACTTTTTGAGAAAACAGCTTAAGAAAAAATGTTGCCTTGATTTATTGGAAGGTTAAAAAACAAAACAGGAGGTAAGTCTGAACTGTAAAGGTTCAAAGTCTGCAAAACCTGCACTCATGTGGCAGAGATCAGAATTTAGATTATTCCTCCTTAATTGAAATTACTTTTGGAAACAGAAAAACTGGACAGCTATTAGGGGAAGGAGAAACGAGAAAGACAGAGCAGACAGACATTTCTAACTTTCATCAGGCTATAGTGTACTCCTTGAAAAAAGCAAGTGAGGTATTCTCTTACTGCTTGTTGAAGAAAACTAAGATGACGCTATTGAAAACTTTCTCTCATACCTACTTACATAAGTGAACATCCACCCACTTAAAACATGCACTACCAGACTGTAGCAAAAGGTGCTACACTTTACATAACCTTTTGTTTCAGTTCAAACAAAATATTTCAGTACACTGTCCATTAACATGAATAATATCGTTTCTTTAATCCTTCTTCTTCAAACTGAAGCAAGAAACACTTCAGTTTCACTATGCTTACGTGAAGAGACCTTTCTCTAAATGCCCATACTTTGTGACCTGCTAACTTGACTATCCAAAAAGCACCGGTGAACTAATCGGCAAGAACATAGAAACATGTGTTTCCTTTGAAGATCACAGATACTATATCAGATTAGATTTTGAAACAGGCAAATAAGAGGAAATACTCCCTTGAGTCTCCATGCTACAGAAGTTCATTTATAGGTATAGTCCATGAATTTTCCATTTACTTCATATTTCATAGGAAATTATGTCATTCTTGTTCTATCATATTTTCATTAAATAAATTGTAGATAAAATGCATTATCCAGGACAATGAATGGGACCACAACTTGCTGTTGTGACGCGGTAGGTTAAGTGACATAATGCACTGGCTCTTACAAATATTTTTCGTGTATTCTGTGATGCTCATGATCAACCGTTTCAGCTAAAAAAAGGTTTATTCTTAGAAGAATACATACATTCCCAGTGACCTAAACACTGATCTTTCATCTAACATAGTGAAATTATTGTTAATGCAATGTTCCAATAGGAGATCCTTTTTCTTGACTGTAATTCTACAGGGAACTTCGGTAATGGAATCAAAAACTTGAGCTTTAAACAGGTGCTGGCACAAACCTAGTTCAGTAACCAGAGCAACCTTAAGCAATGTTGTAGTTACTTGGTGTCTGCTCACTAGAATAGACTCATATTTTTATGAGCCTTAGGGAGTTTGTGAATATATGTCCCTGCATTCATTCCCACTTAACAAAGTTGGATTTAATTAAACAAACTTAGGATGTAACAATCCTCACCAGAACTGAGATGCAATATTATTCTAACAAAGAAGTTTAGCAGGTATTTGCCAACTTTGACATAATCCCTTGTTAGTGGATACCGCCAATAAAGTAAATACTGATCTTCAATTTCACTTATGTTATAAATGATGCCACTTCATATATTTTGAAGCTGTGAAAAACTTCTGTTTGCCATAATATTTGATCAAGACCTAACTTTTTTTTTTAACCAGGAAACTTAAGTATCTTCCATATTTCAGCACCTGGAAACCTAATGATATGTGGTGTGAGGGTACCCAGCTGTGTTACTGAGAAAACTAAGTTATCCTCATTAATTATTTAAGAAAAAAAAAAACCACTCAACCTGAATTACAACAAACTTCTGACGCCACTACCAATAAGGTAGGCATGAGTAAGACTTATCTGCTTTGGGACCTACAGTGTTGTTCTGTCTGAAAGACAGCAATTCATTTAGTTCTGAGTCTACAAGCAGAAAACAGATATTGGGACAATGTAGAGCTTCTTCAGGCACATGGAAATTCCAAGGGCGTTGCAAAGGATATTGTAGGTATGATCAACATACCCTCCCAATACTACTTCTGAAAGCCAAGATGCCTTAATATGCTTTCCACTCAGATTAAGTAAACAAACTTCATAAAAGGAAGGTCTTGCTCCCATTGACATAGTGGGGGCTTAGAAGGTTCCAGCACAGTTCAGAGCAGGTAAGGAAGAAGATGAAAGCCATTGTCTTCAGAAGAGCAAGAAATACTGTGGCACTAATCAGTCAGACCTCTGGTGCTAAGGGTTGAGCTCTGTGTTGAGAAAACTTGGCTAATGCAGAAGTAATCATGACAGGTTTTGCAATCTTGCCAGAGCTGATACTGAAGCTATCAGCAATCCAGACACTGGTAACAGGCAACTCAGCACAGGCAATACCAATGCCTGTGTATTGGATAGTTGATATCGTAACAAAATTTCATAAATAAGTTTCTTTCATAAGAGTGCTGGATCATGCATAGGGTAGGAAGGAAGGTAAGAGGAAGACAGAAAGAACTGAAGCCATTCCTAAATTCAGGTTTGGTTTGATCAACCTGACACCACAACAGCTTGAGTTGCCATTTACATCTAAAGGCCTGAATGCTTACTTGCCAATGAAGGCAAGAAGAGAATGACACTTCAGTCTCACCACTGAAAGTCTACTTAATTTTAATGTTAAGTGAATTTGATGCATGCCATGGCTCACATGGATAGAGTATAATATCATTTCCACTGTCTTCTGCTTCATTTTGACATATTGAACTGACATTAAATAATTTTTTAAATAAATCAGCACAGAAGCATTTGCAAAGTACTTATCATGCAAAACACTTGTAAACCTAAATTCATACACAGACATTTTAAGCTGCTGGTAACAATTCAAACTATACTTAAAATGGATTACAACAGTATTTAAAAGATATCCTATGACTAAAGCAAAACTTAATGTTTAAAACAATTATTTCAAGACTTTTCAGTTTGGTTGAAATTAATAAAATTGCTCATTTCCTCTCTCTCTCCAACATAGCTGTATCAAAAGGATATAACTTAAAGATTTAAAAAATCTACTGAATGACAGCTCCTTAAATTGCGTAAAGTTCAACCATGATAAACAAATACTCAAATAGACAAAGATTAGCACACAGAACAACTTGTACTCACCTATTAATAAATATCATACTAAATTTAGGTTGACAGCCACAACTAAATTAGCCGATAAAATAATTATTGTATTTGATATTCCATGGCTTAAAAATCGCAACTACCAGAATCTATTTCTGTTCTGTCACTACATGACTCCAGCAAAACCTCATAAACCAGTTTCCCAATTTTAAAGCGTGGAGATTAATACATCTTATCAGCGATGTTACAGGGCTTAAGCCTGTATTTCTAAAGTTTTAGATCTCAATTGCAAAGTTCTCCATCAATGCAGCAGAAAGGAAACCTATTAATCTTAATTCTTTTAACTACCACCAACTGCTTCATGAACAAGAAAAGAATTTCAAGTTGCAGAAGCATTTCCAGTATCAGACAGCTATCACTGACAGCATAAAATTATTTTAATAGAAAAAGAATGAAAGAGTAATTTGTCTGATGAACCAAATTGCAGCCTGATGCTTTTATAAGAGTAATAAATCCCTGAAAACAGTATTCATAATATTGATGCAGAAATATTGAGACAAACTCAAAACTATTAATGGTGCAAAAGACACCACTTGAAATGCTTCTACCTGTCTGAACCAGTTTTGGTGCTTTGACACACCCACAATTCTTGTATATATTTGTCCCTCTGAAACATAGAACAAGCATATAACACAAAGAAGCCTTTATATGTAATGCCATATAATTACCCTTCGTATTTCAGATGGTTTGAAAAATCTATGTTTATGAATATAGTTCTCTGATCATGTTCCTGTTGACTTGAACGAGGGCAGAATACACCTCATGGAATAAAACAACTCAGTTGTCTCTTGAGTGGCCCAAGCTCTACCAACTGGGCCATTAGACCAGCCTTTCTAGAAAGGCATCTGAAATACTTGTTTTTAAAAAATTGCATGCAACTGGTTTCATAACAGCAGTCATAGTACTTGGCTTGATCACTTTCCAGGATCGTAAACCTCTTCTTTCTAACACAAACACAGGGAAATGAATCCACTAGCTAGTCCTTTCCCACAACATGAAGTGTAATGAATACTTCTTCTTTGCAAAACAGGGAAGAAAACCCACCAACCATAATGTACACATGTGCTCTTCACTCCAGACAAAACATCGGTTTAAAACTAGAAATCAACTACTTTTTATGACAGTTGAGTATATCAGGGATTCCTTGTTTACAAATGCAAGTGCCTTGATTCTCATTACTGAATAATCAGTTACTCTGATTAACTGTACTATTCTTTTCAGTATTTGTGTAAGAAAAACTGAGGAGGAAGATTCAGTGAAGCCATATCATCATTCCAAAAAGTTATATGGCAATATACATTCCATACTGTGTACTTCTCTGTAAATATATTGCTTTGTAGGTGTTATTTTATTGACTGAAATCTACATTTTATATCTCATATTTGTAACATATCTAACTTTCTACAAAACACACTGTAGGAAAAATAGAGCAGAAATAAGTAAACTTCACTCTCATTCCGCCAGTCCTTTGCAGAAGACAGACAAGCACTCTTAGGAATCCCTTTACTGCTCTGAAATTACAAGCACATATTAGGCACACACAGACTTACTGAAAAGTTGTCTACCTGCCTTTTCAGCATGTAAATGCTTCCAAACCACTGAAATTGCTGTACAACCAAGGATTTATTATAGAAAGAAATTTAAGACTACAATAAAGAAACAAAACATTGTATCAATGTGAAACAGTACATCATTAAAGTTTTACAATTATTTTTCTGCCCCCATTTTATGTATGAAAACCCAAGAGATTATGTGACTTGTCCTCTCAGCACCACATTGAATCTCTTTAAGAACCTCTGTGGAAATCAAAACAATACAAAATTTGTGCTTCTTGGTCCTTCACATTGAGATGTAGTTTCATCACCATGAGATATGGAAAGAGAAGACTGTGACACTCACTCTGCAACAGAGGCTATAGAAATATTAGTATGCTTTGGGTTTTTTGGTGGTTTTTTTTGTTTTGTTTTGTTTTTTTTTAAAACAGACTCTCAGAAACATTCAAAGTCTTTACAGTTAATGACATGTGTTGCATGCTTAGGCATAATATACCAATCCGTGCATCACCCATGGAAACAAAAGGGAACATACTTTCCTCTTATTATGCTCAACAGTTTTGGTCACTAAAGGTGAGCTCGGAATTAAGAATTTTGTTAATACTGCTAAATTTAAAAAGGAAATACAGACTTAAAAATGGAATGCAAATTGAAGAGCATAAAGGTGGCTATTCACTTTGGAACTTCTTTTATGATTTCACGATCTTAAAATAAAATGTATCATTTTCCCACCATAAATAATATCAATGCCCAGGAATGCCTCATCATTCTCAAAAGAAATACAAAACATATTGAAGAGCAATAAATAAGCATTTTGCTAACAATTATGTTTGTACACCACCAGGATGGAACTGCTCTGAAAACCTCTTCTCTTCATATGCAAAATCCTGGGAACACACAATGCCAAGTTCATTTACTTTTTCTTCATTTTACAGGTAAGCTTCTAAACGCCTGCAATTAGCAACAGTCTCTAGGTACGGTGGGGAAGAAAAAAAAGTCAGGCCTAGTACCCAGAGAAAGATTTACACAAATAGATGAAAAATAAGTAGGTGTCTAAAAATTAACTTTTTATTTTTCTGCTGTTAGACAAGTTTGAATTTTAATACATTATTCACCTACAGCTAAAACATTTATCAGCAACAATATGTAGTTCAGACTACTTCTTCCTCTGCCAACAAAATCTTTTTTCAGACATGGTATTCCTTCATGTACTATTTGGAGGGAAATGCTTCTCTGTAATAAAAATTCCTTTGTATTTTTTTTCACTCCCTTCCAACTTACACCAAATAAGAAAGCTTAACACACATCCTTTTATGGTTAAAAAGATCCTGACCAAGGTTCTTAATGTTCTTGCCCAAGCGATGCCCACATTACCACAACATTTTCTTGACTTAACACAGTTTGAAGATGAGGATGATGCTTTACATGCTCCAGGCTGAATAGATTTGTTAGGAAGACATGTCCTGACAGATATGCTTAAGCAAATAAGGTCATTGATTAATCAAGAAAGGAGTCCATTAAAACAATGGAATTAATATATTTGCAGATGGTTACTTAACAGGACACTGTCAAGGTATTTTTGTCAATTTTGGAGTATTCCTTTCTCGATCAGCATTAATAAATGCTTTGCGGTATATTTGTCTAGCTTTCAGCATGTTAGAAGCTGGTTTGCAATAAATGGCTGCATAAAAAAATTAAATAGTCCCAAACTAATTGCTTACTTAGAAATAATTAAACAAGCATTTTCAAATACTTTGTTCTCCATGTAATAGTTTTGCAAGGATCTGAATGCATTCATGCACAGAAGAAACTAGTAAGTATCTGGAGACAATGCTGTGAAAGTTCCAAACTACTATTTTTGAAAGTTTACACACAATAAGCTTCCAAAATATTAATCTCAATAAGAATCTTTTTCATTGTATTTTTCAAAGAATCCAAAATTAGAACACAAAGATGAACAGATAAGACTTGTTTCCACTTTTTCTCTACGATTCAAAAAGCACACTCTAATGTGTTCTGTATAGCTGTAAATATCTTAATTGATAGTACCTTCCAAAATTGCCTTAATATGGTAATCCAGAGATTATTCATCTTTCTCTACAAATTCAGGCTCTTGCTTTTTCTGTCCAATCCCCAAATAGCTTTTGCATATTAAATGAGCAGTTAAGCTGTCTTCATATTGAACTATTAATTCTCTTAGCTCATGTGAAGGGAGATATTTCCTTCACAGTAACAGTGATGAATAAGTCAGTGGAGAACAGAGAAAACCAGCTGCACCTTGACCTACCACAAATGTTCTTGCACCGATCACTTGACTAAAGATTTATTTTTAAACTGTATTAATCCCTTAGATGGGCATTCCCAAACTGATTTAAACAACACTGATAGAGGGTTAGGTTGCAGGAAGGAGTTTACAAACAAATTCAACCAAATGTCTCAGTCTAACCAAGTGTAAATATTCTACTTGGGTGTTCATCCCACTCGAGCAAAATTGTTCTAAAACCTTTTGGATGATGAAAAACTTTTCAATGTCAGCAAGTTTTTCATTCTATGTACATACATTGTAATGATTTTTCCCCCTTTTAATTTGGTTTCAGATTCAGTGCATATGTGAGCACACTTTCAGTTGCCTCCCCGGCCTCTTCCCTCCTTTCCCTGACCACTTTTTAGTCTCAAAGATAATTATGTTCATAGAAACTATATGAAGATCAGCAGTCAGGTAGAAGAGACAGACAAATGATTACCCCAGCACATATTGCGACAGATAAATTCAGCTTGCTGGTGAATGGTAGCAACTGGGGGGCCAACCAGTGAAAACACTTCCCCGTCTTCTCACTTGCTACATTGGACACATAGGAGAACCATAATAGCACAGCATAGAGATTCAAGGAGACAAGAGATTAAAACCTGTACAAAATGAAACTTCACTGTTTCTACTGCTCACAAATCTGGTTGTTTTACTTAAAATCTTAAAACCTACATCTCTGTGCGCCAGAAACTGCACATGTATCACCTTGCTCCATAAGAGTTGTCCTACTAAGCACACACTCACCTTTTGTCTTTCTGAACTGCATGGCAAAGTTAAAAAAAAATTTTTTTTTTTACATCCTATTTATACATATCACTATTACAATTTGGAGGGAATGCATCCCTCCAAACCTAACAGACTGCAATTTTTTCAATCTTATATGGATCTTCTGTTCTTACTAGGCTTCTAATGATTCTCAGTTCTTTTCTATTAAATTACCTTTTTAGTGCTATTCCTTCTTTATTATTTAGTATTGAAGCATTATATTAATATATTGTTTATTCATACACAGTTACTTAACTTTTGATAACAGTGATAACATTTTGGTATCACTGGCATAAAGCTTTCTAAATCATTTTCTTAGGAGGGATAAATTTATCCAGTTATATTCACAAAATTTATAAATAAAGCAGCCAAGGAAAAATAATTCTGCATACTGCTATGCTGCCTCACATGAGTCAGAGAGATAATATATGCCTCCAAGTTGCTTTAACAGGTATAGTCTCCTAAATCTGATACTATCATTGCTGGAAGGCCGGTAAACTGGGCTGCAGTTTGGTTACACATCTTTTCAAGAAGGAACTAGCAACGTGGTAAACAAAACATAACAACAACAACAAAAATTTTAGTTATTAAGTTACTGCCATACAATAAAACCGATGCTGCAAGAACACAATCGTAGAATACCCGTCTTGTCTATTACAAATACAGTTGCACAGCTTCTCATGAAACATTTGCTATTGCAACCAGAGGAATCCCTCTAGTAATTTCGTTCCAACATTTCTTTTGTTTTAGGTGAGCTCATAAAGCATGCAGTTCTAAAGTGTCATATTATTAGCAACACAGTCCTTTATTTCTACAAACAAGTTGCATAAATCCTGGTCGCTAGCCTTTATTCCAAATACACTGTTTGCTCTAAATAAGTCTTTTTTATTACCCAGTATCCATCTATTAATTTCCACGTCTTGAAATAAAGTCTCAACAACGGTTTCTGATTTTAAATTAAAAAAAAAAATAAATTAAAACTTGCAAAACCAGCCTGAGTTGCCATGTTAAAATGAATATTTAATGTAAGATAAACGGCTCTTCTCTTCAGTAGTTCTTGTGCAGTCAAGGTTAATTAGACAAAACAAAGCCTAGAATTTGCTGCCATTTTAATGGCATTTTACATACACTGTCAAAATACATTAAATGCATAAAACAAAATGGATACACAAAGAACTATATTCTACCTATAAATCTAAGCGTTCCATTTGTAAACAAAGGTGGAACACAGTAAAAAGAATATAAAATTAAAATTGTATCTTAGTTTAGATATGTCTCACCCAGAGAGGACTATCAGACAGTCAGCAAGCCAGATTTCATGTACTCTACTCCTTGCTCTGTCATTTGCTTTTCAATTTATTTTTTTTAAATCAGTGAAACAGTTGCAGTGATTTTCTTTCACACAGAAAACAGCTGGGGTCTGTGAACTTTGGGAAGGAAGGTATCATAGAAGTTCTAAGCATCATCAGAGGTACACTTCATTTCATTGAGCTCTAAAACTGTCGTGGTTTAACCCCAGCCAGCAACTAAGCACCACGCAGCCGCTCACTTACTGCCCCCCCCCCCCCCACAGTGGGATGGGGGAGAAAATCGGGAAAAGAAGCAAAACTCGTGCGTTGAGATAAGAACAGTTTAATAGAACAGAAAAGAAGAAACTAACAATGATAATGATAACACTAATAAAATGACAACAGCAATAATGAAAGGATTTGGAATGTACAAATAATGCACAGTGTAATTGCTCACCACCCACCCATTGACACCCAGTTAGTCCCCGAGCGGCGATTCCCCGCCCCCACTCCCCCCAGTTCCTATACTAGATGTGACGTCACATGGTATGGAATACCCCATTGGCCAGTTTGGGTCAGGTACCCTGGCTGTTTCCTGTGCCAACTTCTTGTGCCCCTCCAGCTGGGCACGAGAAGCTGAAAAATCCTTGACATTAGTCTAAACACTACTTAGCAACAACTGAAAACATCAGTGTTATCAACATTCTTCACATACTGAACTCAAAACATAGCACTGTACCAGCTACTAGGAAGACAGTTAACTCTATCACAGCTGAAACCAGGACAAAAACATATTAACAAAAGCCTGATCCTGAGAAATATTATGTACTTGTAATAAGTTTATTGCCACTGAAGTCAGGGGCATGCAGGGACCATCTCATTCCTGTCAGAAATAGAAACCAAATGTTTTTTATTGCTTGGACCATTATGCTAGGAGGAGTTTTATTGTTGTTGTTTATAGTTTGGTGGAGGGCAAAAAAAGCAGCATACAATTTTCCAATGGAAAAAGTGACTTATATGAGTCAATATACCATCTTGTAGTTATTGCCCAAATGTTAAGAGGTGTCCATGATAACTAAAATCAACAAGTATTTAAGAAACTCAAGAACAGTAAAAAATTTTAACGAAGGACAACATAAAAATTTGTATCAGTGGAAAAATGGCCTATAAGAAAAATCTCCAAGAACTCTGACGTCATACAGCTTTCCCTGCTGACAGAAGTAGCTTGTCTTTCCTTCAAGAAAAATGCCAAAATGCACTGGTCCTGAATGACTGCTCGTTGTAATTGTGATGAATTGTGAAGGTTATAGAACGAGATGGGGAGAGGAAGAACACCAAGCTGATTAAAGCCTTGGGCAAGCTGTCTAGTCACAGCTCAGGATTCCACTGCAAATTTGTATATACCTAATTCCTCCATGCTTCAAGTCCTGTCTAAAAAATAGAGGGTTTTTTCCATATGTCACGACTACTGTGAACAATATAATAAATAAGAACTTGAGATGCTCAGTTACTATTTTCATTTAGTCTATGTAGACAAAAAGAGACAATACCTATATGTACGTCAAAATGGTAGCCTGTGTGTAATTTGATCTATGTTTCAAGAGCTAATCACTTAACAATAGTACAATGAAAATTAAATAAGATTTATTACTTACAAAAAGTCATGAGTCTAGGTGAAATGAGATAGAATTAATGATTTTATCTAGGACACACACTATAAATGCTAAACAATGAAAATAATAATTTGGAACGAGCATGTTTATTCTTTGTTAACCAACACATTGTCCTCAGGGTTCTTGCAAATGAGTAGCTGATTATTTACATACCATCAGTCAGTCATCAGTTTTAGTCAAGATGTCAGTCACGTTTGTCTAACATTTTTCTAGACCAGAAAAGATGTTACAGTAAAACACAGAATGTCTGCTATCTCCAAATACATAAACATGTTTAGATATAGTAAAAAAAGGACATATTTCAGTAGTTTATTACTAAAGCTAACTCCACTAAGCAAATCATTAAAATGACAAAGAGTGGCAAGAGTTGGAGCAGCATTATTAGTTTAACTCTATTTCACTATTTTCATTCAGCAGCAGAACTTCCTATCTATATTATGTGGGTATACTTAAATATTGTACGTGCACTCCAGACAGTTCATCATGTAATTGAAAACCAACATTTAACTCGTGGACATCTTTTTGCCCAAATTACTGGTAACCTGTTAAGACCTAAGGAGTGCACCTAATTGCTTCCAATGAAGCCAAATTACCGCTCCTCCCCACTGCCCCATCTCTCCCATGGACGTGCTGTTTGCAATGATTACAGGTCCCAGCACATAAAAGACATACAAGTTCTAGCACGAACACTGAAATCATTAAAACAGAAATAGAGAGTCAACAGGTCTAAGTTTTATTTATCTTTCTTTCACTGTCTCACTGAGATGCTGCTGGACAAGGCAGTCTTTCCTTTAGCCTTCTCCATCTAAAGTCTCTTTCTAAAACAGAAAATACCAAAATAAACCTTATGTAAACAAGCAACTACTTTCCTAAATAGAAGTTACTGTAGAAATGCAAAGCTTGATAGAAACATGGCACATTATTCATTAGCAATTACTGGAGAAAACGCTGTGCATTTCTTTGGTAACATGGAAAAAAACCCAGCAGAACATCCTAGTTTGTTTGTTTGTTTGTTTCATGATATTATGATCAATGACATTGTCAGTATCGATTAGACAAAAATAAATGTGATGAACATCCAACCTCAGAATGTTTAGTGCTGAGAGTAACTGATTCAAACAGTAAAGCTTTAAATTTTTTCCCTTTTTTTTTTTTTTTAAAAATTTTTGGCTTAAGCCTTTAAACCTATGAAACCAAATAAAAGTGAGCAGTGTAATACACTCTGCTACACAGTTATTTTTCAGATAGGTGTTAAAAAAACCAAACAAAACCCCCCACGTTTTAGACTGACAGCTATCAAAAGATTTTCTGTATGTAACAGAAAGAAGTTACCACTGCAAATCACAGAATCTGAAACATGAAAGACTAAGAATCATATGAAATCATCATACAGACATACATTCATGTTAGTACTATTCTTTCTCAAGAAGATAAGACATAATCTAGTAATCTGAAAGCCCGAACAAAAAACCCCCAAACACTAAACCAACTCAATCACTGTAAGTGGCACTTTTGTATACAAAATTGACTTTAAAACCTCAAAATATGAGCTCCTGTAGGACTTAAGCCCTGACCTGAAGCCTAAGGAAGAAACCTAATAGTAGAAAGAAGCTGTCAGCTCCACACTGAAATACCCTTCTTAACATTCTACCATCATGCTTTATGTACTTCTACATTTGCAAATGCAGATTTGCTGGTTAATGAATTTTACAGATTATTGCTATGCTTATATTCTATGCTCAACAACTTCTCAAATATTTTTCTTTTCAAGAAGAAACAGCAATAGGGAACTAAAGAAAAAGTTTTAAAAAAAAATCCAATATCCTCTTCCCAGTTTAAGACCTCTGTACATTGCTTGTTATACATACTATGGGTGGACCATAACAGATAAAACAAGCACCATCATTATGTAATAATCTGCAATTATTTTTATGGCTATTGAATTCCATTCTTCCTATGCAATACATAGAATGCAAATGTAAAGCAATAGTACAAATTACAAGCCCTAACAAGGCAGTAAATCTGAACCAAGTCACGCAACATGTCTATGAACTTTCCCACCAGATGCAAAAAAGGCTTTTAAATTTCAGAAGCTATTATTTTTAACTTGTTTTCTTCAATTTTTTTTAGAAAATTAATGAAAAAAACCCCTATTTCTATTCATCTCAGAATAGCAAATTAGTAGTTCTATCAAATTAGAGAAAAATTCACAAAAATTGAGATGATTATCGTAAGATTTAATTTATCAATAGATATGGCAGTCCTTTCCTTTACTAATATATTATAAAAATAAAGTGTTTAAATATAAGATAACTGTCATGAGAAATATAGTTGATTGGAGATTATGATTCATATTAAGATCACAACCTATAAAAATCATCAGCTGTGCAGAATGAGCTGTTCCAGTTGACAGATCTTATTAACAAAATCTTCCAATAAATTACAGAAAAAGCTGATTTAAAAAAAAAAAAATCACTTTTGGCTTTCAGCATATGGAGCTTAACGTGCTCCTGACACTATGTGGTTTTAGTGACTAGTTACTACAAACAAATCATGTTGTTGTGGAAAAGATAATAAAATTTAGTGAGAATGAAGGGAACTGATCAGTTTATAAAATTCAAATATAACATTCTCATTATAAAGTCTACTTTTATAGGGCTTTGCTTCCCTTGGTTTGTGGACAGAAGATATTAAAATAAAATCATGAAAGAATGACTAATTAAATCATAGTTTCTGTAAGTATTTCTGGAGCTTACCTGAATTAGAACAGTAACAGTTTACTCTTAACTCTCCAATGCCAGAATCAGTAAAGGGATAACCTATCCTGCAAAACTTAAGATTAATAATTAGACTGCAGCAGTAAGACTAGCTAAGAAGCACAATGCTTCTATTCAGTGGAATAAGTAAGATCTTACAATTTTACCTACGGTGACAACTGAAACATCCTGCTAAATAAAAAGCCAAAACAAAACCCCCAAACCTTTACAGCTGACTGATCTTAGGGTTTTTAAGCTCTTATGAAAAAACAGACACTTAAAAATATTTTATCATAAAAAGAGTCACTATTTTTCTGACTCCACAACTTCCTGAACTGCCAGAAACATTTCACGACATGAACACCTTATTTTTTCATTTTTGGCATCACTCATTATGCAAGCTCCCCTGCTTGGAGTTCGCATGCTTCTGGCAACAGGCTGCTACTCTGGCCAGCATATTGAAGAAAAGGAACACCTCCTCAATGGTACTTCATTTAGTACTTTCTGATGAAAAAAGTAGACAGCAAAAGTAAACTGCACATTTCTGGGCACAGGCTAAATGAAAGATTCTTAGAGACAAGTATCAATGACATCTCTTTCACATACACAGGTTATATTTATTTTCATGGCCTCTAGGTCGTACAATTTACTGGCTTCAGCTGCTACAAACTATTCTGTTTTGAATGTTGCCAGTACTAACTTGCACAGACCCACTTCTAATCTAAAATCTCAATGCCTCATTATAATTGCACATTATAAAGTTTGCCTTTAAACTATTAACAGAAGAAACCTAGACAATCTTTGACGATTTGATATTCTGTTTAACTAATTGAATGCTGGTATAATAAGCAGTCTAATGAATATCATACTGATATCTACTTCTAATATTTAAACTGTTTGCTCCAAATGCTTATACACATCTCAAGATAAGGAATACTTTATGGAATACAATTCAGGAAGTTAAGTTCATGCCTCTGTCACAAAGTCTTCAGTAGTATAAGGTTAAAAGCAATTCATGTATTAGCTTAAAAGATCTCTATGGAAAGCACGGTCAAAATATTGTGAATTATGAAAACTACATATTATTTCAGGATTACCTACAAGTCTTATAAACCACCAATTTTCCTTTTTGTAAGAGGTAAAATGACAGCTGCCACCATAGACATGATAAGCTTCATATGATGCACAGGTCCATCACTCTACCCAACACAGGAGACACATATACATTATGGGGAAAATAGTCAAATAGTATATACTGCATAATGCTCTATGCGTTTTTGAGACATAGCTGCCCAACATAGTGTAAAACAGTCTAGTGTAAAAAGATCAAGTCAGATCTGGACTCTAATTCCTTCTTGCCATTGACTTTGTGACCTTAAGACACTACACATCAAGTTTTAGTTAGTGAGCTACCAACAAAATCAAATGAAGTTTGAAAGCAAAAGAAAATATTATACTTTTTCAGAATATTTAGCTCAAATTTTTGAGTTAAACAGCAGAAGCACTACTTTTTATACAAGTGTATTTGTGTTCTGGTATTTGCAGCTATTTAATACAAACCTTAAATGCTGTCAAATAAATCAAACTGCTAAATCACAATAATAGAGAAACTGGCCTGGAAAAAAATCTCATTTGACCCTGCATATTATACTTAACTTTTGTTTGTTCTCTACTATAGTTGATTACTCAAACATACACAAGTATTGCAGTCTTTTCACAGTACTTGGAATTCGGTCTACGTCATAAACAAAAGTTGCACTGACATCTTTTAACAGACATCCAAATGATGAAATCACAGTAAAGAAAAACACAAATATGTTGTTATCTTTCAGTTTGAACTTGAGGATAAACCTTGTCCATTGACAGTCTTACACACAACTGTTTGGCCCCTGGCAATGTGTCTAGACAATGTCTGTTACTTGTTTAAGTTCTGAAAGATATGCACTAAGTACAATGGTCATCAAAAAAAAGCTCTTCAGAAAAAACAGGTGTAAAGATTTAAAAAAAAATAAATTTATTATTTTTTTTTTTAATCTTCTACAAAAAGAAGTTAGGTCTGCCTTGCATATTTTCTTTACACTTTAATAGTAAGAAATTATTGGAAGGCTGCTGGTCACAGCATCATAGCTAAACTGGTCCAGACACTAGTTATTCACCAGGTCACAACAAGCAGGTACATATGAACAGAAAATGAATACTTTAAAAATTACATACAAGAAGGTGGTGGTAATCAGAGTACATTTTTACTTAGCCAAAACCTCAACAAAAAAAATTGAAATAAAAGAAAAATATCTAAATGTCTTGTTTTCATCAGCATCACCTGCAACATACTCTAGAGTTCACTCATACTGTGCAATCATACTACAGTCACATAATCCAGCACAATTTGTAAATTACTGAGATGGAGATATTTAATGAATTATTATAACACATGTACCCATAGCTGACCAAAACTACAAAGAACGAAACAAAATTTGGATGAGGTATTTGAGATGCTAAGTCTATTACCTTCATTATTAGTGGCATACATGGTGTCTGTAAAGAGGCACAAATGTGAACTAGAGACTGACTCTCAGAACCAGTATGTACAGTGAATACTTCCATTTATAAAATACTGTGGCGAAAACTAAAAATGTTGCAACCAACAGAAAGAATTTAAGCCAAAATGAATGTGCTGATTAAAAATCCAACTGTGAAAAAGGGAAAGTATAATAATAAACAGATACAGATGTATTTTCCTGAGCCAAAGCCACATTCTTGTCAAATAAGAGAACCTTAATGAAAGACTTATCAGTAACGAACCTTGTAGTAGTTTGAGCCACCAGCTTGATTCTGCAGTTGTTTCAACACTTAAAATACTCCTTTATGTCAAATGGATTTACATAAGAAAACAATGTAAAAATGGATACGAAGGTCCATGTTCAATTCAAAACCTTTGTATTAAAGTATAACTTTGTAAAGGAAAAAATAACGTAAGGGTATCTTTTCCTAAATGTGCTTTTTCAGTGTAAACCAACATTTCTTTTTGAACAGTTCTTTAGCTTGGATAATAAAGAATGATACTTTTTCTTTCAAATGTGAAGGAATATGCCAAGAAAACTTATGAAAAAAGATTTATCTGCTGCAGCCACTACAAGGGGTATAATGTTTCCAACTAGATAATAACTGAGGAACTCTTACTAGAATTTTAGAATTCAAATGAAGAGATAGTGTAGTCTGCATTGCTCTTTTAATCATTCTTGCTCTTCTTCATATACTCAGCTATTTTCCTTAAAACACACACACACTTGAACCGAGTTTTAAATTTAGTGTAGTGAATACCTTTAAAATAACCTGGTAAATCCGCCTCTCCAGTCCATAACAACCCAACCTATGCTACACCTTCAAATTTTCATTCTTTATAGCTAAGGGAGAATACTCTCACCACCATCAGTACAAAGCTGACAGAGTAAGTTCTTATGATTCTGGAGTGTATTCTCAACAACTCCGAAGATTTTGTAGCACTACAGACTGTTTTCACAGCTTACATCCTCAAACCTGAACATTGGCTTACTAGACAAAGCCTTACAGTCACACTTGTAGTGTGATTACCTACTGGCATCAATAAGAATTTCAGAAGAGCATTACAAGACATTAGGGTACGAGGAGTGATTGATGAGGCAAAAATAATGGTCTTTAAAATCTGGTGAAATATTTAATACAAGCAGTATTAATTAAACATCAAAAAAGAAGATGGCAGAGAAAGTATAACACAGGTTTGAACTTTGCAAATCATTACAGAGAAGCTACTGCACATTATAAGGCTGGTTACAGACTAGAACACAATTCAAACACATTAAATTCTACAGTTAAACATTAAGCTGTTAATACACTAACAGCCTTCAATTACTGACTGCTCTTCCACCTTTCAAGGTAATATATTAAGAATTATTTCCACTGCATCAATATATGCTCTATCACGTACCACAATCCAGCAGGTAGCATTGAAGCCAACATACCTGGCAGACACGATGGAAAATAAACTATTTTATTGCAACAAATCAAAGATCTATTTATGTCAAAAGTCTCATTAAAAAAAAAAAAAGAAATAAGACAGACATAGCTTAAAAAAAATCTGATTTTTTAAAAATAGCTTTATCAATCTGGAGTAGTCAGAGCATAATTATTTCAACCACAACACAGTAGTTCCAATTCTACCTGCCTTTATGTTGTTGTCATATGAGATGACATTCATATAGCTGACCATGTCAGAATACAAGGAGCTAAGGCAGCAGGGGTAAAAGATCCATGCCTGCTGCAAAGCATACTCTGTCATAATCCACGCTGGAGCCTGAGTCAAACCATTCTTCTGCCATCAACAAACACTACTGGAATAAAACAGTATTTCTTCTCCTGTGGCTACTCATCCAGACTACGTATCACCTGCCCACCACAGACAGTTAACCTGTCAATTTGCATAGCAGAAGTCTGCATAAGAAAGCTAAGGATTTCATCAGTACATTGCCCATCAAGAAGGGCTGCTGTTGTAAAAATCCAGGCTATTACATATAAAACCACAATAATTTTAAAACCCCAAAGCTAAGACATTAAGATTTTAGAAATGCCAAAATAAAGGTGGACTGGGAAACTTTGATTCTGCTACCTTCTGTGCTTGTCTCTTTACAACACACAGTCTATATATGCATACAAAGTAAATATATGTTTTCCTTCAGACTAATGAACCATTCAGTACTCAGGGTGAACAATGCTCCAGGAAGCAGTTATGGAGCACTGATGATTTATCCACAGTATACCAACCTCATTTAGAGAAGGCAGCAGATGTTTAGTCAACATGACAGGGAATTATAGTAAGGAGGAGTATGCTGTCATGCATCAAAACGTTACTCTCTAGAAATGAAAGTAGAATCTATCACAGGGTTCCTACTTACATAAGTCATACACCACTTTCCAACCTCCAAGTCATGCAGTTTCCCCAGAGGCTGAACAGAGGTTTAAGACAACCCTGTGACTGAAGCTACTGAACATACTGGGCATGCACTTGTCCTAAAATTCTTGACCAATTTAAAATTTTTCCTGGAAAATACAGCACTTGGAGTTCTGGCAGGAGCAGGCAGCGTAGTTCACGTTAGACGTACTCAGTCTCCTTTTTTCCCACAGAGTCTTTTAGAAGCAAAATCACAGCTATTCTGCAGTCCAGGTGTGCTGTTGCTGCATCCTGCTTCTCAACGCCATCCTTCCTGAAAAGGCCTTGGCCAACCCTCTCCCATCTGACTAGAAACATTCCCATCAAGTGAGAAGAGAAGACCCTGATGAAAGACAACAGCTGGGAGAAGGGCTGCTACCATGAACACGGGAACAAACTGAAAATATCTGGATGCTTTTGAGAAAGTTAGGAGCAGCTCACTACTCAAACAGCAAACAGTCTGCAGAAGGTAAAGAGATCATAGGATACCGATCTCAGACTACAACCAAAAATTTCAGTAAGGTTATAGTTGTGCCTGCCTTTATTTTCATGGTTCTTAGCTTGAGACATCTTATTTGGAGAAACACTGAAGATTCACACTTGCAGTTGTGATCTAACAATAGTTGAAGACAGTTCTAACAATAAGATAAAGAGGAGGTAATGGGATCTACACTAACATTTTCATCTCAACACATTAGTTGCTAAACATTAAGTAGATGTTCTTTCCAAATATTTAAAAGTAAAGAGCTGAGTAATGAGGCAGACATGCAGTTTAAAGGAAAGATGGGTGCTGGTAACATCAGCTGACTCAGACCTTGTCTGCAGTAGAAATTCTAGCACTTCATTCTGCCAGTAATGATACACAGAGAGAACCCAGATCTCTCACTGCATTCTCTGAATATAGTAACATTGACCTTATGATGGGCTTCCACAGTAAGTGCTTGAAAGAGTGACTGTCCTCCTGCTGTGAAAACCACTCATTTCAAATTATTCCATGTTGGTAGTTTGTCACAAGTTTTGTTTTTTGCTTTTTTTTCTTTTTTCCTCTTAGCAAAGAAATAAATACTTTTTCGCAACTCATACCAATACTCTATAGTCCTACTTTCTAAAGTATCTGGTCAAATTAGTGTTTGTTGTAAACAATGAAGCAAAGTAATCATCAAAACCTTCAGTTTGCATCATTAGTATTTGCTTTCACTCCCTGTTAAGAAATGGTGTATTTAGTTTGCTTTTCTGCTTCTACTATCAAGATTACTAGTACATTTGGACTGTTCATTAAAAAAACCAACATTTACATAGCATGAAATTCCATAGACTCATACAAAAGAGTTTATCTGGAAATATTTAAATTTATCCCCAAGATAATACCTTGGCTATGGTCAAGAGTTTGCTACTTACTGTATTGTCTAAAAAACCAGAACTTCTGCATTGCATGCCATCTTCCACAACAACCCAAATCCTGCAAGGTCCTTTAGAGTGATAGGTGTATATCTACTACCTGGTAACGCAACACACAAAACAACAGTATCTCTAACATCACCTTTCCAAAACATAATCCAATCAGGTTTAGAAATGGTGGACTTTCAAACTCTTGGAGAGGAGGAGAGCAGGAAAGTCAAAATAGTTACTAAGAACATTTCAATAATTCATACTCTCTCACAAATACTGTCAACTTAGACATTCATTTTACCTTGAGAAGGTATGTAGGAATATTGCTGAAATCTACAGGCAACTTCAAGAGGAAGCGAGCTGAGAATTCTCCAGTCTGTGGAAAAAAGGTAACACTAATGAGACCTGGTGTCTAAACCAGAACCATAAATTGAACATTGAGGATGAAATACTAACCAGAAAAATGTGTAAGAGCTCATACCAAACAGAAGGGTTGGGATTTAAACCAACATTTCTCAATGGAATTACTGAAGAGAAAAAAAAATAATTTACAGATTTCACAGATGTTATATGAGAAAACACCTTAAAAACCATAAAACATCATTGCCAATAAGTCAACAGCAAAAAGTAGTCAGAATACAACAATGTGCATGACAAAAATCAGACTATAGTTTGTCAGGCCCTAAATATAGATGTATCTTGGCTGTACTGATTTCTGGAAAAAGGTCTGGCAAGATCTGCAAATGGTCTGAAAGCAAAGCTAAAAACCTGACAAATTTCTAAGAGTGTATAGATAAAATAGAGGCATCTTCACAAATATTGCAGGTATACCTAAAAGAATTTGCATTGAGTAAGGTGAGAATGTATCTAAAGTGTCCTCCGAATAATCAGAGGAAGGAACTGAAGTAGAAGGTTTTATATAATTTGTTTTCAGAATTACGTGACTCAACACCTAGACAAGTTTACTGAAAACTTGCCAAGTGTCCCCTACATGTTGCTCTTTTTTATGCATAAAGTGTATGCAAAGGAAATGGAAAGGATTTCCTTTCTGTTTCATACACTTCCTTAAAACCAGACTTTGTCCACCTGGTTATGAAGCAATGAAGCTCGCTCTTTTTGAAAAACAAATGCCTGCCTGATTTCCTCCATATTAATTTTGTCATCTCTATTTTTTAATTCAATAAAGTAGCCATAGAGCAGCTATATTTGTCATGTTGAATTAGCAGTACAAAAAGCATTAAACATTAATTTTATGCAGTTAGGTAGAAAAAACTAGGATATCTTGAGAAAAGGTAGCAAAACTTTTTTCAGTTTTAACACTGCCCTGTTTTTGCATACATACGCTATTTAGTTACATGATGACATACAATTTTTAAAAAAACAGTACTTCATTTTAACAAGCAAGGGGAAAAATCAAAGCTGTATGAATATGCAGTATTCGCCCTCCCACAGTAACACACGCATACTACTTCACTATTTCGTGAACATAATTATCTGTAATTAATTTTCCTTTTAAATGTTTTGCATAGCCAGACAAAGCAAGAAGAAAAATACTTTAAACAAGAAGTGTACAATACACAAATTTTAACAAAATGTATATGCATCTATGGTGAATGTGCGTATTGCAATTCTCATTAAAAGGGTGAATGTAAATACTATACTAGATTTAAACAAGATCATCTTTATTGTGTATACAGCTATACCTTGTGGCAAGGAAAAGTCTGTAATACATCTGAAATAATGGAAGCATCCTTTCTATGAAATGCAGCAGTGACCCATGGAAGAGATGCAGAGAGTCATTGACAGTGAAGGTTGCCTGGGACCATGTCCAGATGGCATCTGAGTATCTCTAAGGATCAAGATCCCACAATCTCTGGGCAACCTGTGCCAGTGTTCAAACCTCTCAAAATTCAAGGGCTTATAACCTACGCAGATATCAGAAGGATACATTTTGAGCCACAGCTTTACTACATGTAGTAGATGTTATCACAAGAACTCCACATAGCTATGAGGACAGCTTGCCAAAGGCTACAGCTCTTCAAGAGGAAAGCATTCAAAGTCACCTGTACTGATACTGAAAATTTGCCATATGCCTTTGCAAAATAGTCAGTACCTTTGCCTCCCCGCTTGATTAGCTGTGCTAAACCATGAATTGCTTTGAGCTCAGCATAAGAGAAAACATGAAGGTTGTCACTGGCCATATACCACCAGACCACAAGCCTCCGTAACGATGGACCACATCG
The DNA here is from genome assembly GCF_900496995.4 of Aquila chrysaetos chrysaetos. Taxonomy (NCBI): domain Eukaryota; kingdom Metazoa; phylum Chordata; class Aves; order Accipitriformes; family Accipitridae; genus Aquila; species Aquila chrysaetos. Next base: position 18,065,840 of record NC_044016.1, read on the forward strand.
ATTGCTATGCATATGGATTCAGAAAGGAATAGGCTGAATAAAATACTGAAGGAAACTGGAGGTCAAAGCCAATGGAAATTGGCTTTCCAAAATGAATGTTAAGCTGCTAAACAGGGCAGCTGAGGAATATAAGTGATTGTTTGCTACGCACATTATTTTCTGAGGTACTGACATGACATAAAACTGAGAAGGAAAAAATTCTACAGAATTGGATTCCTTCAACCATTTTATGCCTAAATTAAGCAAAGGTTTCACCCCAAGCAACTAAGCACATATAGGCAAAGATGCTGTATTAGGCAGATGTACAATAAGCAATGCTAATATCAGTGCCAATTTATTTCTTTGTCTATGTATTAGGCATGAACTAGAGATAACTCATTCTACCTTCCAGTCACTAAACGAGAAAAAACAAGATCTTGAATACAACAAAAAAAATCTTTCCAATGGTACCTTGCCACTTATATAATTTGTCAAAAGGGTTTAAGCGACGTTAGGTTGTAATCCACCCTACTGTCAACTAGCTCAGAACTGCCCTTAAAATTTGTCCCTGGTAGTCACAAAATAGAGGCAAAGAAATTGCACATAGAAACACTACACAACAAAAAGTGAGCATATATTAAATTAAAGCCAGACTCCGAAACCTTTCCTGATGTGTCCTGGTTTCAGCCGGGATAGAGTTAACTGTCTTCCTAGTAGCTGGTACGGTGCTATGTTTTGAGTTCAGTATGTGAAGAATGTTGATAACACTGATGTTTTCAGTTGCTGCTAGTAGTGTTTAGACTAATGTCAAGGATTTTTCAGCTTCTCATGCCCAGCTGGAGGGGCACAAGAGGTTGGCACAGGACACAGCCAGGGCAGCTGACCCAAACTGGCCAACGGGGTATTCCATACCATGTGACGCCATATCTAGTATAGAAACTGGGGGGGGGGGGGGGGGGGGATCGCCGCTCAGGGACTAGCTGGGTGTCAATGGGTGGGTGGTGAGCAATTGCACTGCGCATCATTTGTACATTCCAATCCTTTTATTATTACTGTTGTCATTTTATTAGTGTTATCATTATCATTATTAGTTTCTTCTTTTCTGTTCTATTAAACCATTCTTATCTCAACCCACAAGTTTTGCTTCTTTTCCCGATTTTCTCCCCCATCCCACTGGGTGGGGGGGAAGTGAGTGACCGGCTGCGTGGTGCTTAGTTGCTGGCTGGGGTTAAACCATGACATGATGACACTACTTGTGAGGATAGATGCCAACTTTCTGATGCTGTATTACTTATGTATGCAGAAAAATCACCGACTTCTTGTGCATGTGTAACACGAAGACTACTCTGATGACAGTCAAGGCACTTGCTTTTTATTTAGAGTGAAATGGATATTATAGACAGTGCTTCTTGTCCAGACTTAACTTCCAAAAAATGCCATACAACATTTGCCATGAAGTCCAGAAAATTATTTCTGGTAAAATACAAAGTCTGATGAACTGGGATAGCCACTGAACAGGTAAATGGCCTCTGATCAAAACATCAGCTACTCCAAGATGTGGAAGTAAATAAGGATTTGCAATCTAGATCTTCCGTGTCATTCAATCAAGATTATTTTGGAAAGTATTACTTCTAAGAGTGTTCTGGACAGGCAGGGAACAGTCCCTGTCCATGGTGCCCACCTACGTAACCCCAACCAGCTGGTCACAGGCATCAGGTCAAGTCAGATGAATTTCTGGCCACAGCACTGAGAGATTAGACAGTTAATGGGTATCTGTATCAGCTGGTACTCTGCCAACATGAAACTACTAAGCTAGATAACAGTTTGTCTATTTGTCATATATCTTGGAGATCACTTCAGGAAATAGGAGATACTGAAACAAAGGTATAAAAGCAAATTTCTGTTCCATTTTCCTCTTCAAAGTTTTTTAACTCATGCACTTAAAATGATTGCTTTCTTAACACTGTGCAACGTTCATTAACAGATGATTATTTCAGAAGTCTGCTGAGCTACTATCGATTCCTGAGAGACAGCAACAACACGAATTTCAATGACTTCTAGGCAGAGGACATAACATGTGGTTTTACCTCTTGCTTTTCAGATAAACACTCCTATTGTGCTGATCACCAAGCCTAAAAAAAACAGTTGTAAAGGACAGGGAGGAGAACTACACAAGTTAATTTCATAGTTTTGAGTTTTAGGACACTCAAACAAGCTTTGTCATGTAGAAACCAGGTTCATAGGATCTCCAAACAAGACTCTCAGCATCTTCTCGATAACAGAATGTAAACTTTGATAACAAAGCACATGCTACAGAAACCTCAAACAGCTCTGCAATGATTAAAAGGATTTGCCTCTAAATGTATTTAAGATTTATTTTATTGGAATATTTTTAACTAAGACAGCATTTCAAATGCAAAAAAAAGTTCTTTATTTAGTCACCAAAGACTGAGGAAAAATTCAAAAGGTTTGAGTAGATATGGCTTTCCTATGGAAAAAAAAAAAAAAGGGGGAAAAACACCCTCATTTTCTACAATCTTGAGTAGAATTTTGGGAGATGCCAAAAATTATGATAAAATCTCAGTATGGTTCAGAAAGCCTTCTGCGTTTCACTAAACCAGTCTGATGATATTTACAGATGTGGCAAGTTGTGATGCAAGTTATAGAGAATAACATTTAAGAACAAATTAATTTCAATGAAATATTCTAATCTATAAAAAGAGATCTGAAATTCTCTGATAAAGAATGATTTACTTAGCTTAAAATAAAAAAGCCTAGATGACTTTTCTAAGAAAAGAAAAACAGATGAATTTAAGTACTGTGAGTTGTAAACATCCTTGTGTCACCTGTAACTTAAGGATGATTAAAGTGACATAAAGCTGAATTCTAGGCCCTGATAACAGAAATGCTGAATCTTCATCGATTTTCAGACTGCATCTATTTCAGAAGATACTGCTTCTGAAGGCCAGTATAGCTTAAGAGGATGCTACTGCTGAAAGCAAGAGGGGGACAGCTTCAGCATAAACACAATTAGATAATTCCTCATATATCTTACTCCAAATTTCCCATGATAAATATACTACTAGTGGAAAAAAAATATTTTTGCAAAGCTTACTTTGTGGCAGAGTTCAGTTAAAAAAAAATAAAGATCAAATCACACACTAACCAAAATGTCTACATTGCCAACAGCCTCATTTTAGAAGGCTGAGATTGTACACATAGAGAGTTTCTACACAGCACGGCACATTTCCCAGGCAAAGGATACAACTTCAGGAAACAGGTAAGCCAGTTTAATGTCTGATTGTCATATGAAGACATGGCCCTACAAAGTCACTGCTCTAGCCCATCTCACCTCCTCCAGTCCTTCCACAAAAAATTAGTCGGTTTTATTTTTCCCCCTCTCCAGTTTAGGTTCCTGAAACAACTCATCTCAGCTTAGACAAGTGCCAGAGAGATATAGGCAGCTGCAGCTACCAATTAAATCAACTCAGTTGTAATGTGGAACCACACCCTAATAAATCCTATCCCTAAGCAGGCTGATTTGCCCGGGCAGGGTGTCATGCCAACACTGTTATTCTGCCTCTCAAATCTTCACAGCTAACTCAAACTTCCACAAAAGATTTTACTGCGCCCTGTAAATACTGCACAGACTTTTCAACAGTTTTCAAAGTTTTCATCTATGTCAGATGAACTAACATCAGATTGAAAAGCAGGTACTCACCTGGAAATCTGGTTCAACTAAGGTAGTGAAATGACAGCAATGTACAAAACAGGGAGTGTAGAAAGTGAGCTGGAGTCAAATAGAAGCTTTCTCCATTGGAAACAATGCATAGAGCTCCACAGAAACAACCCAGATTTTCCAAGGCAAAAGCTGTATTTATTAAAATGAAAGGATCACGAAAAGCATTTTAGCAGAAACATTCTTAATAGCTTACCCAGTTGTTTTTTTTGCCAGCATAGATTTCCATGTTTTCTCCGTACTGGGGCTCTTCAAGTAAAGTCTGATATTCAAACATGAGACGAGAGCTCTCACGTAATCGGCTGCACTGAAACTGGTGATACTGCTGCACAAGCTCTTTCACAACAAGCAGGAGGCATTCAGGGTTTGAAGGATTCCAAGAAGCTAAATTCTGTTGAATTAGAAAAGAATGGAGACCAAAATTGTTTACAGAAATAGAAAAACAAGCACTCCCCCTTCCATACCAATACCAGAAGTACATATGCACGTGGAAACTTTGTGATGCAAAGATCGTATCACACTTTGGAAGAAAACCAGGTCAAACAGCAAAAGCAAACCTGAATGTCAAATAAGAGCCCATATATGGACCTACCAGAAAACCAATAACAGGGCTACTACCAGGCATAGATAGGCCCAAATTATCATTCTATTCTTCCTTAAAATTATACTATTGCATTTGAGAACTTGAAAAGTTTTAATTCAAAAAATTAAAACTAATATGAAACATACAGGGATCAGGTAAGTATAACCCTGCACACTATCTGACTCAAAAAGCAGTCATCAAAGTGTATATGCCAAATTAACACCAACTATGGAAACTACTCTGCTCCATTATTCAAATAGTGGATATAATATTGACAGTGACAGAGAAAATAGGTTCTCTTCTGTTGCCTCAACCTTGTGCTTTTACCTCACCTTGACTGTCTCTTCACTAGAGTTACCTTGACTTATCCCTTTAACAAAAATGCCATCCATACACAAGTCTCTTCAACATGCCTGGCAGAAGCTATTACTACAAGTTGGCTGTATACCAAGAAACAGTTAACAAATTAAAATGTTAATACAATGAAGATAACTGTGTCAGTAGCACAGTAGCAATGTTATCTCTCAGTTTAACTGCTCTCATTGGCTTAGACCAGTCTTCCATGCACAGTAAGTTTTATTCAGGAAGGTTTTCTGTGTTACAAAGCAATGTTTTCTATCAATGTTGCATGCCTACATCTGGTTGACCTAGAATGGATCTATGTTAAGGGCAGATGAGGACTCCCCCTGTACTCCATGTTGATAGGACATGAGGAAGTTCTGATGCAAAACTACTTAGGTCCTCAACAGGTCTTCTTGATACTAGTTCAGGGCATGTTAACACAGTCATGTGGCTTTTGGTCAGCTTTGAGTATAAGCAAAATTAATCTGTATTTCCGTATATCACATACACATACGACAACAAACTAGCTGCAGCAGGATTTTAGATTACATGGATTGTACAGTTAACGTTAAGATCCTTAGAACTGGCAAAGATGTCTGCATTTTACAACTATGTGAAGATAAAATATAGTAGATTCAAATAAAATTATGTATCAGTATCTGAACTCGAAGCAGTTACAGATGGTATGGCTACTTTTGTTCTGGAAGTTGCAGACATTTCACAAACAAATTATATGCATAATTTCCATTCTTCGGCAAGGACAAAAAAACCCATTAGCCCTTTTTTACCTCTTCTGTGGAAAAACCGCTTTGGTATGCAACATTTTCTACAATGAAAGGACAGAAAATATTTCTGTACTTTGAAGCAACTATGTTAAGACTGCCTTGCATAAATGAATGAAACTGGAAAAAAACCATGTCCCCTAAAATATACAACCTATTCATATTTTGTGTAACACCAAAACTAATAAATACAAGTGAACAGGTTGCACAGAGAGGTTGTCGAGTCTCCATCCTTGGAGATACTCAAAACCCGACTGGACAAGGTACTAGACAGCCTGCTCTATCTGACCCTGCCCAGGCAGGGGGGCTTGGACTAGATGATCTCTCAAGGCTTTTTCCAACCTCAGCTATTTTTTGATTCTATGAAGAGGTTTACAAAAAGCTCAAACTGAAACAGAGGATCTTATCAAGGTGAGACTCCATAGTTCTGACCCGAAAAGAAATTATTGATTTGTGTACAAATTTTATCTTTTGATACTCTGGAAAGGCAGAAAGAAAGCTTAATCAGTTATTCACCCGGCACCATACCTTCAGCTCTACAATGAAATCTACTTGTAGCCTATCTCTATGTGGCTATTTCCATTAAAAAGGCTTATAATTTTTATTATTTCTTGATGACTGCAGTTCATGATATATCCCTTTAGAATGGTTTTATACAGACTTCAGCATATGTGTACAATGCCTTAATACTTCAAGCATTTCTCTTTCCACAACTTTATATTTGTTGCCCTCTGAAGCCATATATATTAAGATGCTATCAAAATTAATTTCTCATTTTCAGTATCATCACTTAAAACATACAAGTCTAATTTGTCAGTGAAAGTGACACGAAATACGTATTGCTTCCTTGAAAATCTTGCTTTTTTTGGAAGGGCGGGGGGGGGATCAATAATGTTTACTAAGGCAATTTTATCTCAAATCTTACCACATGTTGTTTTTCCTGAAGTCCCCACTCCTGGAGAGGATCAATTTTAAGAGAATCTCAGCTACATTCTACCCATCCCCTCCACCCCTTCTCATTTAAGTTAATAGCTACCAGAGAGGCAAAGAAATCTGTGTATGCACTACCTACGTACTATTAAAAAAAAAAAAAAAAAAAGAGACGAGAAGAAAAGAAATATAATTTAGAAATAAAATCCTTTTTCTAATCTCATAAACATGGTTTATAGACTACTGTAATGACTTTCAGCAACATGATTCATGATTTTTGAATGACTATGGCTGGCAGTGCTGCATTAACTTTCTATGCATCACTCATTCCTGTGAAAACCATACACTCCTGTCACACGAAAATGGTTGGGGAAAACAGTTTGGGAAGGTGGTCCTAATTCTTCAGAAACACAGACGTTGCTCTTGCTTTAATAAAAAAAGAAAAACTTATAATCTTAGAGTGTGGATGGAGCACTTGAGGGAACACTTACCTTTAGCGCACAGATTTGAAAAAGACCTTATGTTTACATAATTTACAGATTGACCCAAGACTGACAGGCTCAGCTTCAGAAACACAACAGGACATAACTGCTGATCACAATTTGCTTTGTTTTACATGGATGAATGAACGGTTTAATGAACAGTTACACAATTACACTGTCCTCCTATTCTCCTGCTCACTATGATCCTGGTAGAAAGGGCTGCTCAACACAGCTAAGATCCTTGAACCTTTGCCTTTAGAAGCTACCACAGTGTCAGAGACTTCACATTTGACTGTGGCTTGAAGTAAAAGTGCTCTGTTTTTTTCTTCACTCCATGACAGTAAGATGACCTATAAAATGGGAATATTATCATTGCCATATCTTAAAAGGTAAACTACATTCCGGAGTAATTGGTGAATGGGTGAGATACTAATGTGGTTCATATAAGTTCCTCAAATACATACAACAGAGTGCCTGAAAGCCTTGTTCTACCTTGTCTGCCACCTACAGCTGGTAAAAATTTATTCCCCACTTGAACCCATTTAAGCTTATCTAATTCTACAAAATACTAGAGAAAATTTGTCAGGTAGACAGCATCTTCTAGGAAACACATTTTGTATCATGCAGTCTGAAAACAGACTGTGTATAACCTTAAATTTCCTGTTCCCAAGCTGCTGCTCAAATAAAGTATTTCCAGAAAGCCAGAGGATGTAATATGCCAGTACGTATTGATATCAGCCAGACAAGTGGGAATAACCTTTCTTCCTAATAACATTGGTATAACACAATAGAAATGTTCTGTCAAAGGAAATGACCAACAATATTTTAATAACTGACCTAAATGCAACCGAACCTTTTGTTTTTTAAATAACATTACACTACAGAACAAAAAAAGAGCAAGAGGAAATCTATTGTCATTTGTCCAGCATGGAGCTAGACTATTGCTCTCTTCAAAGAATTCAAGAACACTGCATCAAAACAGTGTTTATGCTGTATTGCCTTAAAGCTACAGGAATTAAAATGAACGATTTGACTGTAGTATCCTTACTAAATACCTTTCATGCGGTAACTAAAAATTCAAACAAAGTATGAACTGGTTATAAAAACAAATCACCTGCAGAAAAATTCAACTACCCACCCAGTACATACATCAATTACAACAGATTCTCACTGACGAAAAAGTAAACATACAATGGTTACACAAATTTTCTGTAACACAAGTCTTGATTTAAATGAACATTGATTTTTAACTTTAGCATTATATTATTGTAGTGCTTGTTATTTGGCAAATGGCCATTACATTTGTAGCCATTTTGTTAACTTTGCAGAAGTGCTGTTCTTATCAGAAGATCTAAATTTATAAATTTTAACACAAACACTTCTGAATACAATGACATATTACTGTATGAAATTTCTTTTTACATAACTTCGTGTTGCTTATTTGCCCTAAGCACTAGATGCATTCATCTGAAAATACTTTTAAACCATTTTATTGTGATCCAATTTCAACAGTATGTCAAAATACATGCTACATTCTTCTCTCAGTTTCAAATGGTACCTTCTTTAATCTTCCTTCTATTTTTGAAATCGAAGACAAAGTAAGCAACTACCTGTGACACACATTATTGAAACCTAACTAAAGCAGAATTTGATGTTTCTCAAGTTGATCCCTTGTAGAATGTCTTAATCGCTACAATTTCAGCATTATAATGATTCTTCTGAGAACATTTTTCTTCTGAAGGATTTGTCACTTTAGACAATGAGAGTAGTGTCCCTGCAACAGTAAATTGACTTCCTTCTTTAGAGATAAAGGATCCTCTAAATAAAATTTTTTTAGCAATGCAGTGTTGTATTCACTATTAGACTTTGGAAATTGTCTTAATCACAAAATCTTAAACTAAAGGCTTTGGAGTGAAAAGAAGGAGTAGTAGCCTGTGCACTTCATTTTCTGATTGTTTGCCTGAAGGCTGTATTCCAACCCTAGCCAATACAGCTTTTTAAGAAAGAGTGTTTTAAGAAATTTAAAACATTAGAACAGAGTGAGCTTCCAGTGTTTCTGTGTCCCATGGCTCCAAGTCTTGCCACAAAACTCAGATCTTGCATAAAAATTATGCTCTGAATGCAACTTCAAAATTATGAGTTTTAGTTGTTACAGCTTCAGAAAAAACCTGGAAATATGAATACACACATAACCTCATTTTCTACAGCCAGACTGTTGAAGCCTGGCAGGTATGAAAAACCCAATTAAAGAAATAACCAGCAAATATGTATACAGCAAAAGACTTACTGTTTTCTGTGGCTTCTATCAAAATCTCCTTCTGCTCTGTTCACTACAACCTTCAATTTTGACCTGACAAAATTTATACATTCACAAAATTTTACCAAAATCCCATGCATGCTGAAAAGAGTTTTTATCTGAAATTGCTATAAAATTGCAATTAAAAATAATTTTTTATATATATAAAAAATGAGCACACTCACTGGGGTACTGACAGACTAAGTTACATATTTCACTCAATAAATCTTTTCTAATTTGAAAGGAGATTTCTGCAGACTTTCCAGAGAGTTAACCAAATTTCACAGAACAATCACTAATGCATTTAAAATAAAAAAAAATCCAGACTTGGATCCAATTCCTTGTCTTGTTTGCCAATAGATATCTTTAAGTGAACTCTGCAGTGCAAACTCTCTAAATTACTCAAAAGTTAGCCAGCTAGACTGAAAGTGGCCCACTGTACAATATACAAGTATAAATCAACTCAAACCACACATCTGCAACTAGTTCTGCATTCATGCTCATCTCATATGAAGGCTTACATGCACATCCCAGATTGGTTACAACCATTTTTAATGTTATCATTTTTTCAGCATATCATGGAAGAACTTACCTGTCATTTCTGAGCACATGGAGGCTCAATTAAACAATTCTCTTCTGTCTAGACACTGCTCACATGTCTCTCCAGAATCTCCACTAAAACTAGAAGTAACTCCACACTTCAGATCTTAATTTCAACATTTTAATTGGCTTTTGGCTTGGCCATACCACAACTTGTGTAACTTTCATTTTCTAAAAAGATAAATTGTTACTTCATCTTAAGGATTTTATTTTAGTAGCAGGTTTAGTAGCATCAGAAGATGACTACATGTTTTCTTGTGGACACAAAAGCCTGGTAATGTCATCTGTGATGACTGGCTAGTCCCCATTTTTCCAATTAGGGAAAGAATTCAAAATGGTCTACAGGAAAAGTAATGGAACGAGAACTTCCGTATAATAAAGACCAGACTCCAGAAGCATCCTTGTCCACACAGTTGTAGCTACTGTCATACAGAAGATGGCCAATAACTACCCATGAGTGAGTAAGCAATTCAACTTAAGGAAGTTGAATATTCTTTTGTGGCAGAAGCTTCCCTGGCAATTGCTAACTTTTTTCATTATTGGACTAAGTTTCAGGAAAAGGTCTTTGAGAAAATGGTTATCTAGCCAGAGTAATTAAGCAATAGCATGTATATCCACTAACTTTTCCCTCCACCTTCTGCTGTGTGGCAATATAAATAGAAAAATAATATTCAGTTATTATACAGAGACTAGGAGACCACAGGTATCCATTAAACTATGCCTACATTGGAGAAATCCAAAGTGATTCAGGAGATCTGTTCTGAAGATCTGCCAGAGATTAATTTAAACAAGCTCACTGAAAAGCATAACTTTCACTAAGAAGTATAACCCCACAGATTTTGTTGGGGTGCAAAGTCAATCTTTGAATTCCCTGGCTCTTGATCCTATCTCCTGACAGGAGTTGGCTGCATAGTAAATGAGCATTATGATAGGGAAAGGTTTTTGGACCATCAAACATGACCAAAGTGTTGAGAAAATGAATTCACTTAAAGTGTGTATAAAGAGGCAGAGAAAAGATATTATAAGGCCACCCACAGAGTGCAATTTAAGCCATTTCAACAGTAACTCATTTAAATGAATAGCAATGACACCAACTGGATTTCAAAAAGAGACAAAGAAAATTTGCAGCCACAGTATCAGTTTTAATGAAATCTTCTTAGAGGTGAGGCAAGTGAAAAACCCCCACAAAGTAGCTTCTCATCCCTACTAGCAAAGACATGCAGAATTTAGCTTTCTAAAGTAGCCATACTATTCAACTGCTGGCAAAGAAACCACATGTAAATTTTGTTCTGGAACATTTTGTGCTTTGCAGTCTTTCCTTTATCCTTCCAAACAGCTAATAAAAAAAAAAAACAAACCCAAACCTATGCAAACTACTCAGTGTCCGTGATTACCTATTCCCCCTTTTTCTAGAACACAATGCACCTCGTGTTCCATAAGTAGCTAATTCCTAGCCTCCTTCACAGGTTATTGCTTATTTCATAACTCCAGGCAATGTCTGTAGCAAACTATAATTCTACGCTATCAGAAAGAAAATACAATAACAATTTCTAATTGATCTGAAGTTGTTTTTCTTTGAAATGTGTTTAAATATCCAGGTTGCCAGAATATCTTCCAGGAATGTGATTTTAAAGAAGACAGATTGTAACTGTTTTTCCTGGCTATACTACAGGAAACAACAGCAAGATCTTATTTTAAGTTAGTGTACTTTTATATTTCTAAGCAAGAAATTAACTTTCCCGAGAAAATGTCAGTAAACAAAACCTCCCAAGCCCATAAGAGTGGTAATGCATTTCTATAGCATCTTTCATCCAGAATTATCATAAAGAATAACGCAAGTACAGATTTGCATTTTGTTTATATCTCTGCACACCACATGCACAAAACTTGCATCCTACAATGGCTTAAAATCAGTACCAATGTAAGTTTTTACCTGAAATGAGAAAGATCACACTGTGATATGAGCACTTATGCTCCATATAAATACAGAGGAGATATGGGTCCAGTGGTTACAGCATTTGCCTAGAAACTGGGATATCTGGTTTCAGTCCCTGCTTTGCTATAGTCTTCATGGGCCACCATGGGGAAATTGCTCACAGGAAAAGGCACAGGATAATTATCTGCCATATGCTCACATCTTTCTATCAACAGATATTTTTCACAGTATTTGCAGGGCTGGAGTGTTATAACAACTTCAAAGGCTTCAGTTTCTTAGCAGCCAGCACTTAAACATCCTACAGGCTGCAGTTTCAAATCAATCACTGTAAACCTACATGCCATCTACTTGTCATCTTATTTTCACAGGTTCTTCATATCCCTCTCCCCCAAAGCACCACTGGAACAACTTTCTGGAGTGATCTGCTTGAAATGATCATTTTTGGGCAAAAGCAAACATCAAAACTTAACATTTCATAAAAGCAGTTCAAGTCAGGAGCCCTTTGTCATGGCAAATACAACCAAAGAACTTGGAGACCTTGTGTGCTCTACTAGCTATTGTGTACAACAGATAAAAAGGTTGCATAAAGCAAAGGTTGGGATAGTTGGTATTTATTTTATTTTTTATTTTTAGTGAGAGGCTGTGAAAACTGGATGCAGAAATTACAATAGCTTATAAATGCTTAGCTGAAATCTCAAATACCTGAAGGCCTTGAATTAGCGTGAAAATACAGAGCAGGAAAACAACATAACAAGAAATGAATTCTGCTTTCAGAAAAACACCTTACATTTTGTATAAAATTATTTTCCCTCTTTTCTTCCACTGGCCACACAGTGCTGACTCTTGATTAACAATCCCATACCCAAGGTGACTCTAAAACAAACCCCAGCAAATCTGATATATGTAGAACACTCTTCTGCATTCACATAGAATAAATGCACCACTGCCTCTCAAGTACCATTCCCCTGAAAATGGAGCAAACTCAACTTCCAAAGATTACTACACAAATTATGTCCTATGTCCTGCTGTAGGAGCAATTAAGAGATAGCTGATCTTTGTACATTAAGGGTGCTCTGGAGAAGCAGAAACTGTGAAGCTGAGCCCAGAAGAGAATTTTTAAGTTGTGCACACTTCCTGAAAACGTCTGCCTGTTTCTCTGACAGAGCTCTCTTACAAAAGATAACCAGACCATTAAAAGCTACAACTGCCTACTATCAAAAGAGAGAGAGTACAATACTATCTAATTAATCTCCTAAAGACTTGGCATGCATAAATATTTGTTGTCCTACTTTACTAAGGGATCAGAGCAAGTTTTGGTTTGTTCCTTTTCAGACCTCCCACAACACCTCTCAAAAAGCAAATGGTACCTTTACCTTTTTTGAGAAGGAATTTCTTAATTCCCTCAGCACGTATAAATCCCGCAATAGGGAATCCAGTGCACTGATTATTAGTTAATCTACACGAGTACACAGCACTTTTCCCCTTTGGAGTCTGTTACCAGAGGCATACATATTTAACTACACATGGCAAGTAAAAGGAAAAAAGCATGAAGACAAGATTAATTTCAACACAAGACATACGCACATGCACCTTATGCCTAAAGACTTACTCAGTATGCATCGATGGTAGTGTGAACAGGCCCCAACTCCTCAGACCCTCACTGGACCAGAGAACAGACCACTGTCTCAATGTCAATGCTTTACCTCAAGAGTCGCTTTTTAAATAGCAAGTCTTTCACTCTTAACCGTTCTTGGGTTTTTTCCTTTCCTGTCAAAACAAGTAATTTTAGCTACAGCAAAGAGGCAGGAACTTCACAGCTGATGTTTTGGACATCATCCACTAAGACCTCTTGAGCATTTATTGCTGGGTGGCACATGCAGAACTGTTTTCTTCTAACCATTTTTTCCTCTCCCCAAATCCCATAAATTAAAATCAATATTTCACATGGTAGATCTCACTGGCCAAGCAGTATTTCCATTTTTATTTTCACATTTCTACTACAAGAGAGTTTAAAGGGCCTTGAAAATACAGTCCCTAAAGAAAACATTTACAAAACACTACTGTGTAAATCATAAGACACTAGAAATCAAAATTATTTCTCTACTGTACCAGACAAATTAATGCAAATTAGTTATCTCTCCTCAAAAAAGCATTAAAAGAACAGACCACTCATTTGTTTCCTTTATGGAAGTAAAAACTGCATCTCCATGCAGACGGGTATATGGCAAAATTCACCTGTGTCCTAGTTTCAGCTGGGATAGAGTTAACTGTCTTCCTAGTAGCTGGTACAGTGCTATGTTTTGAGTTCAGTATGTGAAGAATGTTGATAACACTGATGTTTTCAGTTGCTGCTAGTAGTGTTTAGACTAATGTCAAGGATTTCTCAGCTTCTCATGCCCAGCCAGCGAGAAAGCTGGAGGGGCACAAGAAGTTGGCACAGGACACAGCCAGGGCACCTGACCCAAACTGGCCAACAGGGCATTCCATACCATGTGACGTCCCATCCAGTATAGGAACTGGGGGGAGTGGGGGCGGGGAATCGCCGCTTGGGGACTAGCTGGGTGCCGGTCGGTGGGTGGTGAGCAACTGCACTGAGCATCATTTGTACATTCCAATCCTTTCATTATTGCTGTTGTCATTTTATTAGTGTTATCATTATCATTATTCGTTTCTTCTTTTCTGTTCTATTAAACCGTTCTTATCTCAACCCGTGAGTTTTGCTTCTTTTTCCCCGATTTTCTCCCCCATCCCACTGGGTGGGGGGGGAGTGAGTGAGCGGCTGCGTGGTGCTTAGCTGCTGGCTGGGGTTAAACCACGACAGTCCATTTTGGCGCCCAACATGGGGCACGAAGGGTTGAGATAACAACAAACCTGACCAGAACTCGTTAAAACAAATTTGTTATAAGCATTCATTATATTGGTCTAATAGTCGCTGGTCATTATGTTGATTTATGTGTTCTTAGAGTTGTTGCTCTGGTTTTTAAAGTTCTGTTATGTATCACCTCGCTTGCTGTATGTAGTCCCTCTGCTGCTGCTTATCATCCGTGGGAGGTGGATTAAGGTTTTCGCTTTGATGTATTGTGTAACACTGGTTTATGGTATGATAAAGTCATCAGTTGTGGGATTAATCCGGTATTTGCACTCAGCATTGTTACCTTTATACTGCGGGAGCCATCTGTGAGAAACTATTAATAATTATACCATTTACCTTTCCTCCTTGGAAAACCAGTCTGAGTGGGATACCTTTCTTCCCCTCTCCTTTCTCCTTCAGTCCAGTTACAATGGTGTTTGGGAATTTTGAAAAATTTGAATACTCTTGGGATGTTGATACCAACATGGTCCTAGCCCTACTGCTGGGAATTAGCATGCTCCTGAATGTGGTTCAGCTCTTGTTTAAGGTTAAACAACTATTTAAGAAGATCACCCAGAGGTCTGCCCTGAGGCTGGATAATTATGAGTGGCAGGGTGTGTGGGGTAGTATGGGCAAGTACCTAGAAAAGTGGGCACCTCCAGTGTTTTGGAAATTCACCCCTGAACAAGTGCAGAATCCAGAAGAACTAGTAAAATATTTGGAAAAGGTATGCTGTCACCCCGGCAGCTCCAGAGAGATACAAATCACTGCAACGTGCTGGGGCCTGGCCCATGCCTATCGAGCCCTGTTCGACACAACTCAGCACCCTCAAGGGGAAGAGAAGGTCTCTGGACCTAACAACAAAACGATGAGCACTGCGGTCACCCAAACCCCGGCAATGGGCGTTGCGGCCCCTCCAGCCCCAGCGACGAGCATTGAGGCCACCCAGACCTTAGTGACAGGCACCGCAACCCCTCCAGCCCTGGCAATGAGAACTGTGGCTACCCAAACCTCAACAACAAGCACTGCAGCCCCTCCAGCCCCAGCGACGAGCACTGCTGCTACCCAAACCTTGGCGACAGACGCTGCGGTTATCCAAAATCCGGCGAGCGATACTGCAACTGAACCAGCGGATCAACCTGCACCAGTATCAGTTGCCCCCGTACAGAAAAAGAAATATACAAAAAAATCAGCTCGCTTAGCAAAGGATGAAGGTGAACCAGGGTCATCACGGGAACAGGAGGAAGAGGCAGGTCCAGAGGTAATAACCCGGTCCCTATCCTTGAGTGAGCTGCGGGATATGCGAAAAGATTTTGGCCGCCGTATAGGTGAGCATATTATCACCTGGCTTCTCCAATGCTGGGACAATGGGGCTAATAGCTTGGAATTAGAAGGTAAGGAAGCCAAGCAGCTGGGATCGCTTACCAGGGAAGGTGACATCGACAAGGCAATTGGAAGAGGAACACAAGCCATCAGCCTCTGGAGGCGACTCTTGTCAAGTGTGAAGGAAAGGTACCCCTTTAAAGAAGATGTTATATGTCAATCAAGCAAGTGGACCACCATGGAAAAAGGTATCCAATATCTGAGGGAATTAGCTGTGCTAGAGACAATTCATCATGACCTGGACAATCCACAATTACCCAAAGATCCAGACGAAGTTCAATGCACACGACCCATGTGGCGGAAATTTGTACGGAGCGCACCATCGTCCTATGCCAACTCACTGGCAATAATGACATGGAAAGACGAAAAGACACCGACAGTGGATGAAGTGGCTCGCCAATTCTCCTCTTCCCTACAAGCCTACATTTCGGCTGTGGAGAAGCTGTCCGAGGATTTCCAGCAATTCAAAAAAGATATGTCCTATTGCCCACCTATAAAGACCAATGTCTCAGCTATTAGGAGTGAACGCTCCTCTGCCCAAGAGAGAAAATATAGAAAGTACACACCACGAGGTGCCCTGTGGTTTTACCTATGTGATCATGGAGAAGACATGAGGAAATGAGATGGAAAACCTACCTCGGTCCTAAATGCACGGGTACGTGAGCTGCGAGGAAAAACCACCACAAAAAAGGATTCTACTAGGAAAAATGCCGCTCCAGTTTCCAAACAGAGTAGAAGAGCTGATCTTATTTCTGATCCTCTTGAATGGACTTCTGAGCCAATTTTACGAGAAGTGAATACCGGATACTCTGGCCAGAATTAGAGGGGCCCTGCCTCCAGCCAGGTGGAGGAAAGGGATAACCGGGTCTATTGGACTGTGTGGATTCGATGGCCTGGCACGTTAGACCCACAGGAGTATAAGGCTCTAGTAGACACCGGCGCACAGTACACTCTAATGCCATCAAGTTATAAAGGGGCAGAACCCATCTGTATTTCTGGTGTGACAGGAGGATCCCAAGAGTTAACTGTATTGGAAGCTGAAGTAAGCCTAACTGGGAATGAATGGCAGAAACACCCCATTGTGACTGGTCCAGAGGCTCCGTGTATCCTTGGCATAGACTATCTCAGGAGAGGGTATTTTAAGGACCCGAAGGGGTATCGACGGGCTTTTGGAATAGCTGCTTTGGAGACGGAGGGCACTGAACAGCTGTCTACCCTGCCTGGTCTCTCTCAAGACCCTTCGATTGTGGGGTTGCTGAGGGTTGAAGAACAACAAGTGCCAATTGCTACCACGATGGTGCACCAGCGGCAATATCGCACCAACCGAGACTCTCTGACTCCCATCCACAAGTTGATTCGCCAACTGGAGAGCCAAGGAGTGATCAGCAAAACTCGCTCACCCTTTAATAGTCCCATATGGCCAGTGCGAAAGTCTAACGGAGAGTGGAGACTAACAGTTGACTATCGTGGCCTGAATGAAGTTACGCCACCGCTGAGTGCTGCCGTTCCAGATATGCTAGAACTTCAATACGAACTAGAGTCAAAGGCAGCCAAGTGGTATGCTACAATTGACATTGCTAATGCGTTTTTCTCAATCCCTCTGGCAGCAGAGTGTCGTCCACAGTTTGCCTTTACTTGGAGGGGTGTCCAGTACACTTGGAATTGATTGCCCCAGGGGTGGAAACACAGCCCCACCATTTGCCATGGACTAATCCAGACTGCACTGGAAAAAGGTGAAGCTCCAGAACACCTGCAATACATTGATGACATCATTGTATGGGGCAACACGGCAGAAGAAGTCTTTGAGAAAGGGAAGAAAATAATCCAAATCCTTCTGAAAGCCGGTTTTGCCATAAAAGAAAGTAAGGTCAAGGGACCTGCACAGGAGATCCAGTTTTTAGGAATAAAATGACAAGATAGACGTTGTCAGATCCCAATAGATGTAATCAACAAAATAGCAGCTATGTCTCCACCAACTAATAAAAAGGAAACACAGGCTTTCTTAGGTGTTGTGGGTTTCTGGAGAATGCATATTCCAAATTAAAGTCTGATTATAAGCCCTCTCTATCAAGTGACCCGGAAGAAGAATGATTTTAAATGGGGCCCTGAGCAACAGTAAACCTTTGAACAAATTAAACGGGAGATTGTTCATGCAGTAGCCCTTGGACCAGTCCAAGCAGGACAAGATGTTAAAAATGTGCTCTATACTGCAGCCAGGGAGAATGGCCCTACCTGGAGCCTCTGGCAGAAAGCACCCGGGGAGACCCGAGGTCGACCCCTGGGGTTTTGGAGTCGAGGATATCGAGGATCCGAGGCTCGCTATACTCCAACTGAAAAAGAGATATTGGCAGCATATGAAGGAGTCTGAGCTGCCTCAGAAGTGGTTGGTACCGAAACACAGCTCCTCTTAGCACCCCGACTGCCAGTGCTGGGCTGGATGTTCAAAGGGAAAGTCTCCTCTACACATCACGTGACTGATGCCACGTGGAGTAAGTGGATTGCACTGATCACACAACGGGCTCGCATAGGAAACCCCAGTCGCCCAGGAATTTTAGAAGTGATCACGGACTGGCCAGAAAGCAAAGATTTTGGAATGTCGCCAGAGGAGGAGGTAACACGTGCTGAAGAAGCCCCGCTGTATAATAAACTGCCAGAAAATGAGAGGCAATATGCTCTGTTCACTGATGGGTCCTGTCGCATTGTGGGAAAGCATCAGAGGTGGAAGGCTGCTGTATGGAGTCCTACACAACAAGTTGCAGAAACTGCTGAAGGAAAAGGTGAATCGAGTCAGTTTGCAGAGGTGAAAGCCATCCAGCTAGCGTTAGACTGCTGAAAGAGAAAAGTGGCCAGTGCTTTATCTCTATACTGACTCATGGATGGTGGCAAATGCCCTGTGGGGGTGGTTACAGCAATGGAAGCAGAGCAACTGCTGCGCAGAGGTAAACCCATTTGGGCTGCCGCACTGTGGCAAGATATTGCGTCCCAGCTAGAGAATTTGGTTGTAAAAGTACGTCATGTAGATGCTCACGTACCCAAGAGTCGGGCCACTGAAGAACATCAAAATAACCAACAGGTGGATCAGACTGCCAAAATTGAAGTGGCTCGGGTGGACCTGGACTGGCAACATAAGGGTAAGCTATTTATGGCTCAATGGGCCCATGATGCTTCAGGCCATCAGGGAAGAGATACAACATATAGATAGGCTCGTGACCAAAGGGTAGACTTCACCATGGACACTATTACACAAGTTATCCATGAATGTGAAACGTGCTACAATTAAGCAAGCCAAACGGTTAAAGCCCCTGTGGTATGGAGGACGATGGCTGAAATATAAATTTAGGGAAGCCTGGCAGATTGACTATATCACACTCCCACAAACTCGCCAAGGCAAGCGCTATGTGCTCACAATGGTGGAAACAACCACCGGATGGCTGGAAACAGATTCTGTACCCCATGCCACTGCCCGGAACACTATCCTGGGCCTTGAAAAGCAGGTCTTGTGGCGACATGGCACCCCAGAGAGAATTGAGTCAGACAATGAGACTCATTTCCGAAACAACCTCATAGACACCTGGGCCAAAGAGCATGGCATTGAGTGGGTGTATCACATCCCCTATCATGCACCAGCCTCTGGGAAAATTGGGCGATACAATGGACTGTTAAAGACTACTTTGAGAGCAATGGGGGGTGGAACTTTCAAACATTGGGATATACATTTAGCAAAAGCCACCTGGTTAGTCAACACCAGAGGATCTGCCAATCGGGGTGGCCCTGCCCAGTCAGAATTTTTACGTACTGTAGAAGGGGATAAAGTCCCTGTAGTGCAGACAAAAAATATGTTAGGGAAGACAGTCTGGGTTACTCCTGCCTCAGGCAAAGGTAAACCCATTCGTGAGATTGCTTTTGCTCAAGGGCCTGGGTGCACTTGGTGGGTGATGCGAAAAGATGGGGAAGTCCGATGTGTGCCTCAAGGGGATTTAATCTTAGGTGAGAATAGCCAGAATTAAACTGTATGATATTAGTTGCTATATAACCCTGCTACTGTATGTTATCATTAGTATAATTGTTATATGCTATATCCATAGTACTATAGTAAGAATCACTTAAATGAAGCAAGAAAAAACTGTGATAAAACTGAGCGAAGCGCAGTAGTGATGGAACCAGAACTGACTCCAGCATGCAACAATCCAACGGTGCACACCATCCTCCTGCTGCGTCCAACGTCAACTGCTCGTCACACTGCGCTGAAGCCCAACTCTGCTCTACCAACTGAGAGGACTTTGCACCATCCCTCCTGCCCAGAAAGACTGCTATGACAGATGGAGCCCAGAGTCAGGGAACTAAATGAACTCAACGAACATTTAATGAACATAACCCATAAACTAAAAGAATGATATCTCTGTGTACGTATACATATATATATATATATATCATTGTTCATATGTCTCAAAGGGATGGAAAAGCTGATGATGATTGACCAGGATGTAACTAAAGGTATGGGAACTGAGCATGACGTCAATGGTATAGAATAAGGGGTGGATACTGTCCTAGTTTCAGCTGGGATAGAGTTAACTGTCTTCCTAGTAGCTGGTAGGGTGCTATGTTTTGAGTTCAGTATGTGAAGAATGTTGATAACACTGATGTTTTCAGTTGCTGCTAGTAGTGTTTAGACTAATGTCAAGGATTTCTCAGCTTCTCATGCCCAGCCAGCGAGAAAGCTGGAGGGGCACAAGAAGTTGGCACAGGACACAGCCAGGGCACCTGACCCAAACTGGCCAACAGGGCATTCCATACCATGTGACGTCCCATCCAGTATAGGAACTGGGGGGAGTGGGGGCGGGGAATCGCCGCTTGGGGACTAGCTGGGTGCCGGTCAGTGGGTGGTGAGCAACTGCACTGAGCATCATTTGTACATTCCAATCCTTTCATTATTGCTGTTGTCATTTTATTAGTGTTATCATTATCATTATTCGTTTCTTCTTTTCTGTTCTATTAAACCGTTCTTATCTCAACCCGTGAGTTTTGCTTCTTTTTCCCGATTTTCTCCCCCATCCCACTGGGTGGGGGGGGAGTGAGTGAGCGGCTGCGTGGTGCTTAGCTGCTGGCTGGGGTTAAACCACGACAACCTGATACTGTACAAACACTAATACTGCAAATAGAAGACACAAGATGTTGACTAAATTTGAACTATATTTCTGTAGTTATCTTTAAAATAAGAGCAGATATGCCTGAGGATCCAAGATGGAAGACAGCAAGGAAACACAGACATAGAAGCATGTCAAGAATGAGTAAAACAAAGATAGGTTTTGAAACAAATACAGGCAGAAACTTAGACCAGTAAAAAGAAAAGAAAATATAGCTTGCACCCTCATCCATTTGGGGAAATGAATAGATCCTCTGAAAATTACCCTGAGCGCAAAGACATTTCTTTGCCCCAACAATATCTTGTGAAGGAAAGAACCTGCAGGGTCCCAAAGTTAAACTAAACCCATTGGAGAAAAGTACAATTATAAAATATAACAGAATTCACAGTCCAGAATTTAATAAAATAGGAAACTGCATTATCAGACAGAATGATTATTTCTAACTGATCTTCTGCAATCAGTTAATTTAAAAGTCTGTTCTGCTTGCATATTCATAAGCAATGACCAACTTTCTCTACAGAAAAATGAATTATCATGGCTCAACAACTTGAATTCAATGGGCATACCACACTGAATTTAAATGTATTCTCAATTCAGGAAGACAGTGCTAGATTTTATCTTTTCTCTTAAAAAAAAAAAACAACCAAAAAAACCCCCCAAACCAACCAAAAAACAAAACCTTGTAAATTTGTTTCTAGAAAGCTAACAAGCTGTTGCCTTCAAGCCAAGCCACTTCTTACTGTTCTAGAGCTCTTGTGAGGAAGCGGAGTGTATTGTGCCAGTACCATTACGCATCAGGGCCAGAATCCTTTAATTTTCTGCCAGTTTCTCTGATAATAGGATTTTTCCAAATTTTAATAAAACGTTGCTCAAGTAAAGTATGATTATATTTTAATTAACTGAAGCAAAAAACAGTCATAACTACAGTCTCAGTTTGCTGGTTCATATTAAAGAATTATCAATACCAACATTATTATTGCACTCCCAGACTTCCAAAGAAAAGACATTCTGCTTTCATATGTCCAACGTGGGATATCCAACTTTGTATTTTTGGTTTAAACTAATGATGATTTGAAAAGTCAATGAGATGCTTAAATTCATTATACCACCCTTACCACTAGCAAGGTCTTTGTTTTGTGCAAAGCAAGTATATTACATATACGTGTCAATACATGAACACATTTAGGCATTAGTGTCTGGTAAATTGGTTATCTCAAGTTATACCGCACCATGTATTTTCCCTCCAATACATCATCCACCTGAGAAGTCTTTTGTTTGCTCAATCCTGTTGCTTCCTCAGGCAACCATTAGTGATAACAGAGAAAGTTGTGCTTCTTAGAGGAAAAACTGATGCCTATCAAATATACCAGGAAGAGACAGTGAAGGGGACTAGGGCATTCCTAGATCAACCTGACTGGCCACAAAAAAGCACTGCTGACAGAGAGAGGCATTCACAGCGTTAATAGCAGTGTAATATACTGAGAAAATCTGACCAAGTTCCATGGCTTCCTCCAAGTGCTTTCTAAAACTATCCTTCTCACAAAGACTAGAAATCCGTTTAAGAGTTTCTACAGAAAAGGAATAACAGTAGTACACCTGATCATAGAGGGGATAGCCCTAGATGCAGACAGGTAGTAGAAGAGTTGCCAAGTACAGCTCCTTAAATGAGAAGTGGTGAAAAGTTTCTGAAAGTAGTCAAAGTATCTGAAAACTGATAAAAAAGACAAGGCAAAGGAGCACCTTTTGTTTTGTCTTCATGTACTGCGAGATGCCCTTGTGAAAATATCCAGCAACATGAACAATTGATGTTGGGAGGGAGCAAGTCACAGACGCAACAGAGTCATTGCCTACAAGAATAACTGCAGATTCAGTGACTCCAACTATCCCGTAAAGAATATTCAGAGGCCTGCCCTCCTCTCACCACCCTCTGCCCCCAGTTTATTATCTAACATAGCCACACAGTTCACAACTTAGATTTTTCCCTTGTTCATGTTGACTTATCCTTAAGGCAAGACATATTAGTACAGGGTACTAATATAAACTGACTGTATCTCTGATGGGATATTCTCATGGCCTAGAGAGTAAGTGGACCGGAGGACCATCAGATGTTGAAATGGGCTTCCAAAGGAAATCTTGAAACATTTGGGGTAAGTGCCATAATGAGATCAATTGCCTGGCACTATTAAAGTTAAGGAGTTTGCACATAAACTCAGGCAAACATCCTGGAGAACTGGAAGGAACACCAGGAAGATGGAAATAGAGTATCTAACTGGACCAGTAAATTAAATAAAGCACAAAATTAAATAAAGGGGCTTAAGAAACAAAACAACTAGGTTTGAAATGCATTCAGATTTCAGTCATGCAAGGGTCCTTTGCTGAACAGCATTAAAAAAAAAAAAAAAAAAGTATATTGGCAAAGCTACCTAACAGAGCTTTGACTATATATAGAGTGTAGGTTTAGGCACAGCCTAAGTTTTGGGTTGTGTACCAGCTCACTGACAGCCCGCGCACCTATTTCTCATGCCCAGGATTGGATGCAAGCTTGTCCTACCTCTAGCCTTTCCAATCTCCAGGGACCGCAGGGTCAGAGGAGAGGCTGCAAAGGTGAGCACACAATCCCTCCTGCCATGCAAGAACTCTGGTAATTAAGAGATGATTTTGATAGTGCTCATACTACACTTCTCAGCTAAGACTAATACCTAGCTATGTAAGTGTTCATTCTCCACTTACCAGAACTTAAGATACGCTACTCAGTTTTACACTAGAGGAGCAAAAGAAAGAATACTGATTCAGACATGCAGTTTGGTTCTAGTAGAGAGACAGCACTCTTTCTCAAGCCCAGTAGCAACTGTTGCCTACCTAAGAAATGAGTGAATTCATTGAGAAATCAAGATTAATTCAACATGAATTCAAGAGAAGATCCAGAAATTCAGGAGGCCAATGCTCTGGGCTCAGGTATAAGCTAAACAGACATAGCTTGAAGGAAACATAAGCCTAAACATCTTTTTCAGCCTTTACACTAAGATTTAAGCACCCTGTTATTCTGGTCCAACCTTCTGGCCCATCTCACTGTATGACCATGAAAAAGATGGTCAAACTCATGTGACAAATGAAAATTATCTTTTCTTCCCCCCCCCCCCCCCCAAATACAACACTATGAATGGAAAGCCATTAAATGTTTTTCCCTCTATTTTGCTAGTGCACAATGATTAAGTTTCTCATCACATGCACATCAGTTAGTATGGCACAAAAACATTTTCTCCGACTTTGTCATCCTTCAGTCAAACGATCCATGCACATTCCTAATGTTATCATAAAACCAGTATTTCCTGGAATGAAGTACTATATTTTAAGAGCTAATATTCTGGATTTTTCATATTCTAGGGAGAAATTGCATTATCAGAGACGCTTGTGCCAAAAAATGAAAGGAAATGTTTCCCCACCGATCCTTTCAGAGAACTAATGGAATTAATTTTGCATTCCACACTAGGAAGATTGAAGCAAGAAAGGCAAAACTACCTGGCTTACCAGATATTTTCTCCATTTAAAATTAAATAAATAGTATCACACTGTAGAATTTTTTTCACTTTATGGATTCGCTAGGCAGAAAGTCCAGCCAGAATGTTGTGATCAACTAAAGCAGAACTTCTGACGTCAGCATATTCTCTTCTGCTTACACTTTAAGATAGAAAGCCAAGTGTTGTAAACTGTGCTAGGAAATGCTGAAATTTGAAAAAAGAAAGCGAGGTGAATATATACAATGATTTTACATGAATACAAAATGACAGCATAATACAAGGTAGATAACTCCCTCTCAGCTCTATAAATATTAACAATTCTGGACAAAGAGGAAAAATAAAAGGGAAAGGCTAGAAGAGAAAGTCAGAAAAATAAAAGAAGGAGAAAAAGGAGTAATTTCCCAATGTGAAAAAGCCTTGAAGGAAGAAGAGATGGAAAGATGATAGGAAAAACTTGTTTTCTGTCATCTCTCGAATTTTTTCTGCTGAACTGTTTGTATAGCCTCCATCTTTACCACACAGCTACACAGACAATCCTAACACTAGCTCCCGACACCATATGACTTCTCAGAAGGACCTCCTGAATGCTGGCCTCACACGGGCTGTAGTGAAGCTGGCCAGGCTACCCCAGGAGAGAATTCCCAGCCAGAATCCTCTTTCCGGGATTTCTCATTTTAAGCCCAGTACAAGCTCAGCAAAAATAAAAGGCAGAAAACCTGTGCCCGGTTTATCACAACCCTTACTAGCTACGTCAAAGAAACAAGTGAGGATTCCCTGAGGGAACTGTGTGTTGCTCAGACACTAAAACCAGACAAAAATACATTCAAAATTAGATTCTTTCAGGTCTGGCCTAACGAGGAATGTTCTACTGGCATAGCTCTACCATTTGAAAACATGGACAAAAACATATACCATAAATGCCAACAATACCAGCCAAAAGGTCCTTCCGCCGGGGAAGCTCCTGAGTGAAATTACTCTTCTGATGGTATAAAATGTGACTTTTCCACCACTGCCTATCCATACCAGACTAACCTCAGCAAGGCCTCAGTGACCATGTGCATATAAAGAACCTAACCTTATATATAGGTTATCACATATATGTGCACACATACATACATCCCCCCTATATACAAATGTGTAGGATCCATATAGAAGGACAGGAATAAACAGTTTTCAGAATTCACATTTGTTTTGGAGAATTAAACAGTAAATAGCACTGGTTTATTAAAAAAAAAAAACAAACACATTTTGACATACAATGTCAAGACATGACTGAAAAGTGAACACAAAAAATGTGAATATAAAGAAGTTCAAAATAAGGAAAAAAACTTCTAATAAAATGCAGGATCCAATCCTGCATTCTGTTTCACTTAAATTCTCCAAGTTCAACTGAAACCAAAGTAATTTAAGGCTTTCAGTACAAGAGTGGTAGGTTAGGGGTCGAAGAATGAAATCTGCTGCTGCCATCCCAAATTGAGCAAGCAGAAGAGATAGTAATGCTAAAAATAGTTCGAGCTTACCCACACATTTCCCAGACAAAGAGAACCCACCATTGCAACTTTAAAGTCATAGTCTGAAAGCCATAATTCTCATTGCCCTTATGTAGGGGCTTTCATACTATGTAACACATAACACCTGCATCTTTACCAACAATACAACAGCCAGACTTTTTAGAACAAAATAGTTAAATGGCATTAGCTAATATAAGGGGTGTTTGGGCTTTTTTGTAGCTACTGTGAGCATAGGAACAATTGATGCTGGTAAACATCTCTCATGCACCTGACTGTAAATGAAGAACAATTATGGAAGAAGGAGATATTTAAAAGATCTCTGCACTACCCATTAACTAACTCAGCACATCAACAGTAATAATGATTAAGATTTTGAACACAGCCACAGAAAACAACATGGCCTTCATGACAGTCATCATATAGCCAAATGATAAATATGGAGTCTAATAATTAATAACTACAAATACAAGAATTTAAAACGAACATTGCTCTACACAAGATAATAGAGCATAACAGCCAATACACTTGAGTAGCACAATTAGCTGAATCAACTCCACAATGACTGAAATCTGTACTTCGTATTAACAATTAGACTAGGGGAAACAATCTTCCCAACGTTACATACTGGCATGAGAACTGCAGCAGCCCACACTCTGAAGTTCTGTGATGGCAAAGGTCTCCTCCCACACAAATGCAGCTCTAAGTATTCCCATATATACTAGCCCACAGGGACTCATTCAACACTTACTGGGTTTTAAGAAATGCTAATGTCCTCTTGCCTCCGTCCCCACTAAGGCTAACGGAGCCTTTTTGATAGCAAGGGATGGGCAGAATAATTCTGGGGAGACTAGCTGGAAACCTGAAGTAGGATGCTAAAAAGCCCAAATCCTTAAACTGACAGTTAGCTTGCATATACTCCTGTTGTTTCCTCTTTGCCAAACAGAATATACTTCAAAATCATTGGAAAAATGGGGTTAACATTTTGCATAGGCCCTTCAGTTACCTGGCTCACATTAACAATCAACTAGGCTAACATAACAAACAATTCTTGCTACTCAAACTGGCATCATTGTAATGAGCTTCAAATTAATCTCATCCGTACACAATCACTAATCTTGTTTTGTGCCAAGTGAATTTTTAATCAGAATGGAGTGAATCATAGGTTGTTTTTAAAATACATTTCTAATACTTGTCATCCAAAATGAATACACACTAGAGCAGGGAAGAACTTTCCTATTTAGATTCTGAGAAGGTGATTTTATTTATGCATACTATACACACAAGTATCAAATGCATACGATAGGTGAGGACATTTTTAATGAAAATAAAAAATAAATATGTTTATTTCTGATAATGCTTTGAGCACGAATAGCATCACCAACCTAAAGAATTTAGCCCTGTGACTAATTAAAACTGTATCACAAAAAGGAACAGTTGCACCTCTGTTGAGTTGCTCCTCAATCTCTACATCCTTCTAGAAGATCAAAATACACAATCAGACACTGCAACCAGCAGAGTAACTACTTCTGGTAAGGCACGTACTGAAGCATATATTTTGCAGTGCTGAACTTGAGACTCAACCTGAGTTTCAAACTGAAGTGACTTTAATATTTGTGCAAGACATAGAAGCAAAGCTGAGTTTCAGTGAGCATCTTCAACTTGATTCTGCAACTGCAATACCAATTTAACAAAGCAGCTGATTAGCTATGTTTATAACAAGAGTGCCCAACCATTTAGGAATTCTTTGGAAAAAAAAAAGACAGTATGAAGACTTCAGCTACAGCATCTACTTTTTAAAATGCAGTATTTCTGCATCTTGTTTTAGCTATCTGGCTAACAGCTGCTTAACTGTACACCTGTTACCACGCTTAGATGAAAATCTAACTTGAAGGTCTACCCACAGCCATGAAAACTGAAGGAGTGACTGAAGCTATCTGCAGGACAGCCATTCAAATGTCTTCAGGGAGGTCTGCTGACAGCCTCTATTACAGCCACATGAGCTTGAGGAATCTGGAGTACCTGGTTCTCATTTCAAGCTAAGCATAATGCCTGACTCAAGCTATGTAACAGCATGTGATGACTTCTTCTTGGAAAACAAGACAGGCAGATGAGAGCAGCACAGGAAGGCTCAGTGTCAGAATTCCCACAGATCTGGCGGCTTAGTACTTAGAGACTACACTCCTCATTTAATACCATCTACATGCTTTTGTGAATGGTAGATTGTTTTGATTGCCAGGAACTGTTGCATTAAAAGTATTTGAAGATTGCTCAAGATTAAGAGCATTAAATTACACTCAATGTGCTAACCTATTTTTAGTCAGTAGAAAGATATGTTAACACATTAGAAAATTCTGCTAATATCTCAGAATTCAATAAAAATTATCTTCTTTAAACAGCTCTAAGATCCGTGGAAAAGAGGGAGTTATTCAAATACTTAGCATAATAAGCAAGTTATTGTTAACTTAACATTCTGAAGAAAGACTTCACAAACCATGTTGAACATTAAAAGGCGAATGCAAAATACACCAGATAGACTATAGCTGCAAGGCAGAGATAACATGCTCTGATAACATCAGGATGGACTGCAGGAGAATGACCAAGGACCTTATCAAAAAAGGTTACATTTACATAGTGAATACTATAGCAAGGCATAATGACCAAAGGAAAGCTGTTGGCTTGCAAATTTCTTCTTTGGTTTGTTTTTAATTAATTTTAAAATAGACTATTTAATATCTCATTATGTGTCAAGGAGCAAATGGCTCTTCAAGCTGCTTTCCAAAGAAGACACTCCCAAAAGAAGTATCATTAATGAACAATGTAAGAAAGAAAGAAAACTAAGGATGTTTTTACCCTTGCAGGTTGCCCTGTGGATCACTAGTGCTGGTGACTTCTTTTCACATGAGAAATATGGCACCTTATCAAACTCCATCTGAACAGCATTTCTGCAAGATGCCCCAAATTATCTTTATTTAATATCTCATTTGTTATTTGTTATTAATTTCAGCTTTCCAGCATATTAAAAAGTGCTCCTCTTCCTTTAATATCAATTGCCAAAAACAGTTACTAGTGTGAATACTTCTCAGGAGGTTGTAAGATTGCAAAACTACAAAACAGAAAAAGGGGAGAATAGCAGAACTGGTAAATAAAAGAGTGTGAAAACAATTCTAGAATTGTCATATAAAGTAAAACCTTTTATATAAATGAGCCTAACAAAATAGCTATTCAGCAGCACCATG
Source organism: Aquila chrysaetos chrysaetos (assembly GCF_900496995.4). NCBI lineage: Eukaryota > Metazoa > Chordata > Aves > Accipitriformes > Accipitridae > Aquila > Aquila chrysaetos. Next base: position 18,095,152 of record NC_044016.1, read on the forward strand.
CATCCTTCCAAAAGGATTTTGTGAGTTTAACAGGAAAGTGATTGGGGGAAACAAAGAAATAAGACATTCAACTTTTAAAAATTCTGTTAGGTATGCTAAAAATAGTTATTAAAACCAATTCTTTTAAGATTGTGTAGTTTTTCAATATAACTTAATGTGAAGTGAATACAGCTAAAACCAAAAAACAACACATCTGTCATGTCACATATGAAGGACATGTTCACTTCTGTGGCCGCTGCCTCACATTCTTCCCCCATGACACCTGTACCCCAAAACTGAACGTAGAGCATGACAGCCTCTGACTTACTTTGGGGAGCTCCCATACCTCATCAATCAACCACCTGCACTGGAGCCATGCTAATAAAGCACCAGAGAGGCTGCAGGAGAGGACTATGTAAAAAGCCTCTCCTCTAGCAAGGCCCTCGGCCATGAGAAGTTCAATTAAAAGACATTTCCCAGGTGCCTGTTTGTGCCAGTGATTCCCATATACCCTTACCAGTAGCCTATATAATAAAATATACTTAAAAGTGTCAATTGCTTTTTGGGTCAGCTTTCTAATAAAAGCTGAAAATTTTGAGAAAAAAAAGAAATGAGATCATAACCTACTGTGTGGGTGACTGAGCAGGAACTGCAGCAGAGTTCTATGGAAAAGGCATAGTTTTCTGACACAGCCACTAAGTTCTGCACCATAACCACAGGCACTGGACACGTATTGGAAAAAATATGCCCAAACCCTATTGAAAAATGAGACTGTTGACTCAGAAACAAAGCTGCAGGTCTGCAAAGGCAGCAGAATGAAGTCCAAAGATAGGGGGAAAGTAAAAGAGAAAAACACTCTGGGTTTCAAAATACCTTAATATGGCTTTAGTAACTACTAGTAACATCTGAGAGAGAAGCATTTTAAAAGTATAACCATTGTTAGCTTCTTCAAACAAGGCTTTACTACTTGAGGCTGATTTTGAATAGTGAACAAAACGCTTGGTTTCAGGTTGTGGTGTTCCTTTTTCTATAGTAATAAGACTGTGTAAAAATATTTTCTCATTAAGTTAATTTTTGACCCTCCCACCTTTTAAAATGGCATTTCTTTGTCTTTATGGTAATGCTACCACATGTGAGCAGATACCTTCTTTGACACAGTGGTTTCAACAACATACAACCTGGTTTTATCCCTCCTCATTGGAAAACAAAAATCAACATCACTACACAACATTGTGCTACTTTTTCTGGAACGAAATGCTTTTCAAAGACACAATAGAGCAATCCTTTGTGCTGAAACAGATCATCTTTTAGGATGGACAGATATTAAAAAGACATTTTTTTAAAGATACTCTGAACAGTTATTGTAAATTTTATCTTGTCTTGATTAAAATATTTTTAAAAACCCTTACGTTTCTGGATTATTAGAAGACAAAGTGTTTATACTTACATAACAGTGAGATGAAAGTTGGAGTTTTTTTTCTTTATTCTGCATTGTTAGCAAATTCCTATTGCTGAAGCTATTCTAAAAAAGCCAAGTCTCTTTGCATGGTATAAGGTTCTCAAACAGTGAAGTACTTACATGCAAGGCAGAAGGATCTGGCAAAAATTCAGCATCCTCTCCAAAGATAAAATCTGGTGGCAGGTCAGGATAGTGAGCATTGAAAATTATATCCCCTGAAAAGTAATAAATGAAAACACTGTTTGCACTTTTATGTATGTGCTTATAAATAAATAAATAAAATATTGTACATATGATACACATTTTTAATGTAAAATTTGATCGCTACATTAAATATACTTCATGTATATAGCCATATAATTTTTACAAAAATTCACATGCAAGATAAGCATCAGATGTTTGGGGGGATGAAGTCAAATTCCTGAGGCACAGCTTCTTCCGCCAAGCAATGAAACATGAAATACATTATTGCTTCATATCTCAAATGGCAATTCAAACACTATTGAGGGTTGCCTCTAAACACCAAGTTAGAAAAGTGATCTTGTTTTAAAAAAGTACTACATTTAGATTGCTGTGTTTTGCATATTAAGTCAAAGTCAAACGCAAACTACTAAGATCAGGATTTTCAAAATACTGGAGCTTTTAAAACTTAGTAGCACTTACTCCCTCTTCTTGCCACTCACAACTCTTAGAAGTTCAATAGGAATCATTTCAGTTATCCAAATTCTGGCCAAGAGAAATGCAGTATTACACATTTAAATGGAGAGACTAAAATTAACTAAAAATATAAAACTTCATCACAGCTCGGCACTGAGTTCTCCTCTTGCCAGTGTCACAAGATATACAATTAATTACTGGTGTGACAGTTCAAAGAAATTTGGGTTATATTACTTCACTAGTAAACATACTTCAGAATTCATATAGGTCAAGAAGCAGTCATCCACATGTGAGCTCTTAAAAAACACCCACAATTCAAGGAAAAAAAAAAAAAGATATCTAGCATTACTTGTCTACCTCCCAATCACTCTTTCCTCTTTATAAAGGTATGAAAGAACAACTCCGAGCTTTTGCATAAAGCAGATTTGTGAGGTAGCAGGCATTAGAAGAAAGAAGTCAGTACCTACTATTTGTTACCACTTGTTTAAAATCTACACAGCAAAGTAAAACCAGTGTGGTATGCCTTATAAACAATTCTGTTCAGAGAAAGTTAAACCACTTTTTATTTTTTCCAAAAATTATGAATGCAGAACTAGAGAAAAGCATTAGCTGGACAAATCTTAAAGCATCACATCGCTGGCTCAGTGATGTCACCATCTCAAGACATTCAACATGACAGTTTTAATATCTAATATTCTGTAAACTTATCTTGGCTCTAGCTGGAAGCAAGGATGCCATAAAGATTAATTTGCAGAGAATGAGGGCTCATGACCAAGAAGCCAACGGCCAGTCTGGGATAGGTATGCTCTACAGTATCGCTCCAAATCATGAACTCACTAATCATGCGACTCAGTAGAGCAGTGTGGGCTTCTGCTGTCTGCATCCTACCTTCCTTTCTCTTTCTCAAATGTCAGGAACACGTGTTAAGTATGGGGTGCAGGAAAGAGCAGAGGTCTGCCACTTAAAATATCCAACACAGTCAACATAAAATCAATTTTTTATTTCATTTAAAAGAAGGACAAAACAGGCACCAATTCTTGACGAAACCACATAAAATTACAACAGGAAATGCACCTATATTATGTAAGAGAAAATAATTACTAGGCTGCCTAAACTGTAATACAGCAACGAAGAATTCAGAAAAGTTGATGTTTACTAGACTGGATAGTTCCTATGCCACCATAACTCAACCCTTTTCTTCATATTTACTACAATTAAAAAGTCATGTATGGCTCTTTACAACAACCTCACCAATTTCTATGTACAGAGCAGGCAACTCTTGAGGTTACGTGTTGAAGGAGATAGCACCTTAATACATTCTTTGACTGAGCTTTGCTTCATAGATAAAGAGGCGTTATGAATAACTTAGAACACAGCACAATGAAAAAGCCTGGCCTGTGACTTAGGTAGCCCAATGCTACTCTGAAGGAAAGAATTCTATCTGTGTTTTTGCCACGTTCTTAGGTGATGCTAAGTAGCTCATTTAACACACATTTTTCACATCCCAGTTGCTAGTTGCATGCTTTTCGTTCTCTGCATTCCAGCTTTAAAAGAGCTGACAAAACAGAGGACTCATAGCTACAGCTCAGCTCACTACAAGCTGCACTCCAACTACATAAATGCTACAAAGAGCCGCTTAGAATAAAAGAAGGATCAAAGTAACTGCATATTTTTTATGTTACACCTCCATGTTTGATTTAGTGAAAAACTATTACAGAACCTTACATCATGAGGTGGCTCCAAGACTCTGCTTAGAGTGACACTGGCAATAAACTGTATTCACCTCTGCAAGCTACACAGTAACAGATGAACCTCAGGAGAGCTGTGACAGTAGGTGCAATGTGAAGATTCAAGCAGGTGCAAACTTCCCCCCCCCCCCCCAGTGTTTTCAGTTCTACAGCAACATGAAGTGAAAAGAACTCACAGCACCTTCCAGAACATAATCATATACAGTGCTCAAGTATGACAGTAAATTAAAATTGGCATTATTAGTTTAACATGCTAGGTGGTAAACTTTTACAATTCAGGGTTCAGGTCAGCTGCATATCCCATGCAGTGATTCCTGCTCTGGGACCAGGGCCAACAGCTGGGGACGGTACCCTCTTTGACCACTCAGCTGTAATGTGTGGCCACACTGAGGTCAGCCACCTCATGGTTGCAGCTGGCCAAACCGATCTATTACCTCTCTCACATGCTCATAGTTCTTCTTTACTACCTTCCGTCACACCCCTTCTTCCACTGAATATTAGCGTCTTATCACTCCTTATCTACAGCGAGTGACCAACTGTGCAGAAATTTTGGTTTAAAAATTTTTCATGACCTACTGATATAAAAGAACTATTCAGTACAAGGTACAGAATCCAGAGTCAAAATTAATATTGTGATATTAATATTTTCTGTTACTACTACTTATAATTGCTATAACTGCTTCTAGTTAGTTGCCCAGGGTAAACATGCCACAAATCCAAATTCCCAAGTCCCTTTAGTAAAAGTCATTTTGAGACCAAATATATCAGCATTAAAGCCAATGTGTATCACAAGATTATTTTTCTCTATAGTATAGTCATTTTCCAAAAGGCTACATAGTACATGGCTGAAGGGTTCTCCAGGCTTCAAAATAAACAAAACTATTATTTCAGTGCCTGGTAATCAATCAGTCACAAAACACCAGTGCTGAGACAATACTCAAAACATTTTACAACCCTGCGGAACCTAAAAAATCATGCTGTTGTCCTGATTTTCTCACTAAACCAGAAACACATCATTTAATGAATCATTAACACTCTCCTTCCTACAGTACCATAGGTTTTTTAACAAATGTAAACCTTAATTTATTCTGCTACAATGAAACCTCACACAGGCTGGGTGACAATAAAGACAAAAAAGTTCACAACAAAATGGTGTTTCACTTCCATGTAAACAGTTAGAAAAGAGCAGTGCTTCTCTATCATCAGTGGTCTTCAGTTCATCAGTTAAATACAGCCTCTTACTAGCAAAGATGATAAGGTCTGACCTTAGAACAATTTTTTCATGTGTTCAAAAAGGAAAAAAAAAAAAAGCATCCCTCAGTTAAATATTCTATTAACTCTCACTTCTGCCATGAATCCAAAGACATTCATCTAGTTGCTAAAAGGAAAAAAAAAAGAACCTTTTTTTGAACCATATTAGACATTCACCCGGGTGACCCCTGGCCTCTGTAACTTTTCTGCTCCATCCTCTCCCCTTCCATTCTCTTATGGCTTGCTTAATTTACAATACTAGGGCAGAAAAAGTAACACCTTTGACTCTAGAGAGCTTAGGTACCAAGGAATGACTTTGCCCTATTTGCAACTATGAGCATGAGCTATATTTTCATAAATTATATAATTTCAACAAAAATACACCGTTACAAGTCTGACTAAAGACTAAGGGAATCAATCCTAAATCCAAGTTTTGTTCTTGTTACATGCCACAAACCAGAGAAATTAAAACTGTAGTTAAACAGTTTGCTTGGCAGGGCTATGACACATAAATAAAAATCACTTCTATACACTCAAATAAAAGGTATTTAAAGAATCACAATGGTCAACACAATAGCCAATCTGGTTTTACTTCACATAAATATTAATACTAGTCTCTGCAGTGAGCTTACAAAATACAAGGTGTTAAATATTTTGAATTACCAGCTACCAGTTTGTGCTGACCTAGACCTAGTAGATATATCCATTTATTTAATACTGACATGATACTACCTGTGGCTTACCCTCTGCAAATATAATTGTGCTGGGGCGAAAACATAAGATTTTTAACCAATAAAGCCATTTGGAAAATTATTGTGCTTAGAGTCTGAGAATGGTTACCATTTTAATTTTGAAAGCAAAACCACCAAAAAACCAATATAATCCTGCATTTTCTCCCCTTCTCGCCTAAATGAAACAAATAACCTTTTCCTTGCATCTCCAGCAAGAGAGTAAGTAATTTCTCATGTTCCAACTCTGTTTGCCCTTATTCCCTTGACAGAAGGCAAACCGTGTGGCATTCCGCAGCGCTACTGACCATGACCATTCCAGTGTAAGAACAATGCAAGCAAAACCTTCAGACACAACCATATTTATCTCATTTCTATAGATGTACTAGCCAATAATTCAGTGGAATTACATTTCCAATTAAATACTACTACAGAATTTAAAATTATTTCAATAAAGTTAAAGCCATGGAATCAACGATAAATTTAGAAGAAAAAGGATATTATACATCTTTTGCTTTTCATTATCCAAAAATATTACTTTCTCTTCCTCTTCTCTCCTAGGGCAAACAGAATTAAATTTTGAAATATTTTGCTTTACAGGATTTCAAAGGAAAAGTTAATATGCTCCCAATAGACAAAAAGATAGAAATATTAATACTTAAATCTATCATTTCTTTTAACACACACACACACACACACACACATATACTGTTCTTTTCTCATCTATCAAAATGCATAAGGAAGTCTAACAAAGCGGTAAGGATTGACTACAAGCAAGATAAGTGTAACTCTGAAACTGAGTATTTCTTAAATCCTTACAGTTGCTTTCCACTGGCCTATGCTACATACAGTTTTTCCTCTCCTGGTAACTTCATTTTTGGGGTATTTTTCCTTCTTTTTTTAAGCATACTGTAAATTTGGTAGTACTGAAAGATGTTGTACTGAGAGTGTCACAGCATTAACATTCCCGATTACCTAAGGGCGGCAACATATCAGTTAGCTTCCTAAACTCTACTTTTGAAAGGATATCTATATTCTTCAGCTTTTTCTGACCCCAAGAATTTCTAAGTCAGCACTAAGTACCTAGAATAAACATGTGTGTCCACTGCAGCCTGGAATTAGACCAGTCTGAATGGAATTCATCACATGAAGGAGATCAAGACATTCGGCTTTTAAGAAACAAATAAAAAATCCAAATGCAACTTGATCATGAAATGCATTCACAGCTAATAGAGAACAGTATTGATGCAAGTGACCAATCCTCTGTGCAGAATCATTTTTGGGAAATGAAGAAACTGCTGTTGTTGAATATTAAAAAGAAAAAGATAGTAAGGGGAATTATATTATCCATCTATTCAAAACGCTAACCTATCTCTTCTAGTAACCACACAAATTGTAGACTCAAAACACTGAGCAGTCCCCTCTATAAACAAATTCTTACCTGAACCAGCCATTGTTAATTGTCTTTACAGGTACAAAAAGAATCAGTTATTCGCTACGATCTGCAACCAAGATACTAAGTCAGGGTAGTCAGCAGTATGAAAGGATTTAAGTGAACTAAATGCAGACCTGCTGACTTGTTACTGGATTCCACCCTAAAGATTTTTGCTCTACAGGCTTTAAGTCAAATATAGTAATACACTACCTATAGAGCCTCTTATTAATTGGTTGGCAAGAAAGATACAGCTCCTGAAATGACAGTACAACTTTAGTAAATACAAAACTACTACTGGAAGAAGACACGGGTAATTCTATTTTTCCCGTGGTGCTGCTGCCGCCAGGCTATTCTTCTCTCAAGTAGAGAAGGATAATTAAACCTCAGAAGCTCCTCTTAAAATGATCTGTTGAAGCAGGACTTTTGCCCACAGGGGAGGACAGCTACCCTCAAATGGTGTGTGGGAATACTGTGGGACCTTTGCTCACCTGCCCATTATACTAAACCAAGTGTAGCTTCAACTTTTTACAGGTTGTTTAGTGGAAGTCAGAAATATTTCTGAAGCTTTGAGACATCTGGTAGCAAAAAGCCAGGATGCTTTTCAGCTTCATTTCTAACTTCACACGCGAATCAAGGTATCAGAGAAGGAAAGGCAGAAAGTTTAGTGAGATGCGTCAGGGCACATTTATGGCAGCTATGACACAAGGTTCTTCAGAGAGATCAGTGCCCTTTGGATCAGCAGCTGAAAAGGCCAAGCAAGATACCCTAGGGAACCTCAGAGTTAGACACCTATAGTTAGGCAAGTGAATCAAGTCCCACTTTTCCAATAAAAGAAAAAAGATATAGGAAGGATTTGCAGGATGGTTATTTGGTTCTTGGGCAAAGAGTTGCAGGTGTGTTTTGGTTTTTTTCCTTTAACTTCAACTGACAAATGCTGCTGTAGGAGAAGAAAAAAAAAAAAAAAAGAGATGTGTAAGACTCTGTACAGAAAGAGAAATTATGTTCTGTTGTAAAGTGGGCAAATCTGCAAAATGGAGTAAAAGTAAATGGGCTACAGCCGAAGCTGAACAAGAAGGCAGAGGGACAATCTTAGTTACTTGCACTTCTGTAGCCAGGCAACTGCTTTCTCAGAAATTTTAGTACTAGAATTGAAGAGGACAAAGATGAGAACACCAGGTAGTACATGAGAGGACAAGATATTGGTAGAAATTAAAGACAGGCAACACTGGAGAAGTTATAACAGAGACACTCAGTAGGTGAGGAAAGGAAAGGTAAAAGTTGAGGACAAATACATTCAAGCAAATGGACTGTAAACCATCACCAGTAACTGCAGCCCAAACAGGAGAAGAAAGGAAGAAAGAGCAAAGTAGGAAGGCACTATGGTAATACCAATGTGCAGGCCTAACCTAAAATCTTTTAAACCTCTAAGACCACAGTTGTACATAGATACTTGTAAGGTCAATTCTCTTGATGCAGAAATCCACTATTTAAGACTTATACCTGCAAAAACTTCTGTAATTAACTTGCTCAAAGGAAGTCCAGAACATGAGGAAAAGCATAAAAAAAAATCCCCAAACCACTCACATGAAAGTGATTATTTAAAAGGGGAAAATATTGTTGTAAACTTTGTATTCTAAGAAGAAATAAATATAATAAAAAGATTAGACTGATTCTCTCAACATTTCCCATTAGGCACGTTCATTAGATAACAAACAGGTTACCAAAGAAAGAAGATTCATTACTCCTGCCACATAAAGCAAGACTCAGCAAAACTTCAGAAAACATATTGCCCAGAAAAATCTTTGGTACTTTGCATGACCCAGCAAAAAGATACTTACCATATAGGTAATGATATCACCTAAGTATAATCTGAATTACAGCAACCAAAAAGTCCTTCCCATAAGAGCCTCAACTAAACCACAACAGATGCAAAATAACGTAAAGGTGCAGAGAAGACTGGCACACACATTGCAGGAACCTAGTTATGAGAATCTTGAATCTTACAATAACTTGTAAAAACACTTTTACAATTGTTGACTGGCACAATAAACAACTGTTTAGCAAACAAATTTGCAAAGCAGCCTTTAAAAAAGGGCAACAAGGAGGTCAGACTCTTCTCCATATTTATCATTTTGTTTCTAATTACTTCCTTGAAGTAGAAAGCCACAGGAAAACTACATGAACTTACTGAAAGAGTTCCATCACAGGAATAAAAGCAAATGAAATTCTGTACAGTATATTATGGGCAATATTCTTAGACTAATTAGGCAGCAAAACTGTAATTTCCTGCCTCTAAGGTCTGTAACTAAAATGAGTAAGAAACTAAGAAACAAAAATCAGAAGCAAAAAAAGAATAACTAAGCTTCAAACGAGACAAAAGAAATGTTCTTCGGGATCAAGGAAACCAAAGTGGTGGCAGTAGAACCCATAACTGTAATCCTCTCACATAAAAACAGTGAAAATCAGACAGAAGATGAAAATAGTAGAGTTCAAGAGGCCACAGAGAACAGTAGCATCGCAAGGGCAACACATTGTTTAATCACTGTGAAATTCCAGATGACAGCACTCAAGGACGGAGAGGGAGGGAGGCATCAGTGCCTGAAAAAGAAAATGTGAAGAGCACAGGCATAAAAACATAAGAGTCAGGCTCTCTTAGTAGCAAGCAGCAGTGAAAGCTTGAGTGAAAATAGAAAGTCAAACCCAAGATAATCCAGGGTTTGCTGAAACAAAATTGCAGTGACCAAGGAACTGATTCTTAATGGTGTATTTTAATTAATATTATTCAATAAAGACTATTACAGCTTATAACTCTGCTTATCCTGACAATTTCTACTGTGACATCTGCCTTGATGTTTTAGCAAGGAAGACCAATACGTCTGCAAGAGTTACAAAACGCTTCACCTCAAAATACACAAATACCTCTCCCAGAAAGGATAACAAACTTTGCCCAGCAGATACAGCTGTCCAGTTAGCAATAAAGGACAGCTCTGCATACCAGAGTGCTTAGAATAAATTTTGTACTTGGAACACAGATTCAACCTCTTACAGGGTATTACAGACAGTCTTCTTGGAGTTAAAAGTCCTATTAAGAGCTTTGAAAAATTCAAACATAAAGCAAAGCACTGAGTTTAATATACCAGCACTGAGTGCTAGATGAACTAATAAAAACAATACAGCTGTCTCAGATTTTAATTGATAGTCTAGTAAGAGTAAGCTCAAGTTCTCCAACCATTTCTGGCCATGAAAACACAAAATTTATGGTTTCCCTTACAGAAGAAAATAAAGTAAAAGTGTCTCTCTGAAAGCACCATTTAAAAATTTCTGAAGTGTGATGGAAGAAAATTAGTATGACAAACAAATTTATCTCCAACACTGACACAATATTTTCTCCAACATAAAATTGTGGGTATCTCCAATGTTCCCAGCTGGAGCTGAGTAAATGTTCAGTGTAACATTCCAGCAGCTCAGAATACATGCAAGAATTAAAGGTGAACGTGACATCTGAAAAAAAAAATTATTAAATAGCTAACTGGATCTCAAGAAAATGTATTAAAATTACCAACAAGCCATTCTTAACTCACAGGATGTTTGATCTTACTGAAGCTAACAAAACAATTATTTTACACTACAGGTAATCAGCCACTGCATTGCCTGCAAGTACACTTTCCCGTTTTTCAAAATACAGTGAAACTTCCTGGTCTTTTGGAAAACAGGACTGTGACTATGCAGTTATACTTCTCTAAACTAGCATACCAACAGTTTTCAACACAGTAGGATTCATACTAGGGTATTTGTGCAGTGGCAGCGGTTATGATTGATGATATGCAAAGATCTGATCTGTTGCAAAGAGGATGTAACACAAACCACAAAGGAACTACACACTTCAGCCTGTATTTGGGCACCACATAATGAAGACCTACACTGGAGATCCTGAACATTTTCAGCCATCTTTTTATTCTGGCAGATTTCGCAACTTTCCTTTGCAGAAATATTCTGCCCTTGAAAGATAACATATCTAGCAACAGCCTACAACAAAGTATCTACAAATCTCTGGTTGCACACCATGGCCGTCTTGCCCTGCCATCATTATAGATCTAAACACAAAATTATTAAAGCTTTCTTGAATCTGCTCACATTACTATCTATTCTACATGCTGTGAGACTACATGTAATGCTGAAATGTGGAGGATTATTATTACTTGAATTCACTGCTATTATTAGGTACCTCTGGAAAAGATACACTTGTTTAAACCACTTTCAGTTGGTCATATTAAAATATACAGCATGGTTAAATTGTATGGTTTGGGTTTTGCAAAGGTGGAAAACAGCACTAGCATTATAGTTTGGGTTTTTTTAATTGCTTACGTGATACTCAAAAATCTATGAACGGGGCGAGGGGGGCTGATTTCTCAATATTGAAGTTTAACGCATAGTCCATAATCATATTTCTAGATACTTTAACTGGACTACAGTAATTTAGTGTATTAGTGTAGTCTGTATGCCTATGTCCTTGCACATGGGCATTTTAATCTACTAATTTTCCTTTATGAATCAGGAGCAATTCTAGCCTCTACTTAAAAACAAGACTTAAAGCTCTCAGAATGTAATAACAGGGCCCTATATGGTGACAAATGAGAGAGTTACTACAGTCCCATAGAAAATATGATTCCATTCTCTAGAGCAACATCATCCAATTAAGCTTCTTTTTGCTGCATCTTGATCGTAGCCATCAAACAAGTCTCAGATAGAATCTAGTACACATTGCAGGACACATCAAGACTCAATAGATTGAGTCTGCTACACAATATTACAATTTAAAAAAAAAAGTTTAAATAAGGGCAAAAAAAAAATCTACTTGGTAGGGCAGCTGGCTTCATGTAATAGAACCATTACTTACTGAAAATTCTGAATAAATGCATAGCCACATCTTTTTTTCTTTTTTTTCTTAAAATAATTGCCAGCTAGGACTTACTCCATTTTTATCTTTTGGAAAAGAATTTAGTAAGGCTCTTGAGCCATGATTTCATACTTTCAGAATAGTTAAAATAGGCTCATGTATCAGTCTACTATGACCACCTCCTCTCTCGAACACATGAGCAAACTTCCAAACCAATTTCTGGGAATGACAACTTTCCTTATAGGTGCCAAATGGAAGCCTTAAAATACTTCTAATGGTAAGAAGTTTAATTGTGTTGACTTCTGTTCATAAAGGAGAAGGCCTTCCAGTGCACTACATTATGACAAGAAAAACTACTACAGAAGGAATACAACTAAATGGATACTATCAAAGCAGTGTGTGTTTTAAATGTTTAACATTTCTGCTCACACTAAGTAATTGCTCCTCCAGACAGCATATTTTCACAGACTCACAGTATAGTTGAGGTTGGACAGCACCTCTGGAGACTGCCTAGTCCAATCCCTCAGCTCAGAGCAGAGTCAACAAGAGCAGATTACCAACGGTCATGTCCATTTGGGTTTTGAGTATCTCCAAGGATAAAGATATACAAGCTACAGAAGCTCTGAGCGCAACCTGGTCCACTGTTAGACCATACTTGCAAAAAAGTTTTTTATTACATGTAAATGGAATTTTCTGTATTTCAGTTTGTGACCATTTCCCTTCAGTGACCACCACTGAGAAGAGCCTGGCTCTATCTTCTTCATTCCCCTCCATCAGGTATTTATACACATTGGTAAGATTTCCCCTGAGCCTTCTCTTCTTGAGAAGCCCCAGCCCTCTTGGCCTCTCCTTGTACAACAGATGCTCCAGTCTCTCAATCATCTTTGTGGTCTTTTGCTGCACTCATTCCAATAAGTCCATGCCTTTCTGGTACTAGGTAGACCAGAACTGGACACAGTACTCCAGATGTGGTTTCACCAGGGCTGCCCAAAATCTAAAACTGCCAAGCTTTAAATTTTACTTTATCTGAAATTCTTCATCCTCTCTTGTATTTCAGTTGTTAGAGATACAAAAAAACAATACAACTTTACCATTTTTCAGCAACTCAAGTGTTTAGGAAACTGTTTTTTACCTTCTAAAAACATACAAAAGCAGATTTTATTTTAACCCTTTGAAACAAAACACAAAATAATTGATGAGTGGGAAAATGAGCCAGCTATCTACAGATTCTCCAAGGGTAAGAAGTATTTAACCACACCAAAAAATCAGAAAAACCAAAGTCACATTTCTCTAATCTGGTCAATTATACCAGTTAATTGTTTAGAGATACCTAGTAAAATAACAGACTGACTTCTTTTATTGGAGCTTAATAAAGAATTCTTCCTAAAAGAGAAAGAAACAACACAAAGCATATACAAATCATAAGTGAGTCTAAAAATGGTTATGAGATTGTCTTAGACATAACATTTTATTAGAAATACTGAGGCGGGGGGAGGACGTGGCAGTGGGGGTTACTTTTGGCTTTTAGGACTCATTTTCAAATCTGTAACGTCAAGGAAGGCTGTAAACTTATCTTAAAAATTAGATATTCTTAAAGCTGCATGTTCTTAGAGCTGAAGCTTTAAGAAAAAACAACATACAGAAGTATCTCGATACTCATTAAATTAGTTAGACACACTGGAAAACAGTGCGATACAGAACACTGAAAGAAAGGCCAAGATGCAATAGCAATAGTTTTTAACTTACATTTGAGTGTTTCTCCAGCATACGGGATATGTAGCTTAAACCGGTCACAGCTAGGTCCAGGGGTCAAGGATGTACAGCTAAAAATGAAGGTAAGAGAAGAATGTGCTAAGCAGTTACAGATGGTAGCAGACGCTAACATTATTCTACAGGGTACAAATGACTGACATAGTAAAGATGATGTGAATACTAGAAATACTCATCCTTATGATTCTGGGAAAGGAGAAAAGGTGGGAAAGATGCAGGAGGCCCATTCTCTTTTGATTAGCAGTTCTCACAACAGCGTAAGAAACTTTAGGATCTGTGCCAACTACCTTCTTTACCATTTTAACACAGAAAATATACACACAAAATGCCATGGTTTGAGTGTGTTATTAGAATAATATCAATTAGTCAGTCGAAGCCATCAAATTCTCTACTTTGTATAGAATTTTGCAGGTCACAACCCTTTACCTGTGCCACAGTAACACGGCTACATGCTCCCTATCCCTGGCATCCAGATACCTGGGATGAATCTTAGTTTTAACACACCAATATTTAGTCATTTTTACCTATTTTAACTTTTAATTTTTCCCTTGTGGAAAAGTCTCACAGTAAGCCTCCAGGTGAGCAAGTTTCAGAACCAGGTATTTGAGGTTATGACAACTGAGCATGTATGTTCATGATCTGTGACTATTTCCTGTCTCCTGTTTATCTGGAACATCAATTACAACAGCAGTTGGGTCTCATGGTGATGAACTAGCATTTTATGAACACAAAAGTCACTGAAAAACTGTTTAGTGTCTAGGCCAGAGATGACCAACTTTTTCACACTTTTTAAGTCATGTACTAAAATCTTTGCATAACTACCAAAAATCTCAGTTGCAAAAGGCGAAACAGCAACACAAATTGTTTCACTGGCAGGAATGGTCCCTGGAGCTCTCACCACTGTGGGCTGGTGGGCATATGACAGGTCCCAATAGCAAAAATACTGGAAACCCTTAGCAGTTCATTGCTTTCTGTATTTAGGGAACCTGATAGCCAAGAAGACTTCTTGCCAGCCTAATATCATTGAGAATTGTTTATAGCCCCAGCACAAGAGCTATGTTTGGTGCAAGCCACTTAAAGCTCAAAGCTAACTGGCCAACTCTACACAAAACAAACAGTGAAAAGAAGGTAGACAAAGGTAGAATAACTTGCCTCATATATCAGATCACTGGTAGAGCTCTAATACAAACCACTGACAATATAATGAAACAAAAGACATGTTTACTGGGCCATACACAGCCAAAATCAAAAAGATGGGTAGGCCAGGAAGTACAAAAATTCTGATCCTAACTTATCAGAAACAACACGGTAACTTCTGCAACTCGAGCTGTCTTACCACAGAAGAGGCATCAGGGCAAATGGGGCAATGTTAATTCTCACTAACATACTCAAAATGCTTCAGAGAGCCATTTCTCAGATGCTGGCTCTACTGCCTCTTTTCTCTTTACACTTGCAAGTTAAGGAGATCACGTGCACTAACTTCAGATTGTTTTTATTCAGTGAGCTACATTTACTATTTAATCAAGTATGTGCCCACACGTAGCTTCATCAAAAAGAAGCAACCACAGAACTACAGATCAATTAACTGAAATGAAGTTTCCACACAAATACTAGAAAACATAAGCAAACCACTTGTGTGCACCTAGAATCTAACACAGATGCAATTAACAGCCTACATCGATTCAACAAGAATACACGACATTTTTTCACTATCATTACAGAAATTAGATAACTGTCCTTGCAAATAAAAGGGAAGCAACAGATGTCCTATCTTCACTTTGGAAAGGTTTTTGCAGTGTTTTGTGAGAGCACCATGCAAAACAATCTACAGAAACATAATTTAGATACAACTGCTATCAGATGTGTGCAGAGCTAACTGGAAAGCAAGTTTCAAAAAAGATTAGTTCACATCTTGCTTCATCCAGGAAGAATGCACTGACTGTGTTTTCTTCTGGTAGAATACGACTTTGCATTTCATTGAAAGACTTACGATGGAAAGGAGATGATGTTTATTAAATCTGATGATGAAGCCAACATGAAAGGGAATGCAGCATGCTCGACAACAGGACCAGAGCTGAAAAATACTTTGATTTAATGATCTGTACTACTTCTTTTTGAACTACATCTAGATAGGGCTTAGCAAGAACAGTAAGCATCATCACCCTCACTGGGAGTAAAATCAGTTTGAGAATATGAAAGATTGGAGCTCCAGTGCAACAGAAACAAGAGAATATATTTTTTTCAAAGATGTGTTGTTTTAGTAGGTGAGAACAGCAAAATAGGAGTGCCCATTCTTAGGGTGTTTTAATGGCTGTGGATGAATTTAACAGCTTTAGATATGAAAGTATTATCATCTACTTTCAAGTCATTTCTAAGGCTTACATCACATCTAAGGCCAATTCTAGGAAGCATACAAAAAAAGAAGGCAACACAAAAAAAATCCTTTGCAAGTTACAAAATATCTCTGCAACATCAGTTAATATCTAATGGAACTTTCTTTCAAAGTATCACAGGTCACAGTCTGAGGCACATTTCTCAAATACCATCCAAATAACATTGTTGTTAGCTTTCCAACAGCCACAAAAATTTCTGATGCTGCAAATACCCTACAATCTTTTCTTTTAGCACAATGGTTCATTTTGAAATACTTAAGGAACGTATAATATTCTTTAACATTAAAATGAAAGCCTGATTTAATGGTAAATGTCCCTAAAAACAACACCAAGTACTTTCTCTAGATTATTATACTCCACTAGAGATGTTTTTAATTTTACTGGTCTAGAAGTGATGGAAAGTGACAATATACACAGTGGTTTGGGGTGGGGGTGTGGTCCAAATTACTCCGGCTAGGCAGTGCAAGAGACTTCAATAACTGCAATAGGCTGAGCAACCAAGCAAAAATCTTACATACATCCATTTGAAAGGAGGCAGTTAGTTTTTAGTGTAAACAGTAAAAGAACAAAATTCCTAAGGCAAATCAAAACTTTAGTACATCTAGCAGTCTATGTCTGACCTTATTTCAACAGAAAGCCACAGGTAATGGCCTGCCTATGGACACCTCCTGCTTGAATTTCCTTAACACACAGAACCTCTCATAATTACAAACATGCCCCACCGAGAAGCTTGGCTTCTATCATCTCCAAAATGTAAGATTTTACATTTACCGGTCCTTTTACTTAACGTGGCCCACACGAAAGTCACACTAAAAAGGAAAGACTTGCAACAAGGTCTTTTAAAGATTATTTGTTGTCCTGTCTTCACAAGGAATTGACAGAACAGTAATACCTGGTGTTGAAAATTAATTTCAGAAGCTGACTCCATCTCATGATGACTTGTTGTGCTATCTCCCTTTTTATTCACAGAAAAACATTACACTGGTTTGCATATCTTGACCTAAATAGTCAATATTTTACATAGGAAAGCCATGGAAGCAAGAATTAATGCTTTGATGCTCAGAGCAGTGCTATGAATTAGTCTTAATAAGATGATTAATGCTATACCACAAGATCTCCCACAATGGTTTCCCTACTAAAATATCAAAGAATCATCAACTTCATAAGTTTCCAGGACAAAGGAATATCCTTGAATGTATCGCTTAAAGCCATGCTGCCCTATTCAAAGGACCTGTGCTGTGACCTACAGCTGGAATCTGGTAGATGGAATCAAGTAGGCAAGAAACCACAGCTGAATACAAACCTTTCTCTCTCTCAGATTTTAGCTAAGTTCCTTGAGCAAATACAGCAGGTTAAATTTGAGTTGAGGTACTTTACATCCTTATGAAATACGTATTCCAAGGAGGAGACAAGTAGAACATTCTTTTGTTGAGTGTTTGATGCATCTTACAGGTGGGATAGTCTGTGACCTGTTTGGAAAAGCTTTCTTTCACAGTAAATAAAACACAGATAAATGAAACCAGTTCTTATTCAAAGAAAAAGTCACTGTCAGCACCAGATGCTCAGTTAGAAGTGTTCAGAATCCTTTACCAGTCACAAAAGGAAACAAGAAAGATTATCCAAGAGAAAAAAGAGCAACGAAAAAAAAAATCTGGAAAGTCACTCAGATTTGCTGCTTGGAATAAGGTATCAGCCTATAATGATAGGTGTAGTAGAAAGTATTTTTCTGCAAAATTAATCCTTCTTCCAGGAGTATTCTAAAAACCTCTAGAAAGGCAGTTCTAGTTGAGCTTAACATCAAGGTTTGCTCTTATACCAATGTATTTCTAATTGACTATTCTGTTGAATTAACTCTTGTTCTGTTTTAAGCTAAAAAAAAAAAAAAAACAACCAAACCAAAAAACAAAAAACTTCCTTTTCTTCTGAGCCACTTTGATATTTTACAGGATTGGAGCCATGATGATAAGCAAGACTGTGATAACCGTAGATTTAAACATGGTCTTCTCATCAACTAGTCTTCTACAACCATCACTTGAACGTATTCTCAAGACAAGCAGTTTTAAATTATTTGGTCTCTTGTAAGATCTTATCCAAAAATAAGTTCTGTGCCAGCTGAAAGGGTCACAACAAAACAAGAGCCCAAGCATTTACCACCTTAAACCTTCAAGTCTGGAGATGAGTGGTTATTTTATCCAAAGAATTTAAAAAAAAAACCAAAACCACCAACATCCCCCAAACCCACCTGTTTATATCCCAAAATTCTAGTCTAAGACTCATTTTTTATACCACTCCTAAAAATCTACTGCTTAGAACCATATAAATCCATAGCAAACATTCAGAAATGCCAACAGAAGTACAATAGCTCTACTGAAAAATAAACAATCTCCTTTTTATTTCTTCTTTTTTAATTTGTGGTAAAAGTGAATGCCCCAATATTCATGTCAGATTTATTTGACGACTATCAAATTTCTTGATTAAAAAAAGTATGCAATGTGTTTAGTCATTCTTCCTCCTTAGTCATACAGAAGCTTTACCACCTTTACTACCTGAAGACAAATCATCAGTGAATTTCACTGTAGAATAGCAAAGAAAAATTAGACTAAGAATTTTAGCCTCTTGTCATGGTTTAACACCAGCCAGCAACTACAGCACCACACAGCTGCTCATTCACTTCCCCCCCACCCAGGGGGATGGGGGAGAGAATTGGCGAAAAAAAAGGTAAAACTCGTGGGTTGAGATAAGAACAGTTTAATAGAACAGAAATGAAGAAAATAATAATGATAATGACAGCAATAATAAAATGACAAGAATAACAATAAAAGAATATACAAAACAAGTGATGCACAATGCAATTGGTCACCACTTGCCGACCAATGCCCAGTTATTTCCTGAGCAGCGATACCCACCCCACCACCAGCTCCCCCCAGTTTAGATATTGGGCATGACATCACATGGTATGGAATATCCCTTTGGCCAGTCTGGGTCAGCTTTCCTGGCTGTGTCCCCTCCCAACTTCTTGTGCCCCTCCAGCCTTCTTGACGGCTGGGCATGAAAAGCTTAAAAATCCTTGACTTAGTCTAAACACTACTTAGCAACAACTGAAAACATCAGTGTGTTATCAACATTCTTCTCATACTGAATCCAAATCATAACACTATACCAGCTACTAGAAAGAAAATTAACTCTATCCCAGCCGAAAGCAGGACACCTCCATAATCTCAGGAAGTTAATATTGAGACTGCCTAACCTGAATAGTCAAAGATGCAAAAGCTTCTTTAAGCATCATGATGCTTAAGCTGCTACACTTGTGGTTCTTGAGGTTCAGTACTTTCCAGATAACAGATAACTTTTTTTGTTCACCAGGCTGTAAAAGCCAAGAAAGCTTCACAGAGCATTAGGGATACCCTGATAGAGAACACTGCTAAAAAACAACACATACACAAATAAAAAGAGCAACACCACAAAGTTCTGACCGCTGGCTGTATTCCCAACCCTTCCCAGCTCTAATATATCCAGTATATGTTTCTAATTACTCCTATATATGTCTCATAAAGATACTGTTAATGAAAAAGGAGGTCAAGTTCCCTTCATAATGCAAGAGGCTAAAGAAGAAAATTAGTATTATTTTAGTAATGATGAGACACAATTTAGTCAGGGGTTTAGAGGCTGAAGGTTTTGTCAGCAAAAGTCAAATATAATTCAGAGGCAAAGACAGGTAAATCCCTTTTTAGTAATAAGGGGCAGCAAACTCAAAACTCCACCCAAAACTCTTATTGTGGCATTTGCTAAAAAAAAAAACACCTTAATGTTAAATTCAAGTAGAACAGCTTTTGTCCATGCCTTTAGATTCTTCTTTCGTCCCATTTCTGTAGATGGAAATCTGCTCCAGTGTTCCTTGAAGACACAATATTTCATCCCATTTAAGAATTAATTGCAGAATTCACAACAGATGGGTAAGTCATCTACAGAGGCATAAAGAATAATTAAAGTGTATGGAGGGGGGAGGAGAGTGGAAGGCAGGCCAGCAGGTGACAGGTTTTTTGCAAGGATCAGGAAACAGAAAAATGGTGAAAAAATCACATTTTAGACAGCTGACTGATGGTGAAAACTTGTATCATACTGCAGCTCCCAGCAACAGTGCACAAAGCTTTACAGGCTCCCATAGGCCTGCAAATACACAAGAAGAGTATTGAGCAGCTGCTACTGAAAACCAACAGAACCAAACAAAATTCTGTCAATCAGACAAAATTTGAACTGGGAGGGACAGTCTAGTCAACCAATTTTCATCTTCAGTTCCCCTTTTTTATACAAACATATGTATTATACATATGAGAGAGAGAGACTTGCACTTAAAAGATAAAGACACACACCACTGCTTTGGGGAAATAAAAATCCAGTTACATTTAGAGTGATCACTAATTACATACATATTTTAATTAAAATTTTAAAATCTGAAAGCCAATTGATAATTATTCCAAAGAACTTTGCAACAGATAAAACCACTGTTTTCATAAAACTCATTTGTACCCTAACTGGCTTCTTCAAACTTAGTCTAAAATTAAGCTATACACAAAGACTACTTTTGGTATTGCAATACGGATAACGATGATGTTTTTGAATCCTGTTGGTATGGATGATATTCCATAATTGCAACAGCATTTCAATCCATAGTTATCAACTGGGAAATTCCAAAGTGTCTCCAGATATGTCAACTAGATTCCCAACAAAACCTTCATCTACTGTAAGTGTTGTTCTTCCTTTACGTACATATTTATGTTCTCTTGTATGAAGTTCATCATACTAATCTATACTTTTAGAAAGAAGTGGGATGCTAGGCAGAACACATACCCTAGGAAAACAACCCCTTGCTTCTCTTCTGCACCAATAGGCAGATTTGCTTCTTTTAATAAGTGAAGTTCAAATAATTATTTAAAATTAATTCAGCTGCCAGCAACCTGCTTTCACTAGAAACACTATACAAAAGCATCTAATGACTACTGTCATTAGTAAAACAAATACAGCAGCTGTATGTTAAAAGAAAATGTAGATTTACTTAATATGAGTGAGAGTTTGCCAAAGCAGATGTTGCAGGTGGGAAGAGCTCTGGGCCTGCTTCTAGAACTACAAATCTTCACATCTGTCCCGATCTTGTGGCAGGTGTCCTGCAATCTCCCAACGTACAGCTGCCTCTGCTGGAGGCAGACATCCAGCCTCTACGAGGGAAACTGAGGAAGCACACATATATGTATTCTGAAATCATCTCAGAGAACTTCTACACTAAATGAAAGCCCATACAAACCCCACATGATTGTGAGGGGGTTTTTTAGCATCACTAACTCCCTGTTCATTTAGCCTAGGAAGGCTGATTTTAGAACTGCTCTTTTCCAGTCACAATAGTAGAATGGGTTGGAAAGGGCCACCACAAAAAGGAATAGAAAGACAGAGCTGATAATCAGGACCACATCTAACACACCTGCAAGTGTACTTGAAAAAACAGCTCTGAAGAACATATTATCTCAAACGTTTCCATTCGTAAAATACCTACGGTTTAGGGTGGGAGCTCATTATTGGGTCTCGAGAGCTAATTATGATACAAATTAAGAAAGATAATTAACAACTGACAAAGGAAAGTTTTCAGCAAAACATGCTTTACAAACATGCTTTAGATGCTTCAGAAACATCTTTTATAATCAAACTGATTACCTTTGTAAGCAAGTTTTTACACATAGAGGTAATTGCCTTTAACTCCCTTTAAAAACTACACATGGTGCAAATACTCCTCAAAAGAATAAAATAGAAACAGAAAATGGAAATTTTAATGAAGGAGTGATTGAAAAATGAACAGAAACAAGAAAATTGCAATGGGATAACACTCATAATGCACACTCCAGTAGACTATGTTTTGGTAAATAAACTAGTGAATTCACAGTATCATAAACTACCTTTCTGTCACATGTTCAGGCAAGGAAAAGGCACTACTTCATTACACTGTAAGACCAGCTGTACCCCAAATCCTTGGAACTCATAAGCAAAGTTTTAGAGAAGAGTATGAGGGAGTGGCAGATGCACGCTTTGGATTTACTTCATCTCCTTTCCCTCCTGTCAGATTCAAGGCCCTGTTTCATATTTTCACAACTGCCATTTCATTATGTATTACTTCGTAATGAGTTAGAACCTAATAATGTCTCAATCACAAAGATTGAATTCTAATGTGAATTCAATTTCTGAAGAAAGAAGAAAAAAAAAAATCAGACAAGGCACATTTTTGCTTTTACATTACGCTAACAGAGAACCATTCTTCACCAAGTATGAAATTACAGTCTACCACCTGGAGTTTCAGATCCTTTCAGTGTTCACAGAAAGAGCATATTCATACAGAAAGCCACAAAAGCTAAGCTACTATAACTGTAAGTTTAATAAGCCATTTCCACAAAAGCTAAGCTACTATAACCATAAGTTTAATAAGCCATTTCGCATTGCTCCCAATACTGCCTGTAGTAGCCATAAGGACTCCCAACCTATTTTCTAAGTAATTTATTTCACACCATAGATCTGTTTAGTTTATTGGAAAATGCAATGAATTGTTATCAGGAACAAAACATAAGGACTAAAAGCATAGTCCATGTTTATATTTTTCCCTTTTAACAAACTAACTAAACAATATTAGGAGGGGTCCAGTGATGCTATGTCTTTTCACATCTTCTTTTAAAGTTTTCTTCTAATTGCAGATTTTTAGAGCTTTCTGCTTATGGAACTCTAATTATTTTATTTCCTCTCAGAAGAAATTTATGTTAATACAACCGCCATGAATTCAGTTCTTTGGATATGAAAATTAGACCAAGCAAGGATCACCACATTTTAAACATAACTCCATAGCTTTCAGTTGCACGTCCATTCAAAAGGGTAACTTCAAATTGTGTATATCATATAAAATACTACAGAACGGGAGACACAGCAGAAAGCCTATAAAAAGATGACACCCAAATAAAAATATCAGTAGTTCTCCTATTTCTAGCATTATTTTAGATTAATTACAATATTAAAGATATGCAATAGACTAAAAAGACAGGAAAATCCTAATTATATACAAAATTACAACAGATCACCCCGTAGAACTGCACCTGCAGAAAGCAAGCCCCACATAGCTGCACATCACATTTTCTCCAGCAAGTCTGGCTCAAGAACCTCTCACCTCTCTTTGTCTTTAACTTCTCATTCTCACATTAATTCCCACAGTTGTGCTAATACTATTTTCAATGCTACACCATAAAGCATAAAATTAGTCATCACTTTCCCCATGGTCACATCTAACTATACCTAAAGAAAGCACTTCCATGCACCCTCTTCTTGGAGACAGTCAAAAAATCCTCTTCTCCCCTGCAAATACTTGTTCTTGCCTTCACAATCCAGTTTACTGTTTTCTCCCAGCATTGCAGTAGGAGCTAGACCTGGCTCATCCCCTAGTAGCCTCACAGGCACAGAAGAACAAATAGGACCTCCTGCAAGGACAAGACTACTTACAAGCAGTCAACTTTTGATCCCAGTGAAAAGAGAGCCCAGTCTACCCAAAGGTCCTATTAACTTTGAGTCCCCAACCCACTACAAATGCCTTGACCTGTCTTTATACCACTTCCAACACCTCGCCTACACCCTCAAGTTCTCCCTCCTGCATCTATCTAATAAAACTGAATTTTGCCTATGTGCAACAGGTTAAAACTAAACCATAAAAAGTCACGTGGAAGATATTATACCACTTGAAGTCTCCAAGGACTTTTGGAGTCTCCAAGACTCCATTCCTTTTAAGTGTCTTCATTGCCTGTAAATGGCTTGCAGTTGGCCTGAAATCATATCACTTTTATAGGGTTTAAGTTAAGGCTTAAGACTAAGATTCATGGCAGCCTGAAAAACAGGACAGACAGTCAACTATCTATTAGTTCAAAAATTCTAATTACAAAAGAATTCTTAACAAAGCACACGAAACATTGTATTATTCCCCCCCCAACAACAACAAAATATCCATGGCTGAAGAGCACAACAAATCATAAACCAACTTTTACTCAAGAGATTGAAACAAACATTCTAGAGGAAGAAAAGGTAGAACAGAGAGAAAGAAATAATGTAAAGTGGGAGACATTTTGAAAGGTCACTGGTAACCCTACCTATAAACAATAATCCAAACGTTTTTCTATTGAACAGAGAACTGACCATCCAAAACAGAGCAACAGGTACCCCATCACATTTTTGGTTTAAAAATATTATTTCAGTGATGCACAGGAATCTGAGGGGGGGGTTAGGAAAATATAGTTTTACAGGTTTTTATATTTGGCTTTTTTTGCCTCTTCTCCATAATGGAATTCTGCAGTTTCCTTGCATTGGGATTGTTTTATCTTACAATAAAAATACCCAGTCCTAGTGGTCTAATTTTGCTCTTTCAGCCATATACCACACATTACAAAGAAAAGAACCTGGGGCCCACACTGCAGAGTGGTTTGCCTCAGACATATCATATCAATTCCCTTCTCTCAGGAAAGACAAAATAATTATGTTCCCTTTTATCAATTTCTACTTTTCTATGGATTACTTAGGAGGTTTACCTTTACCTCAAGGACTGAATTCAGTATCTTGAATAAAAATACCGATTTCAAGAGCAAATAAAACTCTGTTCACTTATACATACAGCTCTAAGTATTCTTTTCAGATGCTCACTTCCAGTTAGATAATAGTGGCTTCAAGGTATGCCTACACTGTGCAGTGCAGTGCCAAGTAAATGCCTAAGCTAAGTATCTCAAGAAACAGATTTAAATAGCTCAGGCATAGCATTGCATTGGTGTGGTTATTCTGTTTCCAGCTGAATTTGAGATATTAAACCTACACTGCAAATTCAGTGCTGGACAGAGTTATCTGAACGGTCAGAAAAATTCATTTCTCCGTCAGTCAGAAGATAGAGCACCATGACTGATGGTTCAAGAGATCCCAAAGCATTTATAAGGGTGCATTTAAAAGGGCATCAATAAAGAGATGTCAATCTAAGTGCCAACAAAATAGACTCTCATGACAACGAAACTTCCCTCTGAAATTTTTTACACAGGCTTACATAGTGATCAATACATTGTAAGAAAAGGCCTATGCAGTTTTTGATTTTCCACATTTAGGGAATGACTGTGTAGTTAGAAAATAGTGTACATATTCTGTTTCCAAAAATTAATGGTTTGTTTCTTTTATTATCACTGACTCACAGAAGTAGTTTACACTAGTATTCCCACTGACTTCTTTCAGCTGTAATATAATCATGGCAGAATCAGATCTTAACACTGTTGCATACCGGTCTGTCAAGGTCAAGCCTCTGATCATCTCCTATGCTTTTAAAGCCCCTAAACTCATCAGACAATGACTGCAACAAACAGGCTAAAACAAAAAATCATAATCTTTTGCTTCAGCTTCATTATAAGCGTACATTAGCTATTTAATGTTATGCTATGTATGTGTATATGCATATGGGAGAGTCAGGCATACATGAAGTATAATTGCATATGTAAGGCTGGAAGAATTTATCAACCGGCTATCCAGGAATATATTCTCTACTCAGCAGAAGAATAAAAAATTAAAAGCCAATTCTCAGCTTCTAGTGAAATGCAACATGCATGCAAGATCCATGGTATGCTAGAGATCTGTCCAGCTCACATTAAACAAATGCTGCATCTGTGTGATGCAAGGGTTTGGAAAGGGGGAGAAATTGGACCACGTACACATTTATTAGATTTTTAGCTATCTTTACCAAAAAAAAATAGTCTTAAGATTTTTTTTATCCTGCAGCGATGCACAACGCAAAGACATTTGTTACAATAGTAGAAAGTTATGGACAGAGACCTACAGTATATTAACATAAGCCCTGGCTTTCAAGAAGTGTTCAATGAGTTACCAAGGTAGAGATAGCCAAAATGTACATTTAAATACCTTGCTAAATTACATCTTTCCAACTGTATTTGGCACATATATTAGTACTACATCATGTGAAGCTCTCTTTAAACAAATTAGAAAAGAAACAGTTGGCACCTGTATCAAATAGTTTCTTCTCATTTTTAATTAAAGCATAAAACTGGTAGACATTACATTCAGTTTTTTCAAGGTCAGACAAGAGGAAGTCACTCACTGTCCCAGTCTAAAAATAACCAGCAAAGACATACTGAGCAGTATTTAAATTGAACAAATCTTTGGAGAACGTATGTAGTCTTTCAAACTACAGCCCACGTTACAGCAATTATTTAATACTACCTTTACTTTTTAAAATCCTTTCTTTACTCATAGCCCTTGAAACTGACAAACTTTTTTTGAACAACTTCAAGCACCTTGTTCAAAATTGGTGTAAAAAAATGCCAAACTTTGTGGAGAATATTTACAAAACCATTACCAAATGTATGCACTACACTTAGATCTTTACTAGGCAGACATTTTGCCTTTGTTTTTTCAGCATTCGGAAACAAATGCAGGAGAGAGCAATATTGGAGACAGTCGGTCTTTTTGGACTAGCACAGAAAAATTGCTGTTTGAAGTTCCAAGTGCTGCTCCACAGTGACAACTCTCTCACATTGTCCCATCAGAGTTTCAGCCCGTTAAATTTTGCTTGAGAGTACTAAGATTCTTTGTAGTGAAGAAATACATTTGTTATCAGAGACTGGAATGAAAGGACCTACTCTGTGCAAAAGTAATAGTTTATGACTTATTCAATACAGCAGTAACGAGTCATAAGATCATGCCCCTCCCAGAAACTGCCACATCCTTTCAAGTATACATTTTACTCAGAACATAATTATTTTTTAAAACAGCTTTTCATAGTAATTGTGTTCAGAAGAGTCAGACTCAAATTTCATACGTAAACAAAATGCATGTTAAAAAAAAAACTACCCATAGGTATCAATGTGAGTGATGGAATGCGAACTCTCCTCAAGTAACTGAAGTAGAATCTTTCAATTTAAATTAATCAAAAGCAAAAGATCAAGTAAAAACTTTAAATAACCACTACAGTATTGTAATAGTATTTCACAGTTAAAAACCAACATTATTTCATTGAATACTCACATAAAATGCATATTTACTTTAAAACGGGAAATGCCCAAAAGAACGGGAAATACCAAAGTATATTGCAGTCTACTTGATAACACAAAAAAGTAAATCATCACTGCTCACTAGGAAGCAGGGCAATAAAGTTATAAATATCTTATTACAGCTTGATAGTAAATTTGTATGGTAAAATCTACTCCAGATAGTACTACAGTCTTCTGACCACTCTTCATATTGGTTTCTTTCAGGAACATAATTAATTGTAAACATAGCTCAGTATCAAGCAAAGAGGCAGAAATCAGTAGCGAATCAGAGAGGTGCAAAGAACCAAATACCAACAAGGCTTACTACGAACCATTTACATAAAAATTCCACAATTAATCTCCTCATAAATATGGAGTAAGTATAACCAAACAAGTATGAAATTTAAAATTTTGTTATGAGTGGATATCTAAAAAGGAAAATAGAATCTTAATGTATGCAGCTTTAAATCACTGTATTCATTTTGAAATCCTGTCTGGTGCAACACATCAAAGTGATTTAAAAAACAACATGAAGTTTGTTGAGTAAGAATAGGCTTGCAGCATAATTTGAGGCTTGAGCATGGGCCCTGATGAACAGATGTAGGAAAAAAAAATTTCTCAAAGGCAATGACCACCACAAATATGTTTTTCACTATTGTAACACACCATAGGAAAAGCAGCAGCCTCTTAAATAATTGGATTCTACATTATACAATAATTAAACACCCTTCACATCAGAAAATGTTCTGTATTTCTAAATCTACCTAATACTCGCTTTTCCCTATTCAGCACCTTTCCCATGATTATATGTATAAATGCTAAGAAAAATGCCTTAGCCACAATTCAGTTGGTTATGAGTAGACTGTAGTATCTAATTAAGATGGGTCATTATTGCAAAGAGACAACACTGAAGATTAACTGGATGATACAATATATGGCATTAACTCAATTGACAGCAATATTTTCTTTGGGTCTAGAACAAGGTAATATCCTATGCAAGAGTTAAAATGCTTTGATCCACTCTGTCATCTCAAAGAATGTCTTTTATTAACAGAGATGCCTGCCAGGGTTTTCTTATCACCAGAATCAATGCTGCTAAAGGTGCTATATTTCAGATGTGACCTAACACTCAGGTTCTATTTTTGTTCACTGTGGAGCCCTTTTTACAAGAAAGAAGGTAATAGCTCTGCAGACTTGGCCACCTAACTTTTTATTACAATTTCTATTGAAGAGCTTCCTTCTTTCCTGTCATGCCATATTGCTGAGCTCAGTTCGGGGATACTCACATATTTTGACTCACTCTGCAATGGCCATATAATTCCTATAAATAGGACTTGATCCTGAAGGTCCTACTCATAGATGTAAATGTATGTAAGTGTCTGATGAGACTGGTACTGTCTAATAAGTTTGTAAAACACACAGACATTATAGAACTGTAACATATTATTATAAAATATTTACATACTCAAAGACTCCAAAACAATAGGATTTCCTTACTATATTTCCCTCCCACACTTGCAAGCAAAGCAAATTAACATATCATCATACTTCATACTTTTAATCTAACATCAGCTCTTTAATACAGTTTATAAAACACACCAAAACCAAGCAATCTTAGCAATAAGTTAGAATAAGTGCAAAATAAGCTCGTTACTAAAACCATGTGACATATGGAATTGACTTTTCCAATAATTAAAGGCTTAATATGTTTGCCATTTAAAAATCAAAATCAACTGACATGATAGGCTATAAACCTGGAACTTGATATTGCACTGGTGAAATAAAAGGGAAATTCCTTCCACTTTTGAGAATCTGAAAACCAAGGCTCTGAATGGGCAAGGCCTTGGAGATATTACTGTATTCAGCATGTTACCATTACTCCCTGTTAACCACAGGTCCAGTTTCTAAAACCTAAGAAATGAGAACAGATGGATCTTCAGTTTGTAATTTTGTTTTGTTATACATTGTAAAGCACTGGCTCTTCAGGGAAGTGGAGGAACTACAGTAACCCCTAATTTTCTATCAGAGTAACAGTGTGGCATATGACAGTGGAGCAGCCATGCAGCTACTCCCCTTGACCCAGAAGCTTCCAGATGCTTCTGTTTTCAAAGTTAATAGCTATTAAGATGATTACTTTAAGTATTTCAACATCTTAAATGTTATAGTAAAACTGTATTTATTTTATTCTTAAAAATCTTCCACAGAACATACCAGTTAAAGCATAAAATATTCGCATGCTCTGCAATAAACTCAAGCTAGGCTGTGGAAGTAATGTGTTTACAGTCCCTTTCATGTGTCAATAAATGTACAATCACTATTCAAAAGCAAAGATTCTGAACTCATAGTACTTATAAACAGTCTGTTCATCTGAGATCAAGAACTGCTTTTTATTTAACTTCAAACATTTAATCTAGTACCTCTTCCCTCGCCTTCCTGTTCTACTTTTTAAGTTTAAAGCCTGATTCAGCCCCATTGAAACTGAAGGGAGTTTTACAATTAGTGTCCTGAACCTCATGCCCATTTCTCTAACAACTGTTCTCTTCATTTACCTCCTGTTAATGTCCAGCCTCTATGTCCTTATACTTCTGTTTCTTCACATAGGTATCACCTACATTTGCCTCTGCCTATTTCCTCTGCACTGTCATTTCTCTCTTTAAAAAAAAGCTTAATGAAAGTGAATGTATACAAGGGTTTGAATAATCTCATGATGTGAGGATAGGGGAGGAGAGTCAACAAATGGTTCTGAATCCTTTTTTGGATTCTCTGAGCCCTACAAATTTTTCCTTTAGAGGCAGTATCCAGCAACAAATATAAATCTACTGATAATACGGTGGGTTGAGGATTTTGTTATTAATCAACTGACATGGGCCTCTCAAGAACAGTCTGTGGAGTCCCAAATGCTCCTATATCAAAGGTTAAAGACAACTCAAGATCTAGTTCAGTCATGGAAGGGACTTCTCTATAATTCTGTGATGCATCCATCTTCTGTGAAGTAATGTTACACTGTTTAGCTGTTCAACGACATCATACAGCACTAAATCACAAGGAACTTTGTATTTCCACACTGATGCATAAATTCAAAATTTTCTATTATAAATAAACTAACAATGATTTATTTGTAACAAACAAGAAAAATCTTTCCTAAAAACCCATATGCATGAAATTTACATTTCAAAGAAATTTCAAGCAATTGCTAATAAATCCTGTTTAGACTAATGCTTTTAAGAAACTTATTTGTACAAAAAAACCCACCTTAAAAAATAATTCTCAACTAAACGCAGAATCTCGATTATCCCAGCTCCAGCCCCTAATAACCTCAAGCCATAAAAAAGCCTCAGCATAAAGAATGAGGTTCATTTCCATGTTCCAGAACAAGAAAAAAAAAATATTGCTAGCACTTGCATATAGCTGAGCCTATGCCTTTAAACAAGATATGGGACAACCTCTGTCAGGTGCTGTACTTGTGTTACAGACTCCATGTTCAACAGTTACTATACAATTTGAATCACTGGGTTTGGGTGACAGGTGCAGTTGAGGGCAGTTTTTAGTTTTTTAAAGAATAAACTCTTGGAAAACATTCAGGATTTATCAAAGTTAATTCAAGATCTTATCAGCAATATCACTGGCCAAAAACTTTAGACACTTATTAAAAATACCTCTGCAAGAGTGAGCTAGAAAACACCACTTTATATTATTTTAATCTATTATTTTAAATGAAGGCAGCATAAGCATTCAGTGAGCAGACAGCAAAACCCTTATCTACGTCCCAACAAGCTGATACCTTTACCACCAGGCTACAGCTGTGTTTTCTCTCTACCTTTTTTTGTATTCCCTTCTCTCAGGCTCAACAGGAGAAATGTAAGATAGCTCCCATCTCAGCTTTCCTAGAAGACTAAATCAAGAGAAAGAAAGGTCTAGCGTGAAATGACAGCAGCAGATGCATAACTGCTCAGCCTGTCTCGCATAATTTGCAAGCATAAATGCCAAGCCAAACAACACTAACAAAGTTATAGCTTCTTATACCTCCAAGTAAATCTGTACTCTGTCACAGCACCTTATAGGGAGGGAATGGTTCCTTTCAAACTAACCCTAGAATTCACACCACCTTCCTGAAAAGGCATTGTAACTACCAGAAAAGGACCTCCCAAACTCTCCATGAAACCACAATAAAGCAGCCTACAGAAGCATACTAAACAAAGTTTTCAGCAGAACTAAATTTTAAACAACAGTGATTTGTGGTGGTTCTCAAGATCTACCAGGTTATGCTATCATTCACAATGATACACAAAGCAGCAGTTTGTACAAAAGTGGTGATTTAGACACCTTAAGCTAAAGTAATTTCAGGCTCTGGACTCCAGTATCAAATAAATACCTGAATCGGGGATGCCATTAGATGCCCAGCTCTAAAAGAATAAAGCAATTTCTGATGTGTCTCATCTTAAAGTATTCTTTTATCAGCCCCCTTGGGAGTCTTCCTTCTCTGCAGAATGACTAAAGTAAACTCTACTTTAAGCATTTCACTTCCCCCATGTATTATTCACAGAGGTTACGCACCAAAGTCCCTTTGTACATGTGGATCCCAAACTTTATTACTATCTGAAAACCATCATGAACCCTTCTGGAATTTAAAATAAAAGGAGTAGCTTGGCCTATTTCAAACACTTGGCCCTACAGCCACTTGATGTACTGATCCTGAGGAGGGTCAGATAAAGTTAATTTTTTTCTTACTTAGCATATTCATGACTACAGGCAAGGTCACACAAATTTATCTTCAAGTTTTTAATTTACAGAAAAGATTGAGTAAGCAAGTGATAAACAACAGGAAAAAGTGTTTATAAGTATCTCACTGCTGAAAACCAACACTATCAAGTGGCAGCAATGAAAGTGTTTTAACAAGATTCTTATTGCCAACAATATGACAAATTAAGTCTCCCAGACTACAAAATAGTAGTAAGACAAAAAATAATGTAGCCAGTATGTCAGCTTCAGAGATATTGGAAATGCTTAAATACGCATGAACCTAGTAAAATTCTGTCCTGAAAAGACATCTTAACTGTGAGGGGTTGGGTAATCTTTTTGGATTAGGAACTCACTTACCCAGATTTCAAGTCTGTAATCCGTAAACAATTAGTAGCATCCAGTCCTACTTTTCCATTTCTGACCACACTGGAAATGAAGGGCGAGAGCGCTGGAGAAATTCTGTTCAAGGCAACTTCAGGTGACATTTTAGTACGTTCCTCTTTCCTTTGGTCTTGAGCTGCACAGGGATGGTAAGGGGGGAAAATAAAATAAAAAAATATCCTACTTGTTTGATGTAAATTCACATGCACTCTGCAAACATCAAAAGAAAAAAGCTAAGCACGCAAAGGATCAGGAATGTAGAGTAAATGAAGTGTGCACGGGTTTATAAAGAAAAAATAAATACAGGTAATTTTTTGTCTCCTACCTCTGCAACATTCAATGAAGCCCATTTATTCAATGTCAACATAAAAACAGACTTATATCCTAGGCTCCTTTAGTTAAGATCCTATCCCTACAAGAAAGGGAAGTAAAATTGAGGGCCATTCTGACACTTCACAGCCTAGCCCTTCTTGTGAGCATTTCCGTTAGGAGTGTATAATTGACAAGACACATTTGTTCTGCTTCCACTGAAATCAATGGGACTTACCTTACTGATTGCAATGGGACCGAAGGTTTGATTATTGCTCCATATTCTCTTTTGTAATTTCTAATACCGCTAGTGTAACCATTATCAGCATTACTTTTACATTACTTCATTAGGTAGCTATTTACAGCATTTCACAATGCCTTTTAAAGGCTAACACTGCTTTTCTTTCAATGGTATCACCATACTCTTTGAAAGGTACCTTCATTCACAAAAAAAATCAGGAAGCTGATGTATACACGTTTTAAGCTTTTTCAGAAGTGCTTGCAATTGGGTGACCCTATGCTAAATCAGTTAGGCCACTAAGTTAACACACTTTAAGAACCTGCTGCTTTTTAGCTGAAATGCAGAAACTGATCATGCACACATTTTAACTCATTGCACCACAAAAAGGCTAGAGTGGACAACAGACTCTGGTAGGAGAAGTGGAAGAAAAGAAAGGTAAGTAACCTATTAAAATGCTAACTTAACATATTTGATCATATTTTTAGGCACAGAGTTTCATCTGAAAATTAACTGAAGCTGACAGTTTTAGAAAACAAAGCCATAAATTACTTAAGGTAACATAAACATGCATCTGACAAGTGGGGCAGAAGAGCTCATACTTAAACTTGCTTACTTCCTTACAAAATGCCACATGTGGACTGCTGTATTTATGTGTTCTACAAAGAGGGTGTGAACAACTCATGGCAGTAGTTGCAATTTTCTGTTGTTTCTAACACTCACTTCCCAAGCATTAGTTGTAACTAATAGATATGCTACAAGCTGATTAATTCCCTGTATGGTAGCAACATTGAAGTTATACATTTTGTTCTCATGAAAGTCATTCACCCTGAAGTAGTATGAAGCAATGGTCAAGAAAGAGTATTTATCCTAGCTATTCGGAATGTATCTGAATAAAGCAAAGGCCAGGCACTTTAAGGCAAACAAAAAAAAAATAATAAAGACTTCCTAAAAAATAGTACTTATCTTTAATACACTGGTTCTTATATTTTATGACAGCAAGGAAGCTGAAGACTAAATACCCATGTCCTAACATACAACATGTTCTCTTCACATACATGATTTGCCGTAATTGACAATGGGCAATAACTTCAGTTTGCTTAGCAAACACCTGCAGCAATTTAAGATGCTACCTCCTCTGTTACTTTTCTACCAAAAATTACTGCCTACTCACCTTTATTCTTCCCCAGAGGCACTGAAAGAACACAAGCCCATACTTGACCTATTTCAACGCAGAGTCCAATGGCTTAGATTGAACCGCTAATAAAAGTGAGTTTAAACTAAACTGGTACTTTGCACAAGAGTGGCTAAAACAGGGCACATATTTCAGTCATGCCAGCTCTACTGTAGGGAAAAGTAATTTCAAGCAGAGGGGCAGCTGGACTGATGAAGGTAAGAACTTTGTAAACCATGAAAAACATGCTGAAAAACAAGCTATCCTTCTAGTAATCTTAAGGGTATACACAAAGATCTCAGAGTTGGTTCTGATAATGGCACATTTTAAGGGGACTGTAAGTGTTGTGAGGGTAGAATTGCGAGACATAAGAGATGTCTCACAAGAGATACACTTGGTGATCAAAGTTGAATAGATGTACCTTCCAAAATGAACTGCAAGATGAGAACCCTTACCTTTTTGTTAATAAAATATGTAGATATTGTCAAAACAAGATGTAAATCACTGCTAGCCACTTTTCCTGGTTTTACTGCATCATTTCTTTAAGATCCACAATATCTTCTACATAACAAGCCACATACACAATACTTAAAGGGTGACTATCAATTAAACTCACTGATTTATTTTGTAAACAAAGGTCTTTACAAACTATAACACAATAAGTAACATTTTCATAAG
Organism: Aquila chrysaetos chrysaetos; assembly: GCF_900496995.4. Classification (NCBI taxonomy): domain Eukaryota; kingdom Metazoa; phylum Chordata; class Aves; order Accipitriformes; family Accipitridae; genus Aquila; species Aquila chrysaetos. Next base: position 18,130,070 of record NC_044016.1, read on the forward strand.
TTTCAGTTGTCATATACATATTTTTCCCCAGCTTAATTTTCCCGCAATACCGGAAGCAACACAAACTCAAGGGAATTAACAAAACCAAAATTCACTAGACTGTTTCCCTTCCAAAACAAAACATTTGAAAGAAGTAAACAAACTAATAGTTGAATCCTTTTAGATTCAGCTGCCTGTCATTACAACTTCAGGCAAACATAACATACGCTTCACAGCAACCATAAAAGCCCAGACACTGCTTTGGGCACCAGAGAACGTCCGGACGCAAGATACTCTGTTCCTCCACCACCAGTAATAACATTATGGGTGTTAAGTGAAGCTGCAAGAAGGCAGAGGCAAATACTGCGATGGAGGCCTTGAAGCATGAGGGACATGTCTAACCCTCTGGGCTTGGCTGTCGGCAGTCTGGTTTTGTGATTTTCACTTTGAGGGTGGCGGTCACAGGTGTCTGGGCGTGGGGAAACGACGGGACCCCACGACCACCTCCCTGCCACCACGCCGGAACGCATCCCCGCCAGCCCACAACACGACCTGGGACGTGGATCTGCGGAGCTCCGAATAAACCCCCAAGTTCCCTCAGCCTCGGCACGGCAGAATGCACACCGGACTGACCCCTGCCCAGTCCCGCTCCCTCCCCCGCCGCCCCCCGCCTCGGCGAGGCTCCCCAGGCCACGTGCCGACACTACGAGCAGCGGCCGCCTCGTGCGAAGGCGGCGGGCCCCGCCACCCCAGGCGCTGCGTGCCGCGCCGCCCCGCCCCGCCCCGGCGGCGGCGCCCGGGAGCGGGCCGGGCCACCGCCGGGCGGTGCTTAGGCCAGTCGTCGCCCTGGGCCGCACCGGCCCCCATGCCGCCTCCCGGCCAGCTCTGCCGAGCCGGGCCGGGCCTGCAGCCTCCGGCGCCGGGTCCCCGCTCGCCCCGAGCGCCCCGGGGCTGGTGGAGGAGGCGGAGGCGGGGGCCGGAGCCGGGGCAGAAGCCAGCCAGCCAGCCAGCCAGCCAGCCCGCCCGCCGTGCCGCTCCCCCGGGGCCGGCAGGGGCACTGACTCCCTCCCGCCCGTGCCCGGCCCAGGCCCCGCCATACCTACGGCGGCCGGAACACAGCCGCTTAGCAACGGCCGCGGCCACGCGCACGTCCCGTCCACCCGCGCCCGGCGTGCGCGCCCCCGCTCCCGCCCCGCCACGCGGCGTGCGCGCCTCCGCCCCCCCGCCGCCGCCGTTCCTCGGGCCGGAGGGGTCTTCGCTGGCCTCCATATTGGCGGCCGCCGCAGTGCCTGGCGGGCCGTCTCGCCGCGCAGGCGTGGGGCTGCGGTTCCGTCGCGGCCGAAGCGGGGCGGGGGAGAGGGCGGGGGAGAGGGGCGAGAGGGGGGGGCGGCCCTGCCAGCAGGCGTTCGCCAGGGGCACCCCTCCCGGCCGAAGGCCCCTGCGGGCCAGCCGCCGCCGCCGCCTCCTCCCCCGCCCGTCGCCCGTGGCAACAGGGGAAGCCGCCGCGAAGGCCGGGTCCAGGGTCCAAGGCCTGGGCAGCGCCTTGGCTAGGCTGCGGGGCCTGGGGCTGCCCCGTGCCCTGGCGCCATGGCCGCTGAGGTTGTGGTTGTGGGATCCTGTATGACCGATCTGGTCAGGTTAGTACCCGGGGGGTTCCCGCAGGCCGGTAGGCCCCGGCGCGGAGCCGACTTCCTGCCCTCGCCGGACGGAGGGGCCCCGAGGTCGAGGGAGCGCGGGGCGTCTCGGTGCCCGGAGCGGAGGCTGCCTGCGCCTCCCAAGGGCAGGCTGGGCCGGGATGCACCCCGACTCCTGGGCCAGGGAAAGCGGGTGTCAGGTCTCTCTCCAGGCCTGGAGAGGAGAAGCGGGGTCGGCTCCGGGTGCGGCGGCGAGGAGCTCTCGGCCCTGGGCGGAGGGAACCGAGGCGAGGAGTTGGCTGCGGCAGGGGCAGGGGGAAGGAGCAGAGCCGCCCGTGGGGGCGGCTGGGCCCGGGTGATGTCAGCCCTGCAAATAATACTTTGAAAGAAGACTGTGGGAGCGGGGAGAAGTTTGAACGTGTTGTCTGCTGGAGCTTTGATCAGCTGTCTTTAACTTTAGGGAGAAGAGAGGCTTGGGTTTGTGTTTTCATCTGTGCTAGGTGGCTCGGCATTAGCCTTGCTAGAAAAGCAGCATTTCATAGTAACCCACATGGGAAATCGTGAACTCTGATACTCTTTATCAGCAGAGGAGTCTGAAACGATTTCATGAAGGTGAATAAAGCTGGTCAACTGTAACATGTTTTCAGTTCAAAGCACTTGTCTCCACTAGAAAAGCAAGAAAGCAAGCTTAATATTGCAAAGAAAATGAAGTTAGCTCCATGAAAAAAGTAGGTTCTAAGTTGACTACTTGCAGACAACATTTTATGTGACACTTTGAAAGAACAGAGAGAAGGCCTTCCTTCATATCCAAATAGGTCAAGAAGTGGAAATAGGAAACCCTCAAAAATTTAGCACCTCTGAACCCCAAAGCTGGTTTTTAAGTTATTAAATCCTTTTTTTAAAGGAATGTCTTGATTCCTTTTTATTCATTTTGCTTTTAGAACTAGGTACTCGGGTCTCATTGCCCTTTTTTTTTTTCTTTTTAATACATTGGTAAGGTTTGGAAACTTCTTCTAAAAATTAAACTACAGAAGTTCATGAAAACTCTTGGTTCCAGCAGCCTGGGTTTTATAGTGAATACTAAATATCAGAAGAATTCAAGCAAAATTGCGAGAGTTGGCAACGATGCAAATACTAACCTAAACTGGCTGACCTTGTCAGCCCCAGTAAACTTGCAAATCAGTCTTTGATTTGCACTATTTTGAACACATCTGTTTTTAAACTATATATGCAGTCTTGGTTAAAATAGGATTTAAAAGTATATGTATCTGGACTGCATCAGCTTGTCCTGCTGGGAATTCTGCAGTAAAAAAACCAATTCCTCAATCAGCAGAGAATTATATCAAAGCCTGTGGGTCAAGAAAGTGTAGCATACATGATTAGAAGAATATGCTGAGGAGTAAGTACAGTTTAGGCATAGGCACATGTTGTAGAAATGATGAAAACCCTTAAATAATCCTAGAACCTGTGTCAGAAAGATTTAATGCTTTATGTAATCTGCAGAACACACTGGCAGCTTTCCAAGAATAGTTTTCTTGTAAGTCAGAGTAAGATCTTGTAGAACTGATCTTGACATTATGTGTGAATGAGCTATCAGATGCTTACGATGTTACATTGAAATATAAAACATGGTGCTCTAACCTGAAGACGTTCCTTTTCCTGACTTTCTAAAACATGGGGAAAAAAATAATCCAAAAATCATCTACCAGTTTAAGCACTGCTGACAGCCACAGCTTTGGGCTTTTTCTTGACACTTAAACAAGCAAACAAAAAAAGAAAACTCCAATTTTTTTGTTTGCATTTGATATGATAGAAATACAGTCATTTATCTGAAGCCATATTAACTGGCCATACTGTAACCAGAGATTAAACCATGGGTTGTAGCCATAGATGCTGTTACACTGAGATTAAGTGAATTGTTGAAGAAAAGCCATTTCACTTTTAATTTAACTGAGAGGGTTTCTTAAATTGTACAAATGCTATCACAAGAATGTATCATCTGACTCATCATTACTAGCCTCTACTTTAAGGAGAAGTGAAGGGCTTTTTATTAGTGATAAGCTAATTTGCTTCAACTGAAAAAGAAGGGACAGCCTCATTGTTTCTGTTACTAGCACAGGACTTCAGGCACTTAATAAGAAAAAGAGTCTGTTTAAATTTAGCTGGCAACAGCTTAATCTGACTGAAATCTCCATGTAGTACCCATGTGGACATAGTTTAAATATATATCCTGTGTTACAAAAATCCTAGTAAAATTACTGTAAAGTACTAAACTGTAGGCTGGGATGTGCCTAGGTGGAGAGCAAAGCTATGAAATAAGGAACGATAAGCAAGCTTTATTAAATGTGGTAAAAACTGCCAAGTTAGGATTAGGATTGATGCCAGGAGGATATCTCTTGACTGTCTTTATATCCGGCATGTAGAGGGGGCTGTATATTCTAGGTTTAAAGCTAGGGTTCATTTCAGCTGGGATGAAAGAGCATCAGGTTTCTGTGAGTTTGTCTGTCATTTATACTGATGTTTCAGTTTGTAAAAGGCATGGACAGCAGTGATCATGTTAAATGCCTGTCTGTCACCCATTTGGAGTAGACTGAATAAACTAAATTAGGAGTGAGAGTCACACAAAGGAGGTCAGACGCATTTTTGGACACATTGTGTTTGATAGGCATATTCACCACTCAACACTAAAGCCTATCTTTCCTAGAAGATAATCATATTGATTGAGACTCAGCCAGAGCTAGACAATGCTATGTTATAACTCAAACTGATAAAATACTATGTTGGCCCTTTAAAATACGTCTGGAAAGCTAGAAGATCAGTGGCAGACATTAAATGGTAAACATTCCCAGGTCCGTAGAGGCAAGGTACCAAAAATCAGAAAGATAAGCTTCAAGCTACTATTAGATATACGGTAGCCAGATTCACCACTAAAAAAAAGTTAGCACATAATGTTTTTACTCAATACAGTAAATTAATGATTTAAAGAAGCGTAACTTCTGTGTGAAATGGAGATGTACAGTTTGAAATTTGCTATGTCTTACATAATGACTGAGATGGAAAAGGATGGGGACCTTCTGTTGAAGACAGTATTCAGATGTAATTTGGGGAAATAATCAAATTCAGAAGAAAGGGTAGTGTGCCTTAAAATTCTTCTAAAGGGAAGGGGCCCAGTGGTTTGCTTTTAAAACACTTGTTCTCATTGGAAATTCTTTTCTCATTGTCCTGTAGCACTGCAGTGGCAGAATGTCGGTTTTCTGAAGTGAATTTAGTATAATCAAAACAACCTCACGTACATACATGCAGTAAACCACACTCTTTTGGCTTAATTGGACCAGTAACAAAACATATTTGTGGTCATAGTCACAATCAACATTTCATTGGCAATAGCAGGCAATAGTAGTAGAAAACAAAACCAGCATTATTCTATATGATCTAGATATCAAACCAGATGGGAACCATCCATAGTATTATTTAAATAGTTTCTGTTCTGACTCATATTTGCAGACTGGTCGTGGCATTGGCATTTTAATTCATATTAAATCAGGACAAGACTAAACATATAAACCAATGAGAGTCAGACACACTAAAACAATTAGAATAAACAGGAGAAACTTTGGCATGGCAACTGAAAACAGCAGAAGCAAAGAACAAAATGTAAGATGGAAAACAGTCTTTGGATAGTCACAGCAGCAACAGTTTTTCACTTTAACTCAAGAGAATGAGACCACAGTCCAAATACTGGAAAACTGTTTGTTAGGATGTTCAAAATTTGAAGTCTTGGTTTTCTGTGGACCTGTTTTCTTCCTTCAGGTTGCTTCATTCCCTGTAGGCAGTAGAACTAAAAGTTCTGCTTCCAGTCCCTTGTTTTAACAACCGTCGTTAATAATTATTACAAATACTAAACTGATTGATTGAAAGCATTCAGCAAGAGAAGAAAGACACGGCAGAGAAAGCATTGAGCTACAAAGTATATGTTGCTAGACTGGAGTGGACAGTGGTGACAAATGCACATCCGAAATAAACATCTCAGAGTAGCCTGATGGACGCATCGAATCATCTTTGCTAACAGAGCACAATCTCTGCTTGTGCAAAATGGCAAAGGCATCTATCTCCATTAGTGACATTCTGCATCTTCCTCTTGAGTCTCTAGTGGTGGTAATTGTGCGCTGAAGTGCTGAAGTAAATGGTTCATTGGCTCATTGGAAATGTCCATGATCCAAAGCTATGTCTGTACTTTCTTTGTTAAAGTGCAATATTTGGGACAATAATTTCAGGCTTTTTTTGTGGGAATAGGGAAAGTAATTTTCTTACGTTTCTTTTGAGCGAGCAGAGAAAGTCTCACATATGACTTCATTTTTTCTTTGCTTTGTTTCCAGGTCTTTCACGTGTGTATTTCCACCATTTCTCATGCATGCACAGTCACCAAGTTTTAATGTTTTTTCTTGCTTTAATGTTTTTTTCTGCTCTTCAGCTTCTCCTAGCAGCAAAGTGTTCTAGAATCCTTCAAATCCATTTCATTTATGTTTTTGTTTTTATCTGTAATGCTTCCCCTGCAGCAGCCACTCCTCATTCTAGTCAATCTGCCATTGCCAGCAGCATGGGAAAGCACAACTGTGAAGGAATACAAGCTTAGTCCAGTTGAGGAAATTAATCTTTTGGATCCAGAGAAAGGCATCAAGGCATGAGAAAATGTGTCATCTGTGAATTGTTTAGTTTATGTAATAGTGAAAAATCTGGGCTTGATTTCAGAGCCTATACTATTCCCTTGTCTTCTTTGACCTAGAAAAGTTTGGGTGTATAGTAAATGCAAGATGCGCAGGCTCAGTGTTTTGTTGCTCTACCCTGATTTTAGAGGACCTAGATGTGGTTTAGAGAAACACCCCTTTGCCTTCTCTCGCCTGGCAGAAAGCAAGCTGTGTCTTGGAGGCCCAAAAAGAAAAACTGGATAAAAATCCAGTTAATGAAATCCTCAGTAATGGAATTCAGTAAGAAAATTGTGTTCTGTTCATATACAGCTTTTGACTATCTGTAGTGACCCAGACACTGCTCATCTGATGTGGGGCCTGATCCAAGCTCATTCATGTCAGGAGAAGCTTTTCACTGCTGTAAACTGTCATTAAACTGTCATCCTCCCGCAAAATCTGAGTGATCCGTTTATTTTAGGGTGAGACACAGTTTGATGTTTTAGTGTGTTAAAAGTATTTGGTGTTATACTCCAGACCTGAAAAGCTTTCAACAAAGTTCCTCTAACAAAAAATGACAAAATAGTGAAGGGGGGAAAAGGAGGGAAAATGTCTGGTTGGGTGTTTCTTAAATTAACACAAAATAACTAGGGCAAGGCCACCAATGACTTTTTTTAACCCATTACAAGAGCTGCATTTGCAACGGAGGTTATGAATCCCAAGCGAGAGACAGTGCATCATTGATCCCAGCTGGCACTTTCTGAAAGAAACTTGTTTGTGCAACAGAGGATGCTGTGGGTCCTCTCTGAGAAGGGCTGGTGGTGCTAGAACACCTGCTCAACACTTGTCTTTGGCTCTTACCCATGAAAACTTTTTTTTGCCCTTCCCAAATGGAAATGTGGACGTTTTAAAAGTCTTAGGAAATACAAATGTGAAACTGGTCACACAATGTCTTTTAACTTAAGTACAACAAAAGTGCTGCTTTCTGGATTCTATTTCATTGAAACCTCCCTGCCCTTTCACTTGGTGTCTTCATTTTGTGTCCTAAGCTACTGTACTGTAATTAGGCGCTGTCTTTCCTTCCAGAAGCAATTCCATTTCAGCAATAACTAATATGACTCTTGTTTTTTAGACTTCTTTATCTAGTTCAGTTTTAGTAGTATGTATTCAGTAGTGCTTTTGACCTAAAGAATAGCCCTTGTGGTACTACAGTCAGGCCTGTACTACATGAATGCCATAGCTGAAGTAATTTCTTTGGCTTTCCAGTAACCAAGAAGTAGCACTACTTGTCCTACTATGCATTTGGAAAACATTTCGGAGTTGAAGGAGGTGAAGAGGGGCAGTTTGCTTTGTAAAAAGATAGGAAAAAGGTAAAGAGAAGTTGGAGGAAGGTCTTAAAAAGGGCAAAAATAATAGGAAAGATGTAAGGTTTTACTGCAGAAAGTGTGAAGAGTCTATGGAGTTGAGTTTGAGATAAAAAGCAGGGAAACTACTATCCTAACAGTGACAGCTATCCAGCGGCCCCCTGTTTTTCTGCTTCTCTTTCTGCCAGCTCTGGTTGCCTGTTTGCTTTTTGCACTTTTCTACCATGGCTGCATGGCAAGGTTCAGGCAAAAGCTCTGGTTTAGCCTGCTGTCTTCTCCCAGCACCAGCATTTTGGAAGATACGGCACCCAGTAAGTCCTCTGTTACCTCCTCCTTCCCATGAATGAGTTCCCAGCTGTCTGCTTCTGTTCTTACCAGCTGCAGTGTCTGGTCTGTTTAAGTTTGTAAATTGCTTTGCGATCCTTCAAGATGAAAGGTTCTACTTAAGTGAGATCATTATCGCCTTCTACATTTCTCCACTCCCAGTTCGTGGCTCAAGCTTCTTGTCTCATCTCAATTTGGGGTCCTGCACAGTACTCAACATTCCCAGCTCACAGCAACACAAAGCTTACACACAAATTTCAACTTCCAGTCCTTGAGTTGTTTGACGCCTCTCAGAGTACTTCAGAGCTGAAGGTTAAATATATGTATTTTCCTGAGCCGATGCCAAAATACTTAGCACTTGCTGCACTGAGATGGTACTTCTGCATTTGCATCTGACTTCATGTTATTTTGTGTGCTTCAAGAGGCTGTACAGTTCTCTTCCTCCCACTTCTGAAGTACTTACTCATTCTAGGAAGCATTCCAGCTACAATGTTTTCTGTGATCCTACACTATATTCTTATAGCTATACTTTGTTCATGTTCTTGTGGTTAAACTGTAAGCCTGTCAGGGCAGGGATTTCACTCGTGTCTGGTGTAGTGAACTTACAGAGTGGAACCCAGACAGGAGTTCAGAGGGCTGTCTCTGTTCAAAGACTCATAGGCAGTAATACAGTGTTTGGACAGGAGAACCCCTTTTCTGTTCAGCTGCATGTCTAGCTGTTGTCTTCATCTTCCATATTTTAACTGATAGTAAGGGAGTTTTTCACTGTATAGTATCTCTGTGTCTTTCTTCCCAATGTCATTCACATTCCAGTGAAATTTCCCTCTTTCATACAAAAGTGAGGTCACCTTAAACCTGTGTTTATGATATTGCAGTCATTTCCATGGCAGTAGACTATGATATCATCAGTGGAGGATTATGCCTTTCCTATGTGTGTTAGCAATTAAAAATTATGGTTTGTGAGATAAAACTAGTGTTTACCAAGCTTTTAGGTTTAGTCCATGTGAGGCAGGGAAACTATTGCTTAATTCTCTGGAGAGTTCACTTGGGTAATGGAGTAAATGAATCCAGAAACATTGTGATCCTAGCAGGTGATAAGTTTTTGGGGGTATATTTCCTAATGGGAGAGAAAATCAGCTACTCCATCTTGTGTTCTCTCGCCTGGCAAAGAACACTTGTCTGAAACACCATGGTACTCATTGTTTTGTTATTCAGAGGTACTTAAATGCCTGACTTAAAGTATCACAATTTTCTAGGCTCATTAGACTGGCATTTTTCCCCTTTAGAGGTCAGTAAGCTATTATACACTACCCACAAAAGTAAAACAACCTGGTTATCAGTCTTTTCATCTTTTTAATGGGTGCCCTATTTGCCAGCTACCAGTAGCTGAATCTCTTTGTTGAACCTTCCTAAGTATGTACATGCTTTCTCCTGGGTTGGTGACAGCAGAGGCCAGTTTCAACACTGTGACAGCAAAAGAAAATTCATTCATTTAAAATGTAGTGTCCAGTGTTAAAACGTTTGCTAATGCTCCAAGAAGAAAATGGTGGATTCACAACATAATTTATTTCATCCCTTCAAATACTTAAGAATTTTTAAGCCAAGGAAGAAGAGTTTTCTAAATAAGAGTGAAGAGAAAGGGAAAAGAGATTAGATAAAAGTTTACAGAGAAAGAACATCGTCAGTCTAGGTATTGCAACACAAGACAATATTTGTAGCCATTTTTTGGTAATGTAGTTTTAATTACAGAAATACACTACACCTGTGCACATTTCAGCCTGTCTGTTTTCCCACATAACAGAAATGAACTCTCATAAAATATCTGTTTAAATAATGTGGGTCAGAACATTAGAAAAAAATCTCAAAATGGTGTGCCCTAATTACATACAAGACTTGCATGTGTCCAGTTTCACAGAAAGTCTAGGATGTGAAAAGGTTCTCCCTGAAATTATTACCATGTTAGTAACTACAGTAGAAAGAAATTGCTTTTCCCATTGACATTCATGGAAATGGAATGGAACTAGGCTGGAATGGAACAGTCAGAATTATTGTATGTAGTTTTTGGAGACTGAGATTACTAATGCCATAATAGACCTGACCCATATTTACTGAGCGTAAAGTCAGGTGATGTTACAGCAACCTCCCGAGTGTGCAGCTTCCCTATCATTTTGCATTCCTGCTGAGCCTTCATCTGTCTCTGGTAAACCCAGAGTGACACTTCTATTTGAAGAAAATGAAGGGTCAGGAAATAACAACATTATGATCAGGGAAGAAGCTGTTGGGATAAAAGCTTGTTTACCAATTGTCCAATATCAACATCAGGAGTAAGGGGTTTGTGTTCATTTCCGCTACAGAAAGATGTTTTATCTCAGCAATTCACAATAGCATATGACCATGGCTTCACGTTATAACATCCCTCCTTATAGATAGCACAACTGTTGCCTTTTGCTTTCTGTAGGGTTCTTAGACATCTGTGCAGTTCCAAGTAAATAGCATGCAAAACAGTGATACACTGGGCATTTAATTGTCAGTACTTAGGGTAGTCCTTGGGCTTCTGCTGTATCCCAGTGATACAGACTGAATATTATGTTGTGTTATGAATGTACCTATAATTTCTTGCTCCGATGAATACTCTTTTACTATGTAACTCCCACAGTTTTTTATTGTTTTGGTTATTGTCCCTGCTATTATTGGAAATTCTTTTTGACTTTAAAATAAAACATATCTTGCCTTTTCAGTCTGGAGGTGTTTTCCAGACAAGATTCACTACAGTCAAAAGGGGAAATTGTCTAAAGGAACTCCTTTGAAAATATTTGTCACAGTGAACAGTTGTTAGGCACTATATTTTAACACCCAACACTGAGACTATTGTATTTTCTCACCCTTTATGAGCCACAGAATGATATGATTAATAGTTCTGTTCTGTTGTTAATGAATGACTTGCTATCTGTACTGTTAATGGAAATAAACATTTTCCTAGATGCATTTCTAGACATAAATTATCTTTGGGTGAATTTTAGTACTCCTGACAGTAAAGAGCTGCTGGCACAAATCAAAAGCTGCAGTAAAAATCATACAGAGTCGATGGTAACAAATTTGTGTAAAAATACTCTGGGCAAGCGTATATATGATGTTGCCTCTAGGAGCTGTCTGAGCTGTTCTTTCCATAGGACTTTACCAGTAAGGGTTTTTTTGCTTGTTTTATATGGCTCCAGTTGTTAGCCTCTGTATCAAGTTGCAGTAAGTTATTTGATGCTGATATCCCTGCTTTCTTCCAAGCCTAGTATCATATACTTTGAGCCTGAAGAAAATACAAAATTATTTTTCACTAGTATGTTGCCTAAGTAGGTGCAGCTTTATAGAACACGTTGATCTTTGTGACAACTAATTATAAAATAAGAAGCTGGTAATGTTCCCGAGTATATCAGTTGTGTGCTCTCTTTTGGGTTTTATTATTTCTTCTTTCCATTTCTGACTTTAGTCTATTTTTTCTCCTTTTTTCCTGTACTAGATCAATAGCATGTCATCCCTGAGCCATCTATGATTTCCCCTTTTTTGCCTCCAGCTCTTCTTGTTGTCTTTCGACATCACGTTCTTACAGTGTACTTCTTTTCTGTATTGCTCTTTTCCTGCCTCTCATCTTTCAAAAAATAACTTTTGCTTCCAAAGAATCATAATTCCCTTTCACTAATTTATTCCATCCATCACTTGCTATACTTCCTATCCTCTCTCAGATCCCTGTTTATACAAAATGCATAAACCTTGATAGTATAAGCAGCAGCAAGAAAAAAACCGTGTTGGTCAGAGCTGAAAATAAAGGATGGGAAGGAATAGGAAAGACAGATCCAAGTTCAGTACTTGTGTGGAAAGACAGGCATTTTCCATGTTCTCAGCTGTAATGAGAGTGAATATACCTTCCTTCTTCTAATTGTCTGATCCTATTATTCATTGGGAATATCCTCAATTATATTAATATTGCTCAATCTTTTTTTTTATTATTAATTTCCTTTTCTTTTTTGTTTTCCCCAGAAAGAACAAAGTAAAAAATGACCTGTTGGGAAAAAACAGTTGGTTTTGGTGGACCTCATAGTACTCCACATAGAGGCAGCAAAAATGAGCAGAATTTTCTTCAGTTTTCATTCCCTGTTACTCATTAAATTCTGGGCACTAATGGAGACACGGGAGCTGTCCATCGGCAGGCATCACAAGCCAGGGTTATACAGAATTAGGCCTTCCTGATTTTTAGAGATCTGAATTTCCCAAGAGAGCTTAAATGGTGAAAAAGGTAAAGGTACTTATCTAGAGGAAATTCCTACATGCCACGAGAGAGTTAACCTTGTCCAGCAAATCCCAGCCCCTCCCCCACACACACACATTCTCATCTTTGCCCCGCAAACCTTAAAGTTATTGTAATCCAGGATTTTAGCAGATGCCTTTATAATTAGATTGAACTTCAGATAAAGCTTTTTTTTAATAAGTGAATCAAGGGTAATACAGTTTCAAAGTAAAAACTTGTCTAGTGAAGGCACCGTGAATGTAGCCCTGATGTGGTCAGGCAGTTGGACTGGATGGTGGTTGTAGGTCCCTTCCAACTGAGCTAGTCTAGTCTAGTCTTGTCTATTCTATTCTCATATTAAGTTTAAATATATTGATTACCTTTATTATCTACAATATATTGAGTAAGTATATGTAAACTAAGTATTGTTTTGGTTATACTTTTCATTTGTGACCCATATGGATTCTGTAGGAAGCACTGTACTTACAAACTTGATGAAAAATATCATACTTGCCAAAATTATTGTCCTGGGTATGTGTCCTGGTTTCAGCTGGGATAGAGTTAACTGTCTTCCTAGTCGCTGGTACAGTGCTATGTTTTGATTTCAGTATGAGAAGAATTTTGATAACACTGATGTTTTCAGTTGTTGCTAAGTAGTGTTTAGTCTAAAGTCAAGGATTTTTCAGCTTCTCATGCCCAGCCAGCGAGAAAGCTGGAGGGGCACAAGAAGTTGGCACAGGACAGAGCCAGGGCAACTGACTCAAAGTGGCCAACAGGGTATTCCATAACATGTGACGTCACATCTAGTATAGGAACTGGAGGGAGGGGGGGCGGGGGATTGCGGCTCGGGGACTAACTGGGTGTCGATCAGCGGGTGGTGAGCAATTGCACTGCGCATCATTTGTACATTCCAATCCTTTTATTATTGCTGTTGTCATTTTATTAGTGTTATCATTATCATTATTAGTTTCTTCTTTTCTGTTCTATTAAACCGTTCTTATCTCAACCCACAAGTTTTACTTTTTTTACCGATTTTCTCCCCCATCCCACTGGGTGGGGGGGGAGTGAGTGAGCGGCTGTGTGGTGCTTAGTTGCTGGCTGGGGTTGAACCACAACAGTATGAGCTTTTAGAGCAACATCACATTGAAGAAAACTATTAATATTTGGACTGCACTGTACTTCGTTGTGATGCCTATATAGTGAGAACACATCTATGATGTTGTTCTTAATATTGTAGTTTACAAAGCACAATATGCTTGTATGCAAAATGCCGATACTTAATGGGGGGGGTCCTTTTTTATTTTTTAAATAAAAATAAAAGACTGGAAAAGACTGACAACAAGATTTGTAGGGAGGTCAGTAGGTGCTTTATTTTCTGTATGATAGTAAAGCAGAAGCACAGATTACTTCGTTGATTTACCAGTGTATAAAAGATTATGATGACAAGAACAAGGACCCAGTGGCCTATCCACTCAACCGTATTATTTCCACTTTGTTCATTGTTGTCTGATAAATTCTTTCTTTTAGAGGTAGAGAAAAGATTAATGTTCACATATGTCTTGTTTATCTTAATCTGTCCTTGGGCATGTAAAGATCACTCTTTGCTTGGGTAGCAAAGGTTGTTTTGTTTTGTGATGGTTTTTCTCCTTTAGCCCTGGTACTTCATCATGATATAATGTTCTCTTTGGCATAGGAACGACAGGCAGCCTTCTTCAGCCCTGGGTAAGCACAGCATGTTTCAGAGACAGTCTATTCTAACATCACCATCAGATTGCCTTGAAAATAATTGTGTAACTGCAATTCCAAAAATAATGCAATTGAGAGACATCAGTGAAGAACAACGTGGGAGGCAAATAAAGTTAGAGAGTAGCAATTTTGAAAATTTCCACAATCTTTCTTAAATACAAAACAGATGTTTGGTAAGAATGATGGAATGTTTGCTGAGACTTAGATATCTGAAGATAGATTCATATTTGTTTGGGGTTTTTTAATCTCTTTAGAGCTTCAAGTTCAGAATTAAACATTCCACAGATTATGAATTCGTCAATGTTGTGCCCACCTTTTCCCAAAATTTAACTGCTAGCAGTGTGAGGAGAAGTTACAGGTTTGTTGTTCCATGAGAAAGCTTTTTACTTTTGGCAATTAGTCTAATAAATAATTTCTTAGTGTTGGAAGGTTTCATACTCCTAATGTAATTTAGGAATTTTGATCTTATGCAGATACCATCATTTCACTGAAGTGCAGTACAGTGCGCTACCATAAATGCTTCAAGACATTGATCTGGATGCCACCTTATTTGTTTCATCTTTTAATATCTAAGATGGTAAAATTTGCTTCTGCGCAAAGGGTCCACAGAAATGTTCATTGAAGTTATTGAAGAGCTGTGGACATGTTATGAATTTCAGTCTTTTTAAATTGAGGTTGTGATTGCACGTATAAGAAGATACCACTCTTGTGGCCCTCCTACCTGTAGTTGCAGCCATTAATTTAATTTTCTTGCTTGCTAGAGATTTTCACCAGTTGTTTCAGTTCAGCTGTTTACCCATTCAGTAATAAGTTCTACAAAACAGTTTGTCTTTAAAAAAAAGAAAAATATATATATATGTATTTCATAAAATACATATTTTCTCTGATGGCAAAACTGATTGGAAAGATTCCTGCTGCTCTGCACCAATTCATCATTCACTTGTTTGTGTTGTGGTGACAAACTGTATATCGTGTAAAATCAAACAGGTTTAAAAAATACTCTGAATGGATGATGGGGTAAAGCTTTGACATCTATCTCTGCCACTGTGCTTCAGCACTGTCCTGCAAAGGGACTGCTCTTTAAGTATCGATTATTTTGCCTGGTACCAGTTTGGGTAATGTTTCTACACTGTTCATTACTGTGGGCTAGAGAGAGAACCCAGACCATCAAACATTCAAGTGATAACCAATTGTTTGAATTGTCTGAAAAGTTAAATTTTTTAAAGGAAAACTTGCCACTTTAAGGGACATAGGAGGAAGAAAAAAAAAGATTTTCTATGATTTCTAATTGTCTCTTAATAATTTTTTCAGTCATTAAAGATCTGAAATAAGACTAAGAACCTAGAACTGTATAGCCCCATATTTAAACCACACTGTAGTTAACTAAATTCCTGAGATAGTCTCTTTATAAAACCTGAACGTTTTCTGCCTTCCAAGAAGATGTTTTAGTGGATTATGAAAAGGGAAGAAAGCATAAATGACTCACGTACATCAGATTTTGAAAAGAATTGTGGTCTTTTTGTCTCCATGTTATGGATACTTTCCCATAGCACATGTTCAAATCTTTAAAAATTAAGCTAGACAAAAGAGACCAAGGCTAAACCAAAATGGCAAGCCAGATCCAAAAGAAGTCTGAGACTTTTTCACCACAATGTTGTACTAATATTCCTAGTTGGAGGCAAGAACTGTTCTCTCTTTTGTATTTGTTAAGTTCTGAGCATCATGAAAGCCCAGTAAATTGTATGTACTAGACAGTGGCTAGTTACACCTACTCTAATCTCACAGGGATTTTCCCTGTTCTAGGGAATTCCCAGCAGGGGAGAAAGCCAGTTTTGTTCAGTGACTCAAAGAGAGCAGACTCAAAGCTGAATTCTAGGCCTTTACATTATATTCCTTTTTATTAAGACACTTTTACATGCAGTATTTCTACTACTATTTTGATACCCCTGATGATCTTCACCTTCTCTTCAGGAGAAGAAATAATGTCTGATGTTTCTTTTGATACTATGTAAATGATGGTCATCTTAGATAATGTGGTATCTAATCTAATGTACGAATTCTCTTTCCCTCTGACTTGCCTGATACTTGCCTGATGAGAATATTGTTTTCTTTTTTCTTTCTTTAGAGAAAAATGTTTATATACTTTTCTGTTTTCCTTTCTCATGCACATGCCATTTCTCAGAAACATACTGATACTTTATGCTTTTCTTCAGTATGTCTAATGAACTAAGTATCCTGTACACTTACTTAAACTTTGGTTACATAGCATTCAGTGTTTTCAACGTACAAAGTAGTATCAAGTCAAAGTTTCAACATTGGCTTAGGGCAGTCTGGCTGTACTGCTGCCAGCAAAGGCACTCCTGCTTGTCCCTTCACTCACCTTCTCCTCAGTCCTGCAAGTTCTGGCCCACCTTGGCTGCTCTGCTGTACAGTAAATTGGACCAATTTGCTGATCCAAATTAAGGTGACCCTTGGAACAAAAATATTTTGCATTAGGAAGCTCTGTGAGCAATAAAAGCAATGCAAGAGAAAGTGGGGAAAATGCTGCTGAGGGGAGGGCATGGTTTTACATCAGCTTAAGCTAACAGTAATAATACATCTTTATAGTATTTTCATGTGTTGAAAACAATGAGCAGACACTGGTTTGGTGTCAGAAATTGGAAGCAAACTATGATTAATTTCAGGATTAATTTATGCAGATGCTGCTCATATACATCTCTCCCTTTCCCCTCCTTCCTTCTTCAGACTTTCTATCTCTGAATATGATCTAGTCACTGCTTAGATGAGAACTTTTCAAGAAAACCCAGAATACCAGGGAAAGGGCCAGTAATGATTCAGTAAGTTGCGCTTTCACCTCCGATTCAGTGCTTCAATGCAGTAGTAAAGGGTTCTGTTCTGTTTCTAATGCCATCCTTCTGAAGGGATGTCTGTATAAAAATACAAATGCTAATCAGCTCTAGCCTTTAAGGGAACTTGTGGCACACACTTACTGGAAGAAAGGGTTGAAGGTACAGCAATGGTGAAATTCTTATGTGTGTACTTTTATTCATCCCAAACCTCTGAAACATAAGTGGATGTAAGATTCTTCATTTCCCATGAACAAATGTGGGCAGCATTTCTGTGTGCTTTCCATTTAAATATTGTTTTCTAAAAACTCAGCTGAAATTCTGAGTTATTATATTCCTTTATTTGTAACCTCCAAAGTATTTCAGGATGCTTCAGTCTGAACTTTCCTCTATTAATATGATTCAGTAGTACGGTGCACAAGTTGCGAAACATAGTATATAGCAATTTTATTTCCCATCTAATAACTGTTGCAGGTGTTCAAGTTTAGTTCCTGGTTGTTCATAAGACATGAGAGCTCAGTATCCTTTGTACCATTTATCCTCTCAGAGCTGAGCAGAATTTGTCACATAAGCAAAGAGTAGTCTGTTGGATAGCAACTTACATTAGGTTTTTCAGGTCAGTGTTTTCAAATTACGTCAAAGTTGGAAATGGCTTTACAAAACATTTTATGTAACAATTCTGAAAGCCCGTGTGACAGGTTTTCTAATTAACTTATTTAGCCTAGTTTTGGAGTAACATTAGCTGTTTCATCACTTTTAGGCTATTTTGAGTATTCTTTGTGGCACCATCAATAAGTCAAGAATTTATAGGCTTCCTTAATCATACAGATTACTCATCATTGCCTGCTCATAACAGAAGCCTGAAATGCTCATTAAAATTGTCAGATATGAATCAAAAGTTAGTCTAGTTGCAGAATTAAATGACAAGGGAATAGCATTATATTAGCAAAACCAAAAATTCTTGAACACCTGTTTCAGTGAAAGTGAAACCTCCGGGCTTATATATAGATCAGTACTCTGAATTTGTTTGATATGGAAAATAAAAATAGGCTTCTGGAGTGAAGAATTGGTCTGAAAGGATTGGCGATCATGCCTGAAATGTAATAAGGTGGGGGTTTTTGTTTATAGTGAGCTACAGGAACTTGCTGCATGTTCTTGCGTAGTCTGTTAGCCTATTTTAAAAACTGGCTAATTATAAATCATTGTTCCAACTTGATCCTTTGCCCTTTGCCTTGTACCTTTCCATCAAACCAATAAAAACGGTCATCTCCCCATCTTCAACAAGCTGTTTGATTCCCACAGGCAATTGTTATGCCATGCTGCTTGAAACTTTGAGCCCCAGATTCTGATCTCACCAAGCCTGTTTTTTCACCAGTGCGATTATGATGCTTCCATTGGAGTTGCATGTTGATGCCAACATAACTGAGAGAAGAATCAAGTCATGATCTGGTCACTGTTAAAACAAGAATATGTATGGTTGAATGTACTTCTTGAAAATGTGTATGAACTCAGAGCAGTGCTATTAGCAGATGTCTGCTGGGATGTCACAATTGTTAATCTCTGTCTAAAAATATATTAGCTTTTTGTGGAAACATTCTATTTAGAATAAGCAATAATCTCTGAAAAACACCCTAAGGAAGGAAAATTATTTGAGACTTGATACCATTTTCATACTGCAGAATTTAAATGAGAAGATAGTGTCAGCTAGGGGATTGAGCTGATCTCTACTTTTGGTTTTGCCACTGGCTTCTTGGCTGACCTGAGGCACAAAAAGACAAAATTACTTGCCTAAGTTTCACACCCACAAAACAGGAATAATGATGTTGTTCTGCTTTTTAAAGTGTAGTGAGATCTATGGATGAAAGGAATTATACAAGAGCTGCTATTACTATTTCTTACCAAGGCTGGGTGGAACAATTATTCTTTGCTGAATGGCACATAATTTTAGAAGTGTGCATGCAGTACCCTGGCACTGGCAGAATAGGAGCTTCCTCAGCTGAGTTTTGTGGCCTTCATCCTCTGGGCCACAACCATCACTAGTTTGGCTTCCAATGGTGAAAATAGCGATAAATTATAGACGTTACCATTAATAAACATTATTTATCTACACTCATTATACCTCGTTCCCTGAAGCCTTACAGTTACTCACTGTTGTAAACAACCTGCCAGATGCTGCTGTGGGCAAACAGTTTTAACTTAGCAACCCTTTCCATATATATATATAAGGTACCTATAAGTATACTTCTAAAAAGCTGTTGTATTTTTATTTAAAATGGTGTAAACATTTCCCAATGAAATATTCCTGGCTCTGCCTCTCTGGAAACAAAATGAGTGCCATTAGCTATATGTGTGAGCCTTCTGGGGTTTCTCTGTGGTCACCCACACAAAATAAACCTGCTGGCTGGGTACCATACTCTCACACTAAAATCTGGGGTGCTCCATTAGTGAGCATCCCTACTTAGAGTCTGTATCCCTACCTGTATCTCTCTGGAAACTAACTACTGATGAAGCACAGACCTGTAACAACTCCTTCAAAGCAAAAATCTTAATTTGTGGGAGTTCAGGACTTGTTTGGCTTTGCTAGTTTAACTGTAGGTTTTCTTGATTTCCTAATGATCCTAAAACTTTGGACTGATGGATGCTGGAATTGAAAATTAGAAGGGAAAAAATGTTTGCTTTTTCCTGAGAATTTTCAGTAAATCAGGCTGTGTTCTGTCATTAATTCCATAAGATTTTGCAAACACCAATATGCCCCAGAAGTTGCAGCATAAACTCAAAAAGTAACATACAGGTGTTCTTCATGTCCTTTTCAGAAAGCACTCTGTAGTGATTTGCTAGTGCAGAAGCATGTCACGTTTTTTCTGAATTGGAGGGCTGGCAATTTTGAAGCTGTTGTAAGATTTATTGGTAAAATAATGTTATAAATTGACAAACAGAGCTGAAGTTAATGTCTTCCTCATTAGGGCAGATTCCTCTGCATTCTTTCAGACTCCCCTTCCCCATTCTCTGTTTCTTCCCTGCAGACTTTTGGAAACCTGTCTGACCTAACTGTCATTGTCTGAACAGGTTGGGTAGTACATTGTAGGAGGCCTTCCCTCCACACATGTGAACTTGTTTGTAGCTTAAGAGATAGAAGGAATTACATTTTTAAACCTTGTGCCTGGAATGTATGCCTTGAGGAGGCAGAAATTTTGGTAATCTGAGTGTTGTAAACACAGCTTCGAGCTATGTATTTTAATAGAAGTGGCGAAAGTAAGCTAACATTTTGCATTTGGAGAAATTCTTCCACATACATAGTCTCGGTGGTGTCTTTTCTTCCTTTGAACTTTTGCTGGAGATAGCAAAGCATCTGGTAGGGTTAACAAAATTACAGTTTTGTTTTGTTTTTTCCAAAATGGAAATTAAACCAGAATACACTCCTGATGGGTCTTTGCTTGTATTATTGTATCTGGTTCTGGGCACCCATCCCCAGAAGGATGTAAATGTAATTGGACTGCGTTCAAGAAACAACAAAATGCTGGGAAGTTGTAAAGCTTGATTTGTAAGACAAAAACTTAAAAAAGGAAAAAGTTAAATATGTACAGTGTGCCTGAGTGACAGCAGAGGAGAGGAAGGTTTTGATAACGATCTACAATTTTGAGGGGTGTGAACGCCAACAAAGTGAAAAATTACATAGGGTGGTTCACGAAAGTATAATTAGATGTAATGAAATTAAATGAACAATATGTAAACTTGAGCTGAATGTTACATTAAAACAACATGAGCAGTGAGACCTATAGATTTATTATTTATCTGTATTGAGTTAGCTCTGGGGAATCCCAGTCAGGGATCAAGGGCTTCTTTTCCTGTAGAAACATGAAACACGAACAAAAGAAATGCAATCCCTCTCTTGAGTAATAAATGAGAAGCTTGACTAGGTGGCATATAAAGAATAAACTTAAACTGGTGGGATGTGGAGTAAAGACCCTAAACGGTCTTTCGAGTCTTTTTTGGTCTTAGTGGGTGGCTGTTGGACCATTTAGGATTATAAGAATGTAATTCTTATTTTGCAGATGCTTGTTATTTTCAGTCACTAATGTATGTAAATATTGCTTTAAATTGAAATAGCCTTACTACGCAATTGCCAAGGGCTGGAGAAACTATCCTTGGACATAAGTTTTTCATTGGTTTTGGTGGGAAAGGAGCCAACCAGTGTGTCCAGTCTGCTCGACTTGGGGCCAAGACCTCACTGATCTGCAAGGTAAGCACTGACATGCTCTTGGATTACAGCTGAACTAAATGTTCATGCAAATTCCAGTAAACCTTTAGGTGACTTACAGAAAAGTTGTTGGTTGGGGTTTTTTTATCCCTCTGTAATTCCCTTTTCTTTTTGTTATTTCAGCTATAAATTTAAGCATGGAGGAGGCTGTTTTAAGAACACTGCCAGAACCAAAGACTAGTTGGCTGGAGACCTGGCAGAAATTGCCTATAAAGAAGGATTGCAAAACTTAGACTGTTGTACCATGGAAAAGAGAATTGGAGGGAATTTGAGATGTTCAAAATTCAAGTAATCTTGATTAGCCCCTCCTCTTTATGTTCCCCACTGTTAGAACAATCAGGGCTTCAATGATGACATTCAGGTGCGAGGCACTATAGTCAATATGAAATTTACTTTGTAGGTGATTAAAAATCAGACACTGATAAGCCAATAACAAATTTGAGAAGAAATATTAAACTTTGTGCTTCAAGGGTTAAATCATTATCTCATTACTTGAGATTAGGATGAGATGTTCATGTCCAAATTCTACAACCCTTGCGTGCTTTGGGATTTTTTTTCCCACTTTTCTGAAACATCTGATATACAGCAGTTCTAAAGACTGGCTCACAGACCATGGGGCTGATTCAGCTTGTCAGATGCTATATTCTTACAATGCTTTTCTTTGATTTTTGTCATTAAACATTATAAGTTTTGAGTGATCATTACTAAGGTTAAGATCAAATTTTCTCTCTCTCTAGCCTTATTGTCTATCCTGTGCTAACTATAGATGAAACTTCAACTTGACTGGACATATTTTATTACCATAGCTGGGGGAGGATGGATTTGTTGGATCATTGTCTGTCAGGGATTTTTTGAGAAGAACTGGAACTCGAGGAAGCCTTTCTCACTGGTTTTCCAATCCAATAATTAGGGTAAAGAATGGTAGCTATAAATCTAAATTACACCTGCAAGCATTTCTGTGGGTCATTATCACTAGTTATTCTTCAGTGTGGGTTTTTTTATATTGGCAGTGTTTGTGCTTCTGTAATATTGTGTATATTTGATTATCTTTGCATTCAAGGATGATCAGATTCAAGTACAAGATGAACTGGCAATGAATTCCCTGCTAACATTTCCTGCTAAATGTTAAAGGGTTTTTTTCCACCAAAAGTGTGAATTTTGTTTTATTTTTTAATGGTTTAGCCTTTGCTCAGTGCATACATGTTTCTGGAAACATTTATATTCCTAATAAAATTTAGCATTTACTATAATTTCTAATTACTTTCCAAAATCATATTCATGTTATTTCAGTAAAACCTAGTCTTCTTTCTTTCTTTCTGATGTGTATTCATGGGAAAAAAGAAACAGCAAAGAATGAATCTAATATCTATAAATGTTAGCATTTTGTATTATTTTAATTTTAAAAGTTAATATTCACTTTTTAAATTTAATATGCACTTTATAGCCTCACAAAATAGTCTCATCTCATAGTAGTACAGTCTTACATCTGCATAGGTCAATGGGATGTAGCATAAAGTTTCTTGCTGAATAAACTAAGAGTCAGGCAATAATGAACCATTAAAATTCAATTATTTTTACTTTAACAAGTCATCTTAAGTATTCAGTGGTTCTTAAAGCCAGATTGGTCCTCACACACACACTCTGCTCAGTACACACTTACGTTTTGGTCATAATTCCCAACATTTTTTATCCAGTACAGGTTCAACAGTTGCTTCTAAAATCTGAAGTTCAGGGAATGGAATCAGTATTAATACTAGAGGGACATTCTGCTGAAGTGTGGCATCCTCTTACAAGGACTGTAATTTAGACAGAGGATGTCCTCAAGAAGAGTAGAGGTAGACATCTCAGATCAATTGACAAGGCATTCTTCATACCCTTAAAACACAAAAGAAAGCCAGTGACTATTTGGTGAAGGTTTGAGAGAAGGAGTTTTAGAATGACTTACAGTTATGACTAGAGATGCCACGGAATGCTGTGGATTATTAATGTAAAATCCAAATACTGAGTTTGAGTAGTGGAAATGCAAACAGCATTCTACTTTCTGCCTGGATGTCTCTGCAAGTGGCTGCTGTTACTCAGGGTTATCAATATGTATCACAGTATCAGTCTTAAACTCCGCTCCTCAATTTGCTCACTACAGTAAAACTATGTATTGATGGAATAGTCGCCACTTCAGAAAGACAAGACAGACAATTGTTCAGAGAAATGTAAAGTATTACTGTCAGGGAACTAAAGGATCTAAGCAAATAAATTACTTGCCTGTGTTCATATAAGAACTCTGTTGCAGTACTGAAAACTGCACAGTGGTCTTGAGAGATTCCAAACTCCCCAAGATTTTTTTTTTTTTTTTTTTTTTTTTTTTTTTTTTTTTTTTTTTTTTTAAGTAGTGGCCATTACCAGAAAAAATCTGTTAAACATCCTAGATTAAGATGGTGGAGGGATGTTGGTCTGAAAGACATGTAAGTGCTGAAAAAAGTCCTGGTTTACTTCTGACGAACAATTTGTAATGATCCTCACTGGACATTGATGTCACTAGCCTGATACTGCATATGCTAAATTCTACTTAAGCCCCAGCTGCATTTGATTCCTATTTAGAAATAGGAAGTGCTGTATTACCATGCTATGTAGTCTTCTCTCTTTAGATGATCTGTATGCCAAATTTAAGTTAAAGTGCTGTAAGTCTGAATCCTCACTTCATTGTAAGAATATAGCTATATCTCAGATGCCGCCCACAATATGGTGGATATCTTCAATTGTTTTTTCCTTTTGTATTACTGTCTTGTCTTTAGTGCCTGTTTAATTCCCTAATGTTGAAAACGAGTAAACACACTCAAGAAGAAAGAACATATAGAATAGATTAAACAAAAAATTGTCAAGAGTTACCTGGTTTTGTTGTAATTAATTTTCAGGTACAAATGAGTTTGATTCTCTAAGGTGCTAGAATTTTAGCTGCTATAATGCCATCCAGCTCCTCTAGCTCCAAATGGAAAACATGATAATAAGCAGGGAAAACCCAGATTGAAAAATACTGTTGTAATTCCACTCATTCTAATATGCAAACTATATGACCATAATGCTTGTACAAACGGCTATTGTTGTTAAAAGCTCAAGAAAGAAGTGCTATTTCAGCACATACGATGTTCTGTGTCTGTGGTCAGCAGACTAAGACATTTAGTTTTCTGTTTACCCAATAGTCCATCTAGCAGCGTCTGTGCAAAAGCAGAAAATATTTAAAACAATGTTATATAATTTGACATAGTCAGTAAATATGCCATTAATCTAAAATTAGTCTGATGCCCAATACTTTGCCTTCCTTGGGGATAAAGCCTGAATGGAAAGATAAGCCCTTCACACTAGGATTAACTAGGTTGGATGCTGATGAACTAACATGGAAAGAAGTTTCCAGAAGAAAAGGACCTCCATGGAGACCTCTCCAAGGGCTTCCCTCCAGCACTGAGATGTCTTGCTGTGAGCAAAAGTAGCATGGCTGATCTCAGTTGTTATGACAGTTGAACAATAAGGGATGTCTGTCAGTTATGTAGGGGACAGAGCTGAAGGAAGGAAGTTTCAGTTAAGCTTTTGGAAAATGGTTATGAAATATGTCATTGCTGAAATAACTAAGCAAATCCTGAGATTTGTTGTAGAAGCTTTGTAGCAGGGAGGGAGGGAGAAGGTGATAACGATCAGGTGGAGCGCATTCCAGTAGTACAACTATTAGGCTGCAGAGGTGAGCACGACTGGGACTGGCGTTTAAATTGCAGATGGCTGCAGTCATCCAGCCTAAAGCAGTCGGAAGTTGCAGCTTCTGACAACCCGCCCTGTCTGGCAAACTGGGAGTAGTCACAGGTACAGAAATGTTCTAATATGCAAACAATGAATAACACAGTGACCAAAGTAAATGTTGTTGGGTTTGGGGGCTTTTTTTCAATGTACTAGAGGAATGTTCTGTCTGGTTAGGCTGTTTTGACCTAGATTGCTGTCATCCTTTGGTAAAAGACTGGGACCATCCCTAATAATTCTTTAGAAAAATCCCTTATAGAGGTTGTAGGAAATGAAAATATGTTTCCAAACATGGTTGTGCAATAGAATATGTGGGGGGGAAGGATCATCCATCCATGACACTTCATAGGGTTTGATTGTTGTGATCACTAGCTACTACTCGGGCCTTCTCCAAGCTTTCTAAAGGACTGAGCTCATAAATAGGCAAATTTCTAACAGCAGGCAACAGAGGCAGCTGCTCTGTGCTTCCAGTAACTCAAATACACCGTTAGCTATTTAGTGCTGTTTTATGAGAAGATGGATCAGTACTTGGGGCTTCTTGTGTAATTCCTTCATTGTCTAGACTGTAACCAGGATCTTGATTTGGCTTCTAATCTGAAAGATACTTTTTTTCTCTTGCAAAAATATTTCCTGTAGCATTGGTCAGTCTTTGATACTGCTCAGATACACAACTTACTCTTGAAAGTGGGAGCACACACTATGCATGCTAAAGACATAGGCTAAAAGTGGTGAATTAAAAGCTATGTTGGCTTTATAAATATATTTTAAATGCTATTTTGACATTAAGCAAGTTATACCATTTTTTTCTCCATATACCTCATCTCCTTTGTTCAGCTTGTGTAATGTAACAAGAAGAAATGCTTATTAGTCTGAATAAACAGCAAGCAGAATTCTGTTCAGGTAAAAGGATTAGTGGAGCTGAAATTACAAGCTCTTTACCTTGCTGTTAGAAAAACAGTAGAGCGTAGCTTGACTCCCTAACTCAACTTCATCTGCTGTTGCTGGATAAAGCAAACAAAAAATGTTGAATTTGTAAACAGTACATTTAGTACTGAGAATTATGGAAATCAGCAATGCCACCTTTATCATCACTTTCTATCCCATAACCACAGTTTGATATTTTTCCACCAAAGAAACTTGAGGTAGAAAATTCAAAATATGGACTGCAATTAAGAAGGACACCAGAGCTGCTATAAATGCTTTCAATCTGAAGCTGAATAATTCAGTACACTTCCAAATTTTACAATCCCCAGAAAGCTTCAGTGTCAAGTGAACACTGTGGTTGTAAGAGAATGAAATTTGAATACAGCAACATGGGTGTAGGAGGGAGTTTTGTAATATAGGAGGAGAAAACTGCAGAATACTATTCCTATTGTTTATTAATACTATTAATACATTTTTACTATTATTTATTAGTTTATTATTTATTAATAAGGCAAAGTGCTGCAAAACAGAAGGTGTTGTATTCAAATTACATTAGATCATTCCAAATTACATTAGATCTGTTGTCTAAAGATGATCTATCTATCCTCTCACCTTTCTGTAGAGAAAACTGATCCTTTTATCTCTTGTATAGGTTGGGAAGGATTCCTTTGGCAATGATTATGTTGAAAATTTGAAGAAGAATGGTATTTCTACAGGTAAAATTTTACTTTAAAGAAACCTTTTGTATTATTTTTAAGCTTTAAAAATTGGTAGTGGAGGGTTTCTTATTTTATTGCCTTACTGGATATGTTTTACCATTCAGAACTATGAATAATTGTTTTGATGCTTGGCAGGAATGAATGAATGTGGGTGAAAATAGGGGACTTCCAAAATCAGCTGTACCACTAAAAATAAAATGTAATGTTATTACCTCTAAATCTCAGATGATTACATCAGTGCAAGTCATCTGAAGATAACTTGCTGTTATGCAGTTGGTTAGGCTGGTTTTAATGATGGTAATGCCTGGTGAGAAATTGAAAAATCCAGTCTGATTATTCATTCTCAATTTCAGGTTGGGAAGGGAGGGATAGAGTGGAAATGCGTTTGTCAACTCAGTACATTTCACCTCTATTTTGTGAAACGACACGTGCAGTCATTTTAGAGACTGCAGCCGCTGTTTGTTAACACACATACACACAAAAAGCAATGTGAAAAGGCTTTGGGGAAAAGGCAAAATTAAGTATTCACAATATTCTAGCATCTTGCACCTTTGTAACCTTAATTCTCTCTCTTGTGTAAATGTATTATTGTGTGCTGCTTAACTACATGATCACATTTTTGTCTACATGACTCTTGTCTCCTTCAGGGTAGGCAAGGATGGACAGATGCAATCACTAAGTGGCAATTCAATATTCCGTTTATCTTTTCTGTTTAATGTGCAGCCACAACTTCATTTACTGCATTATTCAAATCCTACTTTACAGACAGAACTGTCAGTATTTTGTGGGCTTTTTTATTACGCTTATCAGTATAGCATCTAAGTATGTCACAAATGTATATACAAGTTTATTCATTGCATACCTTCCAATTTACACAGGAAATCAAGCAAGGATACCATAAACACAGTGTCTGTTAGTGTACAGTTCTAGATCTCTCCAAAGCATGCCTCCCTCATGAATAAAGTCTTTGATCATGTAAATAAAGCTATTATAATGCATAGCACTTAATGAAAATGTATATTCCACAAGGAACCTTAAATCTCGTGTTTTCTGATGCTTAATGCTTATCCCAGTGCTAAATGTTTAAATGATTGATCTTGCAATCTTAACATAAATTTTTAAATAATCTTTGTAGCAGCAAAAGAAAAGTGTAGGAAAAAAAATTCAGAAATTCCACCATATTGCACTTCATTGATACCTAGATAGATCAATTGAAGGGTTAGAACGTTTAGGTCCAAGGTACCAATTTTTGCTGACTGAGTTAAAAATATCTCATAATGGTGTTAGATTGTCACCCCCTACATTGATCAGCCGTGGAGGAAGATAGGATGTACTGCTGGTGAGGCTGGTCCGGGATCCCGACTTGCATTCCAAGATTTGGAGGCAAGGGTGATTCAGTGTGCACAGACCTTTTTGCTTAGGACCATCTTATTTCAGTCCCTGGCTTTTCATCTCAGTTTAATCCTTGCCTAGCCTATCCCTGTTGTTATACATAAGGATACTGGGTACTGGATGAAAATCCTTGTTGTAATGCCGGTTCTGCCAACTTTCACAGCTTGGATCCTTGTTGTATGTCTTCTTTGTTTACGTTGCTCTTCTATTTCCTACCTAGCACCTTACCCCTTTTCTTTCCAATTCCAACCTGTTTGTAATTTTCCCCTTTCCCAATCTTCCTGTCTTCCACAACCTGTTGGCTACCAGTGCTGCTCAGACCATTTGGACCTTTACTGATGTGTTACTCCCTCTCTCACATTTGAACTGGTCAGCTTGCTGCTCATGCTGCTTATTTTCTGCAGAAAGAGCATTGAGAGCACCAAAGACACAAGTTCTCTGCTTTCAATTCCAGTGTGAAGACCTAGCTCATGGTGAAATAACTGCAAGGGAAGTTCTGCTCTGACCCTTGTAGCTCTGAGCTACATAAGGGTACCTCCAGGGTGGGTAACTGCAATACTTTAGCAAAACTGAATGAGCATGATCTTATGTGTTTTTTCAGCCTTGTTCAAATGTGAGCAGTTTTTTAAATTGGCCACAAAAGGCACATCTTGAGAAGGAAGCCATCTTTTGCCCAGCATCAAGTCCATGTTCTAAAATGTTAGAACACCAGAGCTTCTTAAACAAAAGGTCACCAGAATTTGTCTCAAATAAAACAGTAGATTTTTCTCAGATACAGTTCTTGGTAAAAAAAGCCCTCAACTTTTTTGACAGTTTTCTACTACAGTTCTACCTAAAAAAAACCCACCTGTCATAGAAAGTTTCAGACCACTGGTTAATATTTGACAAATTTGCTGATAGCTGAGAACAGGTTCTTATAGTAGTAAATATGGAACAATCTTTATAATAGACAGTGCTGCCAGCCTCACTTCTAGTTAATTTATCTGAATAATAATCCAAAGAGGAAACACACAGCCTCACCGCTGCCTTCACAGCACATGTTAATATTACTGCTGAAATGCAAATCTACACAGAATTAAATGCTGTGTTGTTTTAGTATTTTCTTTTTCTCCAGCCTAACTCTATTGTTTCATTGGATAAAAGAAATATTTCCATGTAGGAGTGCCTGAGAAGGCTGTATAAATAACGTGCTTTCTCTAAAGCAGAGATGTAGCCAAATTAAAGGATGTTGGACTCGCATTTCTGTTTTGTGGGTGTAAATTAACACTTTTGTTGTTGTTAGCTTCTCTGGCATTGTTGCACATGAAAGAGTAATTAGCATTTTTAAATTGCTGGAGGTTATGGGTTCATTTTAGATTTAATTCAATTAAACTGCATCACATGCTATTGGTTGAAAGTGATGTTTTGAACTAATGCATGCTGTAACTTTTCCCTTTCTTAGCATTTATAGGTCAGACTACAGATGCTGCTACTGGAACTGCTTCAGTAATTGTCAACAGTGAAGGTACATATTTCTACTCCGAATTGTCCTGTTTGTTCTGCCTCTACAGCCATAAAAGAAAATTTTGCCTTATCACTGTTAATTGTGGAATTATTTTTTCTACATCTTTCATTTTTTTCATTATCTTATTCACACTTCGTTGCACTTCCTTTTATTGCAGGCAGTGTTGTAGGATGAGGTGCCTAAAAGCAGCAGAATCAGATGCTTAGATTAGCAGTGCAATAGTCATAATTCAATCAGCCAGCTGATCTATCTAGTTTTACATTGGCCAGAACACACAGTGTAGCAGAAGGTTAAAGCTCTCCTTTTCCACAACAACTTAACTAGCACTTTTACTATGAGGAAGGGGTTTGCCTCCTGAGCACACTGAGTCATTATGCCCTGAATCAGGAAAAGGAATTGTCCTTAGTATAAGTAGAAGTATTTATGTTCTCTTGTAATATTACCATGATTCTTGATCCCAAGTTGCATCTGTAGTGACGAATACACAGTGAAATGGCATACTTGTTTTTTCTGTGTTAATACTCCTTAGCCTCTGCCTTTGCGCTCATATTGCAGGGGAAGAAGAAAAGAAGATTTGGCTTGTTTTCATATTCTTCTTCAAGATTGCTAAATTATCCTCTGAAAACTTTCTGTTTATCTTTTCGTCAAGCAAGTTGTGCAGTTGAAAGCTCTTAGAAGTACATGTGTCTGGATCAAAATTTAAAGCTCAGGACTAATAATGTTTATGCAAACATAACAAATTAAGTGTGATTGGATTAGTTCACTTTTGGTGCAGCTGAGCCTTCATTTGAACAGTTACCACAGCTTAGCTGACACATCAATTTAACAAGCTCCTATGTAACCTGATGGTAGTACACTGGGCTACAGCTTAAAATGGGAAAGGAAACATGACTATTCACTCCAGGAGCAAACCTGGGAAGGAACTGTGACTAAAGGCAAGTCTACACAGGAATATTCAGGAAAATTAGGCAAATCAGTTGGAGATGTCAGTTTAATTTTCCCTAAGTAAGATTAATCAAAGCCTTGCATGACAGCTCTAATTCAGAAATAAGGTAGCTCTAATACATTGAATAAACTGGATACCTGCCTCTTACTATTCCACCTCCTTCTCTTGGTTTGGACCAGCAGGTAAATTACTACAGCAACTCTTAAGAACTTCTTTCTTATGCCACATACAGTCACTACTCTGGCCATTGTAAATAGAAGAGATGGTGAGAATCCAGTAGCACGCTCCCAGGCCTCACTATTTTGTACATGTAACCATGTTTTACACTAGGTTTGCTGTCCAGAATAGTTGAATAAGTAAGAAGCAGTCTTACTACTTGCCAATTCATATACATGGCCAACTAAGATAAACATGGTCTAAACTTGAATGAACAGAGGATGACCTGTTAAAATTGTAACACCGTGAATTTTTCTGCAGGTTAAGGAACAAAACCATCTTGTGGATCTAAAACCTTTGTAAGTACCAGGAAAGAGAAACTGATTGTTCAGTGCCATGAGGTTCACAATGGGCTCTTACATGTTAGTGTCCATGTGAAGGGTCTTTGTAGTCTTGTGATTCACATAGTGAGATGAATAATGCATAATGTCATGTAGTTTGTTTCTTTCAGAAACTGAAAAATCCTAAATTAAGTTATTGCTGGCCTCAGATTTCATTTAAAGTCTAGTAGAAGAGCAAATCTGGTCAGAACTATGCTATAAAGCGAACAGATGCACAGAATTGGTAATGGTTCTGGTTGTTACTTCTCTCTAAAACCATCTGGCGCCTGAATTTAGTAAATTGCAATAAAATAGCAGTACTTATGTGCTTTGCTGTTGCACTATTTTTTTTTTCCTGTAGAAACCTGGCTGATTTGACCTAAACAGGTTTTACAGCACTTTTCAAAGGGGCTTGTCTACACATGCATGTTTTACCACAGTAGTTGTGCTGGCATAGCTGAAACACCACAGCATTCAATGCATGCATGTAAAGTAGTTTCTGCTAGTTCAAATTATACCTGAAAGGGAAGCATTTGAAGTTGGGGCTGGTGATGGTGTTTTGTGTTAAGACAACAAGGGACAAATAAAAACCATAGGTATTATCTCTTTAAATTTCCAAGTTTTAATTGCTGTATTTTCACATACCTAACCTGCGCTTCATCTTACCAGTTCTTTACAAGTACTGATACTTGGGAAAAATACCAACTCTAATCAGCTTAGTAAAATCGCAGGCAGAAGTAGGAGAGATACTCAAGTAGAGGGAGCAGATTATGATGGATGAGTGAAGAGAGAGGAAAAGAAGGCTGTAGAGAGCAGAGTCAGAGGCGGCTCTGAAGTAAACTTTCCCTGATGTTACCTGTGTTTGTCTAGCTGGTGCTGCTGAATTTCTGGGAAGATTTTTACTGGTTAGTGGATTGCACAGCTATAACTCACCCATTATTGTAACTAGCAAAGTACTAGAAATT
The DNA here is from genome assembly GCF_900496995.4 of Aquila chrysaetos chrysaetos. Lineage (NCBI taxonomy): Eukaryota > Metazoa > Chordata > Aves > Accipitriformes > Accipitridae > Aquila > Aquila chrysaetos. The sequence goes on from NC_044016.1 coordinate 18,161,945, forward strand.
TTAAAATTATCAGGTACATTAGATGTTCTCAAAGTTGCATTATATTCTGGGATAATACAGTATAGTTTCAATAAAGATAGAGAGGTTAATCCTTGCTTTAATGCAAAATGGTGGAGAGATGTTTAACAAGTTTCTAGTGCTGCACTGGAAAACGTGCAGTCCAGAGACACTGCAAAAGTCCCCTCTGGGCTGGTCTCAGAAATCTGTGCAGAAATCTTTGAGGAACCTTGTGTTCCTTTCAGTTGTTCTCTTTTATGCTACTGCCTCTTCAGATAGGTTTTGACTAAACACAAGCTTCAGTTTACCACAACCCTGTACACTTCGAATCTGTACTTTGTCTCTTTAGGAGAAAGACTGGTACATCCAGCTACTTTTCTTAACACGTTTTCTTTGAGGTGCATTGCACCACTTTGAACCCCAGCTTTTGTTTCCCCTTTCAGCCTGCCTTCTTTCCACTAGCTCTGTCACTTAGCGTACCTTCTGCTAACTGTGCTATTGAATGGTGAGAACTCCATAAAGTGATGATGTGTGTTTTACTTTTACATACACATATAGGTAGGAAGAAAACCTCTTTATGGATAATTTTTTACATGATTAGCTGTGAAGTTTATTGCAGCTTTGCCCATATCTGGTACTGACTGTTGACGGCACCATGAAGCTGGCCTGGCTGGACCAGTAGTTTGAACCAGTCTGACAACTTCCATGTTCATAGCAAAAATTCAGTGGAGAGACAACAGAGGTAGGCAGGTCATGATTAAAGTGCTCTTGATTATTGCAAGTTAGGACTTAAAGTTCACCTACACAGAATACTGTGAGATAACCCTCACTTGAGATAGGCATTGAGCTGACTTTACGATAAAGTTATTAATCATTCATGAATAGTGAATAGGCATTATTTTGTGAGTGTACCTTCAATACCAAAGCACTACTAGTATAAAAGCATTCAAAATATGTATTTAGATAAGGCTAAATAAACAAGGCAAACTTAGAATACATATGCCAGCTTGTTTGAATTATACTTTCCAAAGAGAAAAATCTTTGTTTTGAACCTTCAGGGTTATGAAGAAATGTCACCTGAATTTTTATAGAATTTCTATGTATTGACATTCATCATGAACTTGAATGTTTTGTGTACAAGACTATTCAATGCTTCTACCAAGTAATTGCACAGAAATTATGATACCATGACACACCCACAACTTGCTCTCGTATTCATGAACTGTGTGTTTTGGCAGCAATGTTTTCCTTTCAACATTCTTTTCTGGTCACAAATATCATCTTTTTTCCCTATGAATTATTATGGAGAAGTTCTGCAGCTATTGTTATAATTGCATTTTTTGAGATTTTGGTGAGTTCTAAGCACAACTACTGATGGCTTTTAGGCTCGTCATCCCATTATAAATTGAAGGTTATTGCACTGTGGTGTTTACTGGTTTGCCTTCGATTTTTCCATTGGCGCTTCTCATCTGGTGGCATCTATCTTTCTAAGAAGTGACAGTAGCAGGTTTAGAAGCCCAGCTGAGGACAGTATTTACATATACCAGCATTCACACTGTTTCAAGTATTGATTGGACCCAGTCCTCATCTGGTGTAAGCTTGCACAAGCTTATCAGCTTCATTTAGCTGTTCTAGCTTATAGCAACTGTGAATGTGGCCCTTAATATGATAGTTGATGTCTACAAAACTTAAAATTATGTAGATGCTCCCATCAGAACTGAGAATTTTTAGTCTGAGTAAAGTTACGTTAGAATTAACTGTAATGCAGTAAGTCTATTTTTCTCATTCTTTGTGTGGGTAACATTTTACCTCACTTGAGCTGTTTCAAAGTTAGGTGTACTGCTTAAGGCCTCACCTAGAGTTAACAGAGACAGACAGGCATTTCCAGACAATAGTTTATCTCCTCCTCAAACAGCTATCTAAGATATGTAAGATTAAAAAAACTCTGAAAATACTTGTCTCTCCTCCTTGTTGAAGGAACCTAGAAAACTAATTTTTAGAAATTAGTTTTCTTAGAATTTTCTAGAATGTAGGATTTTTTTGAAAACTTTAAAAAATAGTTAATGTTGGACAAGATGAATCCCACCCCTCTTTGCCATCTGTCTTTAACTCTGTTGTCCCTGGTGCTGATTTCCCATCTGATTTGCCTGGCAAGAAATAATTGCTTTCAACAAAATGGTTGCTGGTAATACAAAATTCTGGTATTAATTGTGAGTACATGGGTCCAGATTCTGCTTTCATGCATGCTGGTGTAAGTTTGTGGTGACTGCTGTCATTACGGTTAGTGTGGTATATGTAGCTAAGAAGAGAATGTGGCTTTTTCCCTCCAGCTTGGGTTAAGCCTGTCCGGAGTGTTACACCACAGCAGGTACTGCATTTCCCTGGCAGGTTTGAAAGCAGACTTTAAGTCTCTGACCTCTTGTAGTTACAAAGAAAAGCTTCTGACTGTGATCCAGTGCAGCATGGTCTACCTTGAATTTGCACATATGGGTTTAAGCAAACAGCCTTACTTATCGCCTTGGGCCATTAGCTCTGAAGTCTAATAATAATATACATGTCAGTACAGCTAAATATTTCAGCAAGATAATGCAGCAAGACATGTGGATAGAGTCTGAAATTCTAGGTAGCACAGAGTCCAGGCAGAAATGAAATATATTTTTGTTCCACTGATTCCCTGCCTTTTACTGTTTGCACTGCTGTACCCTATAAGCTTTCAAAATATATGCTTGGCAAAATAGGCGCAATTTGCCTTTGAATGTTTTTCCTCAACTGGATTCAGATATCTTTAATAGCATTTACTTGTTGCAGAAGTTTTTTTCTTTTTTTTTTATCCAAGATGCCCATCATTGTCTGTTGAAAAGCAGGGCGTTGGCTTTAAATGCTGAGGTTTTGCTTTTCATATGCAGCTGTTCTGTACCAAACCATTGACAGCAGAATTGCTTTGGAAAGCTTGGGCCCCTCCCTCTGAGATCACTATATTATTCTTTCCATTGTCCTGCTTTCTCTTCAGAACATACTTAGGGAGACAAGCTTTGCACATTTCTTATTCAGAGGACTTTGAAGTCCCATTCAACAAAAATAATGTATTTAAAAACATAAATATTTATTTACAGAGTAATTCAGTTCATTACAGAATTGGTAGCCTTTAATGATTGGCAGTCCTTAAAGGAATCTTCAGCGGGGGCGGGCTGAGCCTGTAAATCAAGGAACAACTGACTTATTGAATTTAAGACCTGAGTGATTAATAATAAATTTTAATTTGAGGCACCCATGCCTGAGGTCTCTAGGTGTTGTAACAGGGATTAAAAAAAGAAAGAATGAAAGAAAGAAACTGCAATAAAAGAAGGCAACTTGCATGTCTGAAGAAAAACAAAGGAATATTTGGAACCTACATAAATGAACCTCCTCACCTAACTGTGAAACAAACTACGAGAATGAAAAGGATCTTAGATGTGCTTTGAGATACTGCCGTGTTTCCGCACATATAGGTTTGCTTAGACCATTCTACTGGCCAGCTTTCACAGCAGAAGAATGTCACCCACCTTCTTTACTCACTTCCGATAAAACTCCCCTTAGACACAAACATTAACCTTTCTGGGTTTTGTTTATTCAGCTGATTCTGGTTTTCATGATGGTTAGGGACCCTAAATTGAAGTGTCACAGGTGAATGGAGCAAGCCTGCTTCTCTGAAATCTAAAGAACGTACATAATTTTCATAGCTGTGTGAAATAGTCTCTGTTTCCAGCTGATAGGAAAATTTAGATTTTTATGGCATTTTTGGAGTATGAACTCAGTAATCACATTGATGCTTTTCTCTTCCAAGTGCTACTGGCATATTTTAGGAAAATGCAAATACCAGCTTTAGCGTATGTCCCCCATTTCCACTGTGACTAGTACAGTGCTTCTTTAGAGTTCATAGAAAACACCGAAGTAAGACTGGGGAAAGCCCATACATGACTTTTCCCAAAGAAATATAGACTGCATTTGTTGTGCAGTGTAGCATTCATTAGTCCATCGATCTTCTTGATTACCTTCTGAAATCTTTGGATATTTGAAAATGTCAGCAATGCATACATTTTTAGTGGGTTTTTTTTAGAAAGGGAATTGAAATGCTAATCTGAAATGTATTGTAGAAAAGCAAGAAATTGTTTTATATACTTTATTGCAAAAGTTAATGTAAAAAACACAATATCTTCCCTTTAGGACAGAATGTTATTGTCATAGTCCCAGGAGCCAACCTGCTTTTAAATTTTGAAGACCTGAAGAGGGCTTCTGATGTCATCTGTAAAGCCAGAGTGGTTGTTTGCCAGCTAGAAATAACCCCTGCTGTTTCTCTTGAAGCTCTGAAAATGGCACGTGCCAGTGGAGGTAATTTAACATAAGCCATTCTGTCTCCCTCATTTGTGTTGCATGAAAAATATTCTTTATCATGCTTTCACAATAAAGATCCTGTGGTCTGTTCGGCTTTCTGTCATACTAGTTTTATTTAGAAATGAAACAATAGCCAACAAATTCATGCTACTCTAACGAAAACTGAATTCAGTTTTAAAATTTTGCAGTGTTTACCTTGAATGGTAAATGAACCCATACCCTTATAATCTCCCCGTATATGTCTGGTGCTGCCTTTCCTCCTATTTTCATGGTGTGACTGAATACAGTATAATGTTGTTAGGTCAGGAACTATAGGCCTGACTCTGGTATTATTCCAGAGCAGAGCAAGCATAATGAATGCAAGTCAGTAAAGTTCCACACAAAGTGAATGAAATGACCTCAAAAACAGACTTACGCCCTTGTTCTCCCAGCACAGCAGTAGGAATGGCTGTGGTTTTCTATATAGAACTTAACATCCTTAAAGTAAAAAAATGCTTTTTCTTCTTAACCAAAATTCTTAAGAGTGTGACTTGGCATACTGCCATTGAATAGACAGAGTCATGGTCTGTGAAATTATTAGTAAACTGTTACTGTGCTGTACTTTTAAATGTAGGCCATTATTCCTTCAGTGTAGCATATATGTAGATAAAAGCTGACATTTTGCTTGAACAGGATGGGGTTTCACTACCAACATAATGTTTTTAAGTGCCTGTAATGCTTTCAGTTACTCAAGCACAATTACCGTAGTATTTGAACACTAAGTAAATAATTATGCGAGGCAGCTATATGAGATTAAAAATATGTTGTTTGCGTCTATCCAGAAGGTAAGACTGGGAGGGTACAGCTCATAGTATGGTCAATCACACAGCAGGTCAGGGATGGAACTGGGATCAGAACTAACTGGTTCCTTGCAGCTGGGCCCAGGCTTGCTCCAGTAGATCACAGCATGTTGGGATTGTTGACTCTTCAGTCCTCCTTCCGCACGAATATCTGTTCTGCACCTGTTGTTATCACTGGTGTTCACGCACTAGTGAAGACACCAGATGTAGCGGAACTTTATGCATCATGTTCATGTATTTTGTGCTGATTTAAGCAGCTATGTTACATGCGAGCCTGGGAGAGTGTGGCTCTGAAACTATGGTGGTAATAGTCATAAACTCTATAAACAGAACTGCATGGGGAAAAATTATTTTGACTTCTGTTTGAAATATCAAAACTGGGTTCATGCAAATCTAAATAAAAATTAAAAATTTTAGAAAACCCAGTAGCACCTGGAATGCGTAAAATATAGGGGGAGGAGGGGAGCGGAACAGAGCTTGCTATATTTTTCATTATGTTTTATGAAAATGAATAAAAGCATTCTTAATCTAGTGGTTAATGGACTATAGTTGAGTCATAAGTCAATATCCCTGACTTATTTTGTCTACTTCTAAGTCTATGCATAGTTTTGGTAAGATGCTTCACACTTTTGTCACCCTCATACGGCAAGATGCCAGCCTGTGACAGAAGAAAAGATAGGATTTTTTTACAGGCAATTAAAAAAAATCCAAACCTGATACATGGAACAGACATGCAAGCATTTAGCAACTGTAGACAGCACAATATATCGAGAAAAGATAGTGGTTATCTGTGGGCCAGCTATAGTTCTGCGCTGTCAGTCTGCTATCGTTGTGCAGCTCTCATATCAGGAAAGCTTTGGTTGCTTCTGCTTTAAAGCAATATGGTACACATGTTCAAATGTCATGTGCAGTCAAATCTAAGTAAACAGCTGAGTTTGTAGCACTGTAAAAATCTATCCTTAGCCAACTGTAAATTGCTAATGCAATTTTCCTTCTTTTTGCCTGCAATATCCTCATGTATAATGCAGTACTGCATGTTAGGATGTGCACTAGACTATTTTTGTTTAAAACAGATGCATACCCAGATGCCTCAAACCTCTGTTTCAAGGGGTTTTTTGCTTGGTTTTCTTCATTCTTACTGAAAGAAATAAACAATAAGATGGCGAAAGAATGTAGACATGCAGGCAAGAACCCTTTGCTTCTGTTCAGTGAACATCCCCTGTATCTGTAAGCTAGAGAGGGACATCTCATGTTCTGACATCCTCTCATTGTGGCGCTAATTATTAAAGATCTTGTGACAATCTTGGGCAGAAGGAAGGAAGGAAGAAAGGGAGGAAGGAGGGAGGGAGGGAAGGAAGGAAGGAAAGAAGGAAGGGAGGGAGGAAGAGAGGGAGGGAGGGAGGGGAGGAAGGGAGGAAGGCTTGTGAATAATTATATGAAGTGGGTATAAATTGTAGTGGAAATCTGACTGGAAAATTCTAGGTTTTTAATGGCTACGTTTTGTGAAGCTGCTGCTGCTTCCAAGAGGGGGACCACTTCATTGATGGGCAAAGCGTTATTGTGTATCAAAGTCTGTAAAGCAGTTTTGGGGCTTCTGTAATGACAGACTCCATAAAAAATGGCTGATAATGTCCAGCCTATTAATACCTGTAGTGAAGAATGGGCTGGAAGCAGCCTCCGTTATTAAGGTTCCATGTCACCTGCAAGTAAAGGATCTATTTTTCAGATACTTCAACTTTTTAATCTTGGGCTGCAATTTTTCCTATCAGCTGTTTGTCCGTGGTTAAACTCTGTAATTTCTGCCAAACCATAGTGGCTGTAGAAACCAGGCAATGGAAAATGCCTCCTACCCTACCCCTTTTAAATTATGAATACTGGCTACCTTAACATTCACTTAAGACTTGATAGCAAGGAGCTATCTTATAAAGATAAGCCTTTACAACAGTATGGAAATCTGCCTGATTTTTACTGTATTATCTGCCTTTGGAAAATAACTACCTTTCACATAGTCTTGAGAAAATTGTTAGAGCTTCACAGCTAGCTTCCCCTGAGAGTCTGTCCACACAGGCAGTTGTCCATTTGGGCAGCATGACTTCCAGCGTAATTCCTTTATCTGGTTTTAGGCAACTTCTTTTATACAGTTAAAGATCTCTTGTAGGCCCAGGAAGTGCAGAGCAGGAACTTGCTTGATTTGAATACAGAAGAGACAAAAGCTGGACGGGAATGCTGGGGAGGGAGAGTAGGTTTCAGACAAGGGAAGAATTGGAGACATTTGCTTGATTTTGGGGGTGGCAGAGGAAGAAGGAAGAGAGAAGCTGAAAGGGGAACAAAATTGCAACAGAGAATAGGATTTGTTGAATCAAGACTGGACTAGAGGTAGAGTCAGGGAGTAGGCTGTGGGTACTGGAAGTGGGAAAAAAGCATAGGAGGCAGGGCGTAAAGGGATACGATGTGATGAAAGTTGAGTGAAAAAGGTTACTATTGCATAGTGCCTATGCAAGGAGGCATAAAGAATGGAAATTAGGTGAGGAGAATGGATCTTGGCAAAGGGAGAGAAAGAATTTGCGCAGAAAATAATTTGGTGTTCCTCAGGGGGACCAAACAGATTACCCTGTTCACAAGCCATGCTCTTCTTCACAGCCTGAAAGAGAATCTTAGGGTTCCTCTATCTCCCCCCTGCTCAGCAGATATTAAATATGAGAGCAAACTAATAATAATGTATTACACCCTGTTCATGATGAGTCTGTATTACTTAAAACCCAAGTTGGAACACTTCCAGTGCTGCTCCTGACCCATGTATATGTTGGTATGATACCACATGACAGTTTGTTTTCCAATATGTGCTGTTTGTTTGTTTTACCTAGGAAAGTATACCTTAAAGATTTCTGTTTAAAAAAAACTTTATTAGGGTTGCAATTCAGAAAATAGGAAATGCAAGAGTTAAGGTTGCCTGTGAAACCTTAATTTGTCTCCTTTCTGCATATGTATTATGTTGCAGTCTTTAATTATGTGATCACATGCTGTTTTTCAGTGGTATTTGATCATATAATTAAAGAGTTTATTATAATACATACTGTATTGTAAAAATATAAAGGAGCCAAATTAAGATTTCATTGGAAATCCTAATCCTGGCATTTTCTGACTTCTGAGTAAATGTCTTTGTCGCTTTAATACTCTTTTTAACGAGGCAGGTAGAGAGGCATGATAAAGTTGTACAGTCAAAAGCTAAAGGTTTCAGAGTGTTAATCAAAAAGGTCATCTTCTAAACTTCTTGGTATTCAGATTTCAGAAGTCTCTGTCCATCTTTCTCTTTTAGGGCATTCAATGGGATTCAGAAGCATTCAGGGTGTCTGAATATTATGTGCTATAGCTTAGGGTTTAAGTATGTGTTTAGGACTGAAAATTTAGGCATCCAAATTGGAAGATTTGATCACTTACTATAAGGAATATTTCTAAAGTAAGAGAATGTGCTTTATATAAAAAAGATGGCCTTGTGGTTAAGACACAGAAGTATTAATCATAAAATTGGCAAAGTGAGAAACCAAGTCTGCAGACTTCCTGTGTTAACAGTGAGTAAGTCACTTATACTGTCCTTATGACAAACCTTTTCTGCTGTTACACGGGGCCTTAGGCTACAGTTTAAAGTTAGGTTAACTAACATATTCTACCACGTGTTAAGTTTAGGCCTAGCTCTGCCAGAGAGCTTATTAAAAATATACAGTGCCTTGTCTACACTACAGTTTTATAATGTGGCAGTTTGAACAAGTTAGGTAACAACACATTCAGAGCACGTTTAACTCCTTGTCTGAACATGCCCTTCATTACTCCATACCCCTGTTTCTTCATGGACAGAATGCAGATAACAACACTGAAAAAATTCTAGAACTAAATCAGTTCTTGTAAAACTTACTAAAATCCTGGAGGAAGCATCATCAGTTAAACAAATTGCATTAGTGTCTAAGGCTTCCCCCCCCCCTTTTTTTTTTTTAATTTAAAAATTTCTTGGTTATTTTTTCTGTTACTCTTCTTTCATGTTCCCATCATGACAGGTGCCTGCACATGAATTAGAAGGGAACTTTAATATAATAAACAAAACTTTTAGCAGTTCTATAAAATGAGGACACAGAAACTGAGAGCCTTTTGTGTGTTAATAATAAACATTGAGGGCCATGAATTAACCACAGTGGTGTTTCAGGTGATGGTTTATGAATCTAAAACACTAGAGATTGAGACTTTTTTTTTTTTCTTCCAGTAAAGACTTTATTTAATGCAGCTCCAGCCCTTGCTGACCTAGATCCACAATTTTATACCCATTCTGATATCTTCTGCTGCAATGAAACTGAGGTAAGGTCATATGTCATGTTAAAGAAAGAGTCTTAAGCAGTAAAATTTCAGAGGGCTTCTGTTCTCAGAAATGCAGCATATGGAGCAGGAAAACCAAGGCATGCTCCTCATAGTCCTATGTAGGACTTTTGGAGGTGACAAGTTTGATCCCTGACCTAATGAGCAGAGAGGAGTATTCTAGAATACCATTAGATTGCACTCAAAATTAAATTGTTTGCAGCAGAAAAGTTGTGTCCAGCCTTCCTTACAAGTAGATGAGTAAAACAAATCTATAAAAGGACACTTTTAAAATGTTATCACTAGATCCTTCTTCTTGTTCTGTGGTCCCTTGATATGATTAGCGGGAATGTGCTAGCCATAGTGTTCTGACAGTTTTAAACTTGCTTGCCAGGAGGTGATGCACACATGCTGCACTTGATGGTAAATAGTAGCTTCATACGCCTCTTCCTGTCAGGTCTCTTTTCAGTGAATCTGTTTCTCTGGCCCTTCAACTGTATGTTTCTGCTTTTTTTTTCCTCCTTTCCCTCTCTTTTCTGATTCAGGTGTGTTATTTCTCCCAAAGGAAATTATTTTTGTCACAAGAGACAAGCTTGTCTCATAAGGCCTTTGTTTAAATTTCTTATTTATTAGCATTATGCATGCTGTGTTCCTTCCCCTCATCCCCTCATCCTCTCTTTATATAAACAGGAATGTGGGAGAAGTAACCTAGTGGATAGAAGCCATGCCTTGATCATAGTTAAAGTTATCTCCAACAAATATGATTTCTGCAATGAACCTTTGGGTGGAGAGGAGAGGGAAGAGCTAAGAGAAAAGCATGGCCCTGCTTACGTATAGGATTTTTTGTCTGATGACAATGTCTGTCAGAGTCCATCACAAACCATATCAGAAGTTCTCAGTTCACGAGTCTTCTAGCATTTAAAGGTCAGTCTAAGTAACCCAAATGGACATACGAGTTTTATTCTGGGATGTTTTGGTATGTGTCTGCTGAGTTCAGATACTCCAGAGCATTCAGGAATTAGCAAAGTAGGAAGGTGCGAGATGCCACGGCTCCTCAGGTTTCTGGAAGGCAAAGTTTCCAGTGTAACTGGCAGTGATAAAATTTGTGGCTCAGACATTGTCCAACAGCTACCAGAACTCAATTATATGTGATGAAAAGAATGCTAAGGCAAAGTATTCTTGTTCAGGGGACTTGCAGGACACCCATATGGTGTTTTCTTCATTCTTTCAGAAAGCACTTATGCCTGGACTATGCACCTGGATTGGCTAAACAGTGTAACGGTGCATATTTTGGGCTGAGAACACCAATACTGTCCCACCAATTTAGTAAATGTCATTCGTTGTTTGCTTTTTTCATAATGTCACTAGTTACTTGTTTTTTCCCCCTGTGAAAACTTATCCCCCATATATTAGAAACAAAACTTTGTTTTTCATTACTTGTCTATACCTGACTTTTCTCTCATTGCTCTTTGCAACACACATGTTAAAGTTTTCACTTTGTTATAGTTTATTGCTAGAGGACAGTCTTGAAAGAGACATTCTTCGAGAAGTTTAACTTGCTGGAGCCAGGGTGTATTATTATTACCACCACATGGAGAAAGGAAAATTACTTCTATTTGGAGAACAAGAAATACAGGTGTATAATTATAATAGATCCCTGCTCACTCATCTACCTTTCCTGCAGAGCTGGGGGTACAGTTTGCATTCTTTTCTGCTATTTTCTTTTAAAAAGTAATTACCATTTGAAGATAGCTGGGATCACTGTATGCAGTGTCAGACACAGAAATATGCTTTCTACTGTTCAGGAGGCTTATCTCTTCTGAATTTATGGAAATGGTAGACCTATGGAAGTTCCTGTCACCCATATCATGGGAGCACAGATCCAAGTGTGGGACTCCTACAGCATATTCTGAGAACAAGAATGGCACATAAATACCTTTGCTTTTAACAATAACTTTTCCATACTTGGCGATGAAATCAATTATGTTAGCACGACTGTAGTAATCAATTATGTTTGATTTCATCCTCTCTGTGTGTCTGATTTGTTATTGAATTGATTTTCAGGGATGAACTATTGCCATTGTTCCTTTCTTTTTGCTGAGAAAAGAAGAAATATGAAGCATTTGTTTTTCTTATGTCAGAAGTTTGAAAGTTGTTTTTTTAGTAATTGTTATATATTCATATGCCATCTGTTTTCTGTTTTCTTTCATGACTTTCTTTAATTTCAGATCCCTGTAATGTATGCACTTCAGAAGTTTGATATAGAGATAAATGTTTACATACTCAAATAAAGGTTACCAGTCACATCTCTGTATGACACTTAAAAGCATAAAGTTAATTCTACAAATCTCAAATATAATTCTATTTTTTTAAACTTCGTCCATTCAACCAACTACATCTGCATTTCCTTCATCTTCTTAAATCAGGAAGTACCTAAGACTTTGATGATTCAGAATATATACTGAGAAAAGATCTTTTTATACATTTTTTTTAATTTCCCTCAGTATCCACTAGCAGTCACAGTCAGAAAAGAGCAATTGGATAAGATGGACCTTTGCTCTGAGCCACTATGGCCATTCTTATATTATGAATTTTTTTTAATATTATTCTCTATGGCCAAATTTATTGAATGTGCTGCTTACAGCTGCCTTCCTGAGAAATTTTGTTCCAGCTCCATTGCCCCTCCTACTTGGTATTTCTAAGTCTCAACTTCCTTCTAGCCAAAATCCTATTTGTGTTCCCGCCTTACCCCTTTTGGGATCTTTTATTTTTTATTTGGGATTTTTAGGTACTACCAGAAAAAAATAGTGTATTTCTGCTTTATCTTTACTTAGTCTTTTAAATAGTTAATGAATTGTCTTGGGTTTAAAGATGAACTCTATAGAGCTATCCAGTTCAACTGCTTCTAAAACATTCTTTTTAACACAGACGTATATGCTAAGACAAGATTAAATTTACACTGATTCTTTTTCATTGCTTGGTTTGCCTTTCTTAGTCATTTAAATTTACAAGTATTTAGCACACAATTTTACCGAAATGTCCTTATCTTTCTTGTTCACCAAGACATACTTTTAAATGATAAAATCCTGTGGTTTGTGGATATTATGTGAATGATATGTTTCTGACAGAAGATTATGTTAGCTGTAGAACAGAACTCTAGCCATTTACCTTAAGACATCTCATACACTATGTGGAGTGTTTGTATTGTTACGGATGAGAAAAAGGGGGTAGTCCTTGTGATTAGCTGAATTATTACTGAGTCAGAAGTTTCTGTTATTTATTTACTGCGATGAAGGTCAGGAGTTTTGATCTGCAATGCCTTTGTCACAGAATAAAAGTTTAAAAATGTCAGCTATAGTTTCAGACAGCCTTTGGATGTCAGGTCCCAAACATGCAAATATCAAATACATCACACCTTATACTCCATCCTTCATTAAATGCTTTAGGATTTAATGAAATCACATGCAGTATCTGGTATAACAGCACAGCTTGTTCTTATGGATTTATGTGCTAGAGAAAAGCAAACAAAATTATACTATCAGTGAATTATCTACCATTAGTTTGTCTAGAAGGCTCTTCACAAGCTGTTCTTTTCACTTTTGCTTGTTGCAATAATAAATTTTTTTAATGTTTGACATTACTTTCTTTTTATGTGGTTCATGAACAAAAAAACTCAGAACAAATCTTGCAAGGTTATCAGTTCTTTCTTTGCTTAGCCTGTAGTTCAGTTTTATCTTTTCCCAGAAAGATCAAACTTGTTGAGACTAGTTTGTTAATTCCCAGATGTAGCACAGCCTAATCCCTGAGGTTTGTGCAGGAATGTGCTAGTTCTCCATTCCCTTAATTCTTCTAATGAAAAATAAATGTATCCGATGTCATCTTAGTGAAAACCAATGGTTGTTCTTTTCAGTCATCTATAAATGTTGAAAAAGAGACAACCGTATACAAGATGAGCTCTTTGGAATACTTACCATTTTTTTCCCACATATTTGCATGAGTCCTTGCTGCAGTATGGCCCTAGGCACAACCACAATGTCAATACAGTTCATGTGTTGTTTTTCTTATTTAGTGTGTGCATGCAATTACACAGCCCTGCAGGTTAGGAACCAAAATATATTGCACATCAGCGATTTCAATTTGGTCCTAAATGTTTTGAAGAACGGCTGCTTCTCCGTTCAAAGAATACTGAGGAGCCCTTCAGGAGAAGGAAAACTCCTAAATGGTTACAGCAAATGATTTAGTTTGTCAAGCTATTTTTAATGCAAAACTGGGAGCTGCTTTCTCCCTTATGTAAAATGGGTATCAGACTTCTGATCTAAATAAGAAAGGCCTAGCAAAGATTTAATTAAATGCTAACAGAATACTTTGGGGCTTCAACGGTAGAAAGCAGTAAAACTAAATATGAGTTCATTGCTAATTTTGTTAAATAAAGCTGCAAGATGTATAAAATAGGTATTATCCTATTGTTTCCTTTTAAGTGTTGTTGTCTATTACTAAAGGCTAGATCATTTTTGGAAGAAATATTAATAATGGAAATTCTTGTTAATATGTCCAAAATCAAGAGACAGTATTGACTTTTACAAGATTCAGAGAATACCAAGTTTATAAAACTATATCTGGGGTCTTGGATTAGGACATTTAAGATACTGCTTATTAATATAGAGTGATTAATACTAGGGATAGTCTTTCTTAAGAAAAAATAACTGATAGCTCTAGTAGTCAAAACAAAAATAGGTCCTTTAGAATTAAAATATTTCAGAACATCTCTTGAATTTGCCTTTTCTGTTCTAAGTAATGGAAGGCTACTACTGTGCCATTATGTAGAAGTTGCCAGCAATTCACAGTATATTTTAATTCCAACTTTGTTCTAAAGCCCATTTTATCAGTTGCTGGAAACTATGAAATTTCCCATATTTAGTCTAAAATGGAAGATGTTACTTTTGGGAGGGGAGGGAATAGCTTCAAGCCAATTAATTTCAATCAGGTTTTAATTATTCTAGCATGATAAGTATTTCTGTCTGTATGTATGTAAAAATTTTATAATTTGAAACAACTGGAACTAGCTTGGCTTGTGGCCTGATATTGCAATTGCTTATATACCAAATCTGTCTCACTACTTCTTTGGGACTGTTCACATGTGTTAGAATTAATGAGATTGAGTTCTTGTTCTGTCATTCTCAGAGAAATCTCCTAAGGTACAAGCCAAGTTTGTAGCCAACTGGCTTACTGTGTTTAAATATTTAAACTTAAAAATATTTTAAATTATCATATGTCATTTTAGATGGGTTAGCCTTAAAACTGGCACAGTTTCCCCATTGTTATTTATTAATTCTGTTCCAGCAGTACCAGGCAACATTTGCAAAGTTGTTACTGTGCTAGGTGCACAAAAAGCAGTCCAAATGATGGACTGTTCCCCAAAGAATTAACACTTCTTGTTATTTCACCAGTTTATATTTGCTGAGGATCATAAGATCACAGAATTTGGGAACAGACCTCTGGAGGTCTCTAGTCCAACACCCTGGTGAAGCATGGCTGGTTTAGGTCAGATTGCTCACAGCTTTGTCCAGTCAAGTTTTGAATCTCCAAAGATGGAGATTGCAGACCTCTGGGCACCTGTTTCACTGCTTCATCACCTTTGTGGTGAAAAAGCTTGTGCTAATAGTGGAATTTCCCATGTTCCAGCTTGTGCTTGTTATCTCTAGCCCTATCCCTGTGCACCTTCAAGAAGAGTCTGGCTCCCTGTTCCCTATACCCACCCATTAAATTGCTGTAGACAGCAATTATATCTCCCCTTAGCCTTGTGTTCTTAAGGCTGAAAAAGCCTGCTTCTCCCAGCCTCTTCTTGTACATCCTGGTCTCTGGCCCCCTGGCTGTCTTGATGGCCTTCCAATGTAGTGTGCTGTAGTGTGTCAGTGTCTTACTTGTGCCAGAGATCCCAAAACTAGACACCATGCTGCAGATTTGGTCTCGCAAATGCCAACAGAGGATCCAGAACATCTCTCTGAAAGTGGTTGTGTAAGCCATAGGCTGCCCCAAATGCATCACAGCTAGGAACACTTGGCAAAGGTTCATATCATAGTTTCATTCGCACTTTTAGTGCACAACCCAGTGCAAACTAGTACTGCTGTTGAAAGAAGTTAATTGTTTTGGGTTGGCTTTTGGGGATGGTGTGGGATTGGGGGGAGGGGTGTTAATTTTAACACAGATCTGCCTTGCAATCCAATTTGTTTCCTGGCCACACAAATGGCTGTGCTGGCACAAGAGAATGGTCCATGTGGACAAGAGTGGAAGGGAAAAAGCAGGATCATTTTTCTTCTGTAGCAGTGCTGTTTTGTGTCAACTTGCTGTGACTAGACTCCACAGTCTAAAGAGACATGGAGAGTTAACTAAGATTAGTGAGGATTATGGCCAAGAACTTTCCTATCAGTTAAATTAAAAGCTTCAGTTAAATTTGTCTTCCACTTTTGTAAACAAAATTAAGAGAATTCTGTGTGGATTAATTATATAATATCCATCATAGGTTTATTCTGACAACAGTTTTGTGGAATGTCCTCTTGCTTTAATAGGTTCATTTAACTGAGGAGTTTTATGAGACTAGCTGCAGAAAAATAAAATTCTTAATTTGCTGCTCTTTTGTACAGTGCTATGGCAAATGTCCATATTGGGCTTTTAGTATTGTTATTTAATTTTTTCTTTACATAACCATTAGTTATTTCCTTCAATTGTACCACAGTTTGTTTTTTAAATAAGATTCTACTGAAGGGAGGAACTTAAAAACTCACCACAGTATTTAACATCAGTTGACATTTACCGCAATCTCTAATTATTGGCACAGAATCTGTCTGGCTTCTGCTGCTTTTATGGTTCTTCCA
Source organism: Aquila chrysaetos chrysaetos (assembly GCF_900496995.4). Lineage (NCBI taxonomy): Eukaryota > Metazoa > Chordata > Aves > Accipitriformes > Accipitridae > Aquila > Aquila chrysaetos. The sequence goes on from NC_044016.1 coordinate 18,178,365, forward strand.
GCTTGTTCCAGTGTTTTTTAGTTTTACCATCCTGCCATAGATGAGTTAGATGATAGTGGTTTCAAGCAGTTGAAGATCTACTTTTATACAGACTCTGCCTGTTCAAATAATTTTGTTTATTGGTATAAGTAGTGTAAAGATGAAAAGAAAGATTTCTGCAAAACCTTTTACATATCAGTCCCAGAACAATTCTTTCACTAGCCAAGTGAAAAATTCTGTTGACTTGTGACACAGCAAGCACCAAGAGGGGTGCAATGCTAATGCTAAGCATACAGCATGTGCATTTTGTTAGTAAGAATATTATATTTAAATACTTCATTTACCTTGCTCATGAGCTTACAGAAGTGTAAATACCTCTTAAATAAACCCAAATTAGATTTGCTGTTTCTCTACCAAAACCAAATCCACTTTCATCCTGGAGAATCTGCAACATAGGTAGAATGTTTGGAATTATTGCCCCTCATAAAGTACATTGGAAATTTAGATAGCCAGTTTCATTCAAGGATTTGTGTTAATCCATTTTTATTCTTGTAACGTGATGGGTTAGGTATTCTGAATAGAGGAATACATCATTCCTGCTCCAGAGATCTTAAAATTCATTAAGAGACACAGACTCTTTAGACACTTAAATATTAGAGTATATCTATATTTTAACACTATTTATTATCTATCCTTAGTTACTCCAAAGCCATTATTGGTGTATTGACTTCTTGCAAACCTTGCAAGAAGACACATTCAAAAGGTTTTGTGAGATACTTTTTGAAACAGATTTTCTTATTTGAAAATACTTTTATAACCTTTTAAAAACTGGAATAGGTTTAATTTGCTTAGTTGGTACTGCAAGAGAAGTTTGAGCAGCATGGTGACATGCCAAAGAGAAAATTGGATAGGTTTAGTTGCCTTCTTATAATTTAAAGCTTAGGATATTCTTGTCTGGGATCAGTGTGGTTAACAAAAGTAGTTTTAAATTGCGTGTTCGTGTTAACCACATCTTGCCCCTGCAGTGCACAAGTTTACCCACCAAGGCCTGCCACACCAGATTCTGCCTTCTAGCGATCAGATCAACAATGCTTGAAATCATTTGTCCACTTGTCTAAGTAGAGGCTGCAGGACTTGGTCCTGTAATTTTGAAAACTAAACCCAGAAAGTACTCTGCTAACGATACTATAAACTCTAGGGAGTGTGTTGGCATAATCTGGCCCTTCAGAGCCTAAGGGTGGCTTCTCTCTCCCAGGTCAGGCTGAAACGCAGGAAATGACAGTGGCAAGCAGCAGGCGCTGACTCACGCTGGGGGAGGTTTACTTTGGGATGGCTGTAGTAGTTCCTGTCCCCAGCTGTCTGCCCTCCCTCTCTTTACTACAGGCATGGCCTGTGCTTCGTGAAGCAGTTGTTTAATCACTAGAGTTTACAGTCCATTATATCAAGAAGTATGTGCACTGAATTCAAGTTGCAGTAATGCGGAGGAAGGTAGTTTGAAATGTTTCAGCAGCTGTCTCCCAAGAAGCCGAGCTGCCCATGCATGTATTATCTGAAAATACTTCAGACTGCATTTTTCAGGATCCAGCAGCAGCCTTATAGTGCAAGATAAAGTAGGACTTCCCTCTTCTCAAGCAAGCAGGACAAGATTCAGTAAAGACAGCAAAATACAGTATGTCTGTTTACTTACAATAGAAGGCATACCGTATTATGCAGGAGTACTGCCTGCTAGACTGTTTCAGATAAAACACACTGTATTTTCTCTTCCCTTTCTTCCTGTTTCATTCTTGTTCTCTTCCCTGCCAAAACAAAAAGAAAAAGTACATGACGCTTGGCAATGCTATGCCAGCAAGAAAATGTATGAAGTGGCAAAAAGGATGCTTGATTCTGGAGTCTTCGCTGCAGATTTGGGGGAAATTTTGCTCTTAGTTGGGTGGAACTAGACGAGATTAATTTTAAGAGCCAATTGGGAGAAGTTGACTTAAGGTCACCATCTGTTAGAAGAGTTTATCTGTGTTTGTACAGAGCCAACACGGAAGAGTCTCAGTCTTGACAGAGGCCTATGGACATGGCCATAACACAAATACATAATAATCTTGTAATGGACCTTTGCCCAAAGAGGGCTTCAGATAACTTTTAGGTATTCTTATCTAAAAATATATATTAAAGTAAACAGAGTGGTCAAAGTTGAGCAATTATTTTTGTTTCCTTGAAGAGATTTTCCCTTGTGACTTCCCTCTGAACTGTGAGAATTTAAAAAAAAATTTTTAAAGTCTCTCACTTAGTGATAAATATCCCCCAACAATAGTGACCAAGTTGCCATGTAGCATTTTTCACATAAGACCACAAAATGCTTTTGCCAAGGCTGTGTCATTGTGTCCATATCACAGATGAAGAAACTGAGGCATGTGGGAGAAATGTGATTACACTAAGGGTTGCATGCCAGGTAAGTCATAGAAGCTGGAACAGAACCCATGCCTCCTGTGTCTCTGCCTAGGCTGCTCTCCGTTAGTCTGCTGTGCCTGAAGTAGATGCTGATTTCAAACAAGGAGCAAGGCATAGCTGAATATCGGTGTAGGAAGTGGTTTCATGATCATCCTATAATACACATTTTAAAAAGATACTAAATACTGTTTTCAAATGCAACTGTTGTCCAAAAATTAATGCTGTCAGATTATGATTTTTGTTTGCGTGGGTTATTTTCCAGGCAGAAATTTTAACGGGCATCCCAGTTGGCAACCTTGAAGATGCTGAAAAAGTGGGATGCATGCTGTTAGAAAGAGGGTGTAAGCTCGTAATTGTTACTCTTGGAGCAGAAGGCTGCATGATGATATCAGTAGAAGAACCCATTCCAAAGCACGTTCCTGCTGGGAAGGTCAGAGCTGTGGACACTACGGTACGTTTTTGTGGTTTAACTGTCTTGCTTTGGAAAAGACTGCTTAAGCACTAAGGGAAAGCAATGAGTAATCAGCCAAATCTTTGGGCACTAGCACAAAGGCTAATTTATGATGTGAAATTGAGATCTCGCTTCCAGCCTCTCATATATTAAATGTCAGTTCACTTGAGTTTTATAGTCTGTATTGTAGGTGAGCTAGAATTATTATACATACTGATAGTATCTTCATGTTCCCCCTTTACTGAAGTCAGTACCTGCCTCTGACAGTAATGCATGATGCCAATGGCTTGAGCTGCGGTCCTGTTTTTTAACCTTTGCCCAGTCATATAATTCATCTTGTCCAGAACTCAAATGCTGTGGGAGAAAGGAGATACTACTGCCCTCACAGTCTGGAACTTAATGTTTGCCTTTTCTGACACAAGCATGAATTGCTTACCAAGTCTAGCATAAGGTGACTGAAGACATAATTTTTACAGAATATAGTGGAAAAAACCCAAAAAGTTCTTGCTCCTTCATGACGACTATTTTATGATGATGGGTAAGGGATACTTGGTCAGAGGCATTTTAGTCTTTGACATGAGGGTACTTTATTTACTTCCTGCTCAGAATTAAATGCAGAAAGCATACTGTAACAGACCACTAAATACAATACCCCCAGCAAAAAATAAAAGCAGGACAGGCAATAGTTAAGATAGCATTGCTATGAAAACCTTACCACATTGCACATATGGGGCTATTTTGTGTTCCTAGTATTATCTGACATAAATCCAAAATAATTCCAGTGGAGTTACTGAGAGCAGAGCAGGTCATTTTGTATGTACTAACTATACATGTAAATGCCTGTTATAATAACGTCATATTACATATGTTCTGTTACAATAGTTCATTAAAATCCTGGAGATTTTACCATCTGGTGCATTCCATATCTGAATTGCATTAATAATAACTAGTTCTTGTAGCATGTTTTTTATTCATGGACCTCATACTGCTTCACAAAGAGGGAAGGCAACTGCTTAAAAGATGAGGAAACAGAGGCATAGGGGACTGAAACTACCTAGCTCATTAGCATGCAGTGGTAGAGCTAGGAGTAAAGTCACTTCATCTAAAACAGAAGATCACTCATAGATTTGGACTGTGATGTGCTGGTACTGTGGAAGGCTTTGTTTCACTTTTAAATTTAGTCCTTTTCAACTTAACTCTGAAACAGTAGCTTTATTTTCCTCCTTTGCCCCTTTGTCATTTAGAAGTTTGACCTCAAGTTAGTGCTGATTTTGGAATGTCCTAAAGTTCTGGTTAAGGGAGCCATCACTGTACTATGCTGTGCGTAAGGTTCTTGGTAGGGGACTACAGATACCAAACCACCTCTGCCTGCTTTTAGCCCAGAATTAGAAGTGCCAAGGGAGTGAAAGTCAGAGCTCCCAAAGCTGACCAGAAGCAGGATTTATTAGCTTGGGAGCAACACCTTGTGAACCTGGCAGTACGGCTCCTTGCTCTCAGTTGGTAAATCCACTATTGCTATCAAAGCTTAGTGTAGAGTTTTTTCTACATCACACAGAAGTGATGAAGAAGAAACATGTGTGATCTGCTTCTTCAAAAGAAGCAGAAAATTGCTGCCAGATCAGCTATTGTTTGATATCTTAAGATATTTGCTGCTCTTGGAATAAAACAGCAATACTGAAACCACACACTGTGACTGAAAAGCACTTTTTATCTTGCCTTGCCTAGCAGTTCAGAGTTTCATGACTGAACTGATTTAATCCTCTTTTTTTTTTTTTTGTCTTGTTTTTTTAAATAAAAGCAATTTCTTTGAGTTTACTGAATCCTTGCCCTGCCTCCTTGTGGCCAACAAGTTACTGGCTTTCACATAGCAGAGGATTTTCACAGTTAATTTTGTTAATCTACTTAAATACCAGTGGGTTGTTTTCAGTAAAACAGCTGTGCTCAGTTTACTCTTGCAGACTGAATGAAAAAAGATGTGTTGGCCTTCCATTATAAAAGTCTTGCAGTGCTTAGACTGATTATCTCTTTGCCTGAAAGCAAGTGGTTTTAAAGCAACCCTTCCAAACACTAAGCAAAATGTCATCCTCAACTAACCTGGATAGCTCTATTACTAAAATAAATACTAAACATTCTAGTAGGACATGTTATTCTCTTCAGAGGCATGTCTGCAGTGGATCCTTCCCCAGGGAAATAAGCTCAAGCTGTAAAGTGGCTTAGCAAGTAGCCACCTATGCACAGAGTATTCAGAGCTGTTCATGTGCATGCTCTTAACATGCCATTTAATACTAAACAAAAGTTGCTACCTTAAACTGCCCTGACTTCAGCAACTTGACGGACCAGGCAGTAATTTTTTAAGCTGCCATAATTCAATCACATCTGGTTATGTGCCTGTATCCATGTTGACATTGTTTGGCTCTGCAGAAGGTAAGGTTACTGCCAGACAAAGAGTTAAATGATGTGTATAACCCATGATAGGATTTGCAAAAGGTTACAGAGCCCTTATGAAAACAGTCTGTATTAAAACAGAGTTTGCCATTTAGAAGATACACATATAAAATACCAGATGAGCTTCAAAGGCCTCTTCCACTGTAGAAGTTTTCCCATAGCTGCTACCACTGCCCAGAGCCCTCTCTGCAGCAGCGCAGGTTCAATACTGCCTCCTGGTCATTTCTGCTGTTCACAACAATTTTGAAAATTTTTGATGAGAAAATACTTGGGTAGGTACAGCCACAAAGATTAAGAATTTGAGTTCCTTGTCCCAGGTAGCGTGCTCCCCATTCTCCATGTTCATAGGTTCATCAGAGAGATTAAGGGTTGATAGACCATAGAGCCTGGCTCTTCCTCCTAGTCCTTGATAGGTGGTTAATCTAAGAGTTTATTGGCAGAACACTGGGAAAAGCTGGCTCCATCTCCCACTTTGTGGTGGAATATGAATCTTCAAGATTGAAAGTCTGGCATTTTTCACCCACATTAAATCAATACTATAAAGGGAAAAAAAAAGGCTTGTTGATTTTTTTTTTTTTTAGCGCTAATTATCTTAATGTGGGCTTTACTAATGTATGCAATGCTTCCCATGACTGTTAGCAGAGCTCTGCATACACAGTCCAAAACATGTAGAGCACGAATAGTCGTTTAGAAGGAAGTTTTGCAAGACATGGTATTGTAAAGCTGAAACATCTGTTTCTTCTGTTATAGCTAAATAGTGCAAGAAGCTTTTGTTAAGAAAATAAACTTTCCCTTCATTTTACTAGTTTCTGCTAGCTATTTTCTGTATGCAAATTTTGAATAAAAATAAGTGTATTATTGAAAAATCATCCTTAAATTTTCTGTATGAAAGAAATATCTGATTAAGGCCACTAGCTGTATCAATTTGTATTTGAAGCAGATGACATACGTTAGAGACATTTGACACATAAAAAAGTACTAATATGTAGATAATATAAGAAAGGTATACATTATAATCTATTTTCATTACTTTAAATAGTTGCTTTTAAATCTACTTGACTACATGAAGTTAAATATATGTATTTACTTTATTTTTGGAAGAAGCTATTTCCACTTTAGGAACTATTAGATGGAGCTGCATTAAAATAGCTGTGAACGATAATGATATAATTCCATTTATATGACACTTCTTCAGTTGGTAGCAGAAGGTTTCACAAACCATTCACAAATTTGATAAGCATTTCATAGAAAACAATAATATCATATACAAGCATTTTGCAGTTGCGTGTGTGTGTGTGTGTGTGTGTGAAGCAGTTTGCTTGCTGCTGAAGCAGAAGCACAGCTGAGGTGGAACACAGCCGCTGCTTGCGAACACAGCTGTGGGACATGATCAAACACAGTCAGGTCAAAATTGTACTTGAGGTGAAGTAGATGATCTGTGTGATGAACCACACAATGATCCTGGATCGTGGCATCTGCTGCTCCAGTAGCCCTGAACATGCCATCCTGGCAGAGACATATGCAGTCTGATGACAGGGAAGGCCACAACATTGTCCATGTTGGAGAACGAAGCTCTGCCTTTTTGCCCCTTCACTCCTGCCATTCCTCCTGTGCTTCTGACAATCACACAAAGTGTAATTTACAGCACTATTTACATCTATTTACATTTACTAATTATATTCCATTGAAACTGCCAAGGAAAATTTGTCAGAAGAATGTAATTACTCAAAGCTGGAATTTGGCCAGCAGTGAGATTAGTTCCCTTCCATTTTGCAAAAAAGCACCATGGGATCTTACAGAACCGAGTGCTTCAAGTGGCAGCTGGGGACCAAGTCAAGCCTGTATTGCCGGAGGCCTGCCTAGGGCTTGGTATGTGCAGGTGGGCTTTGCGGAGGCAGTTGGGCTGTCTGGAGCTCCAGGTTACTGGGGGTCTGGGCTTTAGAGGATTGTCCGTGCCAGGCCTCCTCTGGAGGTGGGGCAGTCTGGTGGTCGGTGGCTACAGCAGGCTGGAACGTGCCTGCTGGCTCTGGGGCTGCACCCTGGGGCTTGGAGCTTTGCCTTTTACTGTGGTTGCTCCTTGCAGTTGAAGGTGGGGTGTCCTGTCTAGGATCCATGCTTCGAATTGGAGGGCTGGCACAGGCAGAATCTCTCCTACGTGGGGGTATTAGTGGAAAACGGCAGCTGCCCTGCTGTTACTCCCCCATTTCCAAGTTGCATCATGGAGGTCACTTTTTGTGGGGAAGTGCTTAGGGTTAGGTTTTTGTAACCTCTAGTTTGCTCCAGAGCCTGGTTTGGATCGAGATGCTGAACAGCATCCATACATGCTTGCATCAGTTAGGGTGACTCCAGTTTCCATCTCATCTGATCTTTTAAATACATAGTACAGTTGCTCTGCTTAATGTCTCTTCATCAGCTTCTACTTGACCTCTAGGTTTACACATGCCGATGTTGTGTGCCCAAAACTCCTGCATTAGCACACTCACAATCAGGAGATTAGGCATCTGCATATCTAGCTTAGGTATGGATGTATTCTCTGTAAAGGCAAATGGAGACACTTGGGCACACAATATTTAAATGAAAATTTGGAATCACTTTTCACAATGGTGCCCTCAGTAATCACAGCAACTCCGTGGTCTCCCTTTTAAATCTCATGGAGAACCCAGAATGTTTAACTTCACAGTATTTCTAAGCACAACCATTAAATTTCCCATAAAATTTCTTACATTACCAGCATTTTCTCTGCCTGGCTGTGCTTTTCGATACAGAGAGTGCACAGCCTGCTGAGGGAAGCTAAGGAGATCACAGGTGGAGGTGCCGTGCTTATAAACAGTAAACTCATTTATAAGACATGATAAAATTCAATATTTAATCTACTCAGTTATGCCTGAAATTTGATGTGAGTGTATGATTTATTCTATATGGTCCTTCTCTGTATGACATTCTCAGAGACAGATGATACATATTATTTGTCATAAATGTTACCATTATTTTTGCATGTCAGTTCTGCAAAATGAAGTCTAATTGCTACAATATGAATTTGTCATCAGATGTTTTATGTTCAAATCCTATTAAGTTGCCCTCTGATTTCTTATTACAATGTATTAGATCTTGCTCTTTTACTACGGGAGAGAATTAAAAAGGCTGTCTTTAAGCAGAAGAGTGCTCACTGAGCAGCTTTGTATTGAACTCTTAAGACGTTACACAGTCTTTATTTTAATAAAGCCTCATATAAGTGTATAGCTATATAATTTTAGATATGTCACAGTATTCAGGCCTGTGCCGTAATTGTTGTCTAAAGAAGGCAGTGTGATTTAGCGATTTGAACAAAGGACTGAGTAAGAGTTCCAGGGCTCTGCAAAAGACTTGCTGTAAATCCTTGGGAGAGTTATTTGTCTTCTTTGTATGCCAATTTATCTATCCATAAATTGGTGCTGCTATTAATGTATTGCATATAAACCATGAGAAGTCTGTTAGAGATCAGAACAGAACCTGGGAGGCCTTTTCCCAGGCTTTTCATAACCTCAGGCCAGTTGTGCTTCTTTGGGAGCTTTGCAAACTCATTGAAGTTCTGCTTGAAGTTGAGAGGTCTTGTCTGTAAAAATATGGTTTACACTAAAATTCTCTGACTTAGCTGTATCTTCTGGTTTGGAGGAAGCCTGAGCCAGAGGAGTGAAGTGGACACTGAAATAAAGCCTTAGAATATAAATAAATCCAAAACAGTCCTCCTAATAACAGCAATTCTTTGTCTCCTGACTTTGTGGCCTAACGTCTGAAGCTCAAGGGGATATAAATACAACACTCTGTGCAATGACTAATTACTCAAAATTCTGTGCATCAGCAGAAGTGGGACTTGTGGTTGACTCTAATATTATCAAATGCCTTTGCTATTTAATAATCTTGTAGCCGTACATTATTTAGCATGCTGTTTGCACAAAGAACAGTGATTTTATTTCAGCTATCTCTCAACAAAGTAAAAATGCAGCTGGTAGTAAATGAAGCATTTGGCAGACAATGTGTCTGATGTACAGTTCTCTAACTTGCTAAGAAGAGAAGAATGTTGTTGAGTGTTTAACCTTTTCCTACCCAAGGATGTAACAAGGAGTAAAGTGACCACAAAGGGCAAGGTCTTCTATTTTTCTTTTTCTTTTTCTTTTTTGTTTTCATTTTTTTCTTTTTTTCTTTTTTTTATTTTTTTTATTTTATTTTTCTTTTCTCATCTTCCCTTTCTTTTTCAAGGAAAGCAAAAACGTTACTATCGGGCAAACAGCTTATCTGTCAGTGGGGTTTATTCACACACCAACACAGAGTAATTATGCCCAGAGCTCCCATTAACATCCCGCAAACCGACAGCATAATAGCTTCCTTTCTTTAACATGAAACCAAAATAGGTTAATAAATAAGTTCAGTTCCAGTCATAGCCCACTTTCTGACTTAGCCTTCTGCATTCCCCCTTTTACAAATATGGAATCCATTGAATTTTGGAACAGAAAAAACATGAGGAATAAGTTAATCTGCCAGACACTCAAATCAGCAATCTGCACTGTAAATCTATTTAAAGCTGCATCTATTATGTTCTGAAGTTCAGCTGAACTGTGAAAGGGCACATGACTGAAATCACTGCATTTGAGTTGACTCACAGTTAAGAGTAGATGGGAATTGCTTGGCTCATCACAAGTTTCTGCTTCTGATTCAGGCCTTCTAAAGACACTTCAGTTTTTGAAGACTTGATCAGTGGCCTAAGGGTATACAGGTATCCAGTGATGAGAGCAATTGCAAGAGTTGCGTCCCTCTGCATTGGCAGTCAACTGAGAAAAGGTAGAGCAAGCTCTTTCGCCTTGGAGACCAGAAAGCTATATTATCCCCATTTTACAGATAGGAAAAATGGAACAAAAATGTTAACGATTAGGTGCTCTGAAGCACTAGCTAAAAATATCCTGCTCCAAGTTACATAGGGCGTTGGGGTGATGTACCCAAAAATGAAGCACAGGCATATATTGTCCCATGCTATTCTCTTAACTTCTAGACAACATTGTCATGGAAGGAAACACTGTTTATCTGCCTAGTAACTGTCTATTTAAATCTGTAAGAACAAACAATGTAAACAAAATGAGCAAACAGAAGCAGGCTTGTACAGAACAATTTGCAGCCTTGTTTTCCAGTGGAAGATTCCACGGACCACCCGGGCTTTGCTCTAGTCCTTTTCTCAACCACGGATCATCTAATTAAATCCCTCTCCATTCCTGACTCTAAGTGGAAGAGAGCCTACAGTCCTGTACAGTTTCTTTCCAGATGGAAATGCATAATTTAACAGAGATACAGCTGATGGGGAGAAGTGGGCCCAAAGCAGTATTAGCATTTGCCACAAATTGCATTAAATTACAAGGGGGTACTTAATGAAGATGTAGAATAAAAAGATTAAAACTAATATTTACTTTTCTAAGCCCCTTCTAAGATTGCAGTGCCAGGCAACAAAAACCTCATAGTAAAACTGAATTTCTGTCTCAGTTACTTTAGTGATACCAAGAATTGTTTGGGTTTGCTATACACCATCAGTACCAGGTCATAACATTTTGTCCCATTGCATCCTACAGCTTTGTTCCATATACATGTATACATATACGTAAAGTTGCTAAGCACCTTACATTATTTACTACTTCTGTACTCACAGCACAAGGTAAAGTACTACTCTTACTGCTGTTTTGTAGATGGGGAACAAAAGCACACAGGGACTGGCTTGTCAGTGGCAAGCAAACCTGCTTCCCTTGATAAAACCATAACTTCTTCGCTATGCTTCTCTTCAAAGAGAATTAGGACTAGAGGAAAAATCTTGTCAGGATATCAGCTGTCTCATTTTTAGAACTGTACATCGTTGTAGATGTCAACGTAAATGAGAAAGTACATAGGAGTACAGAGTCGCTTTGCATTGAATGCTTCTTGAAGAGGCTGTAAGGGATTTGTGGAAATGTGCTACGAGGACAGGTGCTTTGGCTCCACTACTGTCATACTGAGAAATATCCCTGTTTGGAATTTAACCCACTTGATTGGTCTGGACAGAAAAAAGTAGGGACACTGGCAGCATTTATGCACCAACTCAAATGTTTTGTTTGGAGGCCAGAACACATGAAGGATACAGCATCCAACATCTGGGCCTGAGACTACGTTCTGATGAGGTCTAGGGAAGCTGAGTTCAGAAATATCTTGAAGCTATCTTCATGCCATCTCACTTCTGGGATGCTTTAGTAGATGAAACAATAGTATAATTCATGCAGGTTGAGAGCAGAATTGGAAATGACCCTTTTATTGCTTCTCTTGGGCTAACTATGGCTTGCAACGCAAGTCAAAATCATTGCAGCAGAACGTGCTGCATCCCTTTTCTTGATTTGCCCTCCTCCCCTTGTCTTTATGATGAAGCCAGTACAGGGTCTCCACGAAGAGGATGTTCAGTGCTGGTATGTAGCTCACCCTGTGTTCAGAGCACATATTGGGCTGCCAATGTCAGTTGTAATGGTGCATAGCACTCTGAGATATCCGAGTTGCACAAAGGATGGAGAGGAAGGAAGACCAACTGTGTGCAGCCATCCTTTCTAATTAAATTCCTGCAGTTAAAAATAGCTAGTGGAAGCTGGCGCTTCTGGCACATCCAGAGTGTCACCTTCCCAAGTATCTTTTTCTGGCCTGAGCCGTAGGAAGTTGAAAATGTGATCCGCTGTGTAAGAGTGCAGCATATTCTTGGCCAAACTCCTCATCATTTTTTACCTCTTGCATTTATGGTTAGTTTACAAATGTCATATGCCTCCTTTTCTTCTTTAAAACTAGTCTCTGTGGAATCAGGTATCATCCTGGCTATTGTGGAACGTAACCTACTCTTCTCAGTTTGTTCATGTCAGTTCTGCCTATGGTGAGAGAGAAAGCAAACCTGGCTCCAGAGCCCCTTGACTACTCAGTTACCCAAGAAATGCCAATTGCAGTAATGTTGATACTGACCTAAGACCTGATTTCCCACAACAGAGTTTTCATTGCCAAGTAATTTTGGTCACTACAGAAACCAGAAAGTTTTGCATTGGATCGGTGATATTGCATAATTAGGTTTTCAAAAGAACAAGAACAGAGAAATGAGAATAGTAGGGAAATCAGGCTTCTTGCTTTTGCAAATTCTAACCACAGAAAATGCCAGAAGTTTTATTTCTTATCAAGAATAACACAGTTAATCTTTAGTAGCCTGTCCCATAGACAGAATATATTTTACAGCTTCAACTAGACAAATGGAAGTAAGCTAAAACTGTAAGTTTTGGTGATTGATGGCAGTAACCTGTAGGAATGTCTTTAATAGCCAGTTTGCAGTTGAGCATAATGATTTGGTCACTTTTCTCAGGGTTTTGTTTTGTGTCTGTGTGTGTAGAGGTAGACATACAGATATAAAACCAGCTATTCTAGAACAACTCTGCTGTAGAAAAGCAGATTCTGAATTCTGGCAGCAATATTTGTCAGCTGCCCAAATGGCTATAAGGTGTATTGGTTTTATTCATTTCAAAGCACAGACACAGGAGCACAGGGAAAAGGTAAAGAAAGTCTCTGGAAGCTCATGCCTCATTGCTGGTGTCTGTGATTTTGTTACTGAAATCATTAAGCAGGCAGTATATTTGCTGCAAAGGTCCATGTTATAGGGAATCCCGCAGAGAATGCCTTTCTGTCAGAAGCAGTGCCTTGGTGCTCACCTACTTCTGAAGACCATGAGCGAGGTGCGGGAGCCCTGTTTTCTGCACACCTGCTCCACAGATTAAGGACAACAAAATGGGTGGGTAGGAGAGAACAATATTCTAGAGCAGAGCAGCAGTTCTGGCTTGTAGGTCACATCTAGCTGAACTTAGAGAGAGGAGTTACAACTCATGCACTCATTGAAAAGATTAGACAAACTCAGTAGGAAAAAGAATGCAGGGAGCTGGCAAGAGGACAATGCTAGAGTGAGCTCAGACAAAAAAACCTCCTGAAGTTTGGTGGGTTTTTTTTCCCTCCAGGATATGTAGTTCAGAGGTGGGCGGGAGCAGTGGCCAGCCAACAAAGGCTAGATACTGTGGTTTTGAAAGAGGGACTTGAGCATATGGAGCTTTCGTGCAAAAATAGAATGTTTTTTTGATTAATTCCAGGTGAAATGGCAGTTGTGTCATTCTGAGTGCATCTCGTCAGATTAGATGGGATCACTAAGAGTCTTTTGGCATTTTCAGTCTGAGAGAAAAAAACACATGTGGCTAGTGAAATTGCCCAGCAAGGAGATTTCCCCCTTCTGACTTGGCTGTTAGGTTATGGGGTCCTGAAGCCATGTCAGCCCCTGACATGATACTGGGTGACACAGTTGGTGACAATTTGGCCAGTTCTTTCCTGGTTGGGGAGCTCTTTTCTGGGAAGGGAAACCAACTGCCAGTATTTGCAGTGTACTGTCAGAATAACATGATGTATTCTGGGCAGCGCTTTGGCTCTAGTTTCATTTTTTCATTAAATGAAATTTGTGAATTAACCCATAAGCGTGAGCTTTGTTAGGAAGAAATTACAAGTTGGCATGAGTATGACATGAATATTGAAGGGAATGAAGTACTTCTCAAGGAATTGAGATAAGTGAAGCTTTTGATTAGAGTAGGAGAGTAGCTGCATGTTGTTGAGGCTTGATAAACCAGTTTGAGAAGTACAGATCAACTTTCTGAGGAGCTGCTATATTTAGTGCCGAGCTTCAACCACAACTCTGATTCCATGCAAGTTCAAACTTTGGGAAAGGTAGATACAGCTCCTGTAGCATGTTCAACTGAAAGTCCGCCTTATTTCTGTTAGTGGTATATATGCTATTCTTTGCAAGAGTGCCACTGGAGAGTTTGTATTGAGCTGAAGTGTGATGAGAGTTTTCCAGTACTGCGTTTCATATGTCGTAAGTTTTCTATATGCACTCCAGCAAAAAAACAAGTGTGAAGGGTTTCCTCTGCTAGTTTGAGTTTCTCTGTGAGGTATGAACTTTCAGATCGAATGAAAGGAGGTCACAGATCATAGCTCAAGTGTGAAACCAGGGCAGAAGCAGGTAGCAAGGCAAAAGCTAACTGAAGCTTAAACAAAAATTTATACAGAAGTGCATCCTAAATTGAAATATTCCTTGCCAAAATATCTATCACTCTGTTAGCACAGGAATCATAGTAGTGGTGAATTGTTTGGTTGATGGGAATCTCACAGGTTCAGCAACATGGATCTGTTGTTTTCAGAACAGTGTGTGGAGGTCCTGGTTCAGTGCTCTTACTCTATTGTGTAAGACAGAAAGAAATTCATCACCTCTCATTAATGCTATCTGGAGTTGAAAGGAGTTTATATGAGCATCATCACACTGAATTGTTTTGATGATACAGAAAACAGAGTGCTCCCTGTGGGTGAATACTTCGTTGGCTTTCTGGGGTTTGTCTAGTAACATAGAATAACTTTCTTCCCTGGTGCTGAGTGGCATACTGGAATATTATTACCTGGCAGAACGAAGCTCTCCCATGCTCCCTCCCAGATTTAGTCAGCATGCACTGAGAGAAAGCCATCACCTCACAGATACCTTGCAGTATTTTTCTTGTAAACAGCAAGGCAGGAGCTCCTCTGTTCTGATCCTGACTGAGTGTCTAGCAGAGCTGTGGGCAACTTGTGGTCCACTTACTAATTTTGGATACCTCAGTTTTGGGGTTCCCAAGCTGTGCCTCACTTTTGAAGGATGGGTAGCTCATTTGACTCCTGTTACAGTCTGTGAAAGATCAGGAGCTCTGGATTCAGCCCACAGATGTCTCAAAGTGGGTGTTCCTAACATTCTTGATCTTAAGTTGGGTTCATTTCCCATCATGTGAAATGAGAGCACTATTACCTGCCTTCAAAACAGATGCTGCATAGAGCTTTGAAACATAAAGCAGGACTGTGTGATATGGCCAGATCTCCAGATACTTTCAGCTGTGCTTTTTAGATGACATACAAATTAAAAATTGCAGAGTTGTGAATGTTGTATGTTTTATTTCCAACATTCACCACAAACCAGATAACTTTTCAGGGGAATTCATACATCTGTAATGCTTGTTGCTGATCTTTTTAGAAACTGAATAACTTAATGTAGTAGGATGTTTCAGAAAGGAAAGAAAATGCATGCAGGAGGCCTTGTATCAAGATTAATCTCTCAGGAATGCAGGGGGTTAACGGTCAGGCTGATTAATCGCTGTTAATGAACCATCAGGAAATCTGTCAGGAAGTGGGTAAAAATTCCTGACGGCTGATGTGAAGCATTGTGTGGTGTGCTTTGGTTTTGATATTTCCCAACTGATAGTCTACAGTGGGTGTAGTTTAGTTACCTCTAAGCCCTCAAGACATGTGAAGGACCAGCTGATATGCTGCGCTTGTTCAGCTTGAGTAAGTGAGCAAGAAATTTTCCCCATGCAAGGCTATGCAAGTACAATGCAACGTAAATGCAAGGAAGTCAAGGATTGCTCCTTCCCACAGCTTCCCAGAACAGAGTCTGGAAAAGATACAGAAAGGAAGCGTGATCATTCCCTCATTCCTCTGGTCTGAGCCCACACGGTACAGAGGGAAGAGTGGAACAGGCGGCTTTCCCTGTGTGAACAAGGAGTCAGAGTATTAGGACTTGGATACACAACTGAGTTAATGAATTGCCTGGTGTTGACCGAGGGTGAGGTTTCACAGTTGGCTTAAGCTGATCTAAGATCATGCTGCTGCTGAAAGGAGTGTTTCTAACCTCTTTCTCCTTGGCATTGGACTAGCTATCATGTGGTAATACAGCAGCTTGCTGATCTGGGTGGAAACTAATGTTTCTTGGTCAGTGTTGGCTGGCTTAGTCTTCAGATGGATCAGAGAACTGATCTGTCTCACTGCTTGGCTGCACAAGTGCTAGATCTGATGTAGGGGAGGGCGTGGGAACATGAGCCAAGGATAAAAACATGAGTGGGGACTGAGCCTTTCAGCAATAACATAACCATGGATTGGCTTAAGCCTATTATGAAACTGCAGTCTGAATCACTGGAATTAAGACTGCACTGTCAACCTACAGGGAATGCAAATTAAAATGTGTTAGCTTACGCCTCCCGCTGTTCTTAAACAGTGGCTGAATACAGCCATTCTGCACGTGGCTGGGAGGAAGGAGTGTATGGTAGGTCAGCAGCATAACAGTTCCCTGTGACTTGGTCTGGAGTGTGCAGACCACATCAGACAGCATCGGTGTGTGTTTGGGGAAGGCAGAGGGGAAGAAGAAAGGAACAGACGAGCATTGCTACCATGGATTCTCTCTATATATTTTCCTTTGGCTTAGGGTAACATGTTCTAGCTTGTCTTCGTGACAAGACTGCAGAAACACTCAGCTACCAGAGCATAGATTAAGCACAGTAAAGCAGTTGTGGATCCAGACCCTAAAGGTCTGGAGCACAGTGTGCTTCTCCTAGTACTTCTCCTTTATCTTCAACCCAAGTAGCTTTGTAGTGCTCTCTAGTCTGCACCAAAAGTCTAACTTACTTAGACTTAAAAAGGCAAGCCCTGCTATTTGTTTGAAGTTCATTTGGTTTTTATTGCAAAATTCGGTAGTTCCATGTTAAAGGACTTTTTATCATTTTGTTCTGGCTCAAAACTCCATGCATAGATATAGGAATAACTGTGCTAGTGGAAAATCTCTTTGTAATTTTCAGATAGTTCAGGTTTTAGAGGTTTGCGACCAAAGGTCTGCTCCTGTAAGCATAGCGGTGGAGAGCCCCACCAGTATCTGTGGGGTGCCCTACAAAGATGGCAATCCTTCCACACAGCTTCAGCAACCCCAGATACCATGGGAGTAGTCACCCTTGTTAGGCCTTGAGCTTAGGAAATAGTTTTAAGATAGTCAAATTAGTTTAATTTCAGGAGAGTTTCAAGTTAGTGGAGTTGGTTTAATTTAAAGACTGCCTTAATTCAAACTGCCAAAATATCTCTCTAGTGAAACATAAGGAAAAAGGTGTGTGGGGGGGATTATTAACACCCCACCCCCCCCAAAAAAGGTATTGCACGGGCAGATAAATGCAGAAGTCAAAAAACCAGTCAGAAACATTTCCAGAAATAAACCATTCTCCATCACATAGAGGATAAAACATGGGGTCTTTCAGGGAGAAGGAAATCATAAAAATAAAGAGAGGGTAAAAAAAGCTGTATAACTGATTCAACCACTGTTACCAAGGGATATTTTGCTCCCTGAGCATTTCAGCTGAAATTATCTTTTAGCTGAGACATAGACCCTCTTGGCACAAGAGTGTCTGAATATGTCGCGAAGGCTGGAAATGTTTCTCCAGTTTCACTAGTAACCTTTCATCAAAGCACAACCCAGGGATTCTTGTAAGGAGGCATAGCTTTCACCACTTATGAAGAAGAGATAATGAGCCTCTTCACTGACAGATATTTTTGTGTTACATCAGGCTAATTTGTAGTTTGGGTACAGAGTAGGCAGAGGTACAGCAAGGAATGCTGAGCAGATGTGACACAGAGCGGTAACATCCTTAGCATAATCCAGTATCACACGGTTATGGAGTGCTATAAATACAACAGGAATTCTCCAAGGCCCAATTCCTTCGACAGAGTTGGGCATCTCTGCATTGCCATGCATTTAGACTGCACTAAATCAGTGTAATCCTCAGGCTTCGTTCATTTGTGCACTGCTGTGAATGCTCCTCAGAGACTATAAGCATCATTGCAAGCAATATTGTTGAATCTACATTATAATGCAGTTTTTGACAGCTTTTGGATTGATGTTTTGATTTATTCACTAAATGAAGAATTTATCATTACAGGCATGCCTAATGTTTCTCTTATACAACACATCATTCTTTTTAGGACTTGGTAACATGCTCTTACAATGTATTTAATGGAATGAATCCATGTAATACACAGGGCGTACATGGACTGTGACTTCTTGAAAAATCACCTGAGGAAAGTTTTCTTTGGTTCGGTAACAATGTCAGGCTTCAAGAGCCAGAGCCCCCTCCTATTCTTACATGGTTGCCATTACTCTTGCCCAAAAGTACAGGCTGGGAGTGTGAAGGCTGAGTAAGAGGTTTCCCTGGAATATGGCAGTGCAACTGCTGCAACACTATGAACTGTAGCTTTTGGCCTCTGGCCTCCAAATTTTTTTGGTGAACAAGTCATCTTACTGTATAAGTGAAATGCATCCTATTATTCTACACATGATTGATTGAAAAATGCTTTACTTGCTGGAAAGACTGTTGAACAATATAGTTTCCACTTACAAAGCACTTTCCTTAAAAAGCTTCTCAGGGCAGCATCATATAAAAATATCTATACTAAATTTCTGAACCAGCTTCTAACAAATCAGGACTAACAAAACCTAAGGTATAAATAGAAGTGTTTTTGTGGGTTTTCTCTTCTCTAGAGGCACAGAATCTCAATCAGTGCTGGATTGTAATGAACAAAAATGCCCTTTTCCAGACACAGGAAAACAAGGACCTTCCAGACTAGTGGCATAGAATATAAATAGGTTTTCAAAACTGCTTCAAAACCATAAAACTTAGCCAAAACTGTAACACTTGCATTTTAGAACTAGCCACACCATATCAGACAATTTTTTTGATCCAATTCTTTATTTTATTTCATACAAACTAGCATTTCTGCTTTAGAGAAAGGTTAAACAAGTTATATTTTTATAATTATGGAATTCATTGTCTCCAGGCACTCAAGGATATGAGGATTGTCTCAAAGTCTGCTATGTATTAGAATTTCTGGAAGACAAATGCTGAAGAATGTAAATTACATATTCTGTGTTTATATTTTGTCAGTGGGCAGAATAAATGCGCCTTACTGGTCATTTTCAAAATTCATTATTTTTGCAAAAAGTAGGTTGTTTGGTTTTTTTTTCTTATAGCAGGTTTTGAAACAGCTAAATGTAAAGCTAGTATTTGCTAATCCAGAGTTTGGATAATCATGATTTTACTCTGAGCCTGTTCCTTCTGCTCTGTGCTGACCTTTTCTGAATCTACCAAACCCAATGTACCTTAATCCACAATACCAAAGAGGGAAGGTCTGTTTCTGTAGGCTGAAAATAGTTCTTATTGCAGCTAACTTTGCAGCTGAATCAGTTCTGCTATTGCTCTTTAAGTCATGTTTGACCAGTCGTGTCTGCACAGACCAGAAGCAAGGTTGAACAGGGTTATCTACATAATCATTCTAATGATACATGCCACTGTTTTCAGTGTAGTAGCTCCTATATTGAAAACACCCCTACATGAAACGTTTACTTACCAACAACTGAATTTATGATACCCTTGGAGTCTGTAGTAGCTGAGCTTTAGAGATGCTGACTGCTTCAGTCTATGTATGGGAGGTAAGGATTTCAGCAAATGTTTACTGGTATCAAATCCTTCTGTATATTCTCCAGTCATCCCATAATCTTTTCTCTTGCAAAAAGATACTAGGGGGCCTTTTCCATTCTGCATGGAAGTCTGCTGTTCACCCCCGTTTCCACCTTTGTAGTCATTTAACATAGTTCAGCCTCACCAAAAGGGAGATCTACAGCCATCTCAAAACCTCCAAGCATCACCCACAAGTGGAGACGCACAGTAATGTTGCAGGGAGAACTTACGTTCCATCTCGCCGCCATCCAAACTAAGACCTGGGTGATGTGCCATTAGTCTTTTTTTGCTCCAATAGCAAACAGTGCAGCAATTCTTTGGGGCAGTAGTTAGTTACCTCCATCAAAAAAAAAGATTAAAAAGGCAGTATTCCGCTCCACATTGCTGCCAGGTAATAGTTTATGCTGTTTGACACCAGATATTATGAGTATTCCTCATTAAAATAATATTTGGCCACTTCCATTACCCAGTGATCACTGTATGAGAAATACTTGATGTAAAAA
Organism: Aquila chrysaetos chrysaetos; assembly: GCF_900496995.4. Lineage (NCBI taxonomy): Eukaryota > Metazoa > Chordata > Aves > Accipitriformes > Accipitridae > Aquila > Aquila chrysaetos. The sequence goes on from NC_044016.1 coordinate 18,198,572, forward strand.
TGACAAGTTCTTCCTGATACAGCATAACATCTGCTTGCTGAAATTCTGTCTGTAACAGCAGCACCAAAATAGCTTTAATAATTAATCATGCACCGATTAGATTATAAACTCTGAGATGGGCTGGAGATTTTTGTATTGTGCATCATACAAAAGACACTGGCAATGCTTAACTAGCAGTCACCTGCTCCTGCTCCACCTACCATTGTGGGAGCACTCTGGAAACCAGAAGAGAGGCAAAGGCCTAACAGAAATTGATAAAAACCTTCACCTGCCCCTCCTATGTTCAGGAATACAGAACTGTTGAAACAGCTGTTGCTGCACGCTGGGTAAGATTTCGCTTATTAACTTGTAATTTGCCAGGCAACACTCTCCATTATACCCCACTGTGAAGGCGACGGAAGACAGCATCCAAGCTTCAGGTGAAGCAAGAGTTAAGTAGGAAGTTTCCAGTTTCCTGACTGGGAACACCAATGCAAACAGCTGCTGTGGAAGGGCTGGGCTGGGAGAGACAAGGCATGGCGTGGGCGCCTGTATCCTGTGCTCACCCCCTTTAGGGTTCCCTTGCAATTGCCATGCTGCTCAGCCCTGTCATCTGCTTGTAATGTTACAAACTGATCTCTGTGGAAGTGGTATTTTTTGCCAGAATGATATTATTTATATGCAGCTGATTTTAGGGTAAGTAGGAGTGTAACACTGAGAACCACTAGAACTCAAAATTGGAAATTAATTCCTAGTCTTAACTTCCAGTTAGAAACTTTGCTCAGCTATCTTAACTAACTTTTTCCAGGCCCTTTGCCCTTGTCCCATGACTCTTGGGGCCTATTTATTGCAACTACAGAGGCAAAACCCCTCAGGGGAGATAGTCCATATGCTGGTTCTTGAATTAAATGAAGATATTACCAGTGTATCCAGTGTAACTCTTTTAGTGGTATAAAAGTATGATTAAAAAAAGGGGATGTTAGAATCACTTTTGCGGTACTAACAAGAATTGCTGTCAGTTTGGCCTTAGAAATCAAGCCAGTTTTAGAGGAGGAGGGGGAAGAGACACTGGAATGAAATGAGCAAATCAAGTTAAAAATGATTAATTTTGCCAGTTGTTGGGGATGCTACAGAGCACTGAACATCGCAAAACAAGAGTTATTGTTAAAAAGCATTCAGGAGGCAAACAATTGTCATTCCCTGCTGATCAGAGCACAACTAGTGGCATCTGGGCTAGAGGGTCAGAGCAAGACGGGGCACAAGGCGAAGACTTACTCCCCATTCACAGAGGGCTGGCACAGGGCCGGCCGAGCATCGGGCAGCTCTTGTGGGAGACAGGGCCTGGGGACAGCTAGCTCAGGAGGGCCACAGTTGCCAGAGCTCCAGGTGAATGTCACTGTCCTCCATCCCCATGGTCAGACTCAGCTCAAGTGGCAAAGCTTACCCCAGGAATATGAGTGGTTTATGTGATAGACACAGCATAGACCTTCATTAGTGGGACTCTTTTAAAGAACAACAGCTCAGTTCTGGAGACATCAAAATGTATCATTCTGCAACTAGGAATTTACAGACACCACAGGCCACATGGCTTATTTTTTCCCCTTTTCTCTGTCCCTTCCACTACTGCCCTTTATGAAAAACAGAAGTTAAATGAGAGAAAAATAGCTTTAATGAAACATTCAGGTTGAGCAATCAAAATCAGACACTCCAGCAACAGGAAGTTTCAAAAACAGTGTTTATAACAGCACATTGCTGAACTGTAGCACACTAGCTTTTCCTTTTCTTGAAGTTTTAAGCCATATTATAGCTTGTACCTTGATTCAACAGCTGGGCAGAAAGATAGTATGGTGGCGTTAGTTTAACATGGCAGAATTTTCTAGGCATAGAAAAGTGAATTGAACTCAACTCCTGAACACCTTCCTGACTCCTGCAATCAGTGCTGCAACTTTGTCTTTCCAGTAAACACATCTGAACTGTTTCCCTGTGCGAGAATGCTTGAACTTGTTATTTTATTCTAGGGAGCTGGAGACAGTTTTGTGGGAGCACTGGCCTTCTACCTGGCTTACTATCCCAAGTTACCCATGGAGGAAATGATCAGGAAGTCTAACTGCATTGCATCAGTGAGCGTCCAGGCATCAGGGACACAATCTTCATATCCTTACCGGAAGGACTTGCCTCAGGACCTTTTCTAATTGACATTGTCTAGCTCAACATCCTGATTTTATCTTACCCCAGACACCATTATTCTCCTGACTGCACAAAGGTTCTCCTCTGCTGACTGGAAAGACCAGAGAAGTCTCTTTGCTTCTTATTTGAGGAATCCTCTTAGTTCCTGTTCTACAATGATAAGATGGGGTGGGGGTGGTGGGTCTTTCAAACACAGCACAGCAGGTCTCTCTGGCCCCCCACACAACCATTGGGCTTGTGGCCATCCCACACAATGCGCTATACTGAACTACGTGAAGTTTACAGCAAAACATCTGGAGGGTATTGGTCTCCTGGTAGTATTTTTTTATCAGAACTTCTGATGTGCAATGCCAGCACATGAAGCGGAGCGTTAGCTTTGAGATTGCAACTTCAGTCCTCGGCTGCAAACACCAAGGCCAGCGTTTGGCTCATAACAAAGCACCATACATCGAGCCCTGGCCCATCTATTCCTGCATGCTGCAGCACTGTGCTCTGTGGAAGGTCCCTCGAACTGGAAAGAGGACAAGAGTGCTACTGAGGTAGACTTTGAAAAGTGTTTCTAGCCATACTGCTCTAAACCTAGATGAGCTAATTAAAGATGAAAAACTTCCAAAACTATCAAGAGAACTACTTTGGCTATCTACTTTCTCCATGCTTGAGAAAAATCCAGGAGTGAAAAATCCATCCTACTTACCTGACTGAAAATAATACAGCCCTTTTAGCCATGGTCATAGCTTATCCAAAAGCTCATCTTATTTCACTAGGTTCCCCTTGCTTCTTCCTTTCCTGGGAAGGAGCTGGTACAACACTACCCCTCCAAGGAATGACACCAATTCATGGTCACTACTGTTGAATCTGTGGCTGGTAGGTTAGAAAAACTTGCAATCCTGCCATTGAATTCCTGCTGTGGAAAATGTTAATTTTTATTGCCTTATAAAACAATAGTTCCTTTGAAGATTACAGCCTCTTTCACAATGGAAAACACAGACAATGGGATTTGCTATTTAATTTTTTTTAATTGAGTACTGTAAAAATAACTCAAAAGATAAATAAATGTTACTGTGATGATCTATGTCCAGACATTAAGAATTTTCTCTCTCTACATTGTTTTATTCACAATGGCCTTCAAATCACAGGAGACGGTGATCCCAGTTCATTTCCTCTCTTTTCGGCCCATGTTGCTTGATTTCTGAATCAGCGTTCACCCCGTCCTCCCCCCAAACCATCCTCTCCTCATGCATAAATCAAGTCCAGTCATTGTTCAGATAGAGCGGATTTTTCTCTTCTCCGTGAAGAGGACACGCTGTTTTGCTACAGGGAAAAAAAGGATGTGTTAAGAAGCCCAAAGTGTTAAGATGCAATTCAAGGAGCCTACATCCCTTTCTCCTGGCTGCCTTCGCTGCTTAAATGAGTGTGGAGCAACTAACTGGCACAGTGCTGCTGTTAATCAACTCTTGAAGGAGTTTAGTAGTGCTTTCACTTTACCACATGTAATTTTTAGTTCCTAAGAGGTCCATTTTACCTCTGTGAAAGTAAGTATCAGGATTTGAGTGGCTGAAAACATTCAACAGCTGCTCTGTGTGACTGTTCTGAGTCACAGCTGCTCAATGTAGGGACAAAAATAGGTTCTTACTGCTTTCTACTACTCTTCAAATTCAGAGCCCAAACAACTACAGATCATGAACTGGATCTACTTGGTCTCACAGACTGACTGAAAAAGTTAACTAAGTCTCCTGCAGATCTCTCAATGAGACACAAATTAACCCTGCATCCAATGCCTGATGCAGATGCTAGCAAAGTCAGTTCAGCTATAGGTTAAGCATAGCCAATGCATTACTGAAAAAAAAAAAAAAAAAAATCAAAGCTTTACAATGCCCTTTGAAAAGCACCATTGTTCCAATTGAACTTCACTATATGAATTCCTTTGAAAGCTATGCAAGAGCAATCTACACACTTAACAAAATCTCTTCTTCCACATAAAAGTTCGCTTTAAGAAATACTGCAACTTCGTAACACATTCTGTTGCTGCAGTTAGGAGGTAGTGAAACTTGGGCACTACTGCCACTACTTCACTAAAAAGCTTCATTCTGTGGAGGTCCCAGGTTCTTGAGAAGTACAAAACATAAGGTGAAAATGCATGCCAAGTGAAAAAGCTTCCTAACATATTCCTGATGTGAGTTGGTATCTAGACTCAAATTTACTTCCCTTCACACATGCAGCACTTTCTCACATCAATTTCTCACTTGTGTTCTACTACAGGCTACAAAGATCAGAGTTTTTTCCTTAATTACTTCCAATTTTGTACTTCAACAACCTACTACATGTTCTGCAACAGAAGCACTACTTAGACTGAGCTCTCCACTCTCCACATTTCCTACAAGTTGTGAAGCTTCTGGAGGATCACTTTGCACAATGGTTCGATGCAGTAATTTAAACTTTTCTTATTCAACGAAATAATCCCAGCGATCTCCAATTCTCCTTCTGTATGGAATTCAGAAGGAGAGACACAACCTGTGTCAGCATGAGTGCTTTGATGAGAGCATACCGCTTCTCTGGTGGTTTCTCTCACGTGCCATAAAGCTCCTGGACTGTTAGATCTGAGTATGAAAAGGTTAGTCATCTAACAAGAACATAAAATTATAAGAAAAAATAACCTTAAACCACATAACTACTGGCCATGCATTATGTTATCTACTTAGAGCTGCTTAATACATTTCTTTATTCTATAGATTTAAATAAGCCTTTTTTGCACTAACTCTGCCATGCTATTTCTAGCATGGTCTCATTTAAATGGTCTCGTTTAATTTCTAAGTTTCCCCAAATTAAGCTTTTTAACGTTAAATTAAGCTTTTTAATGTTAACTACAGACTGGTTCCTCCCCAGAAACCTGAGCTCCTAGTCACCGTTCAAAAAGCTGGGTAAGCAAAAGGCAGCTTGGCAAGTGCTATAACCCCCCAACATATCAGATTCTTAAACAGAGAAAATCTGCAAGGACCAGAGGAACATAAAAGAACCCACAAACTGTCATCTGGAGAGCAGTATCGTTTGTGGTAGAAGAAGAACTTGGTTTTATTTCTTTAAAAGAAAAAGTCCATTTTGTAAGTGATGGTTAAAATTTATTGTCTAGAGTACCCATGGCAGCTTAACAGAACATTTCTATTGATGCATTCTTCGTGGCTGCTTGTTGGAGGTAGCGCAGTCTTGCAAACCACACAAAGAAACAGAATGAAAGAACTCCTGTCTCACTTTGCTTTGCCACTGACATGTGGCATGGCTGTCATCAAAGACTCTGATATGTCAGGCAAGTCATTACTTTGTTTCACTGCCACAATCTGTAAAATGAGGGTAACATTTACTTCCCACCAGAATGTCATGAAGAACAGCAACTGTACAGTCATCTGAGTATGAAACATGTTATGACATATTCTGCTTAGATGGGAAAAATCCTGTTATATTCAAATCTTTTGCCCCACACAGAGAAGCTTATACAAAGCAGGCTGATTTCTTCCCCAAGCTCTTACCGATGGGATCGTATCTCAGCAGGACCAGTTTTTCTTGCAGTCGGAGTCTCCTGATGTTGAAACAGTAGCCTGTTTCAGCTGCACTTTTCATCCTCACCAGAATGTATCTAAAGTCACAAGGAATGTCTCTGTATCAGTGCACAGGCACACAGCAATGGCCCACCACAGGTCTGCCAGGGCATGGTCAAACGGACAAGCTTTTAGCATGAGCAATTTGGCACAATCACATAAGATACTTCATTCAACTTTATGGATATTCTGGATGGGAGCATCAACACTATGTGCTAAACTTATAACACAGACAAGGAGCCCACTATAAACCATAAGTTCCAGCATCAAGTTTAAGTAAATAACTCCTGAACAGAATACAAGCCCAGAGGAAAAGAAAACAGGAAAGAAAGAAGGTGGGGGAGGGAGATGGGGGGGGGGGGGGGGTAAAAAAAAAAAAAAAATCAGCATACACTTGAGTCACTATTTAAAAGATAATGGCAAGAGAGGAAGGATGATGGTAGTTAAAGATGTTCAGGCTGTAGATAACAATGTATTGCAGACTATCACTTCCACATGCAGAGAGGAACTCGAGCAGATAGGATGGAACAAGAGGCATGCAAAAGGAGAAGCAGGGCCCCTTGGCACCATCCATCCCACTAGAGATACAGGGCTTGACATTAACCCAGCCATGGGAACCCCCTTCCCCACTGGAACGCTCTCAGTTTGTGGAGTGGACTGGCTGCAGTAGCTGTGGTATCCCTGGGAGCAGGGAAAGCCACGAGACTGAGAAAGCCACCACCACACCCCCCGCCCCCCAGAAGTACGCCGAGATCTGCGCAAGCTCCCAGACACAGGGCATCTTCTGAAGTGTCAAAAGAAAGGTCCAACCCTTTAACCAGTCTGTAAATTATGTCCTTCTCTTCCATTGCAATAAAGAGATGGATACATCTCTGCACATGGGCATTCAATTAATTTTCCTGGATTGTCCTGCTTCTAATACCAAGTGGACTGTCAAAATTAACCTTGAAGAGATGTCCATTCTTCCTCACTTGTGCAGCTCTGACCAGTGTACTTCCTTGAGCTCTCCCTTTTCAGCTTTGCAATGAAATTTACTTTTCTGAGTTCAAAATAAACAGAAAAACACTAGATTCCTGCAGACCAACTGCCCAAGCATAGTCTAGGGATTACCCCCAGTTACTGTCCTCTCCTGTACATGGCTGCAGGTGTGATGTGTATCACCAGTAACCACACAGACTCCTTCCCCTATACCTCACCCACTTCCTCAAATCCTCTGTGTAGTTTCCTCTTTCTGGGGGAATCAGTGGTATCAGTATGACCAGGCCTTGAAATTCTTGTGCACCACATATTTGAGGCCAAGCCCTTTCTGAACAACACACCTTGTTCAAAAAACTTGCTGTCCAGTGAAGAAATGTAACTAGGAGCAGAGGCAGAAAAGAACAGTGGAAAGCTATCGGGACACAGGGAGAAAACCCAAGGGGAACGCAGAAGGATAAATAATACAAGCAGATAACAAATTCCTGAAGTATACATGGGACCATAAAAAGAACAGAGAAAGGAACATGGCGGGGGGGGGGGGGGGGGGTCACTACATTAACATTAGTAACACCATTTTTAAAAGCTACTTTTTCACCTCATGGAAACATCCTGCATTGCTGTGTTTGCTTCTGCTAACAGGTAACAGTAGAACACTGAGATGTCAACCTGCTCTCTTCCCTGTCAGGTACATATTTGGGAAGCACTTTCTTAATTTCAAACCCTGACAGTTACGCAGAAATCCTGTAACAGAAGAATCTCTTCAAACCCAGAAAGTGGTTGCTACTGGCTCTGTTGGGGGCTGATTCTTAAAAAAAAAAAAAAAAAAAAAATTTACCAAAGGCCATAGTTTCCAAGGTTGTACAGTACCAAATGTAATACACTTGCACAGAATGCAATTTCTGAGAATCAGAAGACAGGAATGTATTCACATAAATGTATCAGTTTAGCCCCTTGGATTTGTCTAGCTGATTTTCTTACAAATAGCATTTTGGATGCAAGTCATTCTCTCCCCATGATCTTGTCTCCTTGCATCCATACTGTAAGACTCCTGGTGTGCTGAAAGTATATATTCCTTCCTTTCCAACCCTTAAAACACATCAGCTGTCTTTACAGGTCAAAGGACTGGGACTAATTTTCTTCCAGAACCCACTAACATCTCTCCTGAGCTGGACTACAGAGCAAATCAAGAAGCCCAGAGCACTGACTGTGCCCCATCCACTGCTCATGTATAAACATATGAACATGCTAAAACTGGGAAGCGTTCTGCACCCTGCCCATGAGAAATGTTCACAGCACCTGCCCAAAGCCCAACCCACAAACAACAAAGACCCACGCTGTACCTCAGCTTGCCCTCCTCAGCTAAAAAAGTATGAAAGGTAAACAAGAGGAAGATTATGTGGATAATTTATAGCCTCTCTTTAATCATAAAGCACAGAGGCGTGCTTCCCCCATGCAGGGCGCTTTGGATATTACAGCTCAGCTCAACATGACAGCCCATAGGACAACACCTGTGTTCGCTGCAATTTTAGAACCGAGGGGATTTTTCACACCATTCTGTACTTACCTGTGAAAACACACACATGCAGAAGGACAGAAAGGACACAGCTAGACTCAAGGACTGCAGTTCTCTCAGGTATATTAAAAAATTCTAGAGAAGCCTAGTATTTTGTACAGTCACTTGAAGATATAGAGTGGTAGCAGAAATTAAAAACTGGTGAGGAAAACATCACTTACTTAGATTTGCTCTTGGCCACTTTTTTTTTGCAGCATGAAGAAGAGAAAAAAAGAAGAAACAGTTATCATTTTAACTTGTTTCCTTTATATGCAACATATAAATATTAAGAGTTTTCCAATGCCTGCCTTTGCAATAGCCCCAGGCAGACTGTGCAAAGAGATTTACTGTCACAAAAGAAACGTCCTTCCATCTACGTGCTCCCAGTTGCCTGCTTTTTTCCACCATACAACCTTTATAAGTGTCTGTGCAAAAGCAGCACCCAGCGCAACAGACTGCACTTGTTGCAGCCTCCAGATGTTTCTAATATAAAGCTTCAAAGCTGAATCTGAGTTCACTAGACAAATACGCAGTTAAGGCAGGTATGAACTAAGACTGCTGGTGAAAACCGCAGTCCCACTCTCCCCGGCTTGCTTATGCCCACCCCTGCTCTGGTTCCTGCCGAAGCACCAACCCAAAGGTTTGCATGGCCATACAGTGAACCAAACCAGAGAGCTCTTCTCAGATGAGACTAACCTTCTCACAAGGCCGGTTTCAGGTCCCCTGATCTAACCCACCACATAGCATGAAACAGGCAGAATTATTTTTTTCTGTCAGCTCAGTGGATTTAAAGTAATCGTAAAACTACACCATAAATGCAAAAAAAAACCCCACCAACATGTAAAAAATTGCTTATTTATATTCTGTCTGTGCAATTCTTGTTTAGGCCATCGTGAGCTTCTGGCCAACCTCCTCTTGCACCTTTCCTTCACCACACCCCAAGCTTATCCAGATACCGCGAAGGACACGCTTCTCACCGCACACTCTCCCCGCCACCACCCCGCTCCCTCTCGCAACTTCCCCTTTTTCCACTCAAGAGCTGAAGCTTCTTAACCTCACTGGGGAGGGCTTGCAAGTTCCACTTCCCTTGAGCTTCCCCCCCCGGTCCCTGCCGCAGGGGCCTAGCACCCTCCCACCGGCCCTTCTCTTCGTTACCCCCACAGAAGCCACCCTCCCCGGACGACAGCCCCAGCCCTGCCCGGGGGAGGAAGGGAGCCGCTGGCTCCCTCTCCTCAGGGGAATCAGGAATGCGGCTGACGGGCTGACCCAAGGGCCGGGAACCGGCCACTTCCCGCCCCGGCCTCGCGCCCTCCAACGGCTGCCGCACCCCGCCCCGCCCCGCCCCGCCCCAGCACGAGGCGGCGCGGGGCACGCCGGGAGGTGTAGTTGCGGCGCGGCGCCGCTGCCTGCTGGGAGGCGCAGGCCCCGCGGCAAAAGGAGGCGAAGGGCAAGGCAGGTCGCGCCGCCACAGCCTGGGCCTGGGCCTGGGCCCGGGCCCCCGCCCACCTCAAAGGCCACCCCCGCACCTTCCACCGCCCCTCCACCCAGCCCCGCTCCTCTCTGCGCCACTCACAAGCCGCCGCCGTTAAAAACATAACGCCGGTGTCCCCCTGAGCCGCCCCGGCGAGCCCCCCGCCACCACTTCCGGGCCGCCAGGCAGAAGCGCTTCCGGGACGCGGGGGAGGGGTTGGGGCGGGGCCGCGGCCATTGCCTTCCTGCCTGGCGGGGCGCGCTCCGGCCCCGGCCCCGCCCCCTGCGCGCGCGCGAGGCGGGGCTAGTGTGGGGGCTGGGGCGCGGCGGCCGTTACGGGCTGTCAGGGGCGGAGGGCAGGCGGCGGGACGGGGCTGGCAGCTCGGGCCGGCCGAGAGGGAGAGCTGCCTCGGGTCGTTCGAGTGTCAGCGAGCCGGGTCTATGAAAGCCGGGGCCCGATTCCGTGCCTCCCCGCGGAGGCCTAGGCAGGCCCGCGACAGCCCGCAGCTCCTGCGCTGGGGTGGCTGACGGCAGCAGGGCCGGTGCAGACGGGAGCCTGTCCGGCTCTGAGAGCCCCACAGCTGCCGTGGGCTTGAGGGTGGGCCGGCAGCCTCCGGCCGGGGGCACGTCTGGGTCCTGCTCCGCAGCGGTCTCATCCTTCAGCCCATCTGCTAACCTCTGCCTGTGTTTGTTCCCTTTTGTGTAAAAAAAAGGGCGTACAGTTGTGGTGTCAGAGTCCCCACGGCATTAGGCAGCTAAACCTATCGGTATTTATGAGGTATGCTGCAAAAACGATGGGCAGAGAGGCTCGAGCGGGCACCAAGGCAAGTTTTCATGTTCTTCTGACCAGTTAGGTAATGAAGTGTAAGTTCTTACCCTCTAAAGAATTCACAGAAGGTCCACAGCTTACTTCTCCCTCTCTCACCAGCTGGGTAAACTGTTAATGATGGAATTCAAGTGCTTGAATATTTAGCAATTACTAAGGCAATCAAAATGTCAGCTTGACATATTTAGATGGAAAGCAAGACTTAGAGTGTGTAATAACGTGCAGTTAATTTGATATTCTATAGCATGAAAACAAATGGCTGACCCTATGAAAGACTGGAGCAAGACGACATCTCAAGGAAAGCAGTGCTGCTCGTGTCAAGTGTTCACCTGATAGGATGTTGTTCCTTGTTTCAATTCAGTTATTTCCAAATACTTCCTTTTAATGATACAACATTCCAATCTTTACTATTTGGCCTTCAGAAGTATAAATCTAGTACTTATATAATCTGCCCATGAATATCAGAGTGAGAACTTGAAAACGTTCAGGATGATAAAATGTGAGTGCTGTAAGAATTATTCTCTTTGATCTGCGTTACTGCCTCTGTCAGAGCACAGACTGAAATGGAATGGGATTGCCAATCTCCTGACTTCACTGCCAGGAATATAAATCAACATTGAAGATGATTTTTAAATGAAATTGCAAGTTAAACATTTGTACAAACACATCATCAAATAGAGGCTATACTGCCTCTTTTTAAACCTCTTCCCTGCTGGCAAAAAGAAAACTGTTCCAGTGACATTTTCTCTGCTCTGCTGTGACAAGGGCTGCATAAATATAGACACTGTGGATTAGAATAGACTTCAGCAATCTTCGACTTCCTTTCTAGCAGCCTCTTTGCAGACAGTTTTCCATAGGTATGGGTGAAAAACAGGGAGTCTAAAACTGGTACGTGTGGCAAGGTGGTGACAGTATAGCACGGCCCTGATGGCAGTAGTCATAGCTAACCTTGGGGAAAAGACATCCTGGCTGGAGGTAAGGAGAGAGAGTCAGGATTTCTGTGACCCCAATAGAGATTTGCTGCATGGGCTAGGGTAAGTAGTGCACTTTGAGATCTTCAATGACATGTGCAATGCAAATGCAGATTTTCCCTTCAACTTTGCTTAGAGAAAGCAAGGAGTGTGATGAACTGTAATGCCAGCCTAGATAATTCTGATGCTTGCTTAAAGAGAAGTCACTTATGTCTCCAGTGGAGAAGCTGCTGGTGCCAAACTGATCAGTGTCATTCAGAATCAAACACAGGGTGGGTTTTTCTTCAGCTAGAAAAACAACAATTTTTCATGTTATAATCTGACTGACTCTTTCCATTTTTATGTTTTACATTCTAGGCTGAGCCCTCTTTTACCTCAAGGAAATGAGGAGATGGCTGCTGCTTGCCAAGAAAGTGTGGTCAGGTTGCTGGCACACACTGGGCAGGCAAGGGGCTTGTGTCCAAGGTTGGCAGGGGTGATGCTTCTTCAAGGGTGCATGGCGCTTCAAGTCAGTCATCACTTGTAAAAGTCACACGAAAAGAGAGAGGGGCAGCAGATGAAATGTTTACAAAGTAAATATTCTCTTGGCACTATATTTTCTACATGAGTTTCTGTATGTCAATTAACGCATACAAAAACCCAATGCTGGAAATGAGAATAACGCTCTAAAGCCTGGGAAAAGCTCCACAAGTCCTTCCTGGTTTCCCACAAAAAACAGGCAAACAGCTAACTAAGCCAAAAAATGTACACAGCTCAGTGGACATAGTTTTAAAACAGCCAGGCTATTTTCTCCTCTCTTCTTGCTTTCCCTTTCTCAGCGTGTTACAACTTCGCAGCGTTCTTGCTGTCCACAGTGTTAAACAAACACTCATGGGCACTATTGTGTAAATCACTCATCCCAAATAACAGATGGATTTTTACATTCTTTCTGCATATCTGAATCCATTATCCCAAGAGGGCCCAGAAGAAAGTGGGCATTAGCTTAATGCAGCTCTGAAAGAGGAACTGTCCAGGTCAGGAGAGCAGGAATGACGGAAAGAGCCATCTAAATTGCTAAATCACTTTGAGCCAGTGACCAAATCCATTTCAGCTGCTGGCCTGTTTGAAGTGAGCTGGTGATGGCCTTTAGCCCAGTTCTTAGGGGTGTCCACGGCACAGTATCCATTTATTTGCTGGCAACCTTGTTAGAAAAGCCAGAAAAGTGATGGGCTTGGACAGTTCCTTTCTTACCTCTAGAGCTTAGTTTCTCCAGATCAGATATGGGGCACTCTGGTGTGGTAGGCTGGGGCACGGGTCCATTTTCGGGGCTTTACCTGTTCCGTGCTTATTCACTCCAAAGCATTGGCCTCTGGATCTGTTCCTGGAGCTCCTTTCCCCAGCACTGACATCGTTCATATGTATGGGGGGAAAAACAAAGACAGCACTCACCTGTTTTCTTGTGTGATTTTTCAATACCCATTTTCCAATCCCAACATCCAAAGTAACAACATCCTTTCAAACCGCCCCCTCTTGAAATGCCACAGTAGTCAAACAGCTGCAAATCAAAACACCTTGTAAACAAGTGACTGAAATCCCGTGGGATGCCTGATGGCTTGGGCACGTCTCAGAGTGATTATAGTTCCTGCTATACAAATTGGAGTCCTTGTAGCACAGTTTGTGCCAACTCTGAGCTCTTGCTTTTTATTTTTAGTCCTGTTTGTTGAGGGGTTCTCATAATAAAAAGAATGACGTTCAGTATCAGTGATACACAGATAAAATTAGATAGTAGCCAGAAGTGATCATGCAACTAATCCTCCCCACTGAGACTTCTTCCACAGGGTTTTGGATCCTGTGGGCCTCAAGGACAGCTTTTCTCTTGGTGAATTTCACTTCCCATCAGCAGGCACCTGAAAAATTGGAATTGCATGGGATGTATGTGGTGAGTCTCATGCAGAGAAATGAATGTCATTGTCATTGCTTATGCCAACAGCTGGGACCATCTGGGACACTAAAGACAACATTGTCTAGATGTGTACAGCTGATCAAATGTTGGTTTTAGCAAGACTCTAAACCTTCTTCCCTTTTGAGGGCAACAAAAAAAGGCTTTTGCCTTCCATGCATGGGTTTTTGTACACAGAGCAGCTTAAGTCATCAGCAGGGCTCAGTCCTGAGACTTTCTAGTCCCCCAGACATAAGTCACCCACACTGATGCTGAAGACATTATTCCTTTCTTTGGAAGAAGCAGCTGCCTACAGAGAGGATGGGATAGAAAGTGCATTAGATTACATCCTTAAAGCAGATCTTCTCTCAGGAGAACAGGATCAGTTCTTGTTTGTTTTGGCTTTTTTTTTCCCTTCTAAACTTTGGATTGCTTTCACTTTTACTACACTGTGAAATAGGAAAATACAAGAGGTTAACTGGTCGGCAAATGCTGTCTGTTGCTTAGAAACATGGAATGCAACCAGGCAGTGTACCTAGTGCACCATCAAAGGAAGGTGGAATTGGTGGCAGTGTAGCACAAAGGGGTTTAGCTGCAGTATTATGGCAAAGAAAGTGTATCAAAAAGAAAGCTGTGAACCTGTAAGGCCAGTTACTTTTAAGCAGGTTATGTAAAGGCAAAGGGAGAGGATAGTTATGTAATGTGAACATGGTTTGACACAGATAGATAGGGAATGGAATTTTTTCCTCCTATAGCTTATTGGAGGAGAATGGCTCAAATGCCTGGACATGGTTCATTTTATGTCAAAAATCTGCTGTGAAATGAATTGGTGTATCACTCCCATCACTTCTTGGCAAGGGAGGTATCTTCAGCTTTAAGCCAGAGTGATCAGCTCTAAGGGAAAAGAAAACAGGCAGGTTCGAGTGTGGCAAGTAGATGTGGTCCTGCCCATTTTTTAATTCTGGAAAAAAAAAAAAAATTCTAGAGAACAAGAAGGATAGGGCTTTCTGCATCCCATGGCCTCCCTAAAGACTTTCTCACTTGGAGGAAGGTCATAGGGTTCAAAGCTGTGTCTCAAGTGCTGGTATGTAGTATTGCCTTGATGTCATGCATCATTATAAACAAGTTATTATTTCATTCAGTATTTTGGTAAATGATGGGACTAGAACAATACATCCACAGCAGTTCCCTCCCTTATCCCAGCAGGCTCTTTAGTGAGCTACTTATGAGCTGTACCTCACTGATGGCTGTCTGTCTATGTCTGGTAATAATGTGTCTCTGGGGAATTTGGAGTAGGAATATTGATAGATTTTATGAAGGGCGGAGAGCTGGGAAGGAGGAGAGGGACATAAATTTGCAGTGTCATGTGGTTTGATGGCTGCTTGATCTGAGAACCACAGGCTGAGAAGGCCCCAGGGCTTCATTGCTGCAAGCAGTGAATGCATCATCGCTCCTTTTTCTACGCATTTGTGCTTCTGAAGCCAGTCAGTCATTTACACCTGATGGGATAGCAGAAAAACAGAGTTAAGCAGGGTAGTGTTCCATTCATTTCTGTCTGCTTAGCTCAGGTTTCAGCTAGACCTGGGATGAGTACTTAAAAAAAATAGGAATCATCATAAAGGAACAAGTACTAGAAATGGTTCAGCAAGAGCGTATGTAGAAATCTGTTTTAAGTCTTAGGCTCTTGCATAACTGTCTCTGGCTAGTTCCCTAAACTTTTTTCATCTGCTGTAGTCTCCCTAGACCCATTTTACTTAAAAACATACAAGCAACTTGAAAGTCCTGATGATGCATAATGTGTATGCTGTGACCTTTGCATAGTCTCTGCAATAAGGTTGTCTTCCCTCTTTCTATTTCATAAGCACTGTCCATCTGGCCTTGCCCCGTCACATCCCTGGATATGAAGAAATAGTCTGCCTCCTGTAGAGGCGAGGCAGTCTATTAGGTTAACAAGATAAGGACTACAGCAATATTTACAGGTGGCCTGTTGTAAGGGATTTGTTGATCAGTGAAAGTATATGTACACTCCAGTCACCTTTTAGCCCATGTTAAACTCTTCAGTGCTGTCAAACTACTAGATCAAATAATTTAAAGGTAGCTCAAGCTAGCTGGCTGGAAATATTCCTTGTCTGACAAAGAACAAGCTATTTCCCCACATCATTAGATAGACGAAGATATTCTTGAACTGCCGACAAAACAAAGCTAGACTGAATCACGTGTTTTTGCCAAAAGTTACCCTACCCAAAGGAACCAGAAAAAACATTCACCTTCCTTTTTTTTTGCCAGCTTTTACAGTATGGGCTCTAACTTCATCATTACAGGAAAAACTGCTCTTCCCAGCTGTGAAGATCAATCAGAGACTAGGTGTTGCTCCCTAAGGATAACTGATCCCCTAACTCTAGTCCAGTGCTTTGAGGGTGTCTTGCTATCTAGTCTAACCTCAGTAAGTGTCCAAGGGGCAGAGCTGCCTAGAAATCATATATGTAAATATGATGAAGATGTGGTCCATAGCACCTGACCTGAGATGAATTCCTGTCCAAACATTCTGCCTGTTCATATAACCTAGTCCATACTCCAGATGGAGTGGGCGAAGACTGGTGGGTTGATATTCCCGGCTCTGCCCTGCCCTAGCTTCTGATGACCTAGTACTGGGTAACTGAAGATCTTACCACTTCTGCGGTACAAAAATACTCTTTCATCATTTTGAAATCATGGTGATCCCATTGAAGAGTACACATAATCCAATACTGACTGTAGCGACCTCATGCTTTTATGCAAAATGGTGGTCAGGGCATTTCATGCTAGCAGTAAAACAGAGGGATTTACTGGAAAGGTATTAAATTTGTTTTTAAAGTGTCTGCAGAGCCAAATCAATTCCAAGGGTTTTCTGAGCTGCTGAACAACCAGAGGCAATCATTGCACTTCTCTATTGCCAGTTGCAGCCTTGTACCTTTTCTAGGCAGGGACTGTCTTCTACTCTGTATTTGTACAGCTGCTAGTTTTGCAGAGTGTCACCCCATCTGATCCTCTGAACCAGTATGATGGTATTTTGGTGAGCCTTCACTTGCAGGACAGTCAGCAAGACACCTCCCCAGCTGCCCTCCTGTTTGCAGTACCTGTGGGTGAAATACAGGGAAATGCATTTGAGTTGGACATACATCTGATGCCAAGTGCATCTGACAACTGCTCCGGCACTGCAGAGGACTGCCCCAGGATTTCTAGTTATTTATAATTCAGCATCAGATTGGACCCAGTTGCTCCTGGTTAGAGATCTTTTTGCAATAACAAACTAAGATTACATGAAGAGCTTAAAAAAGAATTTCACCCCTCCAGGGCTAAATTACTTCCACTTATATACAACTGTCATATCTTTAAAGGGCAAACCTGGAAAGCTAACACTGCAAAATATAACTCTACAACTGAGATTATCTGCCTGCCCTCTCTAGGCAATCACATCTCATATCTATAAGGTCTTTCATAGCAAAAACCAAAGTTCAGGCTAAGTGGATGGAAGATTTATGTACAGAGTAGGAAACAACAGCTTGGGAGGAGGTGTATTTGAATGCTGGAGCCAGTTACAAAGACAAACCTCAAACACCATATGACTGCTTTTACATAGCATCTCACTCATGTGGTAAAATCACTCCATGCTCACCCAGACTTTGCAAACTACTAGTCACCAACTGA
Source organism: Aquila chrysaetos chrysaetos (assembly GCF_900496995.4). Classification (NCBI taxonomy): domain Eukaryota; kingdom Metazoa; phylum Chordata; class Aves; order Accipitriformes; family Accipitridae; genus Aquila; species Aquila chrysaetos. Next base: position 18,215,730 of record NC_044016.1, read on the forward strand.
GAAAGGCATGGTGACGTACATGTTACGGTAGCATCCGGCACTGTCAAACAATCCACTTCCATATGTAGCTCAGGATCCATTCCAGATATTTTATAACTGATGTTTTTTTAATGAAATAACAATTGGAAAGTAGGGAGAATAAAAACCCTCTGCACCAACTTACCTGTCCCACAGGAGGTCTCATGCTGATCAACTCACCTTTAGGTAATTTAATTAGGAGCAGAGTTACACAGGAACATGAAGAGGTCACACATTCTCTACACTTTTTGTGAATATTGCCAGTCATATGATGAGAAAGCAGTCATGCTTCACATAGTGGCTGTATTCAGCCCTGATTATATACCTGGATTAATAATTGAAGCACTTAACCCCAGGGGAAAATGGATTTCCCTGAAGAATACAGAAACTACAGAGGGCAGAGCTCAACATGTCAAATGTCAAGATGTGGAGCTGCTCATAGCCCTTTGTTCAAAAATTTTCCAGCGAAGAACATTTTACTGTCTTCAGAAGTATGGGGGACCCAGGCTTTATTGTCAATTTTCCTCTTACCCTCTTTCCAGTGATGGCACAGAATCAGAGTGGAAGGGAAGAAAGGAAAGATGAGGAAAAGAGTAAACATTTTTCACTTTTTTTTTTTTAATTATGAGCAATGCAAGTAATTTACATAGGAAAGTCTATGGGTTCCAGATTTTCATCCAAAAAAGGACAATTTCCTTTTTTTTTTAAGTTCTGCTTATGGAAAATATCCCCTGTTGGGGGTTTTTTTTGGTGGTTTCTTTTTCCTTCTTTTTATGTGAATTCAGGACCCAGCACTGCATTGTCTTCAGAGAGCAGCACACTGAGACCAGTGACTAACGGGTACCTTGACAAGAATCGTAGCCCATTCTTCAGCCACAATAGTATCTTACATCTCCAGCTGCTATAAATGCTTGGGTGGCTCTTCCCCAGGACTGGGTTCTGTATGGTTCCTCCCAGGAATGATATGAGAACAGACTTTCAGAGCAAATAGCTGACAGGTCTCCTTCACTGAGAGACTTAAGAAATCACTGCCTAGGTATCACTGACATCATGAGCTGTCAGACTCTTTGTAAGAGCCTAGATGACACACCCCTGAAATGCTGCTGTGACCAAATTCTGTCCTACTGCCAGCAAGTCCTCGGAGGTCTTGATTTTGGCCCTGCATAGAGATGCTCAGACAGAGCAGTGATGAATTCAGCTTATAAGGAGCTGTATGATTCCTTGGTCAAACACAATCAGCTATGAGTGGAAGTGAGAGACAGCAGATTGGTTAGTGGTCCTTCCTGAGTGCCAGGCTTTATGGACAGTACACCCTAATGTATCCAAGGGCTTTGGTAATACAAGAGTAAGCTTAGAAATAGAGCATTCGTGTCTTCCCACTGCATATGTTCATATCACATGCAGCTATACCCCTTTCAATAAAATCCCAAGATTTAGAGAGGCTGAATTGCTGTAGGCCTCCTGGGTTCATTCAGTCAGATGCATTTATCATTTAACCTTTTTAAGCAAATCTACCAGTTCCCAATCTTGGCTTCATTTTCTCATTGTTAGAACTGCTGAGCAGAAAGGTCAAATTGTGTGAAATACAACAAAGAGCAAAGGCCGTTTGATTGATTCTGCTTTTTTTTCTTGAGAAAGGGAACAGCCTGCAATTGGCAATGCAGTCCAGGATGGGTGGGGTGTGTAATCTTCCATAACTCTGCTGCAATCTCAGGTTAACAGGGAGGATGGAGTAGCTGCCTGCTCTCTGTGTTCATTGCCATTGCTTGCTGCAAGATTGTCTCTGTTCCAGAAGGAGCCTGTAACTCACCGACTGATCAAGAGAAATTAGGTAGGAGTGGCTGAAGTTCTTGAGCAAAATTATGAATTTTCCAGTATGACTGTGGCTTTCCAGAAATCCCGGGCACTGGAACAGCACACAGAGACCACCTTCCACTGTGTTTGCATCCAGGACTTCAGCCACTTTGGAAACATGTGTGACTGACCCATAAGCATGGCTCAGAGTTGCCACTAGGGTAATGCTGCACCTCCCCAGCCTCTGACTCTCCCACAGGAAATGACACCCATTCCCAATCAGGCTGAACAAAACAGTCCTGGCAATGGGTTGGTACCAGTAGCTGAACTGTTTTGAAAATCTAAACTAAAATTCCCAAAACAAAATGGTAACCACCAAGGCCTGGATCTTCAGCTGCACGGCTTTCTTCTAAGCTCATTGGCATACTTGAGAGGTTTCCCACTGATTTCAGTGAGTTTTGTGGAAGGAGTGGAGCTAAAACAAGGCATAAAGAGGTTGGGCTGAGGTCTTAACCTCATCCCATCCATTTAAAGCCTCATCAACTGCTATAGTCAGCTAGGGGAATGTGCCACTCCAGAGAGCAGATGAAATTGTATCTTTCCATTAGCTGTAGGTTGGCATGAGAACTACAGTTTAGGTCTTTCAGTTAAGTAAGTGCCTTACATTAGGCACTCCTCCTGTGTGATCTCGAGCAGTTCATTTTCTCTGTACCTCTTGGCAGCTCTGAGATAAGGCCAGTTAAATTTCCCTGTTTGTACCTCTTGGCAGCTCTAACATAGGGACAGTTTTATCTCCCCATGTATAAAAAAGTTGGAGGTCTTTGAAAAGAAAGCTTTATAGAAGTACAAGGAATTATTATACATACTTCAGCAAAGCAACCCACTGTCAAAGGAATCCTCACACGTGGACTTCTGTCTTCACCAGTCCCTCTCTTCTCTTCCAGTACAACCAGATTACCAACTGGCTGTCAGTTCTTGAGCATCCTAACCATTGTTCATTCATATTTATTTCAACTCCAACTAGTGTTCAGTCTAGAGGCTAAGAGCTTTCTCCAAAATTGCTTTCAAGTAGATACGCAAAGAAAGGCAGCTGGGCAGTGGGCCTATTTCCCTTCTAGCAGCTTTTGTTATGATTTTAGATGTGAAATCTGCTGATGGGGTGGAGGCTGAACTGATTTTCTGAACTGCCTTGTTCACTGATATGAAAACCTCCTCTCTTAAAATGAATCGGAACAAACCCTTATGACATTATCCCATGATCCAAAGAGTGACTTTGCATTTGGCCACAAGAAGAGAGGCTTTTTTTTTTTTTTTTTTAGCTACATGGAACTGGGAATGTTTCAGGCAGTGACTCTTTTTATTCAGCGAATGATACACAGTCATGACTGAAGGAACTTTTCATTTCCCTGTGAATTACCAGATCAAGCAGCCTTGTCTGATCCCTGTTCTAGCCTTTAAAGTTGGGATGCTTTTAATTTTTTTAATTCTCTGCCAAAATCTGTTTTTAAAGTTGTTATTGCAGTAGCTGCCAGATATGTCTAAGGGAATAAGTGAGTGGGATTGCACAGGAATAGACTGAATCTCCCAGATGAGGCTTCTAAAGCACTGTGCAATCCTTAGTGAGTTAAACCTCACAAATCCTTCCTGAGTTAGTGCTAAGTTCCTTTCACTGGTGGAAGGCAAAGAGAGATAGGCATGGCAAGGGGCAAAAGGCATCTGCAAAGAGGATTTTGCTCCTTGAAGAACAAAGGGAGTGAAGGTGTGTCGTGTAGACAGTGAGTTACCCAAGGTGATGTCATCACTAGGAGTCTTTCCATTGATCTGCTCAGTCATTACAAACATCATAATTAGAGCTTGCTGAATAACATTCATGAATAGTGTATCGGTATGTTCAGCACCTTACCTTCTGCTATCAGTTTTGAGTAACTTGATCATTGGTTCAGAGATTACAAAGTGGGAAGGAGCCAATGGCATCATTAGTCTGAGCTCCTGCATACCATAGGCTGCAGGATCACACTGAATTGCTTTTTTTAAATTCTTTTTTCTTCTTTTATTTTTACATATTGTTAGCAAATGGAGAAATCCACCAGAAGCCTTACATAAATTGGTTAATTACTCTCACTTCTAAAAAATCATGTGGGTTTTTTTTTTCCAGTCAGGATTTGTCCAATTTCAGTTCTCTGTCATTGTATTATTTATTTGTCTGCCAGTTTGTCCTAGTTTCAGCTGGGATAGAGTTAACTGTCTTCCTAGTAGCTGGTAGGGTGCTATGTTCTGAGTTCAGTATGTGAAGAATGTTGATAACACTGATGTTTCCAGTTGCTGCTAGTAGTGTTTAGACTAATGTCAAGGATTTTTCAGCTTCTCATGCCCAGCCAGCGAGAAAGCTGGAGGGGCACAAGAAGTTGGCACAGGACACAGCCAGGGCACCTGACCCAAACTGGCCAACAGGGTATTCCATACCATGTGACGTCCCATCTAGTATAGGAACTGGGGAGTGGGGGTGGGGAATTGCCGCTTGGGGACTAGCTGGGTGCCAGTCGGCGGGTGCTGAGCAATTACACTGTGCATCGTTTGTACATTCCAATCCTTTCATTATTGCTGTTGTCATTTTATTAGTGTTATCATTATCATTATTCGTTTCTTCTTTTCTGTTCTATTAAACTGTTCTTATCTCAACCCGTGGGTTTTGCTTCTTTTTTCCAATTTTTCTCCCCCATCCCACTGGGTGGGGGGGGAGTGAGTGAGCGGCTGCGTGGTGCTTAGTTGCTGGCTGAGGTTAAACCATGACACAGTTTCAACAGTGATCAAGTCAACCCTTCACCTGGTCTTTCTTTGTTCAGGCAGATTGAGCTCCTGGAGTCTTTCACTGTAAGACATGCTTTCTAGTCCTTTAATCAGCTTAGTATCTCTTCTCTGTACTTTTTCCAATGTGTTATCATCTTCTGGAATTATTCACAAATAACCTTTTCATTAGTCAAGCCGTTCTTCAGATGGTTGAATAATATTTGCCTGATGAAGTTACAGTAACCTTCCTATTGGTTGGTTATATTATTTGTGAGTTGTTAACATGAACAGCTGTACAGGTCTCTTCTCCTACAGCTCCAGTGGCCGTAGAAGACATTTTCATGTGTTGTTAGTCCTTCTTCTGGACAAGCCACTATGCCATCTGACATCAATCCCAGCTGAGCCACAGTGAGACACCAACATGCTAGCGTGTAAAAATGTTCCTGTGTCTCAGGATGGAAAGGGACATAAAAACCAGCCACTCTTGGGTTAGCTCAGCCTTTCTCCTTGTTTTCTGCAGATTGCCAGAATCCTTTGGTATGCAAGAAATTCTGAGAGAGAGTATTATTATACGTCAACAGTACTCCTGAACTGGGGAACTCCTGAAAGAAAGGCATGTTTATCACCCCAAGAAGCTTTTTAAGTGGCTGCTTCAACTGTTGCTAGTTACTGTATCTAGTGCTTCCTAACCTATCAATCCCAGAGATTTATGTTAATTACCAGGCTCCATGGTAAGTGATTGATATATTGGAGTATTTCTGAACAAACAGAAGGCTGGTGTGACTTCTGGGCAAAGATTCAACACCATAAAAGGCTATGCTCTCTTGAGAATGTCCTCACTCATTCTCATCTACATTTGAAAGAGCTAGATGCCCACAAGAAAACTGTGTATATACAACAATTAACGCACATTTTAGCTCAGCAGAGTATCAAGTCCCTTCTTAATTACACATTAACCTGACTCCCTTCTCCTCGGCTGCAATGTTTTGCCATCATTTGCTGCAGTGAAACAGGCTGTGGAACTTCCCCTGTAGCTTTTTGTTAAAAAGCCACTTGTTCAATTTCATGTTTTAGGCTTCAGCTGAACTCTCCTTTCTTGCCAGTGCATGTTTCCATTGAACACACAGCTTGGTGAAGAAATAGCCCCTTCCCGGTCCTGCAGCCTCCCCTGCCCCTACTTCAGCCAGATAGGCAGCTGTGGTTGTGTTTTCTCTTGATCTGTTGGAAGCCATTGAGGTAGTACAGCCTAAACTCTCTTCTGCTACATGACGCTCGAATCTCACCAACCTCTCCCCCTCCAAGTGAAAATCAGGGTGATGGGAAAGCTCACATCCTTGGCTTTCACTTTCTTTCTGCAGTTTTGGACCCCTGCAAGCAGCTCTCAGTGCCATCAGTATCGTAAAAAAAGAGCCTCTTTCTGCTACTTTCAGCTAGAAGTTCAGAAAGCCACAGCCACCTCCAGGCTTTGATCATGAGCCAGAGCCAAAGCCAACCTCCTTTGTTCCCCAGGCCTTTTTAGTTTTGCTTTGACAGACACAAATGCTCTACTCTGTGCTTTCCCTCTTCTCTCTGTTCCCCCTTTTCACCCCCCGTCCCACTCCCCAGACCTTGGCTGGGAGTCTGGAACCTTATAATCCCTGTGGGAGAAGGTGTGGATGAACTTCTGCTTCATAGGTCACCAAGACAATGCTGGACCAAGGGAAGTGGGCAGGCAGAGCCTAGGTGATTTGGCCCCAAATGTTAAGACAATGGGCTTTCCTGCCATTGTTTTCTGTCAGTCTGCCTCACTGCAGGAGGCAATGCATACTCTGTCCTGGTGGCTAAAAATGCCCAAGAGGGAAAGGGAAGGGCTATAGCAGACATCTGGGGCCAAAGAAGAAGCAATTTGTTAGCCACGTGTAGCCACAAATGGAGTTTTGAGGGAGGGGACTGCAAATAGCAAACTATTTCCAGATGTTCAAAGCCAATTGAAACATACCACTTACTGGACCTGAGCTTGGAGACTTGGTAGAGGTGGGGCAGATGGCACTGAAGACCCAGGGAAGATGAGCTTCCACACTCCCCAAGGATTTCTTGTAAAAGATGGTCCCTCCCTCACCTCTTCTGGCCTCTGGACTTCATGATTGGTGTCCTCAACTCTACTCTGCAGAAAGCTTTCATATAGCCAAAAGCTGAAGAGAGCAAGGCAGAGGGCATGTAGAATTTCCCCGGAAGCTCTGTGGGAATAGTCTTTCTTGTATTGCTTTGCAGAAGGAAAATTCATCAGAGCAGTGAAAGTACAGGCTTTTTAATGTGAAAATCTTGAGTCTGCCCATCCTCTGCCAGACCCTGCTTCATGTGATGCTGAGGAAGTAGGGTACATATTTAAATGTGTCCCCTAGTTTGGGGTGCTCCAGCTTCAAACGTAGTGGCCTGTGGTTAAGAGATGCTGAGCAACCTTCAGAATCATTAGTTTCAAAATATTGGATGGTCAGCACTTCTGGAGCTCTTCATGTCTCAGTTTCTTGGCCTCCGAGGAAACCTTGGAGTGATGACAGAGAGGATGGTGAGCCATTTGCCCTGGGTAGGGAAGGTAGAGAAGTACATGACTCATTGCCTTCCTACACTTCCCAAGGTAGTGCAAGTCACTGCTAGTGAGCTGTAAGCCCTCAGGAACTTTATGTGCTCTGGATCTGATGGAACTGAAGAAGACAGAATTGAGAGGCACATCTGAAGTACTGCCATGAATCTCCCTGTGTCTCAGAGCTTTTTCAGCTTGCTCACTTGAAAAACTGCCTGCACGGCTCATAGGCAAATGAAATAGAAGGAAAAGAGAAACCAAACTAATACCAAGGCAGGTAAATATTCTTTCATACTTCTTAAGTGCCACTGAGGGCAAACCATTGTCATTACAAAAACAGATGCTTTTTGACTAAATCCTTCCCTAACATTTGTGGTAGATCACTTTGGTCATTTATGTTCCAGTTCTTCCCTAAAGCTTTGCCACAGGGATTTGGGCACGAGTTCAAGTACCTGGCAACTGGAACCATGCCCCTACTAAGCCACCTAAAGACTGACATTCCAGGCCTCCCCTCATGGAGAAGAGCCTTGGTCCCCTAACTGAGCTTCAGCATCCTGAGTACAAAGCCTGTCAGATTACATTGTTAACAAGTGAGGAAATAAATTGGCTGTAATTATTCTATGAAGAGCTTAGATGGAATTTTACAGGAAAGAAGCTTTGTCTAGAGATTATAAGAGGAGTCTCTGAGCCAGGATTCCTTGGTTTTATTTCTGGTTCTGCCCCTCATTTGCTGAGTGGCCCTGAGTGAATGTTGTATCTTGTTTTCCCCCCATTTGTAAAAAGGGGTAATGATATCAAACTTCCCAGCGTAAGTGTTTCTAGGCTTAATTAATTAACATCAGTGAAGCAATCTGAGTTTTCAGTTGGAAGATGCCATAGTAACAATCAAAGAAATATTTCTAGCTGCTTTGGTATTTGGCATTCTCATTCTTTTTCATGTATAGGTGACAGCGCTCAATGAGAGAGAACAGAGATTTCAATCTACTAACTGGTGACTGGGCATTAAGGAAAACTGGTCTGTAACTGGGTAATAAAGTCACTGAAATTGCATTTCTTCTCAGGCTGTGAAGAACAGACAGACAGACACATGCTCAACTATTTGTTAGTCTAAAATTTTCAATTAATTGTTTTATGCAAACAAATCTTTTTGCAAATGATTCACTGTGACTTTTGAGTAGTTTCTACTCATGCAGAGTGATTGGCCAATCAACTCACATGGTATTGTGTCTGCTCCTTAAGTGGATAACGCTCAGGCTCCCAAATACCTTTCAAAACCATACAATCACAGAATTGCTCAGGTTGGAAGGGACTTCAGGAGGTCTCTAGTTTAACCTCCTGTTCAAAGAAGGACAAGGTCAGCTATAAGATGAGAACAGGTTGCTCAGGGCTTTTGACAGTTGAGTCCTGAAAACCTTCAAGGATGGTGACTGCACAATCACTTTGGGCAATACTTGACTGTCCTCATGGTGAAAATGCTTTTCCTTATAGGCAGCCTGAACATCTTTCATTTTAATTTATGTCTATTGTCTTTTGTCCTCTCACTGTGCACTACGGTGAAGAACCTGGCTCCATCTTCTTGATAACCTCCTTGTAGGAACTGTCAGGCTGTTGTTTGTCCCCTACAAAACCATCTCTTCTCCAGGCCAAACAAGCCCACTTCCCTCAGCCTCTCCTCACAGGGCTCTAGCCTTCAACCATCTTGGTGGTGTCTGCTGAACTTGCTCCAATATGTTAACATTTTTCTTGCATTGGGAGTCCAAAACTGGGTTCAGTACTCCAGTGCCATCTGAGTACCTAGGGAAGGGGGATAAACACAGCTGTCAACCTCCTGGCTGTGACCTTGTTAATACAGCCCAGGATGCCTTTGGCCACCTTTGCTGCCAAGGCACACTGCTGGCTCATGCCCAGCTTGCCCTCTGCCTGGATCCCCAGATCCTTTTCTGGAGAGCTGCTCCCCTGCCCATCAGTCCTAGCCTGTACAGCTGCAGGGGCTCTTCCTTCCCAAGTGCAGAACTTTGCATTTGCTTGCTGAATTTCATAAGGTTCCTATCAGGCTATTCCTCCAGCCTGTCCACAGCCGTCTGAATGGCAGCCCTGCACTCAAGCATACCGACTGTCCCCTGCTACTTTGATGTCTCCAAACTTGATGAGCAAGCACTCCATTGCCTCATCCAGACAACTGCAAGATGTTCAAACAGGACAGGCCCCAGCATAGATCCCTGCAGTACCCCACTTGTTACCAGCCTTGGGGTAGAGTACGACATATATCCACTCCTCTCCAAGCCTAACCATCTAAACCATTTTTTACCTTCTGCTAGTCCACCCATCCAGACCCTAACATCCTAACTTGAATACAAGAATATTGTGGTAGACAGTGTCAAGTCTTGCTAAAGTCATGGTAAATGCCTGCCAAGAAATCATGTGTGAATGTCGTGGTTTAACCCCAGCCAGCAACTAAGCACCACGCAGCCGTTCACTCACTCCCCCCCCACCCAGTGGGATGGGGGAGAAAAATCGGAAAAAAGAAGCAAAACCCACGGGTTGAGATAAGAACAGTTTAATAGAACAGAAAAGAAGAAACGAATAATGATAATGATAACACTAATAAAATGACAACAGCAATAATGAAAGGATTGGAATGTACAAATGATGCGCAGTGCAATTGCTCACCACCCGCCGACTGGCATCCAGCTAGTCCCCAAGCGGCAATTCCCTGCCCCCACTTCCCAGTTCCTATACTAGATGGGACGTCACATGGTATGGAATACCCTGTTGGCCAGTTTGGGTCAGGTGCTCTGGCTGTGTCCTGTGCCAAATTCTTGTGCCCCTCCAGCTTTCTCGCTGGCTGGGCATGAGAAGCTGAAAAATCCTTGACATTAGTCTAAACACTACTAGCAGCAACTGAAAACATCAGTGTTATCAACATTCTTCACATACTGAACTCAAAACATAGCACCCTACCAGCTACTAGGAAGACAGTTAACTCTATCCCAGCTGAAACTAGGACAGTGAATAATAGCTACATATATTACATTTACCTGTATGTGTGTGTATGTGCATGCACTTTTTGAAAACAGACTTGTGAACTACTGTGTAGTCACAGTCTGAAAGCCAGTCAGAATGGTAGTGAATTGAATTTGTGTCCTAGAGTTCAATTTCTTGAACATGTGCTCTGTTGTTTTGCACTTTATGGTTTTCCATTTTACATTTGACCAGGATTTTTTAAAGCAACTATCTTTGTCCTTACATCCAACCCCAGTCATGAGTCAAATAGGTGTCTGCATTTGAATGATGGAGCTACTTGTAGCCATGAGTCATTCTCCAAAGTTTTTCCTTCCCCTAACTTCAAAAGGAATTCTAATCTTTTTAACCTCTGCTTTTGCCAGTAATGTCAAACATATGGTCTAAAGGAGATCTGGACCACCAATAAAATCATGGGAAGCTCATAGACTGAAAGAATGGATGTGAATGAGACACTCCAGGAGAACAGGACTGGCTCCATGCCTGGCCTGTGTAGGCTTGTCAACATAAGCAGCATGGATCTCAGGCACTATCCTCTCTGCGTATATCTAGGCTTTAAACTTAAATCAGACCTCCAGCTTCAATCATCACATCCTTGCTACTGATGTTCAGCTCTGTCCTGTGCCTGTTGTCTCATATCCTGTTGTCTGGAGACATAGCGCAGAGAGACGTTTTCCCCAGCAATTGGGACATAGAAGCTGTATGTGCTCCTCATCATCTCTTCTCTAGCAACATTATTTTTTTTTTAATGAAGTTAAGAATATGCTCTGAGAGCTTCTGGGTGCAGAGTGAGGAGGAAGGGGAGATGTGTGGCCATTTTTTAACTGGGTTGGGTAGCTCACTCCCTCTCAAAGCCTTAAGCCATTGAGGGAGGATGGTGCCTAAGTGAGCTGCTCTGCTGCAAAACAGGAGCCATCCTCCGCAGTACCTCAGTGGGTGCTACTGAAATCGGGTGCAGCCATACTCAAGACTGTTGTTCATAATGGACAACATGGTACCACCCATGCAATGCTGAGGTATGTACCAACCTCTACCAAGCTGGAGAGAGGAGACATTCTTAACCTCTGGTCCCTCATCTGTTGGAGATGTCCCATCCAGGTACTGACTGGCTAAAAAAGTTATACACAAAGGCTGGTGGCAGAGCAGCCAGGACTGGTGCTAGAAGTCAGGCCTCGTCCCTCTTTACAGTACACAGATTTCCAAATCCCATGTTTGGGCAATTCATCTAGCTTCCCCTCCTTGGACAATGTCAGGTATGTAATGACACCTGGGCAGATAACTTAGGGGAAATTGTGTTTTTCAGACTGGCCTGTCAACTCATGCCTGAAGCCCCATGTTGGGCAGTGTGCTGGAGATGCACTTGTCCAGGAGTCAAGCAGCACTACAGCAATGAAATAAAGTAAGTGAAAATTACCGTATGTGAAAAATGCAGAGGTTGGTATTGGTGTCTGACACAGCCAGTGCAGCTTGGGTGAGTGGATGGCTGGATGTTATTCCTAGCTGATCTCCCACCCAAAATACACCAAGGACCTTTGTAAATGTGCAGCTACCTCCCCCCGACAATACTCAGGTGAATGTCGTGGTAATTATTATTTCCATTTGCCAAGAGATGCAGTAACTAGCCGAAGGCAGTTCATTGGGCTGCGGGAAAGCCCAGTCTTGTGACTCCTGGGCCCCTGATTTTTCTGTGCAGTTAAAGACAAAAATCCTTCCTTTACCAATTCCGTGACACAGCACTCGGTGACAATCAGGCAATTGCCTGAATGGTTTAATGAGCCCTCTAAAGACCTGGACAGAATGGTTGAACTTAAGTGTTGGATTTTCCCACCTTGTCTTCTGGAAGACAGAAAATCAAATCTCTTGTAATGATCTTAGCTGTGAATGTAGGTACTGCAGCCTGTTTTTTTATGCCAGGGTTATTTACCAAAATTGGGTCCTGTTGGAGTGGGAAGGGAGGAGATCTCATTGTGCAGCCTTCCTACCCATGCAGGAATGTGTTTGCATGATGTAGTCACTGTCTTGAACCAGCTAATCCTCCTTCCCTTCCAGGATGGCGTCCGCACTGCTAGGTCTCAGTGTCAGAGACACTGTTTTGCCAACAGCTGACAAAGTTTCCTTGCGTTCGCGGAAAGGTCCTGCTCTTTACATCCTGGAGACTGCAAATGCTGTCCTTGCTACTGCTGTGAACTTAACATTGTGTACATCTTGGATCTGGTGCAGTGACACTCAGGAAGTCCTGGGAAGCCACAGGTGCTTATGACATGCTGTAGATACCAGCAGGTTTTGCCCAAGATGTGTGGCCCACAGCAGGAGTAAGAAGAGCCCCCTTTGCCCTGGCTGTCTGCAGAGTGTCTGCAACCTACAGCCCAGCCGGTGTTGGCATGGTCACACTGTCCGCCCTGGGCCCACGAATTCTGATCACTTCAGTGAAAATAATTTGATGCAATCAGCGGAGACATGGGGTTTGCAGCTACCACACTCACCCGCACAGATACACACACTCTTGCAACCATCTTCTTTGTGCCATGGTTTTGGTAAGTGAGCAGACAACAGTGGCGTGTCAGCCAGTGGGGATGGTTACAAACGTGGCTTTCTCCAGCTCTGCTTAACAAGACCTCCTCCTGCTGCTTGGAACAATGTGTTGTTACCACAACACAACATCTAGTTAAGGATAGAAAGCCAAGCAGAATCCACTCAAACTTCAAAACTACCCCCTTCCCTTCACCAACAGATTTTTCTGGTCAGGTTCAAATTATTTGCCAATTAGTGCTGGAAAAAGCCCTTGCTCTGGTTTGGCCTGTATTTCTTTGCTGCCCCAAATCAAAAGAAGGTATTTCTGGGAAGCAGACCTCAGGGGGTGCAAGAAAATTACATTGGCCTATAGTAAAATTAAGGCTAGCTTCTTTGAGAGTTGGGCCGCGATGGTAGTTATTTCATACTACTCCACTGCCGCTCCGCTTCCTGGGCTGATGTGTCCAGGCTGCATGCTGTAATTTCAGTTTCTGGTGAACTGAGAGCAAAATCCCAGAAGCCACAGGCAGCATTACCTAGCCTCAGTGGGCAGGCTGGCTGGGTCACCTCTGCGCATCTCAGCCCATAGGTGAGGTACACTGGGAGGGCAGTAAGATAGGTACTTGGTGCTTGTGCTTGCTCTTACTGTTGCTCTTGCGGGACTCTGCTACATGTTTGCAAGGGAGCCAGGTAGTGTATGGGTGTTGTACAGAACTTCAGTCTCCCAGTCTGTCGAGCTTGAAAGTTTTTCCAGCTTTCAATTTTGTCTAGAGTTTCTCTCTTAAGACTCCCCCCTTCTTCAAACAGAGCCTCAACTCTGGCTGGGTCCCAGAGACAGATACCAAATGGTGCTTTTTTCCCTTTCTTTTGCTCTTTCTTCCTTCTTGTGAAGCTGGCAGACTCTCCAAACACACATCCAACCAACGCACAGTGCATTCGAAAACAGGCCATCTGGCTGAGCACTCCTTGAGAATGAGAAGACAAGAAAAACAACCCTCTTGGAGCTGGCAGCTGAAAGGCAGGCAGCCCGTACGTGGACTTGATCTTGTGGTGCAATCCAAGAGCCATCCAATCCAAGGGCATTGCAAAAAAGCTCTTTCTTAATGAGCAGAATACGGCTGTCTCCAGAAGTGGCTCCAAGTCAACAATTTGAGTGGGATGCTGTAACTCTCCTCGCTGCACATGTGCTCATTAATTAAAGCCACTTTGGAAGATGCCCCCGACACCCCCGCTGGGGCTGCCAGCCTACCCTCCCCGAAATCCTACTTGCTGCTTTGCAGCCCCCTGCAGAGCCCCAGGGGAAGGACAGGGCCATCAGCATCCAGCTCTTAACCGCAAAACGGACCCGTTGCGTCAGCGGTGAACAGCTGCACAGGGAGTAGAGTACTGGAAGGAAGTTGCACACCATTTGCTTTGCTGTCATTTTTCTCCCCTCTGAGTTTGGTAACAGCCAGAGTGCTCCAGGGATAAAACCACTCTGGGCAGGTCAGCAAGCGACAGCGATGGAAGGGAGCTGAGGAACCCAACATTGCAATTCTTAGCTATTTCTTCTGATGATTAAGGACTGGGTTCAAAAAATCAGGGTGGCTGAGGTGAATGTAGAGCCATTAGTAGCCAAATCCCTCAACAGTACAACAGGGAGCACTCAGTGCAACTAGTAGGAGATGAGTTTAAAAGAGATTAAAGAAATTACATCACATTAGGTAGAGAACTTCTGGAAGTTGCTGGCCCAGAAGGCTGCAGAGGCAGACAGCATCAGTGGGCTCAACATGGAATTAGACAAATTTGCAGACAACAGGTCTGTAAATGGACACTAAAGGGAACAGGCAAGATGTACAGTCTAACATCCCGATCCAACAAAGGTGAATGGTGAGGAAACACAAGGGAGAGGGAAATGTCCAGGCCTGTCTGCTCTCCCTGGATAGTCTCTCACCTTGCCCCAGTTGGGAGCAGAGTGCTGGGTGAGGAGGACCACTACTCTGGCCCAGAAGGGCCCTTCTTCAGTTTTTATTGTAGGATTCAGTCCCTGTGCCAGCCTGACTGGAAGGTCATATGAACAGATTGTTGCCTCTTTAAATTGCCAAAAGAAAGCTAGAATCTGATTTTTCTCAGAAAGCTGGATTTGTGGGCCGTTTCCACAAATGTTAACAGTCACAAGCCCTGACTTAATCTGTTTGGTCTCCCAGTCGTTACATTTCACACAGTGACTGGGTGATTCATTTGACCCTTTATCTTCTTACTTGGGATCTCCTTGTTTCTGCATCTGCCCCTTTAGTACTGATGGGAGCAAGGACAGCTCAGCCTTTGGCAGATCATACAGCTACATCTCAGCTATGGGTGTCCAATGGCTAGTTTACAGCTCTGCATCTCCGGATGGCTATTCCTCAGGTTTCTGCTGTGGCTTCTTGCACAGTTGTATTTCCCAGGTGATGGACTAAAGTTTTTGATCTTTTGACTTTATTAATGGCAGAGTTCTGTAAGTGAAAAATTGCTTACTTCTCTTGAAAAATTATGACAGAGGACAGACAGCACCTATGCAGGTCTTTAGTAGCTCTGTGTTTCTTGCCACTGAGTTATCAGAGACATTCAGTTTCTCTTCCTTTTATCAACATGCAATTTAGTTGTCCCTAACTGACAAAGGTAAGGTCTAAAACTGAGATTTTTGCATCACCATCTTTTTAAACCCACCACTTTATAAGCTTTAACAATGGCAGGGAGATGTTCCTATTCTGAAAACAAAAAAATAGGGATTAGATGGAGTCAGATATGCCCTTTCTTTGGCATTGACTTAATTCAAACACAGGTAGCTAGTTCCGAAAAACCTGGAGGTGACAAGGGATAGAGACTTGTACTAAATCAGAATGAAGTGCAGCAGTGCAACTGCTAAATCATACCAGAGAGAATGTAAAGAGTAACTGGGAAGCTTCAGTGTAGAAAAAAAATTGGGGACAAATTTGGGGACAACAAATTAGAAGGGACCTCTGGGTCATTGATTCTACTCCTCTGCAGTCCCACAACTGATAAAGATCTGTCTTCAAATACTTGTTTTTTATTCCCATTGTTCCTCTTTGGAGGTTATTCTGAACTTCACTCTGCTGTTTCTTTGAAAGCTTCTGCTACTTTGCAGCGTGAATTTATTTATGACCAGTGTATGCTCATTTTAAGATCTTTCCTTTTTTAACCTCTAACTTGCTATTAGCCACATTTAGTAAAAGTTTTAGGGCATAATTCATCTCCTACAAATATGTGTGTTCTGTTATGCTAACATTGTCCCTTTTCTTTTTTATTTTTAACTTACAGGAAAGCAGAATAATATGCAAAGACAAGATGAAACAAATGTTTCACGTCTACATTACAATTCAGACAGAAAATTAAGTCAGCTGAAGACATCAGAACAAAAATGCTTTTTAAGTGTTTCTGTGCTATCAGTTACTCAAGGGATAGCTACAGGTAATACGCCTTTCAGTACATATTGCTTCCTTTACAGCCTTTGATGTGATCTTGTGAAAGGTAGATTCTCTTCAGGAATGTGCTCTGAGGTCTGAGGCAAGTCAGCTGGAGCTCTGGGAGCGTGGCATCTCCAGGGACTGGGTTCCAAACTTGCTTGAGATGTTGTGTAAACAGCACTGTTGACAAAGAGAGAATATCAGGATATATTCTCACAATACTGAGAATACCAAGTGAATATCAGTTGTGCTGTGGGAGTGTCATTTGTTCCTTATATTCCAATAAAATTAATTAAGTTTTCTTCGGGTCAATTCCAAAATTAGATATAGAGAATGTCCAAACCATCACCAGTGAAAAGGATGCTGGTTGGAACACCTTTCTAGTGAAAAAATGGGCTTTGAGAGAACAGATATTTTCATAGAAAGTGTTTGCTGTCCTCCAAATGTGCCCCCCTCTCATAAACCCAAAAGCCTTAAAAGCAAAAGAGATTTGACTGTTGGCAGTTTGGGGATTATTCCCCTCCCTTTCCCCCAGCATTTTCCAATGGAAAATATTCAGAGTTTGGGTTTTCAGCCCTTTGCTGAAATGTCAACATTTTCCAAAGGGTGAAGGAGGGGAAAAGAGAAGAAAGGAAAAACATGTTCTGACCAGCTCCAGTCAGAGCCAAAAGGCTCAGTCCTGGATTTGGTCAGGGAAGTATGCTGGAGGGGAGAAAATGGGAGTGTCTTGGTTCCACACACAGCCTGGCTGGGCTGAGGGCTTCGTATCACGATCCATTCGTATGAGTCATTCCAGTCGACATTTTGCCAGGGGAGCCTGTGTAGTGGCTTTTAAGCACTTCAGGTCAACATGTTAGTTGCAAACACTGCCTTGCTGCTTGCCATAGCCACTTCGGCTCTCTGTGCACGTGTGGGATGCACACAGGTACACTCTGTTCGAGTTCAAGTCCTCCAATATTTCCATGACGTCTTTAACTCAGAGAGACAACAATAACACCTGGCACCTATCCAGACCTGAGAATTCAGCTCTCCCCAGTCATAAAAGAGGAGAAAGGAGAAAAATGGCATGTGCCTGTAAACATACATGATTGCCTGGGTCCTCCGCCCAGATGACACTGTCTTGTGCTGTGCAATGGCTGGAATTTAGCCTTTGAAAGCCCTGGCCAGCTATGGACAGGCTGGCCCAAGCTAGGGAGAAATGCTGGAAGAGCCAACATAAAGGCTGCTAAACTACACATGGACATGCATGTGCCATCCTGCTTCTGGGGGAAAAGGAGTGGCTTCGTTTCCCCAATCTGTTGCTGATCCCCAGCTGCCTGCTCAGCCTCCGGAAAGCTGTCCCAGCACTTGGGCACCTTCAAATCTGAGGAAGACAAGGGCCATCTTCGCTTCTGCCTCTCCAAGGTCTCTCCCACAGCTGCAGTGGTGGAGCTGGTAGACGGATGCATACCCAGACTAGGTCTTTGTCCCCCTCTAGTGACTCGACTGCAAAAGAAGTTTTCCGAGTCCTACTCCCTCCAAGCAAGATGGTGATTATTTTAGGCCAGGGTGTTGAAGAGTTTCCTTTCTGAAGGCCAGTAGGACATCTAAGCACCACTTAGGTCATGCAGGTCATGTATTTATACACACTCAGATATTATCCATTACCAATGTAAACAGTAATTAGGAGCTTGACTTTTTGATCTAATAGGCCACGTGTGCCTGCTTTCCTCCCATAGAGGACGACAGTCACAGACTTCACATGACAGCCCATGCTTAGTCCTCCAGGAGACCCAGCTAGGGCCACTGTTACCAGTGCAAAAGCACAGGCTCCCGATCTCTTGTAACCCAACACTTGCTGAGTCACAGCCCAGTCACCCGTATGCTTAGCAAGTTGCGTCAGCCATCTGTCACCAGCACATCCTCCTCACTGTGCTGTGACTCCACAGGGAAAACAACAGGAGGCAGATTACGTTTGGCTGAGGAGCCAGGTTCTCGTGCATCTTGGCTCTGAATAACCCTGGACTGCCTTCTAACCAGTGGTGAAGCCTTTGGCTCCTCTTAGTTTGGCCCTTTTTCAGGGAAGAAAGTGACATTCAGGTTCAAACTCTGAAAGCTTTGCCTGACTAGTAAGTGACTCCAAACAGCTGACTCTGGCAAGACATGGATAGCATTATGAAAATGTCCCTCCTACAGCCAGATCATCTACACGGTCCTCCACACTGGTGTTCTCCTCCAACCAGTGTTTAAAAAATAACACCAAAATATTGGGTGCCCTGTTTCCTAAGGCCTTGTCCCACCTACCGTGTCAGCTAAAGGCTGCAAGATCAGCCTTATGTCTCCTGTCCCCATGTTTCCCTAGGTTCAGCCATGTGCTAGAGGCGCAGCCCAGGTGGGCACAGCCCCAAAAGACAGGATTGCTTTCTGCCATGTGTCTGCATTACAGACCAGATGAGGCACTGCCCAGGTATACAAGCCAGCCGGGTTGTGTAAGCAGCTCAGAGTAGGGACTTACACTGGATTTCACAAACCTAGACCCCCACATTGCTTACCACAACCTCCATGGCCAGGGCTCCCCAGCCTCCTCTCTCATGTGCTTGAAAGTCTGTTTTCCCCATTAATTCACTGAGGGACAAATCACCTGTACCAGCAATCTGACCATCCTACTTTATCCTAAGGCAATGAAAGAGTGCAGAGTGGATGTGGCCTTTTTTGTTCTGGAGGAAAAAAGTGAACTCAATGCCAGGCACAGATCCCAGGCTGTATAGTTCAAATCGCACTCAGAGCACATAATTCCCATTTGTGTTTGTGTGCACGCAGGGCAAGGGTGGGGGTTGGCAGGGGGGGAATATAAGAATGTAATTGTCATAATTTAATCCAAAACTACTTCTTGGAAGAAAAAAAAAAAAAAACAGGCTGACACAAACCAGCATGTTCAGTTATAAACACCACATGAAAGAGCTGTATTATATTCTACTTGGTAACTGACATCGAACATTAACGTTCTCAGCTGCCCACTACTGGGCAAAGGCCTTTCCAACGCTCCCCTCCCGACACAAACAAAAGCCCCCAGCCAAACTGCGGCACAGATACCAATTTCTGAGGCCGCCGAGAAATTCCACATAGAAAGTTCATTATGAGCAGAGGAGGCAGGCTGGTAGACGGAGCGGCATGGAGCAGATAGATAGTCATCTGGGACTCGGGGCGCTCCCAGCTGTGCTGGTGAGAGCGCACGCACATCTCCTGCAAGGCCATAAAAAAGTTGGCATGTGCTCTGTGAGCCATGGAGGGGTTCCCCCTCCGCCCCCCAGATTTCCCATAACAGGCCAGTGTATTCCCGGAGTGACAGGCCTTGCTGGCACCACAGCTGCTCCTCTCCGATGGACTTGGGTGCTCGGCCGGCTGGAAGCAGTAGCAGCCAGCAGGAGTGGTGTTAGGGCCCTCAGTGCCCTTCTCTTCTCCTCCCAGGCCTTCAGCTGGAGTGAGTCACTTGGTCTGAAGGAAGCACAGTCATTCTGGCTTGGATCCTCGGGGGCGCTTACCTACTTAACTCTGGATGGCACAGCACCCCCCAAAAAGCACCCAGGAACAATGGAGGCCTGATAATTCACTCAGTATTTCTTCTCTCCCTCTGGGGTATTCACCAGGCAGAATTGTACTTCCTGCCTGTGGGACCAGGAGGCAACAAGGAAATGCCCTCCAAATGCTCGCTCTCCCCTGCAGTGGGGGTGGTTGGGGTCTCGTCCTAACTAGAGGCTCCACAAATCATCTGCTGGAGTCATTGCAATAGGATATAATGAAATAAATGCCTTCTGCTTGAAGAGTATGTTTTTTAGCTTCAAGCTAACCT
Source organism: Aquila chrysaetos chrysaetos (assembly GCF_900496995.4). Classification (NCBI taxonomy): domain Eukaryota; kingdom Metazoa; phylum Chordata; class Aves; order Accipitriformes; family Accipitridae; genus Aquila; species Aquila chrysaetos. The sequence continues at coordinate 18,235,696 of NC_044016.1, forward strand.
TTTTTTTTCCTGGGGCTGGGTGACATTATTAGCACCCATGCTTACTGCTGAAGTGAAGCATCTTTGTTGTAGTGTGGGTGGAAAATGGGTTATCATCAATATGGAGCAGATCTAGAGAATGGCTTCTGTTATTTACTTCTTTTCTGTTCTTGTAGGATGTGTGACACCATTTAACAAAGATCCGCTTAGCAGAATCCAATTAAAATCTGAATTGTCACCCAGGCACCCTTGGGAGATTTTCCTTGTCTTTGGCTGCGCCTAGCATACGGCTATTTCATCAGTCCACCACTTGCCTTGCTCCGAGGGGATGGTCAAAAACAATGAAAGGCAAAAAACAACGAAAGGCAAAAAGCCACATATGGATCTCTGTTGTGCCAGAGAGTGCTCTGTGGGGGAAGGTGGGTAAGCAAAATGTCTTCTTCACACGGCAACACCTCGGGCGGGCACCGCCTTTAAAAGGACGATACTCCAGCCTCTCAACGCCTTCCACTTCGCCCGAAAGGTGGAATTGAACCACTCTGTCGCTAGACAGCTACAGGTTTGAAGCCTGCACCCCAGACCACTGAGGATCATCCGGGCAACTATCAATGCCGCATCGCCCCCCTATATAAACTCCCAGCCTTCTCTCGCCCTCAGGTCAAGGTGAGGGGTGCTTTGCCCGGAGAGCTGCATCCTCCGCCTGGCCTCGGTGCGGAAGCCGACAGGCAGCGGGGCGAGGGTGCTGCAATGGCTGGAGGGGAGGGGTGGTTTCAGCCGCCGCTGCGGCCCAGAAGCACCCGGGCTCTGTATGCAAATATAGGGGGCGGTGATTGGCTGTCCCCGAGGGAGGGGAGGGGCGGGAGGCGCTTCAGGAGGGGGCCGCGGCCCTAGCGGCGCCCACAGGCTCGGGGTGGCGGTTGACTCACGGCGCTTCCCAGAAGGAGCGGCGCCTTGCCAGTAGCGCGGCCGCCCCGCGCCCTGCCCGCCGCCCTTCCCGGATCTCCGGGGTCCCTTACAACATCGGACGGGGCAGCTTGTGCAACGGGGGCCGCCCCGGCCCCGCTCCCGGTCCCCTGTGATCGCCCCTGTTCCGCGGTCGCTGGTCCGGGGCTGGCAGAGCAGCGGGCGGTGCGGGAGCAGGCTTTGTGCAGCCTTCAGCGCCCGGCGTTGTCCTGACACCCGTGTGCCTTTCTCCCACTCGAGCTCGCTTCCTACGGGAGATAGAGGCCGGGGTGCGGCTCCACGTTTTCTCTCCCCGTCAGTGGGGCTGCCCGGTTCGTTAGGTGGGTGTAAATACGGCTGCCCAATTAGTTAAGAGCATATGAATATGACAGGCAGGGCTTGGCAGAGAAGACCAGAACACTGGCTCGTTTTGAGCAGTATCTTTTTTTTTTTTTTTTCCCCAGTATCGTCTTTTTTTTTCTGCGGTGGCTAATGCCAGATACTCTGGAGGAAGATGTGAATCTCCCATGAGATACCTCACAGAACAATAATATCCTCTCGGAGGAAATTCCTCCCTGGCCCCCAGCTGAGGATCAACTTATGTCCCAAAGTGTGAGGATTGAAAACACTTGTAATTTTATCCTAGCGAGTGTAACTATAGAGGCTATTTTCATAAATGTCTAAACCCTTGAAAAATTACTCACTTAATTTGCCTTGAGAGATTCCTCTGAAGTGGAGCCATTTCTGCAAATGCATGTGGTTTCCAGTGATTTTTAATTAGATGATTCTTCTTGGTGTAAGCAACAAATAAAATTGTAGGTCCATTCCCCCTCTTGCTTGCCCTGGCAAAGCTGAGGCTCAAAACTGGTCCTCAGTAGAGCAGCACCGGGGTAAAACTAGTACAGAACAGAACCAGGGCCACTGTCTGAAGCTGGGAACAGTTTTGTAGATGTCAGCAAAAGAAAGTGAAAAATATATGGTGGGGCAGCGCCATTCCCACTCACACCCGGGAACGCTGCTGGGCACAGCTTTGCTTTCAGTGTGTGGCTCCAAGTCATGACTTACCCTGTTGGAGCTGAACCAGTTCTGTTATCATCTGGCCTGCAGACTCCCCGACACGGGCAGGAGTGTATCCGAGGCCTTACTGTTCATAGTGAACAGCTTTTTTAGCAATCTAAATGTGTTTTTTAGAGGATGTTTTTAACTCCAACTCAGAAGCAGGGTTTCTATCCGAAGGAGCTGGTTGGAGAGCTGCTCCTGCGCGTGCCAATGCCAGGCAGGAATTTTTCTTCCCTTCCTCGGTTTGTAGGCGTCATGTCCCCCAGTACATTCCTATCTCTTTACCTGATACTTATCCCAGTAGCAGGTGGCATAATCTAGCAAGTTTCTTCTGTGCATAAAAATGCACAGGGTGAGGAACTGGGGCTGGCGTGGGAGGAGGTGCAGGGAAATTAGTCATGGGGAGGAAGAGGTTAGCATGGGGGTTTGAGGAAATCAGGTGGCCGCAGCAATCCCTCAGGCTTCCAGCTGAGCCCGTCCTGACGTCCCTTGCTGGGAGAAGCACGTCAGCTCAGAGATATGCTCCTGTCGGTCCCATGGTGTGTGACCTTGCTGACCAATTCAGGCTGAACAAGAATGACTGCAAGGGGTCAGAGGAGATATTCCTAGCTCCTGTACTTCATTTTCAAAGCTTGGCTTTAGCAACACTTTCACTTTCTCTTTGCATTCCTTTCGAGCATCTACCTTTTCTGGATCTCTTCCTCTGTGATACTTCAGGGGAAGGCATCCTAGTGTGACAATGCTGCTCTCATCTTGTCTCTCTTGCAGCCACTAGGATTTTTAAGCAGAGACATCTGTCTTTCATGTCTCATGATCAATCTCTCTGTGCTTTCCAGAAAAAGACTCCACCAAGCACTTAAATCCAAATTAAAACTAACAGCCAGGCAAAATACTCCAGCCAAGTAACCAAAGGATCCATTGGAAGGACCAGCTCTGAAAACTTCTTATTCTGCAGTAAAGGTGTACACGGAGATAACGAATGCAGCAGTTTCTAAAGATCAAGCAGTGGAGAAAGGTGCCTGAGAGGGTCAGCAACAACACAGGAAATGATGCCAGACCTCAGAGTTGATGGGGAAGCAGTAACAAAGAAGTTTTGAGAATTTTCTCCTTGACCGGATGCTAGTCTGTCTAGGTTCAGGTCTGCTTCTGGAGCAGAAGCTGTGCTAGCCACTGACTTCCCCAGCAGTGGTTGACAATAACACTTCCAGGACGTCTGTGTGTCTGGTTTTTAAAGGTCTTTGTCACCCCTGACCAGGAGGGACTGCAGATGAATTGCTGTGCCTGACAGAGGTGCTGATCTCCTTCTGTGAGGAGGGGCTATAGGGGGCAGGTACCTATAGGCAAAACTTTGTGCAGTTACCACTCCTGGTGCCAGTTTCTCTCAGCTGCTGCTTAGTATGCTTATGAGGGCCCAAGCGCTGATCAGGAATCAGTGGGTAGAGCTGGCTGCCAGCTGCAGGTAATGGTCATCTTATGATTAGATTTATAAGGCTACCAAAACCACAGATAGATACCTTCTAGGATTTTAAAAGCATGTAAATAAGTGAACAGACCTGTTGATTTGAAAGGCTCCTCAGTGCCTGATTTGCCTTTAAACATTTCTTGGAAGTCCTCAAAACACTGAGCTTCATCTTTAGACCAAGCGTCTTTGAAATTCTGACCCTTTGCGATTAAAAGTATAGAACAAATTCAGTTTATCAGCTTAATGATGGAAAAGCTCGCTCTCCTCAGTAATGCTCTTAATTAAAGCATTTCTCAGTGTCTTTGGACCTGATTCTCCACCTTATGCAGATAACTACACTATGCCAAATGGGTGCAGAGCACTGCCAATTTAGGTTTGATTCAATGCCCATTCAAGTTAATAGAAATCCTCCCACGGAAATCAATGGGATTTAGTTCAGGCATCAGAGTCAATGGGGAATTCTGATTTGCAGTATTTTACACCCACACTGTACCAGTATAACCAAATATTCAAGGTACAAAGTCTTGGAGAATTTGGAAGGGGCTTTGTAAATCACTTCTGGGGCAGATCATAGCCTAGGCTATTTAAGCAATTTGCAGTGCCTAAGACTGACTGTCAAGGAAGCCTTAAAACAAATCAGTCTGAACTTTTCCCATTTGTTTTTTATAGCACTGTTACCACTTAAGAATACACTCTTGATTTTTTTTGGTCCCAGGCTGACAGAACATATAAGCATCTTCAGTGCTTTGTTCTTACTTCTTTTAACCACCAGAACCTGATTTGTGTCAGAAAAGATAAGCTTAGATCCCTACTGTATTAATAAATAATTATTTGGTGTAAGGTGGGGGATGAGAAGGGCTGTTATTCTTAGCAGCAGCAATGAAATTTCAGCAGCTGATGACGTCAGTGCTAAAATGTCAGTGTGAAACAGGCTGGAACAAATTAAGAGTGTGGTGCCGTCACTGTGAGAGCCACACTGCCCTCCGGAGGGACTGTGGTTGGGTGCTGCAGATGCAGTTCAGGAGACGGGGGGACAGAGGCTTGTGGGAGCTTCTCAGAAGCCTCCAAAAAAGCAACAACAGTCATCTCAGTACCAGAAAGGTCAAAGAAGATGCTGTTTGAATGTCCCTGCCCACCTCATGGCTTGAGCTAACAGCAAGGGAAGGGCTGTGTCTACAAACCAGATTCCAGGAACTAGTGCAGAAAAAAAAAACGGAACAAAATTGGCCATCTTCTAGTCACTTAACAAGCTGGGCTAGCTCCATCTCTGATGTCACTCCTGTGACTCAAATTGAAGAGTAATTTGGCCCGAGATGCCTTTTGTCTTGTTGTGCTTCTTAAAGGAGGGTGATGTGCTTGGAGTAGAGGTGATCCTGGAGCATTTTATTACTTAACTGTGCTGTTGCATTTGAAGAATGCCTTCAGCTTTAATCAAAATGGCGTAAAGTTCCAAATCATGCTTGTCCTCAAAGAGTCTGATCTGCCACATTTCTTGGTTAGTTTCAGGTTGCGTTGTTAGACCCAATCCTGCCTCAGTGCAGGGCACAGATGCTAGCTGAGAGGTGGTACCTTGGGGTTCTGATATCTCGGGGTCTTGAGCCCTGCATCTTTTTTGTCCAGCAGATGAATTGCCTCATCTGCAGGCATTGTTGGGCTCTGGAACGTGCTGTTGTTGGGGGATGGTAGGGAGGGTTGGGACCATCCTGCCTTCCTTCATGGAGACCTGCAGTGTTTTGTATGGAAATATGGGAAAAGTTGAGATTCTCTGGATTAGTCTTTCTAGCAAATTAGTACTGCTAACAAAACTGCTCTGTGTTGTTTCACTCCTTTCTAGAACTGCCTTTCTAGTAGCTGCAGGGATGGATGTGGTTACAGCAGACAGAGGAAAGTACATTGAGATGTGTGCTTATCTATCAATCATACCAGCTGTTTCTGGCATGCAGCAACTGGCTGACCACAGTGAGGAACGGAGGATGTAATCAGTTAGCAAAGGCACTCCTTTCTCAGCAAGGATGATAAGGATTATTGGCAAACCCAGAGAGAGTTACGGGAATAGAGGAATTGGTGTGATGAAGTCACTTCCTATCACTCGGGAGTCCCTGTGCTCAGAGCATTGTGTTTGCCTTCCTAGTACAGACCTTGGAGGCTGCCTGGATTAGTTCAGACTTATAAATGCACTCACCCTGTCTCGGCACACAGAAAGCTCACTCAGAGATTGCCATCATAGACTTTTATCTACTTTTGAGGGAAGAATTCAGACTGGCTGTGAGCAGGGAGAATGATTCTTTACCACATCTTTACACCAGCAAAACACCTTGCTGCAGAGATATTTGCAAAAACAGGCATGACTTAATCAATTTAGGGAAGAGGCATATGCCAACAGAAACACTCTTTTGCCAAGGCAAACCATGCTGCCACTAGAGGAGTATCGGCAATCCCACTCTTGTCAGCATGGGGCCTCCGCTTCACTGATTAGGTGCTGTATGGGCAGGCAGCACAGGAGGTTCCTAGCCAGTGAGATCACTCAGGGCTTTGCACCTCAGTACTGAGGTGAGCCCCTGCTCCCTCATCTCAAGAGGAAGGGGCGGTCATTTCAGCTACACCTGTATCAACAGAGAATATAAACTGAAGGTGAGCTCCTGAACATGCAGCTGGTTGCTGTTGCAGTCTGTAGATGGGAAAATTGTCCACTGCATTGTATGTGGTCAACACAGCTCTTGATGATACCTCAGGAGTATCTGGTGTCTTCTCAGAGGTCTTGCCAGCCAGCTCAGAGAGGGCTCCCACTGCAGCCCTGTGTGCAACTAATTGCAGCCTAGCACTGAGGTTAGGAGAATGCTACTAGATCAAAGCTTCCTTACCAGGAAGGCTGGAGAGCCTGGACAAGGATGAGGCAGATCCAGTGCCAAAAAGCATACTGTCGCCCTGCTGTCAGCATTTCAGGTCTAAATATGTGACTGGTAAAAGCAGGGGAAGCAAAATGTTGAATGCTACCTGCACTGCATCCTGTTTAGTCCAGATTTACTAGAGCTTTGAGGAGATAGGAATTAAATTTCCACAGAAGGAAAAAAGGGCTTCTGTTTCTTCTAAATTTATTGGGTGGGAGTGTGTATGTGAAATTGATCTCTAATACAGATCACCGAAAGACAGTCATTGGAGAGAGAATGACTTTGTTCTGGATGTGTTTGTAAATATCTGTCTATATTTTTAAGACTTACCACTGTAGGAGATCCAAGATGATCTGTGATTTCTGCAATCTCATTGGAGAGAGCAAGTGAGCGATTCCAGGCGGTAGAGACATACAGCCCATGACTCACAGCCCTGAGTCACAGCATTAGGACACTTCAGCATTCAGAAACACTAGCAGTGACAGAAATCAGGATGATGAGCAAGCTGCTGTTACTCATTCTCAGCTGGACACCGTAAGCATGTTTGTACCAGTTAGTGTGGCTCTGGCTCTTCTATGTCTCCTCTTGCAGACCTGCAGTCATCTGGATAGCATGGTGACATAGCTCACTTCTTAACATTTGCCTCTGGGCAAGAGATGGTCAAGTCTAGTCTCTGGCTCCCAGACTGTCCTGCTTGACTCTATTAGTCTCAGCACAGAGCTATCATGGCAATTTTCACTTTAGATTACTTCTTTCATCTCTGGAGATCAGCTCACATTGCAAACACGAACACATTGATCATCACACGAGGTTAGAAAGTATCTGTATCCCTATTTATAGCTGGGGCGGGGAGGGCGGGCTGAGGCACTAAGCAGGTAGGCAGCTTGCTTTTAGTGACAAAGGAGATTTGTAGCAGAGCTAGGACAAAACCACAGGAGCCCTAACTACCTCTCTTAATCTCTAACCACTGAACCGTATGCTCCATTGCATTCATCACTTCCTCGTGAGGTGGCAGTTAGGATGAGAACAAGTGCCCAGGAAGTCGCCCTGTTTATTCTGCCTCAGCCTCTTAATGCCTGTGGAACTTTTTTATTGAATTCTTTTCATGGCCATCAGCTTTGGAGCGGGAAATGATTCTAAGAGACAAAGACCTGGTTGTGTGTGTGCATGTGCGTGTGTGGTTGGGAGAGGGGAAGAATAAAAAATCCATTTCCAGATGGCTGAAAGGATGCATAGCACTTTGCTATTGGCAAAAACAACCTCTTTCATTTTCAGGATGTGTAAGTCACAGAATTGCAGCTGGAAAAAAATTGGCAGAAAGGGAGGCAGTGGGGTAAAAATAAGAATTACTAATGAAAAATAACCCAGCCGATATTTGAAAATCTAAGTGCTTCAATTTTATTTAAACGGGGGGAAATGTTCTTGCTGAGGAGGAGCTGTGTAGAGTAGGTTCAAATGTGTGTCATCTCATTTTCTTGTTAGCTTCTTTGCTTTGCATTCCCAATTGTAGCCTCACAGGAAATTCAGTCCCTGGCAAGCTTCAGCTCCAGACAGGAAACATTCTGAGGAATTTCTTCCATACAGGTACTATATTTGCTTGGAGGGATAACATGGTGGAGATATTTACCATGGCTGGATTTAACTAGCAGGATATTATACATGTTGATGGAATTGCTGAGAGTGATCTCTGTCTGCAGCCACCAACATGCCATGTTTAAACAAATCGTGCTGCTCTGCCTGCCTGTGGAAACGTTTGCATCAGATCTGGGCCAGATTCTCCTTCCTCTGACAGCAGCACAGCCCGACTTATGTCAAAGATATTTGCTGATGTCAGGAAGCATCAGAATCAAGCCCGCTCAGCAGGTTTTTATCACAAGACAAACTTGGTCTTATGCTATTTGCATGTATGGATATTTGCAAACAGATATTTTGATAGGAGGAGTGACTGTGAGGGGGTGCGGTCTTATGCTGTATGTGCAGGTGAAGGAAGGTCTTTGCTGTTGCCTTTGCTCTCTGAGGGGACCAAACATTGAGAGGGGTGAGCTGTAGCAGCACACTGCCTTTCAGATGACAGCAGCCTAAAAAACAAGTGCCGTACTTCCCTTGGCCGCTTTGCTAGGTAACTTCAGCGTCATCGGTGAACAGTGATGCAGTGGGTTGAATATTTCTTGATGCACCCAAGAGAAATATCCCTTACTTACCAAAACACGAGTGCTTGCCAGTCTTTAATGCAGTTCTCAGGATACAAGGTGTGTACAGAAAAGACTGAGCAATCTGAATCATTGTCTCCCAAGAGAAACGTGACGGATTAAGTATATGGCTGGGAACAATCCTGCGCTGGCAAGGAAATGGACTGCATGACCCGTCTCAGAGATCTATGATTCACTGCAAATACAGAGAACGAACACGAAAATGTGTAGTAACATGCAGTGGTACCTTGCCTGCTATTACAGCTCAGCCTCCAGCCAGAGACAACCTGACCATGTTTACAGGTGTGCTCTGGGAACAGGCTTTTCCTGTGGGGAGCCATGAAAGACAGAAGAATGCCTTCAAAGCCTTAAAGGTCTCCGTGCTGCCCTGCCAAGCTGTAGAAATGTAACTATGTGTGCAGTGCTGAAGCATGGATTTTTTTTTTGTTTTGTTTTTTTTTTTTTTTTTTGTTGTTTGTTTGTTTCTGGGGCAGGAAGTGCAAGTGCAGATCCTCCCACTTAATGCTATGGGGGGAAGAAAAGATTCACAGACTCCTCTTCAGTGTTAGTGAAAATGCAGCTTTGGCCTTTAGTGCCCTTTGTTACATAAACACAAGTAGCGTAGACATATTAATCACCCTGCCATTGAGGGAGGAACAGAGCAGCAACCTCAAATGCCACCCACTCCCCATTCTCGCTCCCATTTGATGTTGCTATTTTAAGCCACACATTATTTCCTGCTTTGATTTTATTTTTTTTACCCAGCTTCTAATTCTGGCTCTGAGGTAAGCTGTGACATACATGTCCCTCCTCTCCCCCTCCCCGCCTTTCTCCTCCCCCTGCACCCACATCCTCTTTATTGCTGTCTTTTAGAAATTTTCTCTCCGTGCCTTGTAAGCAGCTGGGTCCCAGAGGTTAGTTATTGACTGCCTGGAAAAAAAGCAAAAAGGCTGATCTTCTTCCGGCTTTTGGACTTCAGCGCAAACAATATTGGGGCCATGATTTGCAGGGTAGACTGCTTTAAAAGTGCTATTCCCCTGCTCCCCCCTCCTCAGAGAGGTTAGCGTTGTAGAGAGGATGGTCTGTCTGGGAAGGAAGGCTGCTCTCACCAGCTAACGATTGGCTGTGGCCAGTGTACTCATCTGATGAGAAGGGTATTACACCAGTGGCAGGTGCTTTGTGGCATGGAGGAGACAGGACAGAGCTCAACTACTCTATAAGGGGTTTTTCTCCTGAGGCTGCTTCTGTGTAAAGGCAATCAGCAGATTTCTAGCCCCCAAGTAGTTTCCCCCACAGGCAACTGCCTCATCCTGCCAGAGCGCAGCTTATGTCTGTCTGGTTCTGCTGCATCCACGTGTCTTCTGTGGCTTTCAGCTGCAACCGGGTCAGCCCTGAGGAAGGCTGTAACTGCCTCAGTCTAAGGCAGAAGAAGAATGGAGCCGGCAGTCTCAGGAAGGGCCCAGTGCACCAGGCAGCGGTGGCTCTTTCCCTGTGTGAGTGTGTGGTTGAGCACTGATAAGAGCTCTGCCAAAGTAAGTTTGAGCCCTAGGAGGAAATCTGAGGCCTGCTTCTGCACCGCAATTGAGGAATATTACAGGTTTATCCTCTTACACACCCACTTGCCCCTTCCCTCTCTGCCAAGCAACCTGTCCTGAAAATCTCCTCTGCCTGGATGTTTGCTGCTGCAGACGTGTCCCCGCTAGCATAAGAGAGCAGGCTGGGTGGTGGCAGGCTGCTGGCAAAACCCCAGGCCTTGCTTCTACATCCAAGGATACAGAGGTCTGGGCTGCCCTCAGCCAGCCTGGTGTATATATCTCACAGAAACAGTCTCATGCCTTTCCCTTCCTGTGGGTTGCTTTCGGAGCTGCTGCACGTGGCTCTTGTCTGCCTGGTATGAGCAATAGCTGTAGGAAATCCCAGGCTGGGCATCTATGTGTTCTTCATCCTCCCCTTCCCCATACAGGGATTCCAGTTATGCCCTTTCTGAGGTTCCCAGAGAGTGGGAGAGGCAGAGAGCACGACAGTGAGAAGCCCTTTGCCAAGTGGTTTAATGTTAGTCACAGCTGCTGGAAATCTTTGCTGTGCTCTCACCAGGACCGTTACTTCTATTTTCACAGCTTGGTTTCCATGCAGGTCCCTAGAGAAGGCTGAGGAGTCACAGCCGTCCCCAAGAGTGGGCTACACGCTAGCTTTGCACATTTGCATGCTTTGCCATTTGTTTTGAAGCAGCAAGGAAAGCACGCCAGCCCGTAGAGCTGGGAAGCTGTCCTATTGTAGGCCAAACTGCGGCCCTCAAATCCTTGCCTGCAAAGAGCTTGCAGCTGAATCGAGCAAGCTAATTTTCAGTGGATGGGAGGGAGGGGAAAGAGCCAGGCTCATGAATTGGAGTGATCACACCAGAATGAAATGACTGTTTTTCCAGCACACTGTGTCCCCATGGGCAGCTATTTTAAAAGTTATTGCAGAATAACTTCTCCCACAACAGCAACACTGGAGAATTTCCCCCTTGAGACAAGATCTCAGGAAGGACTTGAGTAAATTGGCTTCACAGAAAATCACCCCGCTCTGGGGTGTCACACCCAGCACTCCTCAGCAGGAGCCAGCCAGCAGCTGACAGGCGTTTGGTGTCCTGGGGGAAATGAGCTGGATGACGACAGCTCTCCAAGGACCAGTGTCCACATGACAGCTGCTACTGCCATCCTCACTGGCACAGACTCGCAGCACCTTGGTAGGGGTCCATGCAGCGGAGGGAAGAGCTGACTGGGCACAGGGGCTCAGGGAGGGAAAAGAATTCAGTTTATGCTGAGTGTTGCCTGCTTGCCGGGACCATCCACCAGTGGCCAATGCTGGTATCAGCTCTGGTGGTCACTGGAACAATAGGAGTACTGGGAAGGAGTCTGTGGTTTACAGATAAAATGGCTGTGGGGTAGGGGTAACTTAGGGGCACTGGTGCAAAGGGCCATATGTGTCATGCCATTCGAGGTATGTGATAAATAACCCATCTTCGAGTTTGGCTAAGTATTGCCAAAACAACAGCAACAAGGAAGTTAAAAAGCCTAATCAGTCCAGAATACCCACAGCTTGGGTTCTGGGAATGGCATAAGATGGCAGAGATTTCTTGGCCTGTGGACTAGCTGATAGCATCGATGCAACCCCAAAGTCCTTTTCTTGCAGAGCTGGCCTTTATGATCAGTCTTGCTGTACGCTTTCTGGCATGGTAGCAACCAGAGAGGCCCAGCTCGTGCAAGGCAGATCTGGCAGGAGCCCTGACTGACTGGAAAGCCCCCTTCCCGCTCGCCTGCCATTGTTCCTTGTCCTGGCAGCTCAGCTGTGGCTCATCTAGGTCAAGACAGGTGGCTCAGGAAGACATTCCCTGCGAGCTCTGATGAGATCTGCTACTCCCAGGGCCCTTCAACTGGGCTTGCTCCTTTTTCTCATTCCACACACAGTTTAAAAGGCTGTGTTTGTAAATACCAGTCTCTGTCTCGATGCCTCGGGGGCTCTGGGCGGAAGGCCAGGGAGGGATCTAAGAGACAGCAGACAGTTTTAAGAGGCTGTGGCGTCCGATCGCCGCCGTGGAGAGGACACACCTTGCAGTTAATAGCCATGGTGGCGGGAGTCACCTACAGTACCAGCAGGTCTCAGCGCTATTTCATGGCTCCCTGCGGCTGAGCTTGGGGTTTACTGAAATGACCTCTTCACATGCCAAGGTAAATTCTGGGTCTCTCAAGCCAGCTCTGCCAGAATCAGCAGGGAGTTAAGCTGCATTGCCTTAAATATATGTACAAGATCAGTGCCCTGCGATGACAAACACCACAGTGGACACATGTTTGCATTTGACACAGTGCCGGTTAAATATTCACTCTGTTCAACCTCTCCTTCCCATAGATCGCTCCAGAGAGCTTGGCCACGTACATGGACTTGGACACTGCCATCTTACTGGGGAGACAAGGGCCTGCTGTGGCATAGCACAGTTCAGTGCTGCTCACTGAACACAAGCCAGATGACCAACAGTCTGAGCTGCTGGCAAAGAGGGTCTGCCCAAGCCTCCCAGGCTCCCTTTGCCTTAATCCTTTTCAAAATTTGTTAACAAGTGCCATTGTTTGGCATTGTGACATTGTGGAGCACTGACAAAGCTCTGCCGTTGAGGGAAGGCTAGAACTGGTGGGAGGCAGAGCTAGGCCCACCTCTTCCCACCAGCTGCAGCGCTTGGTGAGCAAGGGAGGCAAGGAGAGATCTTCACCCAAGCACAAGTTTGAGCCTGTATGTCCAGAACTACTTCTGTCTACACACTTTATCAGCAGGCACATTCATGCATAGATTTAGCTGGGGCTGCAAAGCTCCCAGGAAGGTGAGAGCCGGCTCCACACAGAGCAGGGAGCATTAGCAGCCTGAGCACACGTGGATATCCAGTACAGAGCTACAGCTGGGAAGCAGCCAGTAGTCCAGACAGGCTGTGCGTTGGCTGTAGGGTTGGCCTGTCTATACCTGAGCTCGCTCCTCACTGCACACATGCAACCTCTGTGCCCTGAAGGCCTGGAGCTGGGACAGCTCTTGTTTACCCCGTGCAGGTAACTCTGCACTGGACTCCCATGGCTTCACACTGTGTGTGATGGCTTGTAGCTGGGTCACGCATTACACCTGTGCAAAGGACTTCATTGCTCCTGTGGGAGCAATGTGAGATGTCAGGCCTGGCTGGTGGGGCCGAGAGAGGAAGAGAAAAGCCAGTGACTCCTTCAAAGGAGGAAGCTGACAGAACTGTAGGGAAGGAGCTCTGGAAGCTGTGTTTTTCTCTCAGCACCTCAGGGGCTGGTTACTAAATTTGGTTACTGGTCTTAAATAATGCAGCGTGGCAGAGCCCAGTGGGTTTGAACATTGTCGTATCCACATAATCCTCTCCTAGGTGGCTGAGCTCTCTTGTTCTCTGCCGCTGCTATCTGCACAGGAGCTTGAATGTGATGTGAAACATCATCTTAAATAATTATAACTAGCAGAGAAGAGCCAAAGCTGCAAAGTCGCATCTATTTCCACTGTGGTCTGTCTATCTATGTAATTTCTAAGGTGCCAATCACCAAAGCATCCAAGCACTGTCTAATCTGGATCTGAGTTCCCTTGGTGCTCATGGAGGCTTGAATCTTAGCATTTTATGTGAGCCCATCCCTAATTAGCAAGCATAGGGACAGAGCTGCATACTGTGAGCAGAGAAGCCTCCTATTGCTTTACGATTTCCTGACCAAAAGCCCAATTGGGTTGGAGGAGTCTGGACATCATGGTCACTCCTGGCCCAGGAAGTATTAAATCCTCTTTCTGTTATTCCAGGGAAGGCAGGACAGGTTTACCAAGGGAGTGCAGGGAGCCATGGTCCCTTGGCCAGTGTGTTGTCTACCTTCCAGGTCACACAATGTGGAAGTAGGGGCAGATCTGTACAGCCTGCACAGTCTGTGCATGAAGGCTGCATGCAGCTCTGGGGCAAGAAGAAAGAAGGCCCTCTGCCACTCTTTGCTGCAGATCCAAGCCACCCCATGCAGAGACAAGGGAGAAGCACAAGATAAGAGCCAGTGACCTGGCTTTGCACCATGCAGGTGAAGGGGGAAGAAAATGATGCACCCAGCTGTTCTCTCAGCTGACCTACTGCCCCACACTTTCTGCAGACTTTGTGAGACAGATTAAAATCTGCCAGATGACCACTCACAGCTAACACAGTGAGTGTTAACAGTGGTAAAGGGACTCGCTGTACTGAACATACCCACCTGGAGTGAAATTAGATTAAACTTTTCCTTCATTACCAGGGAAACAGTATTTGTTTCTGGTGAGAACCTGCCAGGTTCGGGCAATGACACAGCAGTGCAATTACTTTCCGTCCATCAGGCTGCACTTAGGCGAAGGGTCTCTCTCAGCCTCTGCCCATAGGCTCCCTGATTTTACATGACACTTGACAGCAGGTTTTCATGGCAGAGGATACTCAGCAGTTACTGGGACAGAGCCTTTCCAAATCCCTCTTGTAAGCGTCACATTTCAGTCCTTAAAAAAAGTGCAGGTCCTCCCCACCCTCCCCCATTGATCAGCCCTATCCTCCTTCCCCCACAACTGCTGGAATATTTTTAGTGACATTGAATAAATACATGTTAAATTTTTCTCCATTAGTGACATGTCAGAAATTAAAATGGCATTAGCTGTAAGCCTGCAGCAAAGCCAGCTTCATCTAGGGCACTCGCACATGGTTGCCCAAGAAGCTAGGAACAACGGTGCCAGCATTGCTTTTCCTTCAATCCATTCATATTTTCTGCACACCCTTTCTGCTCTTCTTCCTCCAGAAATACTGATGACATCTTCTTCTGCTGTTTACTCACCAACTATCCCCAAGCCTCCCAAACTTTATGACTAGAAAGAGTATTCAGATTACAAAGTTTCATCCTCCCCAGTCACATGTTAGACACCTCCTCTCCAAACAGCATCTCAGAGATTTCTCAAGCCCCATTGTAAAAAGCCATTGGATTTTTTTTGGCCCTTGCTAAGGCCACTGTATAGCAACTCTAAAACTGCTTCAATAGCTAGGACTTGGCGGGTAGGAATCTAAGTATATCCATAACTAGATTTTCCATCCATACCCACAACTGCCGCTGCATCTTCCACATGATCTCCACTCTTCCACATACTCCTCAGCTAAAGTTCATGTCTGACTCTTAAGCTGTGCCCACTCTGCCAGTAACCCCACTCCTTTATTTCAAACCCTGTTTCTCCCTAGACATCCTGGCTCTCCTCCACTGCCTCTGTTGCTTCAGCTTTCCACTGCCTTATGCTTCCCCCCGCCCTTCTCCTGACTACCCATCCGGTCCCCTTCCTTATTTCCCTTTTCAGTCTACCCTGCCTCCCAGTCCAATCCATCTTCTTCAGTCAGAAATGGACATCTCTGCTGTCTCTGGTGGTTCAGGCAAATGGCTTGTATCTTCACTGAGTTGCCCAAGGCAGGAGCTTGCTCTCCTTTGATACTATTCCTTCAGGTACCTGGTGTGGCTCAGCTTGGCATCCAGAGCTTGAGGAAAAGTCTACACAGAGCTCACAGCCTGTGTAGCTTAACAGGATGAGATCAGCTCAGAAACTCTGCCACAGATGATCAGTGGAGGTGAAGCTTGAGGTGAAAGACACTGAAATGCTACAGCTATCAAGCAAGCCAAAATATTTATAGCTGTGAGTTGCACGGTGACTGATTGTGCAGGGTAGGGAAAAGCTGCCATTAAAGAAGAGGGAAATTGCAAAACAAACATCCCCTTTGGATATTTAGTAGCACGCCCAAAAGATTAACATTTATTATATCTCCGTATTAAGAAGCAAGATACTGTGCTGCTTTAATTAACTAGGTGGGTTCTCAGTCCTCAATTGCCTCTTTGCAAGTATCAGGTGAGACATCAGGGCTGGTGTTCCCAGTGGCATGAAGTTAAGCTCTTCTGGTTAGCAGGCTAATCCTGAGGCCCTACTCTTTAAAGGTATTTAGGTTTCAGGCAGCTGATGTTATTTAGATGCTTAAATCTTTTAAGGCTCTGAACCTTCAGAGCTAAGAGGGTGGCTAAGAAACTCCAGATTGCCTTGGTTCAAGTCTAGGCTGTCAGTCCTGATGCACAAATGTTACTGTTAGATATCTGCATGATGTCAAATCTGAGGCTGGGTCATTCTGCAGTTGCCTGATGTAGCCTCTTTTTGCCCTTTGTTTCTGAAGCAGGGGGTGATAGCCAGTGTCAGACTCCTGATAATGGCTTTGACAGACCTGTGTGGAACTCAGGTTGTTTTACAGCTATTAATTAATTCAGACAAGCCAGCCTGCTGCTTGATGGGTGTTTTGTTTTACTCAGGGGGCGGGGGGGGGGGAGAGCACAGGGAGAATTGGTGCCTTTCCCAGACTTGCACAATAGTAGGGTTGGAACTGGGCCGTGTGCAATTTCAATTACTCTCAGTTGCAAGCATTAAATGCTGGGCTGCCCACTTCTTACTGTAGCCGTGGAAGAAGGTGCGGAGGGCAAGCCGGCTGCCATGGTCTGGATGTGATGGAGATGCTGTCAGATTTTAGCAGTTCAGTGACCCTTCCCTGACAGCTCCCGAAGTCACAGCTTTCCCAACACTTGGCAATAGGTAAGGGTTGTCCACAGGTAAGGACTTCTCTTTCATGGTGCAAGAAGTCTATGGAGAGAGGAGCAGGAAGGAGAGATTGAAGATTGCTTCCTCCACCAGCCTCCTGCTTAATTACCTGCCTGAAGAATGACATTGAACTCAGACCTTATTCCAGGTCAAAGGCTTCCCAGAGGGAACGGAGATATCTTAATGGAATAGACTCCTTCCCCAGACTTGCAACTGGTCCTTTATTAATGACAGGATCCTGTCCTCCCTCCCAGTTCAGCACCTGTAATCTCTCTGGGGTCAAGCCAAGCTCCTCAGACCTAGGAAAGCAAAGGGACCAGGTTTTCCTAGTGAATCTTTGAGCCAGGAGAAAGAGCAGCTCTGATACCCAGGCTCTTCCCATCATTTTACACCAAAAGCATTCTGCCATCAGCCTGGCGAGCCAAGCTTGTGGGGGAAACCAGGCTGTGTCCTTTCTGCCTTGTGCTTCTCATTAAAGAACAGTGGGCAATTTGTCTGGAGATTCTTCAAGCAGGATGGGGCTGGATCATACCCTAACTATCTGGAGGCAACAAAAAGCCTGAAGTGCTATCAGCTTTCTCATGGTTCCTGGGTTGCTGTACTTCTCCCAACAATCAGAGTGTGGTGTCCAGGGGCTCTCACCAGTCCAGTTCTCCATAGCTCACAAACACAGTGGAGAAAAGGGCAACTACAAGGCCTGCTCTTATACTGTGAGGTCTTCTCAGACAAGGAAGAGTCCTGAGGTTCCAGCAGTGCACAGAGGTTGCTGAAACTGGAGCAGAAATTACATAGGGGTGATGAGTGGGGCTATGAGGGTGACTTGCAGAAAAGTTTTAGCTGGGGGTAGGGGCTTTGAGTCCACCTACATCACACCTAGGTTTTGCTGGGCTGTATTACACGGCATGTGCTCTGCTACTGGGATGCAGAGGGCTCTGAATTGTGGGGCAAGAACTGAATGTTTTAAAACCCATTAAAAAGCATGTCAGCGTATTCCCATGTGTGCATGTATCTTTGATGGAGTTGTGGAGAGAAGGGAGATCTCCTGGCTGCCTTTCCAGTTTGCACCACTACAGTACTGTACTGAGCTGGCTTGCTGTGTGCTCTTACAGTTGTGAAGATAAAATGCAGCTTAATGATTCTCATACATTAAGTCTGTGGGGGTCTGCTGGGTAAAGAGAGCACCTGAGATGTGACTAAAACTGTGTTACTTTTGTCCTCAGAATAGCCAAACCAAGGAATTCTTTAGCAAGTTGCTCCAGCAGATTTTGTACCTTGGTAGGTCTGGTGGGGCAGGTAATGGTGGTGGGGTGTGTGTGTGTTGGATGTTGTCTTTCGCTGCTGCTGTGGGCAGAAGCAAGCAGTACTTGCCTTAATGGTTCAGGTGAGGCTGCTGGGGAAAGCTGTCATTGGGGGAAGACTCTAGTTCACTGAGGAACAAGTAATAAAGGGAGCTGGCATAAACAGAAGTGCCTAAAGCCTTTTTATTATATACAAAAAGCACCCAATGCCTTGCTCCCTGGGGAAGAGCTTCAGGACTGTTGTCAGTCTGGCTGGCCCCTGCCTTTTAATCTGAACATGCCCAAATGGGCCAGGGGCTTTATTTTTGTATTATTGCATTGTCTTCCTCCCACTCACTTGTGCTTTCCTCTCAGATGCCTGTGGCTGCTTTTGATGCTTCTCTCCCCTGTTTTGGCCTCTCTGTTGGGCAGACTTTGTGGTTTGCCACCTTTCCTTGCTCCTTTTCCTACATCTTTGATGGTACAAGAAAGCTTCTGGTTGTTTCTCTGTTTGCATTTCACTCTCGGTAGGGTTGTGTCTGATGTACTAAGATGGTAACGTGTGAGTCCTTCTGAGTTCTACTCAGTAGCAAATTAGATACCTAGCAGGGAATAATCAGCAACCAAGTGCAAGGTACAATGTGAAAAAAGGCTGTTCATTCCTTATATTTCTCAGTGTCATAAAGACAAAGATATTTGCTACTTCCTTCACGATAAAGCTATTAGCCATATTTACTTTGTTCTCCGTATATGACATGCTTTGTCTGGCAACTTCCAAGAATGCTGCCAGTGTTATTTATATAAATAAATCTCACATTCCTCCTGTGCAATAGGCATTTTCCTCTGTTTTGTAGTTTGGGGAGCCAAGGCATTTAAAAGCGAATTGGCTTTTTCAGAAGTATGGAATAATCCGGCCTTAAGAAAGAGAACAAGAACGTCTTAGTCCTGTCTTCATTGTCTTCGTTAATGGAGTGTTCTCTACCTCTAGTTAATTGGCAGTTCTGATTTTCCTTCAGGTCATGATCACAAAAAGATCCAATTGTCACTTTAAACACATATAATTGAAGTGCCTGCCTACATAGTGACCTGCATCAGAATGCTCCAGCCACTGCACAGGTGGGTAGGATGCTGCTATATTGAAAACTATGAGACTCAGAGAGATTAAGAAATGTGACCAAGGATTTGGAAAATGAAAGCTCACCCTCTAATACAGAATGACCTTGTTGTGAGACTTACACAACATTGTTTCCCTAGGGTTTTTGGGGGGGGGGGGGGGGGGGTGGTTGGTGTGCCCCCCGCCCCCAGCAAATTTCCTAAGGTTTGTGGGGAGGAGGAGACACAATCTGCTCACCTGCTGGCTGCTCACCATGAAGAGATGGAGTGGATGGACTGGAGTGGGTTTTATAGGGACCTGGCTGGCCAGCTTGTCTGTGTCCTGGAGCTTGGAGAACACAGATTCACCTAACTTTTTTTTCCCTTTCTTTCTCTCTAGTAGCTTATGCTGTCGAAATAGGTTATCACCCCTTTTCAGTAAGGGAGAAGAGGCAGTTGCAAGTGGCATTGAAGTTGGGAATGACAGTGATTGTCTTAAGTGCCTTTCCTGGAAAAATCCCTTTCTGCCATAGGTGGCCTGAAGACACTGGTACATTAAGACTGCAGTGTTTCCAGTAACCCAGCAGGATTTGGTGGGTGGAGGAAGGGGAAGGAACTCAGCAAGTCATGACAATGGGAAAATCTTGGCAGGGACTTGCACACCCAGTCTTGCAACTGGGCTCAATGTCCCAACTGTTACAAGAAGAGATTGCATCGAAGTGAGGAAAGCTCAGAAAAGGGTGTCTGAAGGCAACTATAAACCCAAACCCTGGATCGGTGTGTTTGGCTAAGGCCTTGGGGTAAAGCGAGGAGGCCGCCAAGGCCATGGTCCCCTTAGGCTCAATACCACCGCCCTACTGTAGTGACAGGAAACCTGGAGATACTCCTTCCCCACCAAGGCAGAAGGGGACTGAGATGGTTTTTGTTGCTGCATGCTCTAAAACGGGCACCAGTGCTGTTGTAGCCGAGCACAGCATTCCTTCAGGCAGCCCCGTTCGGAGGTGACGGTGCCAGGCAGGGGCTGGGGGGCTCCAGAGCTCCCTGCGAACACCCACGTGACGCTGGGCAGCCGCCTGTGCCCCGGGCTGCCTCAGGGCACGACCCCGCTCCTTGCCCCGCCAGGCCGACGCCGCGTCGACCCGCCGCCAAGAGAGACGGCCGCCCCCCGAGGGGGCGCGGGGTACCCGGCGAGAGGCGGTGGGCCCCGGGGCGGGCAGAGGCCGAAGCGCGACGCCACGCCCCGCCGCCCGTTAGGGCCGTTGCGCGGGACCGGCCGGCTGTTGGTGCGCGCGCCGCTGCTGCCCCCTGCCGGACGCGGGCCGGCGCCGCCTGGGGAGCGCGGCCGAGAAGCCCCCGCTGAGGGGAAGGGCCCGCTGAGGGGAAGGGCCCGCTGAGGGGAAGGGCCCGCCGGGGGCAGGGTGGCGGCACTCGACCAGCAGGGATGGCGGGAGAGCGGGCCAGAGGCCCCGGGAGGGCTTTTTTTTTTGGGGGGGATGTGTCTCCCTGCCTCGGTTAAGGGATGAGCAAGGCCTTCCTCACTGGCTGTCGGTAGAGAGCTGCTGTGACGGCAAGCTGTGCCCTCCTTCCTGACGCCCTGGCTCTCTAAGCCCTCCTTGCTGCCCTTGCGAGACACGGCTTGGCTGAGCCCCTGCTGCGGAGCGGGTTTGCAGATGCTTTCAGTTACGGAGTGCCTTGCCTGATCGTGCATGTGTATGACTCTATCCCTGCAGCAGTTCCTGCACTACTATCTAGGAGTGGGTCATTTCCTCTTGACTCAGCGGCATCAATCACAGAGTATATTGCTCCAGCTTTTGGCTCAGGTTTTCAGCTGTCAAGACATGCTCTCCTGCTCGCACATGGGCTATGGGCAGAGACAAGCCTTGGGCTTTTGTTTTGCTGCCCCCTTAGCACCCATCAGGCACCAGCTGCAGCTGGCAGGGTGCTATTTCCCAGCCTTCTCCGTGGCCATTATACATCCCTTGCTGATTTAAAGGTGTCAGCATGGCTTGTGGGCCAGGCAAGTCAGCTTCAGGGTCCCGCCAAGCAGGCTTTCTGAGCTCAGACTGCCCTGCTAGCATGGAAGATCCACTGCACAGAGCGACAGGCTTCTGTGAGTGCCCCAGTGTTGCACACCATGTGGAGCCAGGTCTTAAGGCAGCAGGTTTTAGTTCATGCTGATTCAGACGCCTCTGGTACAGTGAAACATAACCTAAATCCAAATATTGTCCAGACTGTTTAGAGGCTGTCCCCTGCACCTAAGATGTGCAGTGTATAGTTTTATATGAACAAGTACATGATACAATTTATATGGACAAGTTTATATGAACGAAAGATTTCTTTTTTTTACAGCATGGGATTTTTGACTTTGTAGCTTAGGGTCTTTCCTGTAAAAGTCAAGACCAGCTACTACTCATGTTCCACTGCTGAAGCAAGATGACTGGATGGACAGAGGATGCTATCCTATCCATGAATAAACAGAAGTGGTCTGAAGGCTAAGCCTGTAACTAAATACCCTATGCTTCCACACGACTTGCCTGGAGTAGTTTTAGGGAAAAAAACAGCTATTATTATCAGGGGAAATCAAAGTGTACTTTGTAATTTGGGGGACACACAAAGTCCTACATGTGCTACAGGAATGGGCCCACAATTGCTGTACCAATCCCATCATCCCTGTATATCGTTTGCCTGTGCAAAATGACATTGTGTGACTGACATCTGGCAGTCAGGACAGAGCAGTGGCTTCCAGCTCTGAAGAGCTGCAGTGTTGTTTATCATGAGGAGCAGGTAGAGCTTGTGGTTTAGGCTCCTTTCCGGCAAAGTGGTCACAAGGTGCTCAGTCACAAGAGAGTCCTGGGCTTCACACTGTTCCTGGGATCTGCCAGATCACATACAGCATCGACATGAGACAGTGTTAGAGATTCTCAGCAAAACTCAAAAGCAAAGGTGATCTCCAGACAAAGAGCTCTAAGCATGGACAAATACACACTCCAGTTGTGAAAATGAATGTGAAAATTACCCCCAAATGTTTTCAGTTATTCACAATAAAATTGTAGTGTCTGAGAAGGTAGAAACTCAAGGTTAACCTAGAAGGGAGGAATAAAAACACTTGAAAGTAAGGACTGCTGATGGCTAGTCAACCAGCAACATAAACACCTATTCACCACACTTTTGCCAAGAAATCCTTCCTATGCAGACCAAACAATACTTGTAAGTATATGGTATAAGTGCATAATATTCTATATAAATGTATATATAGATAATATATGTGTACATGATAGGATTTTACGGTTACGTCTATATCAGCAAATGTTCTGGGGCACTACAACTCCCTTGTCTATGAAATTAATAGCTGATTCCTGTTAATTTATTCTTGCCATGGTTTTGGCCTGTGCCAGTTAAACCTCTTCCGAACAATTCCCAGGCATGACTGAGGGAGTTAGTGTGGGCCAGGGGCTATTCCCAACAACCACTTGGATCCAAATGCCTTGCTTGAAGGATAAAAGAATTTAATGTTATGGGTGAAAGCCATCCTGTGCCAGGGCCCTCAGTGCCAGAGAACAGTCCTGGGCACGTTTACTTTACTGGTATAGACATAGTCTAGGAGCCCAAGGGATTAGGCAGGGTTTTAAGGGTTGCATGCCTGGACTTAGATACTTGATTTCTCCCAAGATCCTTGTGTTTTTTGCAGACATGGGCCTTGATCCTTTAAATCTTCTATCACCTTAGCCAAAAAGCCTTGCTTTCTGGTGTTAATGACCCTTTAGTGTTTTCCCTAAATAGCAGACACCCGGTGGAAGGTAAAGTGGGCTGTAATTACACAGTTTTATTATCACTGCCTTCATGACAGTGGCATATAACAACAGTGAACTCTGTTTAATTAACATTTTCTATATTTTTAGGAAGAAAGTCACATAAAACATAAGAGGAAAAAAAACAACATACAAAACATTAATTTTTCAAAGCCCCTGCAAGTGTATTCAGTTATACTGACCCTTGTAGTATAACATCTCTTGGGAATGGTGCTATCGAGTTTCCACTACGTGAGTGTACTTGAGCTTTTAGCTTTTCTGTGTCGTCTGAAGAACAGCATGGAAAGGTGTCTGACTGATAGCAGCAAACCTGCATTGATATGAGGGAACAAAACTTCTTTGGTCAGGATGCTAATTACAGTGCTCCATGTGACATACTTTTCCTGACCCATCTGTCTGGTCTAGTCATAGCTCTTTCTCCTAACTCTTTCTGGCTGTTATCCTCTTAGCCTGACACTTACCTTTACTTGAGCTTCATTTCTGTCAATGCAGTGACCACATTAGCATCAGAATATGTAGGCCAGGGCTGAGATGAACACTGACATAATGAGTGTCTCTTCTCATCTCATCTATATGAGTCTGGTTGATCTGGTGGGACTGCCACTCCACTATGAAATATGTGACTGAAGTATCCAACCATCCCAACCACAGCCCACTCGATGTGCACATAGGTGTTGGGACAGCTCTGATACTGTGACAATGATACAGTATGGCGATGATAGCAGCAAGGAACTGGGCAGAAGTATATTGAAAGCTCATTTATCTGCTGGTATGATGAATCTCTGCCATATATACAGCAAATTTGGCTGGATCTTCAGAAATCGTCCTTTGGGATTACGGGAGAAAAGGGGAGGGCTGGGGAGTGATGAGATTAACATCTGATCCTTTAGACTGAATCTGTCTGTCCTATTTTTCTTGCAATTTGCTACATAGAGCAAATTGGTCTCCCAGAGATGGAATCCCATGCACCTCCTATATGTACTTCTTTGTGCAGGGTAATTATTGTGAGCAGGTTAATTTGGGGGACTTGATGCTATGTATCTGGGCCCATTACCCATCTAGATGGGAGGCAGAATACAGCTGAGTAGATCTGGCTGAGAAAGACGACGGGGTTTTCAAAAATAGGCTCCAAAAAATTACTCATTAATACCTCTAGGAAAGCTGGCTGTGATGTGAAAACTAAGACCGAGAGAATTTGTTTCTCCCTTGCCTCCTCTGAATGCAGTCAGGTTGTATGGGCCATACTTTTGTTCTCCTTTGAGGGCTAGGAGATTGGTGGTGGGGTGTAACTTGTGTCACGCTCTAGTGTCCACCTCTCATGCACTCAGACAAGGAGAGGTCATCCTAGGGTGGGATGTGGAGGCAGGCTGATCCTTTCACTCTGGCCTTTTGCACTGTCCTTGGGCTTAAGCACTGACAAGGGAGCGTGCAAAGCCTGGGAACAGCAACCTGGCTGGCTGTGCATGAGACACCCAGACCTTTGGCTAATAAAGCACAACTTCCTGCTTGCCTCTGTGTTCATCAACATAAAGCAGCTCGTTGCTGCTATGTGGTAATCCCGGTTCTGCCCTCAGCCCGTGTGGAAGAACACAGCGGCACAGCTGGGAGAACCAAGAACCCCTCCAGACCGCTTTCCCTTCTGTCGGTGCTTGGTTGGAAAGGGTGAGTCGGTGCAGAGGCAAAGTAGTGGTCTCTTGTGCCCTCTGGGGACGGCTGGTATATAATACAGGCAACAGAAAATGTCAAGACACAATATAGGGCTTTTCACAAGGTTTCTTTTAGCCAGCCTCTGCATCGGGGAGGTTTGTAGGACAGGAGCAGGCCATGGCTGTTGTGTCTCCACGGTTCTGCCAGATCTTGCTTCTGTTCTGACAGCACGTCTCAGCTGAAAGGTTTTATCCTGGAAACAAAGGGACATAAGGGAGTGATGTATGATAAGATTTCCATGAAAATATCTCATCCCCACCCTTTATCTGCCCTTGGTCTTAGCCCATCTTCTTTTGCCCCCCTTTTTGACCATTTTTAGTGCTAGCATGTCTACCATGCAGAGCTCACGGTTTCTGATGCCAAACTCATTTCCTCCCTCCCAAGGCCATTTTCATCCTTGTTTACACAGCCATGCTGCCTAGAGAGCTGTTCCAACTCAGATTTCTGGTGGATAGCTTGCAAATAACTGTCCTTAGTTGTGAGAAACTGATAAAGGTTTCAGCATTTGGCCCTGGCCTCTTGAAGAGCCGGTGGGGATGTACAGATGCAATGTGCATTCACAGAATTCAGAAAGCAAGGAGTAAAAGACATGCTTGCAATTTATTCTCATTACAAAATCTTCGAAGTTCGCTCCTTCCTTGGCCAGTCCAGCAATCTGAGGTTTTGAGGCAGAGGCTTGTGAAGACAGGTTGTCTTGTTCTATTCCTCAAAGTGCAGTTTTACTGGATGCTTGGACCCCTTTGGTTGGCTTCCAGCTGGTTTGCGGCCACAAATCTTCAGTCATTTTCAGTTCTACAGTTATTTTAAGGGCTGTATATTTTATCTCCAAGCCTTTCTCCGAGGATTCTACTGTGCTGTCACCCCTGCAGAGGCCTCAGGCAGTACTCGTGCTCCCCTCCCCAGCCTTCCCTGCCATGCTAAGAGCAGCTCAGTAGCACAGGTTTACACACTGACTTCAGTAGATCCAAAAGTGTCTTCCCTCCCCACTGATGAATGGAAGCCTGGCGGCAGCTAGAGGTGGCACGCAGGTAGCCTGACAGGAGTCCTAGCAGCTCTGTGAAACATCACCAGTGCCTGGCTGGTGTTTTCTGATCATCTGATGGCAATTTGAGAGGTCTGGCCAGGCTCACAGTGAGACACTGTGGCCAGGAGTCCCCCAGGCTGGCCCAGCCACGGTACAGTATGGGTGCAGCCTGGCTGTTGCTCTCCTCATCCATGCACCATGTCCATGGTAGGGATAAGTGGCAAGGCAGCGAGTTCAAACTTGCACTTCCTGGAAACTCTTCCTGGAATTTCTTACCCCAGTGATACTAACCTGGCTCTTTTTTACTTTCCTTAGAAGCGCAGAAACTGCTCACAAATACAGATCTAGATGGGGTGCCCAACTAGAGGAACAGGGAAACCTCTTTGATGTTGAAAGCTGTATTTTATTTATACACTTGGGAGAACCCCAGAGGCTGTCTGGGCAGCCAGAAAGTTCCAGAAAGGAATTTCCCCCATCAAACTAGCAACCATAATAATATTTTCTCCCTTCCTCTGCAGAGACTGAGTGTGCCTATTTCCTAGCACTTTTGCTTAAGAAGTTTCCAGCTTTTGCAGGAACCTAGGCCCTTTCTCTCTGATGCTGCCCTTCTAAGCATTGTAGTTTGAGGTTTCTTATCTTTGACCTAAAGACCTCAAGTCTGAGGCAGCTGATGAGTTGGTTGACCCTCTCTGGGGGGGTAGGATGTATAGACTGGATGTTTCTTTCATTTTTGGACTGGCTGCTCCTGGCTAGCTACATGGCAGGGCTCAGAACCACTGTGTGATCCCAGCTGAGGACTGTTATCATGAAGGCATTTGAAAAGGAAGAGGTGTGAGTGAGTTGCAGTGACTGTATTTGAAGGAAAGAAGGTCAGAAATCCTTTAGCCACATGAGATGATTCCTCTTCTCCAGGGGTTAGATCACAAATCATCACTTCTCTTTGCTTGTGTTTCTGAGGAGCCAGGCTGCTCTGCTGCCCTGGAGCTTCTGGCTGGCCAAGCTAAACTGCAGGCGCTGTGAGTGCTGTCCAAGCAGCCCATTACCAAATGGGTGTTGTGGGCCCCCGGTCAAGGCCCGTTTGCAGAGGAACAAATGTCTGCAGTACCACCTAGAGAAGCACGGGGTAAATGGCCAAGGTAATCCTGTGCTCCCTGGTTCTCAGTGTATTAGCCACATGCTGGCTTTCTAATTGGCCCTAGCAATTTGCAGGGAGAGAATGGCAGCAAGGGAGTTATAACACATATGGGGCTGCCTAGCAGTGCTGTTAAGAGGATCATCTCTTTTCCTTACTGCTGCCATGTGGCCTATGCTGGCAAGATCATTGTTTCTCTATCAAATGGCAGGGATCAGTGATTTCTGAACACCTTTCTCTTCAATTTCTTTTCTGCTTCTTTCCATGGCAGTCAAAAAAACGCATCTGCAAAAACACGTATCCTAGGTAGTTCATCACTCAGATGTGCCTAAAAGAGATGTGTCTAGAAGAGAACAGATAGCTGTCAGTGTCAGCCATCTCTGACCAGCCCTTGCTGATATTCCTTGAATGTCCAAAATGTTTGGATGACAGCAGCTGGCTCAGTTCTGGGACAGTTTGTAGCCTTTAAGGTAATGGTGGCCAGTTCTCGTGTTTGGGTGCCTATAGCCATAGTGAAGGGCTCCTTTGTGACCTTATGTGAGATGTTTCCCAACTCCCTGCCCCACACTCGTGGTATAAAGACCACACAGCTAGAGCTTGGAGAGCACTTGTGTGCACTGCAACTTCACCCCTGCAGCTGGGTCATGGTGTGCTTATGGTTTGTATGGTGGGGACTTGGCTTAGGTTGGCCTGTGTTAGGGCAGACATCACACAGAGGCAAAGTCAGAGATTTTTGCCTTCTGAAGGAGCCTACAGGCTCAGCAATTCACACACTTGAAGGAGAAATGCCCTGTGGTACCTGCCATAAGTGACTGGTGGCTGGCTCAGGGATAGCGCTTAGTGCCCTTTGCCTGTTTTGTCAGTCATACTGTTCTGGGAACAATTCATATTATTTTTGTGGTCTGTCCTTCTCCCCTGCTTTTACCTACATACATTGGACTGTGGCTGAGACAGTTGGTGGATGGACCTGCTCTGTGGTACCATTCAAGATGTGCCTGGCTTTGGGCTCCCATCTTCTTCCAGCAAGATCTAGGCTCAACTTTCATCCTACTTCTGCCTTGCTATTCTCTTTTAGCATTGCCCTTGGCACACAGATGCTCCTTCTGTGCCTGGCACTGGCTGTAGCTCCAGTGTCTCTCTCAGCCATCACCCAGTTAGAGTCACAAGCAAGAGGGGATGGATGAGATTTTTTTCCCACCTCATCCCTCTGACTCCCTTGGTGTAATGAGGGGAGATCCCCAATAGATGGCACTTGAACCTCTTCCCTGGCTGTTTTTTTTTTTCCTTTTGCCTTCAACATCGGGATGTTCAGACCAGGGTCTGCACAGATGCAGCATGACCCTGCTATGGTACAGCGTGCGGGAAAAGGAGACCAAAGAGCAGTTCAGTGTGCGAGGTGGGCCGAGCAAATCCCCAGGTGACTTCAAAGGGTGAAAATAGCATCTCCTTCCTTATGAGAAGGTTTGGCCAGGCCTGCCTAATGGGGCCTTCTACACCCACACACATTCCTGTTCTTGCGTCTTGCAGTGTCGGTGGTACACCCTGGGCAAGATAAACTGCAGAAGGTATTAGATTGTCCTCCGAGCACAATGGAAAACACAGCTCAGAGCGAATCTGTGTATTAAACTAATCCTCGCTGCATTGTCTTCACCCCTCTTGGCTGTCTCCCCTATTGTACTGTTTGGCCAGGATTCCCACAGAGGAATGTCTCTGAGGGAAAATAAGACATGGCACACCAGGATCTAAGGCAGCTCTCCAGGGATGTCTTCCCCATCGCAGCAGCAGGCAGGAACATGTGGGTATTGTGGAAGTGACCAGGATCCTTGCTCAGCTCACAGGCCCCTGCCCTCTCCCTCTCACCACAATGCCATGTGCTCTTGCAGGAGAAACTTGCCACTTGCCTCCCTTCTGCTCCTGGTCTGGCCATGAGGAATTTAAAGAGATCTTCAAGCAATGCTGGAGCAGGCGTGTGGGCTTACCCTAAATGTCATGTGATGCATTTTTCATGTTTTTATCATGTGACCAGAGGAAACTTGGACTAGGTTTGAGATTTGGATTTGGTTTGAACCCAGCAGGCAGATCAAAACTCCAGGGGTGAGAAACCCACAGGAACCAAAACCAAAGCAAAGCAATCCCATGAGATGCTTGGGAAGTGAAACCACTGAATTTTGCATAGCTCCAGCAGTGTGATCTAGTAACAGGCTAGATTACAGTCTGGGAGCATACAGCTAGGGGCCAGGAGATACCACTTCTATACTTGGATTTTCCACAGCTTTCCTCAGTGACCTTCAGAAAATCAAGTAACTTGACTTAGTCTGTCTTAGTTTTCTCCTTTGGGAACAATACTGTTACTTACCCTTGGAAAATATTTTGCTATTCTTGGATAGAGGTTACTTGGTAGTGTTCTGCAACCTGTATGTGTGTGGAGGAGCAACACCTCCAGACCTCTCAGGAAGCTTTATTTCCAGTACATGATGCAGCAGCGTGACCTGTCATCTACTGGAAAACCATCTAGCATGTCAAGCCTCATCCTTGGTGCAGGGATCACATAAGACAAGAGTTGCAGCTCTGCGTTCTGCAAGGGCTTCTTTTCCTCTGGGTGTCTGCTAAATTGCTTGTCACTGGTTGCAGCAGTGTGTCACCATGCCTCATTCAGAGGAGATGCTGGATGCTGTGTATCAATGGAGAACGTGATCTGTTAAACAGTTGCTTCTGGCTTTGCAGCTGTGGAGCGAGAGACAGGCCATGATACTCTACAAGTGCAAGGTGCAAGGTTAGCTGGGGAGGAACTTGAGAGTGTGAGTTTCTCCTGAGCCTGCTGGAACACAGAGATGCTCATGGCTACGCAATCTGAGAAAACACTGGGAGCAAGCGTGTATAACTTGACCCCCAAAAGACCTGAGTGTACCCGAAGTTGGTGTTCCTGGCTATTCTGGTTATATGAAATACAAAGCAAGAAAGAAAGAGCTGCTCTGCAGGTATCTGCTGAAACACATGTAGGCAAAGGTTGCAGAAGGAGAGTTAATACAAGGAGTTATAGTATTAGTATCTCTCACATCACAAGTGCCATGACAAAGCCTCATCAGCATTTGCCTTTGCTGCTCCTCGCAAGCAGCACGGCCCCAGAGCAGGTTAGGCAGCCTAGCATGAACCCACCACCAGGCAGGCTGTGGTCCCTGCTGCTGTTCTGTGCCTTAGTGGGGCCATGTGAGTTTGGGTAGAGGCTGTGAGGTGTTGCAAGTGGGATGGCAGATTCTGCTCTTCTCTGTTTCAGGGAGCTTTTTCAGCTTCATCTGTCTTGAGACAAACAACGGGCCCCTGGCATGTGCCTGTCCCAGTGCTTGAACCCGGAGAGCTCAGATATGGGAAAGCAATCATACCCAGTAGTTTAAGCTGACTGTGGTTTATGGGTCCTATCTTACAGACCATTACGAGGAAAGCCAGTGGCTCCAGTGCTGGAATAAGGAATGAATAAAGGCCTGGGGAATTTGGCTTTATATGAAAAAAAAGTAGACTTTTCTTTAGTGACATTCACTAAGGTAAGAAAATGATAAGAGATTCTCAGTTGTCAGGCTTTGAGATATACCTTGATTATCGGTTAGGGATCAGGATTAATTCTTACCCAACCTTAGATATATTGTTGCATATCTATATGGAGGATTTCTGCTTTTGTCCGGCATTTTACTCTCTCCTGTTGGGAGGCAGGGTGCTAGACTAGCAATCTGCTAATGTGCATTATTCCCTGGTTTTCTGCATTCATGCAGTAAGGAAATCAGAAGTACCTGTAACAACAACCAGGTGACTTAGTGTTGTAAGGCTGGATGGTGATTTCAATTTGGTGTGAACTGGGGGAAAAATAGGTGAAAATAAGTCCACAGTGTGAATGAAGAACTCACAGAGCAAGTATGGTTTAATAGATGAGATAGTTTCCTGTTGCAGGCATCTTCTAAGGCAGCACTATCTGAAAAGCAGAAATGTTTTCTGTCTCAGACTCTGTGCCTGTTGTACTCCTTCAAGAAAAAATACTTTGCTAACTGGAGCTGAACTGAGGCCCTTTCCCCTGCAGCAAAGATGTTCTCATTCTTTTCCGCAGGCAGCATTTTACGAGTGCTCTTTCCTTATCTCATTACAGGCGTGCTGGCTGAGAACGGGGAACCAATACATTAACCAGCCTGTGCTCCTCTGGAATTTGTACACAAGTGGAGACCTCCTCAACACTTCCGAACTTGTCCCAGGAGGAAGGCTGGGACGAAAGGCAAAAGGGACCTTTCACCTAGACACGGGGAGTTTATCACTGGCATGGAGTTGGCAGTGGCTGAAAGTCCTTTCTTGTTACTGCTGGCAAACGTGTTGGTGGCTTCCTGTGGGTGCAGAGAGGCTGGGAGCGTGTCAGTCAGTCCCTGGTAACCTTCCTGTTTTGCCAGGGAGGTGTGGGGGGATGGCCATGGAAATGGAGCGCCTTGCTTGGGCCTGAGGGCAGCTGGTGCAGCAGGAGCCAGTGCCACCCTGGCCCTGTGCTTGCATTTGCTGTGAGGAAAGGCGGTGGCGAGTTTCCGTGCAGCTGCAGGCCCCTTCCAAGCTGCCTGGGTGGCTCGAGGGACTCGAGATGGGATACACGCATCCTCCCTACGGACCTGTGCTTGGAGTCAAGGGACGGGACAAATAGGTCATGGCACCCTGTCACCCTCCTGGTGCGAGCCAGGGTGCTGTACAGCACAAGCCGTTATCAGTCTAGCACATCCTGAGCTGAGCCCGCCCAGGCCGGGGACCCAGGGAACGCCGCCCGGAAGGGCTGCCAGTGACACCGCGGCTGGCCTGCCCCAGCCCCTCGGGCACCCTCCTGGCCGGAGGCGCAGGGACCGGTGGTAACGCCGGCGGGGCCCCTTTAAGCGGAGGCCCCGCCCCTCCCCGCCCCGGCCCGCCCCGGCCGGCCAATGGGCGCCGCGGCTGCCGCGCCGTTTGTTACAAGTTTCCCGTCGCGGGCCGGGGCGCGGGGTGGCCACGGCGGTGCGGGAGCCTGGGGCGGTGGCGGCGCCGGCGCCGCCCGCGCCCGACGGGAGTGGGGCGCGATGTCCGCCTGCGGCCGCCGGCGTCGAGGCTGATGGGGGCGGACGGGAGCGCTGCCATTGAGCTGAGCCCGGGGCCTCGGCTAGGGAGCTCTGCCGTCCTTCAAACACTCTGCGCCGAATGTCTCTTGTCCTTTGCAGCAAGCTGCCAGTGGGTACCTCCCTCCTTTACTGAAGCGTAATCGGGGAGAGGGCGGAAAGCAAAGGAAGTTTGGTATTTATTTTTTTCTTTAGGCCTTGGAAAGGGATTCCCCCTCCTTCCCCCGTGGAGGTCCGCAGGACGGAGTGCGGTGGCGGAGGAGAGAGGAGCACAGCTGGAAGCGGGCTGTCCGGAGCCGTCCGCCCCCCCGCCGCCGCAGCGTACCTGGGGGTGCTGGAGGCAAGCCCTACGAAGCTCCTCCGAGCAGCGGCTCGGCAGATGTAGATGCGTGCGCGTGTGTATGCTTAACCCTTTATTGGCTCCCCGGATTTGTACCATGCTGAAGATCCTCACCAAAAAGCTCAGGAACCAGAGTTTGAACGAAATTCAACCTTTCCAGCTAAAGGTAAGAACAGCCCGTTTTGTCTCGGTTGTTTTTTGCACCCTTCAGGTAACTAATAACGGGGCCTTGAGAAGCTAGTAACTTGCAGTGTTTATTATGCTGGGCCAGTTTCCTCTCGGTGTGCTCAGTAGGAACTGGCTTAGGCTGTATTCCTGTTACTAAAGTCCTGTTCCTTTGCTCTCAGAGTTGACCTGCACAATTCAGTAGGACATACAGAAAGGTAGATAAAGGCAGATGTATCTGTCCGTTCTTTAGCAATATTTACTTTTAATGGGGTTCACATTTAACTACATAGGCATTTGCCCGTCTGTCTAGTTACCTTTGTACGTGTGCAATCTGTAGTCTCCCAGCCCTTGCCAGGCTAGAACCCACTATGCTAGGTATTGTACAAACATGATTTGCCTAAAATGCCTTTCAGCTCGTTATTTGCATTTCTCTCTCTTCTGGTTCTGAAGGCTGGAATCTGAGCTGAATTTTGCAGTCTGGCTCACTGCATTGACTCATGGACTCTGTTTCCATCCTTTCTTACTGCTCAAAAGAAAAAATGAGGATTCAGGATAAGGAATATCTAAGCCCTTCCTGCCAAATGAAAGGAGGAGTTTTGAGCCATGTGCAATGGGATAAAAATGGAGTTGTGATGAGTGAGTTACAAAAAATTACCAGATCCTTATTTGGTGAAAGTGTTGTGAACCAAGGGATACCCCCTGAAATCAGCAGAGTTACTCTGTATTGGCATCAGTACTGTGGGAAGTGTAGTGCCTGGCCCCAAATCAAATAAGGGATCTGGGAAAACTAGCAGCCCTCCTTGCCTGAGTTGGGGTCTGGGGATCCGTATACCAGACTCTAGTGGAGTCTTTTGTATGTGTTACACAGAGGCGGATTGCTGTGTGGCTGCACTTCTGCGCCGTCACTCTGGACAGGCTGATGGCAACTTTGTTAGAAACAGTGCTGATGTTTCCTCAAAGTTTGCTGTGTCTATGTACTTCTTCCTGCGAGGATTGCACAGTCTGTGGTTCTTGGGGGAGGAAGGATCAGATTTTATTCTTGGAAATAAAATAAGGGCAATGCTTTAGGTTGTAGTGGACTGGTTCAGTGCAGAATATCTCTGCAGAGGCAGTGGGGGATTTCTTTTGAACAGTGTGTTTTGGGGCCTTGTGGCTGTGATCACCCCCTTTAGCTTTATTGTTTGTCTCTTGGAGCCTCAGGTTGTGAAACTGTGAGAATCTTTGGAAGGAGCTCTCAGGGGTATATACAGCCTTTGGGATGCTTGGAGGCATGCAGGAAGAACTGCAGGAGTGGGTGTCTGCAGCCATTTTGTTCATATTAGTGCCAAGGTTTTGTGCTGTAAACAGGTGGTCTGCATTTTTTCAGGCTCAATAGAGAAGAGAGCCTTAAGCTTGCACTGTTTCTTGCAAGGCTAATGCGTAGACCATCAGAGGTATCGTTGCAGCCTGCTGTGGGGAGTGGTACAATGACTGATATACATGTGTATGGGCAGAAAGACAGACTTTGAAACTCTGGGTTTATATGTTTTGTAGGCCTTTGGGGACCATGTGCAGCTGCCTGGTCTTGGTTGAGCCTTGTACCAGCATACTAATCGGTTAATAGAGTATGCAGTGCTGTCTTAGGTGTTGGGCCAGATCTCCTTGCAGGTGTGGACATGGGATAGGTGGCACAAGTGGCAAGAGGTGTGGGAGCTTACCATGGTGCATTGACCCTGTGATGAGGCCAAGTGTCCTGTACCATCTTCCTTTACTGCCCTCGGATGATGTGGGGCTGCCAGGCACAGACCGGACTTCTGCCTTCTCAACTTTCTCATGTTGGTCTGTGTCTGTGAAGGTCTGTATGTATTCTGGCAGATATGGTACATGCATTATGTAAAAGGTCCAGTCTGCTGTCATTGAAACCTAGTGAAAAGTTAGTTAGGTGTGAGCATAAAATCAGGTCTGTAGTAGTGTAAGGGAGAATGCACAACTAATTCAGATAGAATGAGAACTGATCTGCATCCACCACCCAAACCAAGAGCTTTCTGAGCTTTAAAAACAGTGTGCTTAGCTGGTCTTCTCCTTCATTACCCACTTGCTTTTGCACTTTATGACCTTTGTTGGAAGTCCCCAAATTCAAGGGAAAGCAAGCTGCTGTTGTGTTTCTAGCTTGCAACAGTACTGCCATTAGGCAAAGTCCCAGGAGACTGTCCTTGGGTAAATGGTAAACTCATTCCTGTAACCTTGGGAGATTTGACTAACCTTGGATTGGCATCCAAGCTTTGGGAATCTTCAATTTCTGCCCACTGTAAAGATCTAATTTTGGTACCATGTGCCCTGAATTGGTTTAGTGTGGGTGTGATAGGTCTTCCTAGCCTTTCCCCACTTGGAGAAGCTGAGAGGCTGCCACAGCCTCCTGTAAGTGAAACCAGGAAATATGCAAGCTTTGGGTGTTGATGTAATGGACTTTTCTTTTTTTCCTGACTAAAGTTGGTCTTTAGGCAGTTGACAACTAAGGCTGCTCAGAGGGCTTTGACTCAAGAGGTCTGCTGGTTCGTGCTGTTGTTGCTGAGGAAGCTAGTGTCCCTTTATTGTCCTTTCACCAGAAGTCACCATAATGGGAAGGGAGGGATTGACTGATGTTTCACCTGCTGTTGGGTTAGTGTGTGCTGCCAGCAGTTTCTGGTACAGGTAGCTGGGCTGTGAAGCATGGTAGTTAGGGTTCAAATTTGAACCCTTAGCCTTGGAAGACTGGTCCTGTTGACCTTGCTGTCTCCTCACTGGACACTCATGCCCCTGTAGCAGGGGTGGCTAAGTGGCAGCATGTCTGCTCCCAAGCTGTTGCGGTTCATAGTCCAGCCCATTGACTTAGAGTCCTTCAGCTGCTGCGGCTAAATCCAAGAAAGGATTTTGAGTTGGAGCCTTGTGCCTCAGCCTGTTGTTCTACCTCTTGCTTCAATGGTCTGGTGTTATTTGCTAGAGATTAGGCCAGATTCAGAAACCTTGTTTTTGGCTGGCTGTTAGAAATTGAGAGCCAAAAGCAGATCTGACTTTACAGGTTAGGGCTCATCTTTAATAACAGCTGGCAACTGGGGCTGTTCCAGAGCAGACTTTGTGGGACAGGAGAGAAGAGTGAGAACAGGGGGTTGTCCTATGCTGTAGTGAAATCCTTCAAATAAGGAAAGTGAGAAAGGCCTGTAACTCAAGACCTGAATTTTTTGTTGGTTGTCCAATATTACAGTCTAGTATGGTTTTTTTATTGTTTTCTTTCATAGTTTTGGACTGGTAGTCTTGAGAAGCCCTTCCTGAACTATAAGTCAAATTGTTCAAGGAGCTTTTAAAATGCATATCCTGGGGTTGCATGTGGGTTTATGAGATGGAGTACTGATACTGAGCCCTTAGAAGTACTCTCCAACTGACTCAGCTTTCTACAAATGAAATGTCTTGTTCATCTCTGCAACTTGGGGTAGGGGTTTCTCACACAAATGCATTTCTTCCAAATCCTTCTTCAACTCTTGCGCCCTTGCATATTTGTGCAGTGGCTAAAGTATAGGTGTTGGTTTTCTAAGCTTTGCTTGCAAGCAAGCTCCTTGGGGCAGGGAGCATCTGGTTGGAACAAGTCTGTGCATTGCCAGTCAAACTAAGCCCTTAATTAGTTGCCCTAGGTGTTATCAGAATGAAACAGTTGGATTGTGGTGTGTTACAAAATTAACTGGCTGAAACATGTAACTGAAGAGAACTAAGCCCTTTAATGGTGGCAATTCCATTCCAACTTTGCTGTTGACACAGATAACTTTGTAGGCGGTACAACTGATCCACAAAAGTTGTTAAATTACCTATGTACTTGGCATATTCCTTTTTGTCCTGGGCAGAGGTAATTAAGAAATGTTTGTCATTTCCTTAATGTCAATCAATGAAATGAAGTCATATGTGAGTCTGTTCTGGTGGCAGAGAACTGCATTTCTGTGCTACGTAATTTTGGCCTTACAGTTGCTTACAAGGGAACTGTGGACTAGGCACTAACAAAGCCACCATGTCAGCTCTCTTCATGTACCCTTGCAGCTTGTATGTGTGCATACACAGTGCTGGGGACCAGCAAGTTATGTCAGTTATTTTCTTCTGGTATCTGCATCCGGAATCAGCTATGAGACTCTGGTCTGGCTGGCCAGCCCTGCTGAGCGACTGGGAATCATCCTGATCCTTCCTATATGAAGGCGATTCAGTTGGTCATGCAAAGTGAACCTCAGGCTTGCAGGTAGTGACTTCTGAGTCACTGTCCCAGTGGTAGCTGGTTGTTCTGCAGAGCCAGGAATGTGGTATTTAATTTTTCCTCCTCAGACCAAAGAAGAGTGAAGTAGCATCATTATTATTGATGCACAGTGTGTGTGCTTTCAAAGATCTGTGTAAGGACTCATGCTTTGTGGTAATGAGGACAGATTAATTTCCTTTCTTTGGGTTGACTGCTTGTCACGTGTTCAGCCAGCCACTTGTCTTCAGGCTGGCTGAAGACAGCTTGGCACAGTGAAAATCTAGCTTTGTCTTTCTCCTGTGGTATGTGAAGGTTTTCTCTCTCCTTCATGGGTTTTTCAGCGCATACCACCAAACAGGTTCATTGCTTTAGGGCTGGAGGACTCTTTTACACCTAAGCTTTGCTTTTCCTCCTGTTTAGAGCTGGTAACATTAGATCCTTCTGGTTTGTCTTAATCTCACTCAGGAGGGGCACAAGCACTTGCATGAGTGTAAGTGTGTAAGTACAATTTTGTCTATTGGAGTATCTATGAATATGCCTAAAGTTAGGCTTGTGACAATTTGGGCTAAAATTATGTTAGTGGGTTAGAAATGCTGTGATAGATACTTAGCCAAGACAAAGAATAGAACAGGCAATTCCAACCACTCAGAAACCTTAAGGTTTAGAGACTTCTGCCTGAGGCATTGTAAAATAATAGGTTTGGAATTCTTTCTACTTGGTCTGCTTTCTAAGGTCTGAATCTTCAAGGGTTGTCATCTTTCCTGTGTGGACATCCAGCACTGAATCTCCTGTAATGACTTAATTCCAGAGAGTGGCACTTCAGACAAATTGCAGATATTGCAAATACAGCATAATGGGAAGTTCATTGACACTGGGGTAGTTCAGTGAAACATCCTCTCAGCTGGTCGTCTTTATGACTGATGAAAATCTGGGCTAGATTAAAAAAAAAAAAAAAAAAAAAATAAAATCCACCCCCCAGTGTCATGAAGAAGTCTTGTTACTTTTCCTTATGTTTCTCAGTTCTTGATTTTTATTGGAATGAAAAATTTAATTCTGAAAATGTAATACTATGTATTTAACTTTTGCATTTCAGTGAAAACAGATTAATCCATTTTGCTTTGCTGGACAGTGCTGTTCTACTTCATTTCCTGCTGTCATGTACCATCTTACAGCTCCTGAATTTGTTGCACTGTTTGGGATGCTGAAAGTTTTCCTGAGCAGGGGACTAGCTTATATTTGAAGTGAAAATAGAAAGCAGACCCAGGTCATCATTTATTTTAATTATGGCTTTTGCAAAACAGTGGGTTCACCTTTTTTTAAAGTAAAAAGCAAGGCTGGCATCCATTAAGACACCTCTGTGGGGTGGTGGGTGGACATGGTACCACTCTGCTGTAGCATGCAAGTCTAGCCAGCTTCTCTGGCTGTTCCTGGAGCATGCCTGGGGTCACAGAAGTGTTGTTGGGATTCCTCAGTATGGGAACCAAGGGATGTATTCCCTTTTCAGTGGGAAATACACTCCCACCCGCAGTGTAGGCAGCACCAGCTCCTCCTACCCCCTTGCATTTATCTGTAGCCCCTGTTCTCCTGTTGAGTGGGATTCAGGTTGCCGGGTGACCCAACTCCTCCTAGCAACCAACATCACAGGTATGTGTGCACTCAGGGCTGTTTTTGCTACATGGCTGTGGGCAGAGCCTGTTTGTCCTCTCGCCACTGTTGACCAGCAGAGTCAGCCAGCTAAGCTGTTTTTGAATAGGCACCAGTACCACCCACAACTGCTCAGCATGAACACCCAGGCAAGGATTTAGAGAAAAGCCAATTAGTTGTGACCTTTATCTGCACGGAAAGCATTCCCTGTGCAGTATGAATTCTGCTGTGACCCAGGCCTAAAAGTTGACATAAGGGACATATGGCCCAATGTGACCTATGCAAAGCTGTCTCCAATGCCAATCTGGGCACAGGCCTGCCCAAGTTGTAGGGACATGGCACACAGGTGAAGCACAGTTCAAGGAAGGTTTCTTCTGGACCAGCTTGGTCACTCATTGGGGGTGGACAGCTCAGGGTGCCTCTGGGCATTTCTCACCTCTCTTGCTATGATGTTCTTGCTTTTCAGACTGATTATAACCTCCTCCCTTACATGGGCTGGTCTGTTTGGATATTGACCTGACCTCCCTGTGTACCTCAGTATATACATCATACTGAATTGTTCAGTTGTAGGACAGGCATTTTGAGGCTGGGGCATCTTGGGAGTTGGCTGAGGCAGAGGGAGCGGATCTTACATGGTGACTAGTCTCTCTTCCTCCTCTGTAATCACTGCAGCACACCAAGCGCTTGGCCAGGTGAACTTCTGCTGTTCTGTCTTTGAGACAGCCCTAGCAGAATGGGAATGCTACAAGAAAGTACCCTTGTGTGGGTACATCATGTGAAGAGCTCACCTGGTTGCCTCTCGAGTCCAGCCTTGATGGCTTCATGGAGGGTGAAATACTGCAGATGCTTATGAAAACTTCCTGGTGGACCTGGATGTAAGAAAGTATCTTGCTTGGAAGATTTGCATCAAAGCTGCCACTTACCTGCATGTGCAATAATACAAACCCTGGGTCTTCCTAGTTGTTCTGGGTTAGCATGGCAGAATTGCATCTGGGGGCGGCA
Organism: Aquila chrysaetos chrysaetos; assembly: GCF_900496995.4. Taxonomy (NCBI): domain Eukaryota; kingdom Metazoa; phylum Chordata; class Aves; order Accipitriformes; family Accipitridae; genus Aquila; species Aquila chrysaetos. Next base: position 18,274,873 of record NC_044016.1, read on the forward strand.
GGAGCTAAAAGCCCAAAGAAGGTGCTGTGAGTGACTGTCAGCTTTGCAAGCAGCTGGTGCGGACCAGTCTCTGTTTCCAGCCCTTTCCTCCCCCAGCACTCTTAGCCAGCCAGCCCACAATCCAGGCTCACTGTAGAAATGAAGTCCTGCTGCAGAGCCCATTCAGCTTGCCAAGGCTTGAGCTGTGGTGCTGGTAGTGGAGATCAATGCCTGTGCCCCACTGGCATGTACCTTCTAAATGAGTGTTGTCAACGAGGAGATGTGTTGAAGCCTGGGGAGGTGTCACTCAGGCATGGTAAACTGTGAGGCTGTGGATTGCCTTCCTCAGATGAGCAGCCATCTTGTGGGACTGGCATGACTGGGTTGGTTGGTTGTTATGCCCAGCAAACACACCTAAGAAGCCCTTTACAGCTTTGCCTGGGATTACCTCCCAGCCCTTCTTCCAGCATCAGCCCAAATGAGAAGACCTAAGAGTTCAGGGCTAGAAACACCTTCTGAGGAAAAGAGGAAACCAGCACCTGAGCCTAGGTATCCTGAGGAGGGTTTTTATTAGTCATGTCTCATTTCAGGGATGGGTTAACCTGAGGTTTGTTGCCTGACTGCAAGGTAGGTCCTTATCTGAATTTAGATTTATGAAAGGACAGGAGGTGCCTGGATAAAGTATTCCCAAATACCTCAATATTCATTAATGTCCAGAATGAGAGTAGGTGGACTTTGTTTTCTGACATTTCTAGGGAACAAACTATTGATTGGCCTTGGGTGGCTGCTTAATTGATTTGACTGGGCTACAAACCAGCTTTTGAGCCGCTGATTTCAAGGAGATCACAGAATTCAAGTTGCTGATGGCATAAAGATCCTATCCCCTCACACCCATTTTGTTCAGAAATCTGTCTCATCTTCCTAATGGGATCACATTGTTTCCATGATGCAGCCTCTTTATTTAACTGATGTCTGTCCTTTTTGGCATCAGAGGCCACAATCTGCCAAGGTCTATATGGGCATAAGATGAGATGAAAATTTCCTTTGATTGAAGAGGGAATTTTCCATCTTGAGGAAAGCTGCCAGACAGGCAGCTAGATCCTCCAGTTTGCTGAGTGTGTCTGGATGTAAGCTGGGAAAATATAAAATAACCCTTCCATATCCTGTCACCCAGTTATTACACACAAATCCAAGTGGTTGTTCCAGACAATTGTCTGCAGCCAGACTGTTTTTGTGTGTGGGTTTCTTTTCTTTTATTTTTTCTTTATTCCTAGGAATTGGTTATTCTGAAGAAATAAAAGTTCTTTGGTCAGGAGAGAACAGCAGTATTTGGTGTGGAGCATATGAAGTGAAATAATTTAGAGGCTTAAAAAATCAGTAGCTTCTATGTATATGTTTTTGTTCATAGAAAACCCTTTATTCTGGCTTGGACAGAAAAAGTCATTCTTGGGAAACCCCTCAGTGGTATTTTGCAGAGGACTGCAGTGCAATGCAAATTTTCCCCTGTCTTGCTCCTGAAATGGTATGTGGGGGTGCCAGTTTAGTTTGTGGTGCTGGACACTGTCTCAGTAGCTATCTATGGTGAGTGAGGTGAGTTGGATCTGCAAGAACACTGTCAGGTTTTGTTCTGTGCATCCCCTTGTGTTGTGACATTGCAAGTGAATGTATATGCTGTGTGGCCTGCTTCCATGAATGACGCTTAAGAGCACCCATCCTGTGTTAGACCTACAGTCTGTCTGCCCCCACCTCAGTATCCTATCTCCTGCAAGTGCCAGAGGGGGGACCTAGAGGAGACTGTAAGAACAGCACGTATTTTGGTCTTGGGGACTTTTTGAGATGGAACTGCTGTCTGTGCATTAGTAGCCCAGTTGACTTCTTTTACCTAAACCTGTTCACTTCCCCCCACCAAATCTATGTAGGGTCTTTGCATCCAGAACAACCTGTGGCAAAAAGTTTCATACCTTGACTACATGTTGCTGAAGGATCACCTATTGTTTATTTAGAACTTGCCTCTTACTAATTTAATTTTGTGCTTTCTGCCTCATATTGGAGGAGAGAGTAAGCATTCAAATTCTGTCTTTTGCCACTCATCTCTAGCCCATCCCTCCATTTGTGGGGTGAAGAGACCACCCCTTTGGCCAGATTCTCCCAACTAGGAACCACTTGGAATCACACAATGCCTACCAGGAAAGGATCTGACGCAGTGAGAGCCATTGCAAGTTTTTACATGGTCCTAATTCTTACTTTAAAGATGCCTAACCATAGAGATCAAAGACCTGGTCTTGAAGGATTATCCTGTATTACTGGCTTGCTCCATGATAAAACACAAGACGTTTGGTGTAAATCTATAGAGATGAAACAGCTTGCATCTGCTTGCACTCAAAAGGGTTAATGTGGTATTTTTATAGGAGAAGCCTGAAATGTCTCATGTGCTCCACATGCATTTTCCAGCCTGACTATAAGGCATTGTTCCTTGTGTTTGCAAACCTGGCTGATGTAGTTCTTTATGGCTGAGCAGAGGTGAGTGTCAAGTGAGGTCTCCCAATGCAGGCAGCTTCCCCTTCAGCTAATGAGGTATCTCAGGGCAATGGCAGTGTATCACCACATCACAGCAATGTAATAACTGAACTAGGCCAGTGGGCATGGGGTGTGAGTTAGGAGGGGTGTATTTAAATCCCTGTGGCCAAAGCAGGAGTGGTTGGCAGTGGTGTGAGCAGCCATCTCCCATCCTCCCCTCTCTCAGTACATGCATAACAGATAAGATTAGCTATGCTATAGGTGCCTCTCCAGTTCTAGGTGTCCCTTGTACTGTCTTCCCCTTATGTCTGAGAGGGGTGTCAGCCTGTGATAAATAGGGCTGCTCTTAATCTGTGTTTGGAGCTGAGGTTCAGCAGCAAATGGGCTGTAAATCATAGATGGAACTAAGTCCCTGTATCTTAATGCAGGGTGGATGAGGCCCTGTAATGAAGGTCTTTAATCCTTCAGGCTCCTTCTGGTCTTTCTGGACTGCTGTGCTTTGTGGTGTCAACACTGCTGAATAACACTGCTCCTCTAGGGTGTGAGCTAGGGGAATGCCAGGGCTCCATGCTGTGCGCTGTCAGGGTTCTCTTTGCAGCACAACCGTTTTGTAGGTTGCTGCTTCTCTCTGATGGGTGCTTCTTGACACTACCATTGTTTTCTTAGCTAATTCCCTTCTGAACTATGTATGTAAAATGCTGTCTCCCTGCATAGGATGAGAAAGTTAACAGGTGAATGCTAGCCTTCCAAGAGAATCCTTGAAACTTGGACATGAATTAACCATAACACTCTATCACATCAGCAAAGCCATGGGTAGAGTAACAGAACTGGTGAGAAATTTACTGTGTGAGTCCACCACATACAGGTGACTGCCAGCTGAGGCCAGGCTGCACTGGGTATTTGTACTGAGCAGAAACTGAGTGGTGGGAGGAGAGTAGGAGATCTGCTGGAGACTTAATGGGAAATGGCACTTCTGGAAGGTTCACTTGCAGGTAGGAGTAGAGTTGGAGGAGTGTATGGTTTCTGTTGCCACAGTAAGAGCAATAAACCTTAACCAGCCTATTAAGATAACAACATAGGGATAGTTTGAGAATTTTGTAAAAATTCTTGCTACCAGAAAGGATGATACATATCACAGCATGGAGCTGCAGCATTCCCCTGGCTCCTGTACTGCAGAAGCAGTCTTACTTTGTAACACATTGTGGTCTGGGAAGGCAAGGAGGAAATTGGAGGATTAAAGGCCCTACTTTAGCAGTAACACCTTTGTTACCAGACCCTATCCACCTGCTGAGTGAGGGCTGTAATGACCTTGTTCTATCTGTGAGTTCTAACATCATGACCTATGAAATCATGGCCCCAAACATGACTGAAGCTATGTTTATACAGAGAGATTCTGGTTCTCATAGTGGCTTTGAGGATAAATAAACTGAATGGAGTTCTCTCAGATTTGGAGTATTTGGGGTGCTAAGGACCAGAGTCTGGGTGTTTTCTGCCTGGGAGGCTTTTTAAAGCATTTTTTAGTAGATAGCATTCCTTTTGTGTCTTCTGATGTCATGCAAGTTTGATGGCTGGTGGGAGGAGCATGTGCATACGTGTGGGTGCCTATATCATTGGTCTCTGCTGGGTAGAACTGAGTCTGTTCTAGTCTTTTTGCAATTACTGCCTTTTGGAGGTTTATCTTGAGTGGAATTAAGAAGTATGGTCTTGGTTCTGCTCTTCTAACAATATTTGCCTGGAGCTTTTGAGAACAGACCCATGGTGGATAGGAGTCTCAACTATAGACATCAGCTGCATTCACTTCCCTGTGATTGGAGAACATCGGATGTTTCTGGTGACTATGGAGTCCATGTGTTCATCTGCCATAGGCTCATTGGTGCTGTATACTGTGCTTCTCTGAAGCAATGGTGAGGCATTGGGACTTGCTAGGTTTTTTTTATCTGCAACCCCCCCCAGTGTTTTTATCTTTAGTCTTCCCCTGCAAAATCATCTCAGCATAGCCCTGGGAAGAACAGGGGGAGATTTAGAAAAGGAGGTTTGATGCAGGCTCTGACTGCTGCAAGAGAACTGATGTGGGGCAGATGAGAGAGTGCAGAGAGTCCAGCTGTGGTCTGTGGGTTTGGCCTGAACTGGTCACTCGTTTTGACTAGTCTCTTTGTGCCCCTTCCCAGTGCTGAAGACAGCCCCACTGCACTTGTGTCTGCACAGAGTCCTCTGATTCACTCCACTTGCAAAATGAGGATCCCCAAGCCTAGGGCAGTGCCCTGTCATCTCTGTAGTTCTAGTCAGGTTTGGCCACAGTTGTAACTTCTTTCCAGGAGCTGTAGCCAGTAGATAAACATAATCTTGTCATGCAAACGGTATGTTCAAGATGTGTATTAATTTGTTAGTGGAATTACAGAAGGATGAGGGAGAGGATTTAAAACAGTAAGAGGACCACACATGTGCCTTCTCATACCCACCCACCACTACTCTCCTTACTGTTCTGTGTAAGCCTAGTGCTTTCCTCTCAAGATCTAGGTAACCCAACTTAAGCCCATGCTTCTGGAAATCAAGTTCAGTCATTGTTCCTCAGAACAGAAGCTCAGTTTCCATGTTCTGTGGTTAATGACTCCCACCACTTGCACCCTGAGAGTTGCCAGTCACCATATTTGCCTGTGTCTGTGTAAGGTAAGCATTCAACAAAAATGGCATCTGTATTGTTAAAACAATGCAGACTTGGCTACCTAGAGTGACTCTCTGCTTCCCTTAAATCTGTGAAACTGCTGACGGTAGACTCTAGGACTCTAGACCATGCAGAAGATGACGTGTCTGACTAAATGTGCAGCATTCTTACAAAAATAGGAATTTTGCTGTCTTTGGCATGGGGCAGGCCTGGAAAACAAGGGCCTCGGAGTGCTGTGTCCCACTGGCCCATCACTGCTTTCACTGACGCAGCCAGGCAGCTGCTCTGTCAAGCAGGACAATGTTCAACAGTTATGAACCCTGGGTTTGAACTGTAGCCACTTGCAAGGAAATGGGGGAAGGAGGTTGAAGGCAGAGCTGTTACGAAAATTAAAAAGGAAAATAATAACAACAGAAAAGAAGACTTTAGAAAGCTTTTTCCTAGTTTGGACTGTTCTGGCTGGAAGTTTAGCTGTTGAAGAACCCCAGCTGTAAAACCCAGATCTAGTCTGGGCAGTCGTATCTCACTTGTGGATGTTTGAAGTCTGAACTGAACTTAATCTCTAACTCTGCTGCTTTTCTTGAGGAGAGAGCAAGCATTACAGCCTGTTTTACTAGTATAAATTGTCCCTGTAATGCTGAATATCTCTAAAATAAAATTTAAAGGAGAACTTGGGAGAGGAGTTAGATGTAATTCGAAGGTCTGTTTGACTCATTCCTTCTTTCTTCCTCACATTGTTCCATGGCTCAAAACTACCTGTCAGTGTCTCAATCTCCCTTGTTTTCCCACTCTCTCTAATTCAGAGTTTCTTTTAATTGGGAGGATGGTGCCTCCCTCATTCAAGATCAGGCAGTGTCCCATGTCAACTGTTGACCTGGAAAAATAACACTGGGGAAACTTAGTAAAATGTTTTTACTAAAGTCAAGCAGTTGCGACGGAGAAGAGCTGGTAGCAGAGCCCTGTGCTGTAGGATGCTGATGTCTCTAGCAGCTGCTTTGCAGGAAGTGTGGCAGGGAGAAGGTAAGTGAACACTAGTTTAATTTCCCCAATCTGAAGTCGGAAGAAATGGAAGTTGGTTCCCCATAGCAGAGATATCAGTAGTCATTGGTGAGGTCATCATCCCTTTCTGCTTTTGTGCCAGGAGCCTGTGAGTGAGACCAAGTCAGCAAAGTCTCTTTCCAGGGCACTTGGAAGGGGCTTTACTTGGTTCCACAGATTCCCTGGAGTACCAGGGCTCACGTGAATGAGCCTGTGTTGCAAACTGCCTTATATGCAGCAGCACAGGCAGCTGCTGGGGAAGCCACCTCCCTGGAGGTAGACTCCCTCCCTCCCTCCCAGAGGGAGATTGGGAATGATGCCCTCCAGCCTGCGTGCATTCTCGATTCAAGCAGGGAATGAGGGGTTGCCTGTAGTCAGTTGTATCTCTGCTTTACCTGCTCCTCACACACACACCCTCCACTGCACCAAGCCACACCGTTGGTGTTTTAAGTTTTTTAGAACAATACAGCTGTTAAGTGAAGCCTGTTGGGAGAGATTTGTTCTGCCTTGGAAGTGAGATTCCCTTCTCTTTTGTGAGCTCCCAGATGATTCTTAATGTAATTACTTTTGATCATATGATGGCAGGTTAATTTCTTTTCTGTAAGCAAAACCAAGAGGAACTCCACTTTAACAGGGTGGGGTTTTTTCATTGTCTGCTGTATTTCAGTACTTTAAGGGTGGCAGGACCCTTTAGGAGCTGGGCAATTCTGGCTGAGCTAGTTATCATTACTCAGTTGACAAGCGGCAGCGTGATGAGAACGGCAAAGATTTTTCTCCATCTCTAGCTTTTTCTTATATCTGCTAGTTTGTCTTTCATGTTAAATCTCCCTCAAAGGTATAAGCTTTACACTCAGTTCTCCTTAAATACCATCCGGTTATTCTACACAAACCCATCTTTTCTTACTGGAGATTGATGCAAAAATCAAATGCATGGGGAAGTTTGTCCATGTTTCCATCTGGCATGGTAGGAGTCCTTAGCCTGCCAGAAGGCATGTCCGGTGCTGGAGCTGAAGGACCCAGGTGTAAGACTGAGATCCTCATCAACAGGAGGCTGCTGTCTTTGAACTTCAGATCCGATGCATTTCCTGAAGAAAGACTGGATGGTGGATGGGCACCGGTACTTTTTCTGATTTGTTTTATACCATGGCTTGTAAACATTCACACATCTATGTGAATTGATTTTCTTCTCTTTAATTTTGCATGTTAAAGTACAAAGTGTACTGGGCACAGTCCTGGGCAGCCAGTTCTAGTTGACCCAGCTTGAGCAGGGGCTTGGACTAGATGATACCAAGAGGTGTCTTCCAATCTAAACAGTTCTGTGATTTGTATGTTGTGAATAAAGCCATGCTCTAATGGTATCTTTGACATGGAGATCAAGATTTCTGCTTTAGCAGTGTCACAGTCCTGAGTTTGTGAGGAAAACAAGGCTGTGCTGCCTCGGACAAAAGTAAATCTGTGGCTAATACAAGACAGGGACAGTGCAAGGGAGGCTGGAGGCCTGAACACAGTACTGCTGTGTTTAGTGGAATGCTTTTGAAGAGAGGAAGGTGTTACTGTTAAAGCCTGGGAAGAGTCAAGGGAGAGAGCATTTATCTCCAACTAGTCAGAGCATTAGTCTTTGATTCCCTATATCTTTATGGTTTCTGGAAATTCTTGTTATCCGTACAGATAGACAATCCTTTTTTTGATCTTCCATTAATCTTTGCCTGTGTGGTATATTAAGGCAAGGAGTTTCATGTGTAAAATTTCAACTCTGCAAGATTAATGGTTAGTCAGCTATGAATGATGGTTCTCTGTTAGGGAACATGGGAGCTAGGGTCTCATATATAGGAGCTTGGGAGACTTCAGTTCCCACAACCAGGTTATAATTTGTGGAAGGATTTACTAATAAAAAGAGAATGTAGCAATACTAAAATAGAAGACCTTGCTAAATGACAAATGGGAGCAAAATGATGATGTCTGAAAGATGTGAAGGAAGACTGAGTAGGAGCGTATTTGCTCAGAGATGAGAGGACTTCTGAAAGACAGTGCAGGTCATGGGACATCAGAAGCAATGTGACTTCTGAGTCTTATCTATTTACTTCATTCATGCTCAAAATGCACAATTGCTGGATTTTAAGGCTTTTTTTAATGGTTAGCCTGTGATGTATACTGTGAAAATATCCTAATTTCTGAGGGTATTGTCTAGAACAAGGGTATAATGACACCAGTGGAAATAATGGGAGAAACCAAGTCTGAATGTTAAGCGAAGTGTGCTACTGGTATGTTGTTCTTCCAGAAGAAAATGTGGGTGTCAAGAAGAGTGGCTCAATAGGTGTCTCTAATTGCCTTGATTCTGGAAAGCATTTGATGTTGCTCGTAAAAATTGCAGTTGGTTAAGGAGCGGGTGCTTACTTTTCCATGGCTAGCATCAGGAGGATGATTAGCAAGACCATGGGAGCCTCTTTTTTCCATGAAGCCTTTCATATTGTCCTACCACTTTAATTTCTTTGGGATATACTATGGGACCAAATCCACAGACTCTATATCTTGTTTGAAAGAGATTTCTTTTCTCTTGCAGGTGTTCTGAACAAAGCCTATAGAGAAGTGTTCGAGGCAACTCACAGGGGATTAGTCTTGGGCTGCCTGTGGGACTGGGGAGGACTTTGCAGAGGAGAGTTATCTATATGAGACTAGGGGCTAGAAAAATTGCTCTTGTACAGGGAGGAGTGAATATTTTGGAAGCCCAGGACCGGTAGTGACAAAGACCTTCAAAATGTCACTCATTGACTCAAATCCAACTCCTGTCTTAAGCATCTCAAGCCAGTGACACTGTGCAGTAGCTCTCTGACCTGCATGTGCTAGATGTCATTGCCTCTTTTTTGGAAGCAGCACCATGCCATGTATTGAAATTTAGATAGTACAAAAACTGGAGCTAATAGGTTTCCCATGCAGAGCCGTTAAACCTCACTGAAAACCCTGTCCAAATGAAAGGCTTTTATGTGGGAATGAGCCACAGACTAAGGTCAGTACCTCTTGCGTTAGAATTGGAGCCTTAGCTTTTGTAATGAAGACAGGACCACTGTCTGTCTGTACAGCAGCTAGCACAATGGCACCTCAGTGTCAGCTGTCCCCTCTATGAACTAATATGGCACAAACAAGGTATTATACCTGTTCTGGGGACAACTAGAAGTCTGTTAATTTGGCAGTGTTCCTCAGTGCCAGCTGCCTTTTATTAAATGACATGTGTGTGAATATGTACAAGAAAATTGTAGTTGTGGTGGGAAAAACAACCCCCTGTGTTTACTTCAAGAATATCAGCAATGGGGATAAATCTGTGCCACTTTCCCCATTCATCATTTGACAGTTGGGAGAGTAGTTTAAAGACTAGCAAGGAAGGAAAATATTTTCTGATTTCTTAAAGGGCTATATAAATATAGAAGGACAAAAGGTAGCTTTAAAAAAAGAGGAGAAAAAAGGTGGCAACAGTTCTTTTGGAGGAACAAAACCCCAAAGATGATCCTGGAGGGTTGTCACAAAATAGGTGTGTTGACTTAATAGCTGTCAAATTCAGTATCAGTCAGAATTTCTTCACTATTCCTGTCTCTCTGCATCAGCTACATGTGTCTTTCATAGGCACCTAGTTAAGCGTAGTTGCTCTTTTGGGTCTCTGGGAGGCTGAAACTCTCCAAGAACATTTCCCTAGGAACAGTGGTGGAGGTGAAATGGGTCCATATCAGTGTAATGGTTGCATGCTGCCTTACCTTCTATAAAAGTCAAGCACAGCACATCAGACACTTTTAAATTGGAACCACAGCATGTAAGTTTTTGAAACCTATTGCCACTGAATTCTGTTGTGGGCAAGCAGCTTGTGAGACTCAGCTAAGAATGATGGGAATGTTTGTTGTTGTTATGAATAAAAAGGTGTAAGGAATAATAAAGCTCATTTTGCAATGATCATGTTATTCCAGAACTGTCTCTTAGAAAGGTTTCTTTTGAAGTATTGCATTTTCCTTTGACTTACTTGGTTTTGGCCATTGCCAGAGACACATACTAAGCTGCATAGCTCAGAGGTTTGATCTAATAACTTCCAGGTATGCTCTATGCAGCAGAACAGAAGTCACTTTAGGAACAAAGTAAGTAGGGTTTCCTCTATGTAGAAAACTCAGCAGCAGTGGGATCTATCTGACCTACAAAAGCTTGGTTTTAGATCTCTCAACCCTTCTCAAGAGGCAACTACCAAGTTTGTTCAGTGCAATTGCATTGTGTATATTCCAATTCTTCTTATTATTATTGTCATTTTATTATTATTATCATTACTATTTTCTTTTCTGTCCTATTAAACTGTCTTTATCTCAACCCATGAATTTTTTTTTTTTGACCCAATTATCTTGCCCATCCCACTGTGGGAGAGGGGAATGAGCAAGCAGCTGTGTGGTGCTTAGTTGCTGGTTGGGGTTAAACCATGACAAACATGTTTTGAGTAAGTGGGTATCTGGGTATACAGCTGTCCTAGTTTCAGCTGGGATAGAGTTAACTGTCTTCCTAGTAGCTGGTAGGGTGCTATGTTTTGAGTTCAGTATGTGAAGAATGTTGATAACACTGATGTTTTCAGTTGCTGCTAGTAGTGTTTAGACTAATGTCAAGGATTTTTCAGCTTCTCATGCCCAGCCAGCGAGAAAGCTGGAGGGGCACAAGAAGTTGGCACAGGACACAGCCAGGGCACCTGACCCAAACTGGCCAACAGGGTATTCCATACCATGTGACGTCCCATCTAGTATAGGAACTGGGAAGTGGGGGCAGGGAATCGCCGCTAGGGGACTAGCCGGGTGCCGGTCGGCGGGTGGTGAGCAATTGCACTGCGCATCATTTGTACATTCCAATCCTTTCATTATTGCTGTTGTCATTTTATTAGTGTTATCATTATCATTATTCGTTTCTTCTTTTCTGTACTATTAAACTGTTCTTATCTCAACCCGTGGGTTTTGCTTCTTTTTCCCGATTTTCTCCCCCATCCCACTGGGTGGGGGGAGTGAGTGAGCGGCTGTGTGGTGCTTAGTTGCTGGCTGGGGTTAAACCACGACAACAGCAAGTGGTTTGATGAAGTCCATTGGCTGACCCAGAGCAAACGTTCCTGAAAATTCCTGACAGACAAAATATGTGAATTTTCATTACTCTTGGAGCATTTAAGGGTCTTCAGTGGTACTGTAAGATTCTGTGCTGGTGGGGACAGCATAATGTTATTGTTTGCATTTCTGTGAAATCCTGTTTCTTTTATTGCTATTACATTCTTCAGAGCTGTCGTGTAGGAAAGCAAGATGAGTCTGTTCTTTGGCTTATGTGTGTGTGCTTTCAAGGGGGAGGTGTGGGTACATACATAGGATGGCTAAAGTTAACATGCAACTTCCATTTGTGGGTGCCTTGCAAGATGATAGTGCTGTTGACAGGATGTGTCTTTATTTGGGCAGTCAGAAATTTAGTTGTCCACATGATGTGGTAGGCCATGAAGGGTATAAGCTGCATGTCTGGGTAGCTAAGGGCAGGGTGTGTTTGTTGTGCTTGGGAAAGTATTGGCGGTGGAGTAAGGTAGAGATAGCGGTAGGCTGTGTGTTTTGTGTTGCTGCAAGTAAGAGGATACGATGGGAGTTTGAGGTTGGGACATGAGGATGTGTATATAGGGAGGTGCTACAGCCTGGTGGTGTGATTAGGTGGGGTGGATGCCTGCAGGATATGAGAGAGGGAGGGTGGGGGAAGTGGCTTGGGCAGCAGCAGGGAAGTAATCAGTGTTCACAATGAAGCCTTTTCTTTCTCCTTGCCCCCTAGATCTCCTACCCCCCAAGTGATGAGGACAGCGATGACTCTGAGGGAGAGAACCAGGAACTTGCTCAGATCGACAGAGGTAAAGGGATGAGATAGGAGGGTCCTGGGATGCTACAGCTGAAGTCCATTTTGCTTTTCACTTGTGTTCTTGGAAGTGCCTCCTTCTCTGTCCCCAGTGTACCACAACCAGATGCATTAAATGAGTCACCTTGAAGTCTTTGAGACCTCACAGGGAGAAGCTGGTATTATCAGATGCTGCAGTCACACTTTTCTTACCAGAGATGGAAGTTGTTAACCACATGTTAAGGCCCCAGTGTTGCCGACATGGGGCAGAGAAGGTCTACAATTGGGCCAGCAGCAGAGCTGGAACTAAAAATTTATCTTCTATTCTATGCTTGTGCACCTGTCATCTTTGTTCTAGGTTTCCTCTTTCTTGCCATTTTGAGTTTTGACCTTCACTTTCCTCATTCCCCTGGACTCATTGTCTGATTAGCTTGCTCCCTTCCTCCTGTACTGTTGGTATTGAGCAGTCCTATTCTTGAATCTCTAGCGAGGGTCTTTGATAGACATGTGCTCTGCTGTTGTTTTTGGTTCTAGTATGAAGCAGCTTAGAGCTACAGGGTGAAATCTGTAATAAATGCATCTGTTGAGCTATGTTAAGTCTCTGCCATTTGCACATGCCCTGTGTTTTATCATTGTTTAGCCAAATTCAAGTGGATTCTTATGCAAAGGCAGAAGTTAAATTCCTGACCCACAGGACATGTCCTATCAAAATTCAAACCCCTGCTTCACATGCTTAACATAGAGCTCAGCAGAACAGGTAAAGCGTGCCCAGCTTATGGCTGAAAGCAGGCTCTCCTATGTGACAAGCCTTGTAATAGAAAGAGGACTTCTGCCTCCAGAAACCAGATCTCTATTTGAGCCACAGACATACTGCTTAGAATAATGTAACTTACTTGCCTCCTCTGCCTTGAGAACTAGTCACTAGAACTTAATGTTTTTAGCTAGAGGCAAGTGCCTAACACATTTGTAAGATCATGACTTCTTCACGTGCAGGGGATGAGGTGGGCGGCAAGTCCATGTTCTTGCTCTGCAGCTAGTCTTCCAGGTGACAGCTTGCGAGGGGATGTTTAGCAGTCAGGTCTAAACAAAGGTCTGGAAACTTCCAAAGGGAAGCATTCAGCTGGGGAGTGTTTCTTCTGGGGAAGAAAAGGTGGGAAAACAGCTCAGAAGTTTACTTGGGAGGAGATAAAAAAAAAACAGGTCAGGAGAAAGCAGCCCCAGTTTATTAGGGTGTGGGACACAGATCTGCCCTGCCACTCCTTTATCTTCTCCTCCCACCAGAGAGAAGAAGGAATTGTACCTTGACCCCTCTGGCCACCAACCAGCTCCAGAACCAGGAGAACCAATGCTGCAAGGTTCAGGCCCTCTTCCATGCCAGCCTTGACCGCCACAGCTCAGAAGAGGAGCTGGAGCGTATCAACCGAGAGTTTGCTGCTGAGAAGCGGAAGTGGTCCCAGGTCAGCAGGCTTGCCTGCTGCAGCGACAACAACAATACCTCCTCCAGTGATGAAGAAGTGAAGAACTTGTGTGCGATGTCCTTCCGGCCTGTGGCAGAGCAGGCTGATGGCCTGCACACCAGCCCAAGCCCTGTGCTCTTCAGTGCCTCCCCTCCCAAGAGACTCCAGCCCCTGGTGCGGAGCCCAGCCTCCAGACCTTTAATCTTCACAAGTGTTGGGGCAGGCCTTGAGCAAGTCATGCCTTGTAAGAGACATCGACAAGGATACGGGGATAAGGTCAGCAGGCCCAGCCTTGACCTGGAAAAAATGCAGCAGGTAAGGCAGAACTTCATATGCAGAAAGCCGCATCGCTTGAGAGGTGTTGTAAGCAAAGATGGAAAAGGGTTATTGAGGCAGGGTTCAGTAAATTCATAGGATTGCTTCTTGTGATCATGTCTTCAGGGGCATAACTGGTAATTCTGCTGTCTAGGATAAACTAGGCCTAGATGTAGATACCTCTCTTAGAGGTAAAGCTGCTGCTACTTGAGTGACTCTTGCTACAGTTGGGCTCTTCTCTTGCTACCCCCATTAGGAAGGTAGCACCCATACTGTCCGGTTTGTTCCATGACACAGGAACAAAATCACTGGAGTTCACTTTTGTCAAGTTACCCCTGCTGCCATGATCTAACCCATACCATTTACTCCAAAATAAATTAATTGCTTAGGGGTATGTAAAAAAAATACCTTTGTGATCAAAGTGGTTGTAGACTTGATAATAGGTATTTCCACACTTGTTCACCTCCTTGAGCCCAGGTCTTTTTATGACTCCCAGGAGTTTTCCAGCAATGTAAACCAGTGCTTTTTACCTTCTTAACAGTTTACAAATACAAACTGTTTACAATTTGCTCTAGATGCAGTTACTCTTGATTTTGCAGGACTTTTGTAGGGACCTGGGACTGAGGTGTGTGAATGCTAGGGGTTTGCCTCATCTCTGCAGCGGCTGGGAAATGGGGCATGCCTGGTACCGGTGGGGTGGGTTGCCCTGCACAGTGCCCATCTGGTGCCTCTCTTTCAGAAGGTCTTGCTGTAGAGTTCATATTTCAGGTTGCTCTTCATTATTTGTTGTTCTTGCACTGGTGTAGTGTCGGTTTGAAAGAGTATCTGCAGACATCTGCTGACCCTGGTAAATTACAGTAAGTTAGACAGTTATTTTCAGTTCTGAATTTCCTCTCATTAGGGAAGAATTTCACTGCCTCTGGTTGGATGTACTAGTTTTAACCTCACTAAAAACACCCCCTTTAAGTCTACAAGATGGATCCACTAAAAGAAAGGACTATGTTTTTATTTTCCTGGATGTATAAAAGTGAGACCCCTCCATTTCCTCATTACATTGCTGCTTGTTCTCAGTCCTGCTGGCAGCATACATCGCATGAATACATAATGCAGAGACTTGTGGTTTAGTACAGTTTTCCTCACCCCCTCCTTCCCCTTCTAGCCAAGTTTCTGCTCACAAAACATTCAAAAGGCCCAGTCTTGCATTTCACATCACCCAAATCTTCTGCTGATACTGCCAGACTAATTAGTCTGTCATCCTAAGGAGAGGAGAAGAAAGCTGGTAAGCCTGTACCCAGACTTCTTTTTTTCAAACTGCATGTGAGTAAATGGAGAAATGTTCCTTTTGGCCCAGGTGCTTTCTCTGACTTGGATCCCATGCATAGCATCTACCTGGTCTGCCTTAAGTTCCTTTCAGCAGTGCGTTTGGGGGTGTGCTGGTGAAGGTTAGGGGCTAATTTAAATAAAATTTCCAACCTGTTGTGGTTTTTCTGGGAAGCCTTGTGAGAATGATTTGCTTCCTGGTCCATCTGCTCTTTACACTTCTGGATTAATTGTGGCAAAGATTTTTGCAAAAGAAGTTGAAATCTGAGGTAGATGTGGGTGTGTGTTTTTTAAATGACATTTTTGCTATAGGTGGTGTTAACACTTCTAGGTTGTGGAATCCCTGTTATTAAAAAAAGGATATTCAGCTAGTGGCTTTAATCTAAAAGTGTACTTTTTTGGGGGGGTTGGCAGGGAAACCTATAAAGTGAGATGCAGCCTGAGTATTGTAACAGTGTTTGGTCACTTGTATTATCTTTATAGTTTTAATTGGTTAATTTTCAACCAGTAACATCTTGAAGCTTTATGATGACTTCTTGCTTGCTACCTGTACTTGTTTCTGCTACAAAAATCATGATAGAAATAATAATGTTGTAGATTCAGTCTTCTACTGACATTTGGATTCCCATCAGCTTAGCTAAAATCAGTGATCTCATTTCTTGTGACAGGATCTGAAATCTGGGTTTTGTTTTGAGTTCTGCCACAAAATACTTGTATGAAGCTGCACAAGTCTCATTCAGTACCTCAATTCCCCACTTGTAAAATGGGACCAGGGTGTTTCTTTTTCTTGGTCTGTTTTCATTCTCCAACAAAAATGCCTTGTGTTAACTGCCTGGGCAGCACTTGGCATCATGTGTTTTTTTTAGTCAGGTAAACAATGCAAATGAGGAATGATAATATTAAACTGGCTACTCTAAGGCTTCATCTGGGCTCTGAACATAAAGCTATTCTTGCTTTGATTCTTATCCTTACTATCATGTGCTTGCCCATGAGAATACAGCTGAAAAGCTTGATGAGTTGGAAGCTTTTTTTGAGCAGCAGATGTGGATTTTCACTCTTGTTCCTGAGCCTTACTTCCCATTCCTGCAGCTCTGTGGAGCTGACAGATGACAAACAGTATCAGGCAAGATTAATTTGTGCCAGAGGCAAATGTGTTCTGAGACAAGAAGACACTTTTGAGTGCATGATGTGGTTACTCAGGGGTGGATGAAGAGAAGCCGAGCGCTTTGCCTTTGCATCAAATCCTGTCTATGTTGGATGGTGATGGAAAATTGGTCCAGGGAGTTTTGGTGTGAAGTGGCTCTGTGTTGGGATGCTTAGCTATTCTTAGGGTTGAACAAACAAGGCAGCTTTTGCAGGAAGGCCGTGGATCAGTGGCATGTGGTGTCCAAATGTCTTCATGTGTTCCAGTGATCAGGTGCCTTTTGGTAAGGAAGGAGAGCAAATTTGGGAGAGACAAGTGGGTTTGGGGGCAATCTGAGTGCTTTTACAGGGCTTAGGGAATTGCTGTGCTTCTATCTCCATGGCCTGTAGATAAATGGAAATCTCCATCTGGGCCTTTCAGTTCAGCCTTCCTCAGCAGGAAAGGTTTAAACCTGCACAGGAGCAGGTTTAGAAAGTCCTGCTCTGGTTAGGTGCCAGGCCATGTCTTTCCAGCTTCATGGGGCAGTGTGATTCTGCCCTTTTGTGCCCCAGCCATGAGTTTGGACGGTGGGTGTATTTTCTACCCTGGCTGGTCAGCTGGCCACTCAGTCTCTTCCCTATTGAGGCTGAGCAAGGGCAATTCAATGCATGCTTTTCTTCACTCCTCCAAAGGACTAGAAAATTAGCTCAGAAGATTTCTTGCTTTCCCCTAATTGGGCAGAAATACCCTGGCTTATGCAGACACCCACATTACTGCAGCAAATGCCCTCTCCCAGCCACCCCTTGATCATAGTCCTTGGACAGCAGCATCATTACACACAGGCCTGGCTGCCAGTCACTTACTATTTAACAAAGGCTGTGCATGTACTAGAAAGACTGTGGCTGCTGCCACCCTGTTAAGCCAGCAGATCTGGCTTTTTTTGGCAATGCTGAGAGCACAAGGTCAAGGAGAGCAGGGACATCCTTTGATGGCTCAAGGTGAAGGCATCAGGGGTGCAAGGGTCAGCTGAAGTATAAGGAAGTCCAGGGTGTCACAAAGACTCCTTGGAGCTGCTGAGCTTGTTCCCGGGAGATGGGACTAATTGGTCTTGGCATGTTGTGTAAACAGATAGAGAGGAAGTAAAGGGTCCATCTTCCTGTGCTGTTCAGTGGGACTGCCTGGAGCTCCTTTGAAATCTTTCAGCAGCTTGAGGTCAGAGTGCAGCATTTGCAGGGAGAGAGATCATAAGAGATCTCTCTTGGAGGAGAGCCGCTTTGGGTTGGCACAATGAGCAATCCAAATTGTCCTCGTTTATGTGTGGGTAAGTGGCTGGTAAGGAAAGCATCATTTTAAAGTACAAGGCAGAGAGTTTGGGTACATGGGTGTATTTCCAGTTACGCTACGAAGTCACTAAGTAGTTCTGAGCAAGTTGTGAAACCTTTCTGCCATGGTTTGCCTGCATGTATGAGTAGATAATATAAATACCATTGTCTTATGGAGGCTTAATGCATTATTTAAAATGCTTTGAGATGCTAGGATGAAAAAGGCCAGCACAGAAGAGAAAAACACATCCTGTGCTAACATTTGGATTTCTCACTGCAGACACTGCACCCCTTTAGTGGATGAGTAGTTTCAGTGCATGACGGGTGAGTGGAACTTCATCTTGGTTTGTGTGGCAGGGTTTTGGTAGCAGGGGAGGGGGCTACAGGGGTGGCTCCTGTGAGAATCTGCTAGAAGCTTTCCCAGCTCCAAGCTTTCACCGCTGGCCAAGGCCGACCCAATCAGCGATGGTGGTAGCACCTCTGGGATAACAGATTTAAGAAGGGAAGCCTGCAGTGGAAAGGAGAGTAGAATGTGAAAGAAACACCTGTGCAGATACTGAGGTCAGTGAAGAAGGAGGGGGAGGAGGTGCACTGGAGGAGGGGATGCTGCCAGTGCAGCCTGTGGTGAGACAGCAGGCTGTCCGCCTGCAGCCTGTGGAGGTGAGGGGGGGAGCAGATGCCCACCTGCAGCCCATGGAGGAGCCCATGCTGGAGCAGGTGGATGCCCCTGAAGATGACTGTGACTCCATGGGAAAGCCCATGCTGGAGCAGTCTGTGACTGAAGGACTGCAGCCCATGGGAAGGACCCATGCTGGAGAAGTTCATGGATAACTGTCTTCTGTGGGAGGGACCCCACACTGGAGCAGGGGAAGAGTGAGGAGTCCTCCCCCTGAGGAGGAAGACAGACAATGAGGCAGAGACAATGTGTGATGAAATGACCGCAACCCCCATTCCCTGTTCCCCTGCGCTGCTGGAGGGGAGGAGGTAGAGAAAACCGAGAGTGGAGTTGAGCCAAGGAAGAAGGGAGGGGTGGGGAGAAGGTGTTTTAAGATTTGGTTTTACTTCTCATTATCCTTGTTTTGATTTGATTAGCAGTAAATTAAATTGATTTTGTTTTTTCCCCAAGTTGAGTCTGTTCATTACCTGTGACCTAAGTGGTGAGTGCTCCCTCCCTGTCCTTGTCTCAACCCATGAGCTTTTCTTTATATTTTCTCTTCATCCCACGGAGGGGGTAGGGAGGAGTGAGCAAGTGGCCTCCTGGTGCTTTGTTGCTGGCTGGGCTTAAACCATGGCAGCTTGACACTGAAAGTGGCCTGGGTACAGTGTGAGCCCTGGTCTGGGCTCAGCTGTGAAATGTCAAGCCCAACAGTCCTTTTGCTGAATATTTGAATACTGGCATTTTGGGTGGACTGGGCCTGGTAGGGTGACCGGCACTGAAAGCTTTCTTTGGGCCAATACTGGTTGCACAGAGGTTGCAGGATGCCACTTGCCACATGTGACCAAAGACCAGTGTGTGACCCCTGGTACACTGGGGTCTGGGCTTTGGGCTGCTAATGGCTCCAGGGTGAGGTTTCCATATCCTCAGCACAGCTGGGCTTTGCCCTTGTCTGTCTCTTCAGGACTTGACAAATAGCTTCCAGATAGAGAATGTGTGAGGTTGCAAGTCCTTTTCACCTCTTGGCCTCCCATTTGAATCTAGGCCTTGTCAGTTCCTGAAAATTGTTATCATCTGTTTGCCTGTCTGAACTTGCCTCTGTGCTGAGGGAGTGCTGGAAACCCCACTGCTGGTGCTGGTGGTAGTTTCATCACTGTCTCTGCCCTGGGCCTTGCTCTCCAGAGTGACTGAGTGGAGTTCAGGGGCCTGTGCTGAGTGTAATGGCTTACACCATTTCCTAAGGGGCCCAGTGCCAGAACTTCTCTCCCAGGTGTGAAAAGTTGGGCCATAGAAGTTCTTTGTCCCTGGGCGCAGTAGAGTGCTGCTTGAAGCAATATAATAAGGAAACTGTTGCAGAAACTGATTGCGCCATTACAGAATGAGAAATCCTGCTTCTGGTAACCTCCTGCAATTTTGCTTTTATTTTTTTACCCCCAGAAATATTCTACAGCAGCTGTTCCTCCAGTACAGAAACCCCTGTCTATCTCACCCCTGCCAGCATTTGGCACTGAAGCAGCCAGCAAAACAAATGCTATGCCAGGCTGCTGCAAGGCGATCCTAGCATGAGAACGTTTGGGGCTGAAAATGATTGATTAGATTGTCTGGTCTACTTGCCTGCAAGGATGCAGTTCTGTGGCAGGAGGTTCTGGGACTCTAGACATGTACTGTGAGTGGGTGATGGGGCATGGTAGAGGTGTCTCATTCTTTGTGCCTTTGGAGGAGCTGAGGAGATATTTTCTTCTGGTTTGATGTCTGTTATAAAGACTTGGCTCAGCGCCACCCAGCTGATGTCTGCTTTGCTGATTAATGCATTTGTAGTCTGGCAGTGATGGAGAAAGGGAGGGTGGGAAGGAAGGGTGCTGTCTGGGAGGTAGAGAAAGACTCAATAGCAAGGGAAGACATGAGGAACCCTACCCTGCCCTGAGGAGGCAATTATGACTCTGCTAGGCAGAAGAAATCTCTTTCTCTTTCTCTGTCCCCTAAGTGTTCCCTGGATGGCTAATACATGCAAAAACATGCTGTAATGGAAGTGCTCGTGTGCTGCTGGGGCTGGATGAGTCAGAGCATGAGAACTGTAACCCATGTAGAACTTGGCCTAGCTGCTTCCTAGAAAGGGTAATGATTTCCTCCTTTCCTGAAGGAGGCAACTGAGTTGACTATGTCTTCACTTCACTGATGGTATGGCTCTCCTGCTGCCATGGTGCCACCTTGTAAATGCCAAGGGCAAGGCAGGTAGGATAATCTAGTCCTATTCTTAAACTTTCAGCATCAATCACCATGACAGAGGTTAGAGCATTCTTATAGAATGGTTGAGGTTGGAAGGGACCTCTGGAGGTCATCTTGTCCAACCCCTTTGCTCAAGCAGGGTCGCCTTGAGCCGGTTGCCCAGGACCATGTCCAGACAGCTTTTGAATATCTCCAAGGATGGAGACTCTGCAACCTCCCTGGAAAACTTGTGCCAGTGCTCAGTCACTCTCACAGTAAAAGTGTTTCCTGATGTTCAGAGGGAACATCCTCCTGTGTTTCAGTTTGTGCCCATTGCCCTTGGTCCTGGCACTAGGCACCACTGAAGAGCACCAGACCCCATCCTCCCTTCAGATATTTGTATACAATAAGGTCCCCCCTGAGCCATATCTTCTCCAGGCTGAGCACTCCCAGCTCTCTCAGCCTCTCCTCATAGGGTAAATGCTCCAGCTCCTTAATCATCTTTGTGGCCCTCTGTTGGACTGTTTCCAGTACCTCCATACTGCTTTTGTACTGCAGACCCCAGAAGTGGACACAGTACTCCAGGTGTGGCCTCACCAGTGCAGATTAGAGGGCAAGGATCACCTTCCTCAACCAGCTGGCAGCATTCCTCCTAATGCAGCCAATGACCTTCGCAGCAAGGGCACGTTGCTGGTTTACATTCAATCTGGTGTCCACCAGGACCCCCAGATCCTTTTCTGCAAAGCTGCTTTCCAGCTGGGTGGCCCCCAGTGTATACTTGTGCTTGGGGTTGTTCCTCCCCACGTGCAGGACTTTGTACTTCCCCTTCTTGAATTTCATGTGGTTCCTGTCAGTCCATTTCTTCAGCCTGTCAAGGTCTTTCTGGATGGCAGCCACTTTTCCCAGATTTGTGTCATCAGCAAACTTACTGAGGGTACACTCTGCCCCATCATCCAGATCATTAATAGAGATGTTAAATAGGACTGGATCCAATATTGATCCCTGGGGTACATCACTAATTGCTGGCCTCCAACTAGACTTTGTGCCATTGATCACATCCCTCTGAGCTCAGCTCTTCACCCAGTTTTCAGCTCACCTTGGTGTCTGCTCATCCAGCCCGTACATCAACAGCTTCTCTGTGAGGATCTATGTTCTCTGTATATTGTTGAAATAGAGAATTAATTTCTGTGCAAGTCTGCTCCAATTCTGTTCTGCCTCATGACATCCGTTGATACTATGTTCACCTTTCAGGTGTGCTGCTGGCAGACTTTCATTCTGATCATGCATCTGTCCTTGGACCTCTTCCACCGTTGTGTCAGCCCTGGCACAGAGAGTGTTGACTTGTCCATTCCTAGGGCCAAACACTTCTAGTCTTGTCCCTTAATCCTTTCCTTCCTTGTTTGCCTGAGTGCATTTTTGATCTGGTTTTGTAATGCATGCAAAGGGGCAACAGTTCAAGGGGCAGATGGACAAGTGAGCCACTATGAGCGCTTCTGTCTGGAAATATTTATCTATCTCTTTTTACTTGGGTACCTGGCCATGTAACTTTGTGTTCTTTTCCTGGGAGCTTGCATGTTGGTGAATACAGCTATTTGGACTACCATGGAACCTAAGTAGCATCTGAGCTGTCTCCAAGTGTAAGACAGTAGCTAGAACATCTGCTGAAACATCTGAAACCCGGTTCCTTGAGGTGCTGCTTTGAATCATGAGAGTGGGGATTAGGTTGGGTGACTTGCAGTGCACTAGAGAGCTTGGTTGAGGAAAAGGAAGATGAGGGAAGGAAATTGGATGTGGCTGGTTTGGGAGAGTATGTGTTGAAGGCAAGAGAGATCTGTGGGATAGGAAGGGGAAGAAGAGGGTAAGAATGGGTGGAAACAGAGCTAGAGAGAGTCATTTTGTTGTATTAAGATTCCCAAAGGGACAATATAGCACCTGGCACCAGTGGCAGTAAATTATGAGCCTAAGGTTAAAGCCAACAGCTTATCATTTAGATTGGCAGCCTTGCTGGCTACCTTCCCAACCCTGCTGTCTTTCTTTTTTCTTTAAGCTCTAAAGCCTGGTAAGAAGGTATTAGACTAAAGCTGATTCTTTGGCTGCAGACCAGAGAGAGGAGATCAAATGGGCATATGGGCACCACTGGCATGTGTCCTTGGGTTGTGACTTAAGGAGAAGTCCTGAGTAATGCTGGTGATACTGTGTGAAGCCTGAACTGTTGGTGTGACTCTGAGGGGTAGGTAGGCCTGGAGGGAGCAAATTTGGGGGGGGGGGGGGGGAGTTTTCCCACCTGAAAGTGGCTGCCAGAATCTCTGCACATGAATAGACAAGATTGGTGTCTTGACCTCTATCATTTTCCTCTGAAAGGACTACAGAAAATAATTCCTACTGAGCCAGTAGAAGGAAAAACCCAGTCTCCCATATCTACTGGCAGTGGTTTATGGTGGGCTGCCAGCAGGCCACAAAAAACATCACTCACCAAAACCTAGAGATCTCAACTGCAGCAACAACACAACTGGTTAAAATGTGATTTGAGGTGGAGTGAATGGCAGTCAAAGAGTGGGTGCTGAGTTGGATACCGAAGGGTGGCGATCCTGCAGCATATTCCTGTTCTGTCTCTTGTGTGTTGGCTGTTGCAGGTCCTTTTTGAAGAAGGTTTTCCAAAGGATGTTCTGTTTCTTGTTTTGACACAGTACAGTGCAGAAGGATAATGCTGGCACATTCTCTTTCCTACTCTCTGAATTCAGCCCAAGTAGCCTCAAGGGCCTGGCAGATTAAGAAGTTTTGCTGCAACCTGTTTATACTTTCCAGCAAGACCAGTTAGTAGATGTTGCTTAGCAGTGAAGGTCAGGACCTTCTCTACAGTGCTGTTCTCTGGAATAAGGCTGGATTGTCCTTACCTCCCCTAGCCTTGGTATCTGGAGTAGAAGGGCTGCCTGGGTTGGGTCCCAGTGTGGCTGTTGAGTTGGCCAGATACCTCTCCCTTCCCACTCCTCCCTCAGCGTGTGGCTCATTGTGATACAAATATCTCATTGTTGCCTGGGGAGAAAAGGAGTTTGCAGGCAGCTTCACCATATACTGTCACTGCCCATGTTGTATTTGGTCTGCAGATGAGTGGATCTCTCTGAAAAGGAGAAAGCCTTACAGTTTACTTTTTCAGAGGATCAGTGAGGTGAGCTTGAGGAGACTGGAAAGGGTAAATGCCTATTTAGAACCAAGCTGGTTATTCCTCATGTAGTCCAGAGAGCATCTGATGGTGGTGGCAGTTCTCTGCTTGCTTTTCTGACTTTATTATATAGATTAAGAAACTGAAATGAGCGGAAGAGATAGGTTAGGCTTTTTCTTTTGTTCCTACCCTACCACCACCACTAAGCATTGAATTGCCAGCTTAAGCACTTACACAAGTGACCAGCATCTTAGAAGTCAGCACCCACAAGGCTGCTACTGCTTAAAAATCAGATGGTAAGAGACTTGTTCAAAGCACTGCACAGAAGTGATGGTAGCAAGGAATGGAAAGCAAAAGCTTGGTTTTTCCCTTTGCTTTCCACAGGCACTGCTTAGCCCCATATCTCTGAAGTAGGACCTTGGAGAGCATGGCTTGGCACTGGTGTTTGAGGTGACACGGGTGTGCTTTGTACCCTGCAGTCTCCCCATGGGTCACTGCCTGTGAGTGAGAAGGAAGGAAGGAGGTGGTAGTGCGGGTTTGGAAACAGCAGAAACAGGGTGGTCATGTGATTGTGTAGATTAACTATTGATGCTGGATGTTTGTGCTCCAGTTTTGCCACTGCAGACTGAAAGCAAGGAGCTTGTCCCAGAGCATGTCTAAGACTTGAAAATGCAGCAGCCATTACTGTTCAATAGGCAGAAGCTGGCTGAGCTTTTAAGGCCAAGCCTGTGACTGGAGTAAACACTCTAGGAAATACTGGTTTTGAAGCAAGCTTTGCCATGGTAGAATAGCCAGCCCGGCTGTCAACAACACAGCTGTCCTTGGTGTGGGCTCTGATTTTCTGCCTTAGCTCTGAATAACCTCTCCATGTTGGCTCACATGAGAACTGCACTGCTGGGCTCTGCTTGCACTTTCTTTCAGCCTGTTGATGTCAATGGGAGTTTTGGGCATTGGTTCACAGCTCATCTCACAGGAGGAGGCGCTCAATAGAGACATCTACATCTCATGTAGATGGAGACTGAGTTAAACCAGAGCAAATTCACTTCTAAAACTCCCTGCCCTTCTCCAGAGCTGTGTTGCCGGATACACACTTCTTGTTGACTTGCAATTGGTTTTAAGAAAATGATGACCAGTAAGTCAGAGATGAACCCTCCCTCTCCAAGCCAAAAACATAGTTACTTTTTTTTTTTTCTAAATTCAAGGTTTCAAAAGCATAGGTGTCCTGGGGGCCACAGGTAAATTAAAAACAGCACAAATTAAGCTACTTAGGAGAAACCCTATTAAGTTTGCTGGTTTTCCTCATTGAAAATAATCTTTTCAATCTCCTGTTGGACTTTCCTTGCTTATGCAAAGCAATTTCCATAGGAATGAACTTGAAAAACTGAGGATCCTCTAGAGTGTTAGGAACTTAATATAAATGAGAAGTCTGTGATAATGTCTATGTGAGGGTAAACTATATTTTTAATTCTAAAAATGTGCTTGTGTTAAAATCCTGGCATATCCTTGCAACCTATAATTTCACTTGCTTGTGTTTCATTATGGAAAAAATAGGTTGGGCAGTTATACAAAGGATGAAACCCTGAATTGCTTCGCAAGTTATTTTGCAATCTTATTGTAAGCATGTTCACTTTTGACAGCATAGATAAGTCTTTTGCCTACCTGTGGAGACTTTAGGAACTCCCTATCTTGCATATCACTTCAGAGGCTCATCAGACACTCCTGTAGGCTCTGGCATGACTGTATGTGGGCGTAATACGATTAAGAAACAAGGAACAGTTTAACAAATCTTTTTCCAAATTGCAAAGGTAGTGGATCTGTGCAGTTCCTAGTATAGGTAGAAATATCCTTAAAATGGAGCCAGTTAGATGTCTTGTTTTCTTACTGCTGTAAACCTGTTATTTGTTAGATTACAGGCGATGTGGTTTACAGCTGGGGAAACTGCCATAGGTCAGGGAATGCCCCATGTTCGTTAGGAAAGTCTGTTACTGCTATTGTTTGCTGTCTGTGCAGGAAAGACAGACAAGCCTCACACAAGAGCGTGGTGTACCAGGCTAGGTAAGGCTGTATATTGAGCGTACTTTAATGTAAGTCTTGAAACCTAAGCTGTGGTGCTTTGTTCAGAGCTCTGATTGAAATAGCACAGTGAGCTTATGGTATGTGTATTTTCGTTGTAGTTCTGAATTTGGTGTACTATCAAATCAAGCTCTTAATGTGTTTTCAACTTAATATAATTTTGTCATCCTCTGAATAACATGGCCAGCTCTGTTAGTTTCTAAGTGTTGTTAGAGCAATGAGTGTAATTATGAGCAGTAGAGTAGTGCTCTTGGAAAATGTTTTTTTGAGCAGAGAGACTTGTAGTGCGACATCTCTTTAGTATTCTTGTATCTTTTCTTTCATCATACACCTAATGTTCTTTTCAAGTCTGACTGCTACCAGCAGTGTGAAAGGCATTTTTGATGTGCTAATTCTTCCTGTCTGCGTTTTGCAGACTCTTTTACTATGGGCAGTTATGCTAAACAGCCTATGGAAAGACCCTAGAGATGAGTGAAATAGTAAACCTCAAGAAGCTGAAAAAAATCAGATTGCTATCTCATGATGTGGCTCCTGGTAGGGTTAGAAGTAGAAAGCAGCAGTAACTACTGCTGCAACTGTGAGACTTGCCTATGTTGCTTGGTCCACTGTGTAAAACTGTGTACTGTGGTGGGGCATTGGTTCATTTGCTTTCCAGATGCAAGCATCCAAATCACTCAAACACCCTCAAAACTATTCATACAAATGTAGTATAAATTTTTGCTTTTATTACCAACTTTCTATGCACAGAGGTTCTTAATGAAGTTGGCCTTGAGACGTTCAGGTCTGCCTTTGTACCTTTGTACTCTGCTCTTTCTTCTTTTAATGATATGATCTGAACTTTTGCCCTTCTCCAGTGTGGTGGGTGAATGAGCCCTCTTGGTCCTTGGACATGACTATTTCGTAAGCATGAGATGGGCCAAAATCCTGAACTGAAGAAAGGAAACACCAAAATGATTTGCGTGTTAAAATTTGTGTGTTACAAGCACTGGCATGTGTTATACAGGCTCTGATGTGGATCTTACAGGGTATTGAGTTGAAGGTTTATTTCCAAGTATTTGGAAAGTGGATCTTGATGCAGACAATCGAGTGGTATACATGAGGTCAGCAGTGCTCCAACTAGTTCTTCTTGCACAGCTCTAAGGGTTGCTGTGTTCTGCTAACACCTGTTTGGAAGGGTAGTGGCCTGCTTCTGGCTCTGAGCTGGCACATCACTGCTCTCGCATAGGGGAGGTTCAAAAAGTTGGCAGGAGTAACGTGTATCCTGTGTGCTGGCGCCCGTGGACAAGTGGAGATGCTGAAGCTCAGCACGTTAAAGTGTCCAGGGGAAAGCACTGTTTGCTGCATTGGTTGTATTGCTTTTCGCATTGGGGAGGCTTCTCTGGACCAGCTTCTGTGCCATCCTGAGCGATGTGCAGCCATGAGGTTGTGGACAAAGAGGATGTAACAGGGTATCAGAATCCACGAGTGCTAGTCACCAGCGCTGAAGGGAACCATGTACCAACTTAAGAGGAAGGGCAAAGCACCAGATGGGGGATACTGGCTCCTCTGAATTCCTTGCAAGCTGTTATGGGTAGAGGCCTAGGCTGGCCCTTTCCAAGTTGGTAGGTCAAACCGCATCACAAGCTCTGAGCTTCAACCTGCAAACACCACCCCAGGCCCCGTGTGCTGTGTAGCATTGTGCTGCGAGGCAGGTGTGGGCAGGCATTTGCTGCATGTGAGTGTGGGAGAACATTCTCTGAGCACAGTGGTTAGTTATGTGCTGTATAAATGGATTAGCTCCCTGGATTAAGAGGCCTTTATCCTAATAGCTAGCCATTTCAGCATGTTCCCTTGCCACTAACCTGTATGTGAGGTTCAGTGGGGCAGGGGAGCAGGGGGACAAGTAAGTGGTAGGGTGGGACATGTGGGAACAGTTGGTTACATCATCATTTCTCTCTGTGGTTATTAATGTTATACTATTCTCACTTCACGGATGTCTGTTTGAAAACAAAAAATGGTCTTTCTGGTTTGTTAATCATCTTCTGGCCTGTAATTTCTAATATAGTACTTGTTTATTTAAAATTATTTTCATGTGCTCATGCAAACAAATGGGATCTCACAAATAGGCATAGTCATGTGAAAGGAGAAGATGCTGAAATATGCTGCTGGGCTGTGCAGACATGACATGTACGTGTGTGTGTCTTGGGAGGAGAAGGAGCGGGAGTCTGTGCCTTGTGTTCAGACTCTGTGGAGCCCGAGCAAGCCCCATGGCTCGGGTTGTTTCCTTGTTTGTTTGAGACAGGCTTGTTTTGGCTTCCCAGAGCTGTTTATGCAGTCAGCCTGCATTTGGCTTTTTCAGAGTTTCTCCACTGTCCACAAATCCAAGTTCTGGTTTGAAGGTGTGACCTTGTGTTTTCTGCTTAAAGTTGCCTTTGCCTTTGCCTTTGTGTTCCCACCAGCTGAACCCAAGGCAAGGGTTCCCACAGGGTAATGTCCTTCGCATTCAGCTGGAGGGAGGGTGGGAGGTGATTAAGAGTCACCTTTGGAGGTTTCTATTGTAAAGAACAGTCCATGGCTGCCTTCCATGCCACTGAAGAATCCTTTCCTCATTTAGTGCAATGAGTATACCCCATGGTGCCCTATTTTTGAGGAGCTCCACTAGGACCAACCCTCTGGTTAAGAATCTACTGAGAAGGTGCATATTCCAGATTCTCCCCAGACAAACCCATTGATCTCCATGGTATGTGTTCTGTGATGGATTAGATAGATACAGTGTGGGTTTTATACCTCCTGAAAAGTCCCTTGTGCTAACTATACCCTTTAGGGCAGGTTTTTGGGCTGACAAACAGGCATTCAGGGCCAAGAATTTATACTTTTAAACATAAATACTTGATATCAACATCTAAAACATTCCGGTTGGCTCAAATACTTGAAGAAACTGGCTTTAAAATCTAGACTTGAAACAATTTTGAGCCTTTTTTTTTTCTTTTGCTTTCCATGCATACAGCTATCCTTTCCTCTGCTGTGGCGAATCTGTGTGATCATGCAGTCTCTTCTGGAAATCCGGTGTCCCGGATGACTAGGCTGTTCACTTGCTGGCTGGTATGCACGAGGCCCTGTGGCTTGCACAGAGCCTTCAGGGTGTCTTGTAGTTTTTTCAGTTAGCTCAGGATGTTGTAAAGGTAATCTGGCACATGCTCTGGTAGTCCCTGTGTCCTTTGGGTTTTGAGCAGCCATCTGTGGATTCTTTTCCGCTTTGTGTCCCTGTAATGTCCCAGCTGACAAGAATCTGTACCTTTCACTGACTTTAATTTTTTTTTTTTTTTTTTTTAATTCTTTCCCAGGGTGTACAGCTCTGTGACTTTCAGAGCCCTCTGTGTCTCCCTGCTCAGAGGAAACTGTGTTTACTTTATTGCCTGACTTGTGCTAATGTCTTATCCCCTTCTTGGTGTGCTTGGGGACATTGTTTAAACAGCAAATGGTGAAAGGGTCTGGGGCTGCTTGTTTCAAGCCCCCAGCACCGCCATCTCCCATGTGCTGCAGGAGCAGCACTGAGAGGAAACGGATAAAGCCACAGAAGGCAGTGTACCTTCTGCCCTCACTCTGCCTATGGCAAAAGTCTGTGGGGAGGGCGGGCTTTGAAGTCATGTCTGACCCAAGGCTTCAGTTAACAGTTGCAAGCTGGGACTGCAGAAGTGAGACAAACTATAGAGACATCAGATGATATGTTAGACTAGACTGGACGTTCCCTGTGGACAGCTTTGGAGCCAAGGCCACGAATGAAGGGAGGAAACAGTCACGTTGGCAACCCTGAATTAAAAGCCTTCTAAGCTTTTTCTCAGGAGCTGCTACCATGCCTGCCAGCTGTGAAACTAGACTCCCCTGTCCCTTTGCACCCCTCCTCCCTTCCCAGGCTCTAGTGAGCAGGAGGGGCAAGCCCAGCATTTGAACTTTGGTAACTTTGGCATGTGCAGATGAGTGATCGGGAATTAATGAATCCCGCCCCTTCTTTATATTTTTGTTACTCCACAGGTGCTGGAGTTTTCAGTCAGGTCTGTTTCCTATACAAATGGAGCTTTGCATTTTTTCCAGGTCTCAAAGAAAACTCAGTGAGGGATTTGGGATTGGCGAGCAGTGAATAGATGAACCATCTGATGTACCCTGCAGATCAGCAGACTCAGACTCTGCCAGACCAGCAGGGGAAGTGGCTGCTGAGCCAGAGATGCTCCATATACAGAGTGTTCACTTCCTCCATCCCCAAACTTAAATCAAAGGGCTAGTGGTAAAAGTGCCAGGACAAATCTGACCCATTTTATCGGTGCCTAGGGGGACAGGGCTTCTGTACAGATCCAGAGTATATCTGCAGACTGTATGCCACAAAGGTGACAGAGGAGCTGCAGAAAACCAGAGTCATCTACAGACACACAGAGAGTCTGTTTACTTAGACCATAACTGTGTAAGTAGGTAACTGTGTTGGCATTAGCTGTGGCTCTAGTGTGATATTCAGGGAGAACTTCAAAAAGCAGCCTGTAATTTGAATAATTTTATCTGCTCTCTGGGCCTTGGGAGTGGTGGGAATTTGGGTGCTCTGCCAGGTGGCAGACCTTGCTGGCCAGGCTTCGGCTCACACTCTTCTGTAGCAGGCATCAGCCAAGCCCAGCAGCCTGGTGCCACTCTGGTGATCACCTGTGTGTCCTTCTGGATCGAGGTATGACTGGCTTGTGCTTGTTTAGAGAGCAATCCACTTGTGGGATTGACTTGCTCTTCTGCCAGTTAAGACTTACCTGTGGTTCAGGGCCATTTTGTATTTGCTGTAGGCTCTCACCCATTTCTCTTCAGCAGTGACAGCTGAGCCCCTCCCAGGAGTGCACAAAATGAGGTGATTAATGACAGCATGTTGGAGGGGATTTTGGTCACCACAGAAGTTATTTTATTGTGGTTTTCATGGCCCACCATTTGCTGAGTGTGTGATCCTGGGCAAGTCCCTGCAGTACAGTTTTTTGTAAGGCCTTGTCTGTTGGGGTTTTTTTTTGTTTGTTTGTTTGTTTTTTAATCTGCATTTGTTTTCAGTGATCACTCGGTAATCAGTAATTCCTCTGCTGCCCTGTCCAGAGGTGCTAAGTGGTCAGTGTTTGCAGTAAGTGAAGGCTGTGGATTTGTGGCACTTGCTGGCAGAGGTGCTGCCTGGAAAACTGGGGCTCCCCTGTTTGGTAGAGATGGGTGCACTTTGTGACAGTGTTGAGAGACCAGATATGTTGATGTTTTGCAGGGTCTTCAGACAGATTGAGGATAAGTGTGGCAAAAAAAAGCATTAATGACTAATTCGACTGAATATGAAAGGGAAATAAATTTCTAAACAGCTCAGATGCTTTTCAGGATATTCCACAGTATCACCACAACTTACAGTCTTCAGATGCTGGGGTTTGTAGGAGGGGAAACTGTTGGCCAAACTACTTGAATTAGCCTGTATTTTAAAGTGCCGGGAGGCTCTTTAACTTCTGGTGGAGCAGTCTGCAGGCTGTGACAGATGATAATTGTAATTTAAGGCTGTGGGTGAAATGCAGCCCTCCTGGTGCTGTGCTGCTGCAGGGGCTGGCCAAGGAGCTTGCATCCACATCTGGCACATGGATGTGCTGGCTAGTGGCTTTGCACCCCTGGGCCCAGAGGTCCCAGACAGTGGGTGCTTGCCTGGCATAGGGCATCCCTGGCAATGCAAATGCAGAGTACCCTCAGGTGACAGCTAGGAAGGACTAGTCCCTTGTTTTTCTGCTGATTAAAGTCACATGTGCCTGAGAGCCTGAGACTGGCTGGGGGACAAGGTCAGCTGGAGTTGCTTCAGCTTTACTGCAGTAAGGAGGAGCCTGTGATCTACTCTTTTTCCTTACAGTTTTTGTACAGCAGAGCTAAGAGGTGATGCCCATCCCCTAGCAGCACTGCTCAGTGCCAAGGAATTTAAAACCCCAGTCCAAAATCAACTGACAAAATAGCTTTAAAAGAATTTTTGCTTGTTATCCTCCTAAACCGATGGGGAGGGCAGACCCAGCTTTGCCTCTTGCAGACTACCCATCACCATGTTGGCGAAAGGACAGGAGCCATGGCCCGGCTCCCTTGCGCCCTGGGAGATGTCTGCAAAAGCAGAGGGCACTGGGCTGCTGTGGTTTAGCCTGGAGATGCCTGAAGCTGTTGGGTCAGGGAGGCACCGAAAGCTTCAGCCTTGCTGCTGAGCTTTGGCTGGGGCCTTGTAGGGTTTCATGCCTGGCTTCTGGGAGTGCTGCCTTTGGGGTAGCCAATCCCCTTCCTTTAATTCTGCCTGTGCTGTAAAAAGGGCCCTGCTGAAATCTCCCGCTTTGTCGGTAGCGTGAGGCTGCTACTGGTTTCCCTGCATGTGTGTCTCCCTGCTCTCTGGTGGCTAGCAGTTGTGGGCCTCCTGCCCCAGCAGCCCCCCAGCCCGTCTGCCCAGTGCCATGCGGTGGGACGGAGGTGGGACTCGGAGGTGGGACTCGGTCAGGCAGAAGCCTGCAGCCGCATCATGCTGCACAATAGCCACTTTGTGCAGTGCCCTGACCTTATCTGCCCACTGCGCTGCAGCTGCACCCCTGCCCTGTGCCTTAACCCTCTGCACGCTCTCCCTGCCTGAGCAGTGGTGAGGCAGTGGACAGGCTTTGTTCAGCAGCTGGCTGGTGCAGAAGGCTGTTCCTCCTGGCCCAAACCCAGCTCTGGTGGCTGGTAGGGAAGGAGGTCAGGCAAGCTCCTTGCTCTCAAATGCCTTGCCAGGAGAGAAATGCCATGGGGTCGCGTGCACTGGGAATGGCACTGGGCTGGAGCTCACACATCAGCATTGTCTCTGCACCGGCATCTGCTTCACCTCCCTGTCACAAGGAGCATCTTGTTGAGGCCCCTTCAGCCCTCGGCTTATTGGGCCATCTTGCTGCTTCACTGCCTGGCTGTCATTTTTTTCTCTTTATGGACATTGCATCATTGGGCATGGTTTCTCCCTTTGCATTAGCCTTCTGCTATGACTTAGAGTGCAGTTTCTCCGCACACTGTAATGTTTCTTCTTTCAGTTCTTTTTCTGAACAAACAAAGCAATATCATCAGTCTGCTTCTGTATTTATTTTCTATGATAGACATTCAAGCTTGGTCTGCCTTGTTCCAGGAGGACTCTGGACAACTGGGAAACTGGCTGGTAGGGTTAACAGCATGGATGTAAAACAAGAGTTATGGAGCTGAGGAGACTTCTTAAAACTTGGTCTGCTTAACACTTTGTATCTTGTCAAGAGCTTTAAGATGTCAACAAGTGACAGACATGTCCATACCTTCAGTCAAAGTGCACCAGCCCTTCTGCGGAGGGTCCTCAGCAAAACTGATGAAAGGCAGACTTCTGGCCTGCTTGATGTTCTTCTGAAAGTCTGGTCTTTGAGGCAAGTTACAGTACAGCTACTGAACACAGACTTGAAATCTTTTTCATTAAACAAGTGAAGATACCTTCAAAATTCTTAAGTTGTAACAAGCTGATTGTATACCAGTATGTAGCATTTGATGAAGTGTTCTGATTTATTGTAGATTAAATGATGAGTTAAGTTGAACTGAGAGTTCCTGTGCTCTCTTGCATGAAATAGACTAAACTGGTTTGAAAAAAAATGGTACTAAACTGCATCCAACTCTAGACAGGCCCTTAGGTTTAAAACTACAACCAGATAATAAAATTAATAATAATTAAAAAAAAAACCACCAGTAGACAAAAGAGCTGTTGCTTTGTCCTATGGAGGTACTGAAAATGAAACCATTCTAAAAATAGAAACATGCATATAAAAAGCAGATGTAAGATGAAAGGTGTTTATTAATATACAAGCTGATATTTTGCATTGTACACTGATTTGAGAGATTGTTTGAACTCTTACGTATTTGAAAATTAAGCTGTGATACCTGCCTTTAAATTGTTCATTGCCAGGGTTTTAAATATTTGTTTTTGAACTGCAGTAGTGTGACATAAATTCATCCTTCTTGAGGATTTCACTATTCCTAGAATGACCTTGCATTTAAGAATACCTGTATTTTGTGTGTTAATGTATATTACAATCATCTGGATGATGCAGTTTTTACACAGTAGTTCCAGATACAGTAGTTTGTGTGCATAAGCAAATACATGCGTGCACCACTTACCGCCTGGGTTAGTTCAAAACTGCTCAAATCAGTGTTAGAGGACTTGGAGCACTACTGCTTAATCGGAGATGTCTCCTGAAGCAAGGCTCGACTAGAGAGCTGTGCTCTGAGAGAAGCAGGGGTGGTGGTTCATCTCTGCTCTTAATGTGGTATTTTGATGTGGCAGTGATGTGCAGCAAAGCCACGTGCCAGTTCAGGGGTTCATTACTGCATGTCATTCAGTAAATATGTAACCCTCTAAGAGATCATTTCCAGTCCCTGCAACTTTCTTTTGAATCTGGGTCTAGGACAGGGAGGGTCACTGGGTTATGAGCAGGGAGTATTTGTATAACAGGAGGTGAGATTGGTGGGAGGGTTCTTAGGCTGAACTGATTCGGCTGTTTTCTGGGAGTTTAACCCTAAAATGTTCCAATTCAGCCTTATTTTTAGAGTGAAGCATAACTCTTGTACCCTCAGAAAGACCTTTCACATTTCCTTATTCATGTTATTTCCTCCTTTTAAGTAGAAGCTACAGCAGATCATAAAATACTTTCCTTCATGCAAATAATAGTGCTCCCAAGCTGTATGTTTCAGCTCTGATGCCAGCAGTTCTGTCGGGAGATCAACGGGAGGGACTTTTTAATTGAAATAAGGAGGCTGGGCACAGACACTGCCTCTTTTTCTTCCATTTCCTTTTCTGCAGGTGGAAGAAAGAGTCTCAGAAAGCAAACCCTGTGGTTTATTCTCAGCTCTGCTGCTAACATTCTCCATGACCTTTGGCAAATCTCTGCTCTTCTCCTTGTCATAGCTCCCAAAAAATAACTCAAGGAAATAAAACTGGACTTCCAGATTGGCTTAGTAGTTAGGAATAATCCCGGGGTTACTAAACTGAATGTGTCACCTTTCTTATAGGCTATTCCCCTGGCTTTACCCTACTGCAAGTCATGTAGCCAAATAAATGTTATTTCAGCTCTGCCTTGTATCTATGTAAATAGGAGTTAATGAGTTGCTGCAACTTGTGGCTGGCTTGTGATATGGAGGTCTC
Source organism: Aquila chrysaetos chrysaetos (assembly GCF_900496995.4). Classification (NCBI taxonomy): domain Eukaryota; kingdom Metazoa; phylum Chordata; class Aves; order Accipitriformes; family Accipitridae; genus Aquila; species Aquila chrysaetos. The sequence continues at coordinate 18,309,727 of NC_044016.1, forward strand.
CAGAGGGAGGATGAGGAGAGGCTGCTGTGGAAAGTCCCCTTCTGTTGCTAGGCAGCACTTCGTTTTAGCTTCCACATCCAAAAGTCTGCACTCAGGCTTGGCAAGGAAAGGGAAAATCAAGGGATGGAAAACCATACAAAGATGCTTGACTGACTTTTTGTAAGGCATGGCTTTACTGTGCTGGGTGCAGAGAGTGTGTGGCTGCAAGTGGGGTGGAAGCAATTTGATTAAATAGAGTAACATTTGATAACTTGCCTTCTATTTATTCATTCTCAGCTGCAGGATCACGTGGCTGGCTTGCTCGCTCTCTCTCCCTCTGTTTTGTCTCTTATGATGATCTTGGACCCTTGCAGTAAGCTGGAAGAGTGCAGCACAAGCAGTCTTGCTCCACTTCCAGTCTAAGTGGAAGTAGGAAAACGCAGCAGTTCCAGAGAGCTTCCCCTGGTGAGGTTTATGCTCCAGTTTTACAACCTGTGGATGAGGGGGTGTCATGTTTTCATTTTACTACTAAGTCCATCAAGAGGCACACCAGAGATCACTATTGACTAACAAAGGGCATCCTGCTCTTGCTGTGCAATGCAACCTCTTTGAACTGTAGCTATAGTGGAAATAGTGGCAAGATCCTTACATGATAAAGCTCATCACAACAGCATCGCTAAAAGAGCACCTCTGGTTTTCTGCCAGAAGCGTAGGACTTGGGATACAGCTGAGCACTTGAATTCCTCTTGGTAGAGTCTGGCTGGTTGTCCATCCACCCACAGGCTGGTTCAAACTTTTTGGTCAGTCTTGGTTGTCGTCCTGTAATGCTGTTTCTGTTGTTACTCCCTATGCGTTTTAAGAGAAGGCTAGAATGAGTAAATTTAAGGTCCTGCTGCCTCTACTAATTTGTAGTTGGAAAATAATGTCTTTTGTTGCACCCTGATGGGGTCTTCAGGGGATATGTGGGTGGGACCTCACTAGGCGTTGGACCCCACTGGACTGTACTCGAAGGTGTTGTACTTGCTCCCTGGCTGACAGTTGTGTGTAAAGATACTTTTCCCCTTTCATCAGAGGATCCTGTGGTGCTACTGAGGCACTGTGGAATTTGGTGTCACAGCCTTACTCCGTCCTTGGAGGTTCAGCCAAGTATCACCCCAAAGCTCAGCTTTACAGCAGCCTGGAGAAGCTGAGAGTCTCACCCAAAGTCATGCAGCTCATAGTCAAATGGGATGCGGCAGGGTATGTCCCACTGTAACAGTGCTCTTCCCCTAAAGGATGGGGCTCAAAATCCAGAGTCCTGATTCTCACTTTCACTACTTGACCCTATGTTGTCTTGCACATTTTATCCTACCAGTGGGCTTGTGGCTTGAGCTTACCCTTCCTCATCCCCACCAGCCAACATTTCACAGCAGTCTAGAAGAAAAGCTTATGGAGAGACCAAAACTTTGCAAGACCTTACAACTCCTCACTTTGCTCTTCCCTGCACCCCTGGGGTTTGTCAGCCCCACCAAGTTCTCCCTCCTCCTCCTCCTCAGTCTTTTCCACTGTGTGGTTGGGGGGGGTCTTAAGAAAGGCAGTAACCTCACAGTAAATACCAGCCTTACAATAACTGCCTTGCAGCCTCACTGGGATTGGAGCCCTGCGTTGTTTTATAGGAATTCCCGGACAATTACTTGTTTAGTAGGATAGCGCAGGCTTGGGTTAGTTCAGTTCAGCAGTTCCCTTTGTTTCCTTCTACCTGGTTTGTGCAAAGACCTGTTGGGTCCTTTTAGGTTAGAAACCTTGATGCTGCGCTGACCCAGCAGCCTGTGCTGCTAGGTCAGACATGGGGGCAGAGGAATCAGGCATGGCTACTGTTGAGCCCTTTGATTAATAACAAAGCATTAGGATTCACCTGCTAAAGGATTAAGAGAAAAAGAGAAAAAGCTCAAAATCCTTGCAGCACCTCCCTTCTCCCCAGTGCTTGGACAGTGCATTGCAGTTTCCTCAGGCCCCAAACTACCCATGTACAAGTTTCAAGACTTGCTGCAGTGTCTGTCTCTTTTCCAGGCGTGTAAGTGGGCTGTGAGTGTGCTGAGGGCTGGTTTTTAGATCCAAGAGGCTGATGAGCATAGAAATGGTGGGTGGGTCTCCAACTCCCTTTCTAAGTTTGGGGCAGCTGTGTGGATTGAGACTGCAAAGATGTGCTCATGGGGTGTAGAATGACAAAAGTCATGGAGGAGTGGGACTTCCCTCCCCACCACCCAGCAGTACTTTCTACTGGAAGAATAATATATACTTTCACCTGAGCACTGTCTTCAGTTTGAGGTTTTTTTTTCTTCTGAGTTTTTTGGGGGGTTGTTTGTGTATTGGGGGCAGGGGGAGTAAGCTTTTTGAGTTTCCAAGGCTCCCTTTACTGTGTTGCTTTTATCTTGTGTTCTACTGGAAAAAGCAGGAAGACTACAAACAAAAGGAGACAGGAAGTAGAAAGGTCTCACTATTTACCATCCATATTGGTGAAATGCTGGGATGTCTTTCCACAGGTCTTCTATGTTAAGAACTTAATCTGAAAAACACTTCAGTTGCTTTGTTAAAGCGTGTGTCTGTGTGAGTGTTTCCCCACACTTCACACAGCTTTCCAACTGGAAAGGGGGAGAAAACAGTCAGGAACTAGGAAAATCTATTATTTCTTTCAAAAGCTGATGGAGAAGTTTCTTCCTGACATGCCTCCATCACCAAGTTTTTCACTATGAAAAATGTAGTTGAAGTATTTTTTACAGAAAAACTGTTCTCTCTTGAAGCCTTGTTCTTCCACTTTGAGTTGTTTTTGGGGAATTTTTTGAAGGAAAAGAATGATTTTATTCATTTGCCAACTTTCAAAGCACTGCCTTAGAACTGGAATAGAGCTGCAACTCACCTGTTTATTTCTGTAGTTACACAAAGTAATTGCTGTTTTAAGTACATGCTCTTTGCCAAGTTGTGTGGTTCATATGTTATGACAGCTTTAATGACTCTTACACTATATGGCAAAGGGATTTAGGGCTGTGGGCAGGTGCTTTTTTTACCTTGTTTTTTAATACTAAATAAATAAACATAATGAAAATAACTGTTAAATAATGGGAACATCCACATTTACATTAAATAGACTATTTTTTTCTTCATAAAAGGAACATAAATTCACCTGCTTCAGGGCAAAGTCTAACCACTAATTGACAGAAATTAGGAAGATACTTCCTTTTAAGCAGTTGTTCCATCTCTTTCTCTGTGGAATTTCTTGTACCTTCTTTTGAAACCCAGTGTATCAGCCACTGCCAAAGGACTCTGTGGAGGTTGGGCGAGACAGTCTCAGATAAAGTTGATTACTTGATGGCCACCTCTGGTAATTCTTAGTCTTTCATATCTATCTCACTTAAGCATCCATCCATCTTGTTTGCTAATTAAATGTTGATTAAAAGAGACTCCCTAAACCCTCCCTCTTTCTGTTCCCTCATGCTGCTGCTACTAATCCCTGGATTCTACTCTCTTTCAGAAGATGCTGCTCAAGAAGAATTGTGGAGCGCAGACTAGAGTTATTAAAATTCATGTAAGTTGCCCTTTTCTGGTGCAGTTCCTTCATCTTTCCACATATATCTAAATGTGGTGATTCTCTTTGAATGTCTACACCCAGAACATTATTTCTGGAGGTTTCCTGTGGCTTGATCAGCTGCATAACAAAAGTTGCTAGTCTGGAGTATAGACTGTAGTTGCAATTTAGGTTAGGTGCTGATGAGGCTAATAATACATTGGCTTTTCCATTTTGGAGACGATGCGTTCAAAGCTTCCTTAGAGTGGAAGTCTGCATCCTCTGCTGTGATCTCATACAGTTATGCATAGCTGTCCTGTAGGGTGTCATTTGGATCCTTCTTGACCAAGGGAAGTGCTGATCTGAGGTAACAAGTGGTGTTCAGTAGGGGTGAGAGGTACTGGTAGATAGCTGTGGAACAGGGATTATATCTGCATGATGCACTGGTGTCTGCAGAACTGTATGGGATGTGGGACTGGATGATGGCAGGTGAGAGAGCTAGATTGCTTGGATGGCTTTGTAGCTGGGATGATGCTGCAGTGTTTGAGCATCTCCTGTTCTTGAGCACACACATGCCTAGCAGGGCTAGGTTTGCTCAACTTTCCTGCTTGTAGTTTGTGCTGCCTGCACCTCTGAGTCTTTGTCTCTAGTACCCCATCCCCTGACTCTCCAGCAAACCCCTGTCTCCTTTGTGGGTACCTTGGCTTTCTTTCGGTCAGTGCTGCATGGCGCTGTGGGAGATGTGTGTGTGTGTGACCTTGCACATTGCAGCCAAAACATGTGCCTTGGTCCACTAAGCCCCATATGATCTTCCACATGTTTGTGATACACAGGCAAAAACAGGTCAGGGTGAAGAAAACAGATAGCCTTTGTGATAAAACTGCTACTTCCACTGCAGTAATTATAGCCTTGCAAGAGGGATGAATAGCAGACCAGGATCCTTCAGGGTTTACACCTTGCTAGCAGGAAATGGGACTGATGCCTTTGTGTATCCAGAAGTGCTGCTGTTTATGGGCATGCTGTTGGGTGCCCCTGCCCATCACTGCTTTGTGGGTGAATTTGGTATTTGAGAGGAAGAGGAGCAGGTGGGGCTGGCTGGAGTCTTGTGCAGTGCTGGATGGTATTCCTCCAACTCCTTATATGCCTTCTGCCAGGGCACTTCAGTCCTGTCTTCCAGCAGCCCCCAAATGGCCTGATGCTTCTGACTGCACAATTAATCCTGACCTGTTATGTATTCTCTTGTGCTCCCGCCTGGATTGTTTTCAGTAGAGCTGTCGTCTTCAGTGCCCTGTGAGCTTTCCCCAGACTGTGCCTGTCCTTCAGACCTACCGACAGTCTAATCCTGCTGCAATGTTTTAGCACAACTTGTTTATTACCTTTATCCCTGCCCCATGTGCTTTTGCTGTTTTTTCTGGGTGTCACTGGACTGCAGCTATTTCCAGTGCTGCGTGGTGGTAGTCCCCCAGTCCCTGGGGTTTCAGCAATGCCTCAGTGGGGTGGTTTCCTCTGACACCTTGAGCTCATTATTGCAGCTTACTCTTGTGCACCTGGAGAATCTGAGAGGCAGAATTATCCCTTCACTCCCTACAAAGTCCATGTCAGCTTGCACTAAAATAAACAGCAGAAACTGAGAGCAAACCCTTCTAACAGATGGCACAGAATCCACGCTGCTTTGGCCAACCTTGCTGAGCTGGGACAGTGCCTCTCTACCTGAGGTGCTCATGTGGTTTCCATGACAATAACATACAATACTTCACAGTCTCTTGTTGGTCTGTCATGGTGGCAGAGCTGTTAGGTAAAGGAGCATTTTTGCTTCCATTTTTCAAATGATTGCCCACTTTTGTGTACCTAGCTTAGAAAGGTCCCTCGCAGAATACCTTGCTGAGGTGCCTCAGCTCTGGAAGCAGCTGAGAGAGGTCGGTACTTCTGAAAGATGATGCTGTGCTCTCACCATATAAAGGGAAACCTCAATCCAGCCAGTAAGACATGCTTCGCACAGGGTTACTTCTCAGTGTTGCCCAGCAGCAGGACTAGAGGTAAGGGGCACAAGTTGAAATGCAGGAAATTAAGGTTGTCCAGAGAAACTGTGGAGTCTCTGTCAATGGAGATATTTGGAGCATGCAAGGACATGGTCTTGGGCAACTTGCTCTTGCTGACCCTGCTCTGAGAGGGGTTGAACTAGGCTATCTCTAGAGGTGCATGCCAACCTCAACCATTCTGTGATTTCTGGCTCTTGCCCAGCACTCAGTAATAGAGTCAGAGCACACCAGGGACCTTAGTTCACTTGGGAAGGCTATTCTGAGGCCCTACTGAATATGGCCTTTTGCAAAGGATGATAGCAGGAGGCAAGGTGAGAGGCTTGGTTCTCTGTTGCTGAGGGTCTGGTGACACAGGTTCAGTTTTGGGACTTTGCCATTGTGGTGAGGGTGGAAGAAATGAAGACAGATCTCTCACAGCAAATGGGTTGATGAGGTGTTAGAGGAGGAACCAAGCAACTGTCTGCGTGTCTGAATAGGAAACATCACCGTGTGAACCAGTTTGCTTGTGTCACTGTAGCCCTGAGAAGCCCTGATACACTAGTGCTCCTGTTTCAGCATAGGTAAAGAGCATGCAGTCTCTTTCTGAACTGAGGTGGGCAGTGACATCCAGACAGTGTACAACTGGGTGGAGATGCAGTGAGTGAACTGATCTGGGGAGCAGTCAGGCTACCTGATGGTTTATGCTGGGGATTTGAAGCAATGAGCCCTGATTTCTCCCCCCATTTCTCCTGCTGCTGAATAGCTTCAAGGAGAAAGGATTATGCTTATTCCCTCCTGTGTTAGGCAGATGATGACAGTTACCTGCTAGTAACATCAATGAAGCTTTTCCATACTGTTCTTGCTGAGGACAATGTCTCATGTGGTTGTGAGCTAATGCGTGCTTTTAAAAATACCCTTCTGACTGATATTTTGGTTGCCTAGACAACTCGGGACTTTGCTGGTGTGTCAGGATGCAAGGTGATTCTCTCTCATGCATCATCCCAGCTATGCTCTTCCTCCCTCTTCTGCTGGAAGAGCCTCCCACGGGAAGGTGAGGTAGAAGGGCAGTGTCTTTGCCCTCTGGCACTGAAACACAGTTTCACTCCTTGGAAATGTTCATGGTCCTTGGGAGTCTTTCTCAAGCAGCTGACCTAGGCTGGGTTTTGCTCCTCTACATGCTGTTTTGACACTAAGGTGCCACCTTGTTGTTGTTCCCTGTACTTCAGCTTTCCATGGGTCAACTCAGGCAGTGTTAGGCTACAACCTTTCCACTTGCTCAACAGTTCTTCTTAAGCAGGATGATGGGACAGTGATGTGACAAGTCTAAGAACCTAGACAGATTAAGGCAGAGAGATTAATAAACTTCTCAAATGTGCAGCAGTTCAGTCGTGTTTTGAAGTGTTTTCAGGAATAGCGGCTGTGACAGGTCAGGGCTTACAGTGAAGATAAAATAATATTTAAAAAAAAAACTCCCTTCTGTCCACCCCCCCAGTAAAGGATAATGGAACAGGAGAATCAGACCCTGCAGGCAGGCGAGCAGAGATAAATTGGAGGTGACAGCCTGTGTATGAAGTATGGATTTGTGCATAATAGATACATGTAGCATAGCACATGTCAGTGCAAGGTGGGGGGTAGACATGGGCCTGCATGGGTGTTGCACAGTGAGGTGGGCAATGTGTCTGTGCAGACCTTGTCACTGGTGCCCCAAAGTGTCAGCCAGTGTAATGTCTAACTGGAAGCAAGGTGCTGTGAGAGGGGCTGCACACATGTGCATGGGTATTTTAGCATCCAGAGCATGTTTGCGTGGTACACTTGGGTGTTGTATGGAGACACTTCCTTAGCACTGGAAGGAGGATGACTCTATGTGCATATGCTTGCAGGGTGTAACTGCCTCCACCCTGGACCAGGCTTGGTCAGCTGTAGCCAGCTCTGAATGCAGAGATCCATCTTCCAGAGTCTTTCTATAATACCACAAGTCTTCAGTTCTCCAGGCCCTCCTGGGATGAAGGTTACAAGTCTGTCATTTAGTCCTATTCTTGTTCTTCCTTCACAAACTCCAACATGCAGTCTTTGAATGGGATTGGTGGAGGTAGGCTTATCTCAGCAGCAGTAGGTGGGTAGAAGACACAACTGGCAAGCCCCTGGGTATCTTGAGAGCTCTTGCTGGGGCAGGCAGAGAGGGAATAAGGATTTCAAGGCCAGTCTGATAACCTGGCTGATCAGAGAGATGTTTTCTGCTATGTGAAAATAAAATAAGAATTTAAAATCAGAACATAAACCTCTTGTGTTCTTGCCTTGATCTTATTAATGTTGAGAATGTCCTCTGCTTGGACAGGGGCCAGATCCCTGGAATGACTTCCCTGTCTCTTATCTCTTGTGTCTGCATCCTAAAAGGCCATTGCAGAAATATGCTGGGTTTTCTTCTCCTAAAACAAGGGACCTTTTCAGCTTGGAGCTGAGCAGGAGATATGCTGGCCTGAGCCTTCTTGGCAGATGCCTGAGCTATTCACAAATGAAAGGCATACTAGGTGACAGAGTATTGGTGCAAACCTCTGGTTCTGGCTGCACAGCATGAAGTAAAGATTTCTAAAAAAAAAAAAAAAAAACAGAAGACTCTTCGTGTATGTATACATACATACATATATATACACATAGATATATGTTGCCCCTTACATTGCAGGCTCCCAAGGTGCTTTCCAAACATTGCTAAATGTAGCATCCCAGAGGCAGATGAACGTCATCATTGCAACTTCACAGCGAGTTAAACTGAGAAACCAGCAAAGAATGTGACTTGCCTGAAAAGAGACAGTGTGAGGAGAATTGAAGTCTGGGCTTTGATCTTCAAACCACATTCCTTGAGCCGTGTCCTTATTCATACCATATCATGTGATCTAAACAGCTCTGACATCTCAGGCAGCAAAGATCCCAAACTGCAGCTTGCTAACAGTTTGTCAAACCCTCCTGGTTGTCTTTTGTATGTGACTGCCTGAACCTGCCCTTTAGAAGCAACAAGAGAGACTCATCTCCCTGGCTAGTTGCATCCTTGGGTTACTTGCTGGGCAGAGGCCCTTCATGGAGATTTTAGCACTCCAGTTCCCTAGGCTGGCTCTTGTCTCCTGTTGATGGGTACACCTTTGCTGAGCAAAATGGAGAAGGTCCTCTGCTAAGTGAGAGCATGAATATCCATTGCTTATTGGGGAAACCAGCTCCCCCTGTGCTCCTCCCAACTCAGCCACTGAGCTGCCTGCTGAAGGTCTCTGTGCAGTGATAGCTGGTCCTGGAGAACCCCAGCCCTTGGTCTGAATAATTACTGACAAAAGACTTTGTCCAGAGTTTCCCCAGTGTAGCCAAGGTGGGAATGCCTCTGTCTGTTAAAAACTATCCCAAAGATCTGGCTCCAGACATTGTTTTATTTAGCATTGCTTTTATTGGATTTCATGGCAAAGGCTAACCAGCCTTCAGCCTGTCCATAAGGAGCCAGAAGAGGGACTGTCATGTCTCTCTTTTCTGCTTCCTTAAAGAGAAGAATTTTTATTGCTGTGTGCTTTTCATAAATTCCTGCCATGTACGCCCTTGCATCTGTTAAGTCATGTAAGTGCTTGCAGAATAGACATTGTGGAATAACCAAGAACTCTGTAATCCAGACAGCACCATGAAAATAGTGAGTGGCTGGTGAGTCAGGAGACTGACATCCTATTTTCAGTGCTGTCCTTGCCTGTGGTCTGATGTGGGTTGTGGGTCTGGTTTAAGAATGGGAGGGTGGGGAGGGGTAAAAAGGAGATTAGGACTGAGGTGCAGCCCAGTGACTGGCTGCTCCTGGGACACCTGCCCTTTGTGTCAGTGGTGGCTGTGGCTGGTGGCACTGTGGTTCAAGGGGCTGGGAAGTGGCAAGGCATGTTTCACAGGGGGGCAGATTTGGTGACTTTTGAGTCACACCTTGGTAATGCAGCAGAGAGAGAGAGGGGTAGGGGATGGCAGAGGGTCACAGCAGCTCTGCTGCTGTTTTCTGGCAGAACTTCAAGTCCAAGGTGGCAGATCAGGCGTGTCTTTTACCGCTGCATCCAGGCCCACTGCAGTTGCTCCCTGCTCCCCTTTGTTCATGTGGCTGTGGGAACCTGTCACCTGTGCCCTCTTCCAGTCCCTAGAGCTGTTATCCTCTTTTCCCACATGCCTCCCGTGCTTGGCTTCCAAGGCTGGGGCGGTTTGTCCAGAGGCAAGCTCACTGTGTCAGCATGTGTTCACAGCCTGCTCATGCCAGGGTAATTAATACTTGCTTTGCAGTTTTAATTTGGGTTCCCTTTAAGTTGAAAGCAGTGTGCTGCTCTGTGCCAGCCTGCCTGGCCAGAGGCAATTGGGTTGCCCTGGCCTCATGCAAACTGGAAGCTACACATGCCCAAGTAGGTACCACGTGCTGGCTCTGTGAGAAGCATGATAGCTGGGGTTCCTGGCCCAAAGGGAGGAGGACTGCGAGGGCAACCACTGTGATCCCTCTGGAGGGAGGATGTTCCTGCTACACAGAGAGGGGTGGAAAGGGGAAGGTGGGAAGGAAGGAGAGGATAAGGTAGTGTCACTTGTGTACAGACCAAAACTGCTAAGGACTCTACTCGGACGTAGTTGAGAGATTTATGGACAGATCGTGCCTTGCCTGTGCTTCCTTGAAGCTCCTCTCGTGCCTGCTCCTCCTCCTGCTCAGGCACATGCAGACCCTGTGGTGTGTGCCGGAACTACTGCAGGTGTGTGCAGGGAAGCACAGGCCATTTTGTATCAGGAGAGAAAGTGGGGACAAGACACAGCTCACTAGTAGGGGGATGTAGGTTCATTCACTTGTTCTTAAGAGATTTGTGTGGCCTTCAGAGCATGATCTTCACTGGGACCCTGGAGCAGTGAGTTCCCCAAGTTGGCCAGGGAGCACTGAGAACCTGCCCCTCTGAATGACCCATCTGTCCCTTTTCATCATGCAGCTTCCTTCCTTCAGATTGTCAGGCAGGCAAAATCAAAGCTTGCAGTCAGCTTTCTCAAAGGCACATCTCAAAGTCGTGTGAGAGAGAGGAGAAGAAAGGCTTATCATGCTGGTGCCAGCAAGGACCCATAGCTGAAACTGGCCTATTTCTGCTTTTGGGCAAGTGACCAGCAAGCATCTGCTAGGCCCTTTGAAGTACCTTCCAAAAAAGTTCAGTGTTGTCTGTCTGGTGGCACCTCTCTAAGTCTGATAGTTGCCATTTATTTGACAAGCCTGTGCACACATTTGCAAATGATTGATAGATTTTTTTTTTTAGTATTTTTTTTTTCCTTTCAAAGAGAAAGAGTGACGTGTTTGTAAACTGTTGGAACTGCTCTTTGCAATGTGGTTGTGTACAAGGAAGTAGGTGTTAGGCAGCCTTATGTTGGTGGAGGAGGACAGGCCTTTCAGCATTTTACAGAAGGGTAATGGAGTACACAGGAAGAGAGTGCTAACTGCAAAGTTCTGCTTTCCTTGTCAGAACAGTGTTTGGATTTGACCTTTCCTTTTCTTGGAAGAGAAGGGAGAAGAGTAGTCTTAAAATGAAGTTCTGTCATGGTCTATCTTTTAGCTATCCCCTGAAATTAAACTGCATATGAACCTAGGGCTGGAGAGACTTTCAGGAGGGAACGGGTTTGCCTTTGAAAAGTTGTTCTTTGAGCTGCTCCAGGTCTGTGACTGGAGTAAATTGTCAGAGGCCCTGTTGGAATTAATGAAGAAGCAGTTAAATGTGAATTGCTGCTGGATGAGCTGGTCCTGATTGTCAGTGACTATTTCTTGAAAACTGCCTGAAGTCAGACAGTAATTGAAAGGAAATCACGTCTCACCAGAAGGTTGCAACACCTAGGTGTTAATTAGTTCATCCTGGCTGCCTGACTGTGGTGTACATATTATGCACAGGAGAAACTGAGGCACAGATGTCGGGGAAGTGGCTTGGTCAGGACTGTGTCTGGAATTACAGACATAGCTAGCAGCAGGTATGAGGGTGCCCTTCCCTTGCTCTCAGCTGATGGTTTCACACATCGAAGTTGAAGTGTCAGCAGTTTCTTGTCTAACCACCTGGCAGGTGTGAGAGGAAGGAGAACAAAGTGGAATTAAAAGCAGTGTACCTGTAAGTGCTCCACTGTGGAGTCTGACAGCCTTTACTCTCTCTGTGCCTTGCCTGAATATTGGTACTACCTCTGGCTCTCTCCACTCCTGGGCAAGGCGACTTTCTCACAAACAGGCAGCATTGCAGGCAGGCATCTGTCTTTGCCAAGGCTCTTCTGGGAATTTATTCCTTTCTGCACAGGGTGGTGGTGGGAATCGGATGCGCCTTTACAACTTGCAATTACATGGTGCCTTTCATCCCAAAGGGCTTTTAACAAGTGAGTCTACGGACTGCAAAGGGATCGTTCACCCACCTCTGAGAGGCATCCAGCACTGGAAGGCAGCATCATTTAAATGGAGCTCAGCAGCATTTCCCAACCGCCAGGGCCCGAGGGTAGGAAAGAAGGGACTCCTGTGCTGGATTGGCCCTGAGTAGGGGATGGGTTGTCAGAGTGCACCAGCTGATCCGAATTTGAATCCTGCCAGGATACTAGAGCTCTTATGAAAGAGAACGAAAGATTATTAAACAGGGCTTAGTTTCATATCACCCCTAGCACACCACTCCCCTCTAAGACATTGTTGTGTTAGGTAACTTCATTTCCCTCCTCCTGTGGGGATTGTTACTCTCACAGCTGAAAGCATGCTTGGAGTTGTGCTTGCTTTTGCTTTGTCTGAAGAAGAGAACCGTACTTCTGTGGAATCATGAGTCCAAAATTAAGTTATTTCACAGTCTACATTTGGGATATTTTCTGAGACTTCATAAGGGTAAGGGATGGGTTTCTAGGAGGAATGTGGGTTTGTATTGGTAGATTTATCCTTTACCTGTTTATCTTCTTCCTATGTACTTTTTCCTTGCTGAAATGTATAATTACGTTACAGATGGATTTATGGAGCAGTTGCCCGTTTCTCTGTTTTCTGAGGGCTGCTAATATGATTGAAATTCTGTATTTCTGCTGTGGTGTTTAATCTCACTGTCATCTTTGAGGCATCTGCATCCAGTCGCTATCTGTACCATCTTTAGGTGTGCTTCAGATATGTTTCAAGCCTGGTTGCTTATTTACCACCTGTATTTAATGGTGATAATGCAACTGGTGACTACGGTACAGGTTTACAAGAATGTATATGTAGGTGTGTGTATATGAGGGAAGAAGTGAGTGTCTGGGTGCATGCTGACAAGTGTGTGTGACTGAGGTGGTCTGTGCATAGTTGCTTGAAATGTATGTAAAACAAGCTAGCTCCCTTAGGAGCTGATCTAACTCAAATGAGGCATGCAATGAGGCAGCATGGGTGTCCGCAAGTACTGAAACTTCTGCTTTGGATAGTTGCATGAGCAAGTGATGAGCTGTGCTCCCTTGGACTGTCCCCTGGATGCTGGTGGAGTTCAGGCCCTGCTTGGCTTGAGTTACGATGTGAGTGGACAAGATTTGTATGAGCAGGGACAGCTCTCCTTGTAATTTCCAAGTCAGGAGGAGGTCTGTGTGTGCACAGAGGGATGTGGACAAGTGTCCAGGGAAGTGCATGTGTACTGGGGAGAACCTGAGGCATGTGAGAGCAGGTGAGCGTGTGCAAGTGAGCATGGGTGTGTGACAGACTGTGCATCCGAGCATGTGCGCCCTCCTGCCTGCAGCTGGGTGCTTGTATCTCAGGCCATTCTCCAGCTGTGTAAATATATTGCTTAACTAATTGAGGCCTCTGGTTAATGATTGCCATTAGCGCAGGGCTCTATTTTGTGCAAGTTACCCAGCTGCCCGAATGCCATTAGAGTGAACACGCTGGCCTTTAATGTCAAGTGTGGAGTGTTTGTGCTCTGAGGAGCCTCTGCAGGAGCTGGCCTGGGGTTGCTCAGCAGAGCCTGTCAAGCAGGTTTGTGGCAAGCTCCGTGGGGGCTTGCTGCAGTAGCAGCAACTCTAACAGCCTTCCTTAGTCAAAGCAACGTACCAGGCATCATAGGCTAGTACTGGGTGCCCAAAGGAAAGGGCAGACTGGCTGGGACACTTGCTGAGACCACAGAGAGGCAGCTGGCCCAAGCAGTGGGGTGGGAGGAGTGTGTTCTGCTCTCTGGCAGCCAGCCCTACCCATCTTCTGTCTGGGAATACATCTACAGAGCTTTGTCTTGTGCTACTCATCAGAGCCAGACCACCACATGCTGTGATCCCAAATGGTGTCATGGACTAAGCCAGATCAGGCCTGGTCATTCCTAGAGCAGGATACAAGCTCCAAAGAAAACATGCTCTTCTACAAGAAGAGAGTGGAGTGATTTGGTGCCAGTGCTTTCTTTCCTCCAGCAAGGTCCCTAGCAGAGGTGTTGTCCTGTCAGTCATGGAGTTAGGTGCAAGACAGACCTGTGCTGCTCAGAGTTATAAATGCCTGCAGATTGGTCAGGCTGTTCCCATGAATGAGGGCAGTTGCATTACTGCCTCTCCTGTTACGGCCTACAGTTGGACACAGGCCCCTTCTCACCTTGCCCTTGCCTGCTGTTGTGGTGACTGTGCTGTTGAAAGCTAGCCATTGTCTTGTGCCCGCTTGAGAGGTGCCATGATGAAGAGGCAGGATTGGGTGCAGTTTGAGCCTTACTTGCAGCTGCCCGACCACCCATGAATCTCTGCATCCTCCTGTGTCTTCTCACATCTTTGTCCTTCACCTCAACCCTTGTTCTGTGCCCATTTCCCTCGTGCCCTGGGGGGCTTTCTACCGAACACATTGGCCCCAGAAGAAGGCCCAGAGAAAAACCCCAGGGCCACTTCCCTCCTAAAGCCTGGTGAGTTCTGTGGATGACTTTCGTCTGTCCTCTGGACCTGTCTTTCCCCAGCCTCTTCTCCATCTGCCATCTGCCAGAAATGAACTGATTCAGCTGCCTTCCCTAATCCTGTCTGGCATTTCAAAATGGAGGGGACTGCCAGGTTCTTTGTTCCCATTCCTTCTTGGCACTGGCAGGGGACCTTCTCTGCTCTGGAGAAGGACAAATGTGCTGATTTATTCTGCCCCTTAGCTTTGAATAGGGGTTGCTATGTTACTCTCCAGCTCTGAGGCTTGCCAGAGCACACACTGTTATAAGTGGCAACGACAAATTATATGCCAGCCTGTGGGCAGTCCAATCAAAATTTATTGAAGCAAGCAGCAAACAGGCAAAACAGCGCTGGGCAGCCGGGGAGTCTCTGCTCTACCAACAGGCACGCACCCAACCCCTTTAGAGTCCCCTTTTTATAGTCCTTGGTTGCCGGGCTAAAGCCCAGAGTCCCGGCCCACGTGGCCTTGTCTAGTGTCTTCTGCGATTGCGCGCCTGGTTGCTAAGGGGGGTCGTGGGATGAAGGTTGTAGTCTTCTTCTGTGTTTCTTGTCGTTTAGAGTATGCGTACCTTAAAATATTTCCTTATTAGGCATTGAAAGCCGAGCTATCCCGTTCACTTAGCAGGACCTTACAGTTACAAAGTTTCCAACTGCACCTGTTTGCAAGAGCTAACACTGCCTTGCAAAAGCGAACATACTGTGCAAGGCTTACAAAACTGGTTTGATTAACAAATACATAAGATGAATTAATACATAAGATGAATTTATCACACACACGATATATAACCCCACAGCAGGTGGCTAGTGAGTAAAGACCCTTAAATCTGCCTCTCTTGTTTCTTATGCTGCTGGCCAAGGTGTCAGGGGGATGTAGCAGGGCATGATTTGCTGGCTGAAACTCCAGGCACAGCTATGCCAAGCAGCATGTTGGCATTTTCCATTCTCAAGTGCCCATCTTAATTTGCAGAGGAGGTACCAACTAGGCAGGAACATGCTGCCCACACTGGCTTTTAAACAGGCCCTTTCTGACATGAAGGCTGCAGCATGGGGCTGAACTGTGACAAAGATCTTGGAGGCAGAAGCTTCCAGATCCTGCTGCAGTGACTGCAGCACCTGGGGCCTGGCTTGGACACTTCCATAGCACTCTCTAATTTGGCATGACTGTTTGGGTAGGCCTGACCATTTGAGCAGCTTTCTGGGAAAAGCCGCATGTGCTTGTCCTGTGATGACAAGTTAAAATCCAGCCAGGATAGAGGCAGGTGGCATCAGAACATCACCTTGCCATGCTGGTATGTGCTTGCAGCTGTCTGATAGACCTGACTTGCCAAAATGAACCACTGTCTTAGAGGAGACAGCAGAGTTGGTAACTGTTACTAAAAAGCCTAATTCTTTGAGGAACAGTCCCTTAGTGCAGACTGAGCAAGGGAAACCATGGGTCTTGCCAGAAAAGGCCTAGAAGAGGCATCAGGGAGGCATGTAACACCAGCGCCCAGGCCAGATCTCCTCTCACTGGGTTTTTTCTCACCTTCATGAAAACAGTGGTAAAGCCCTTCCCAGCAGTGATGGGAGTGAGATGAGGGTAGGGGACATTTGCACGAGTTTCTGAGCTGCTGAACTTCCCAGCATGTGGCATTCAGTAGCTCACACCTATCCCTGGGGAATGAATTCTGCAGCATCATGATTAAATACTCTGCTGGCCTATAGAGCTGTGAGAACCTCCTCTCCTGGCCAAAGAGTGTGAAGCAGCTGCCCCATTGGTGCTTCTGCTTGCATAAGGAAAGAAACAAAACAAAGTTCCTGAGAAGTAAAACGAAAACACTTCCTATTTAACACAGTGGAATCACTTTGGCACCGTAATTCCTCAGGGATCCACAGGTCCCAGCACAGCCTAGTGGGGAACAGCATTTCTATCCTGTCACACAGTGCAGGAAGTGAACACATATTTCTTGCCTCCTTACTCTGGATCTGCTCTGACCATGCTCTGAGCACTGGGAGCAAAAGGGGAGAGAATGGTCTTTGGTGGCCATGGTACAAACCAGGCTGTAAGGCCTTCAGGTGGGATCTTTTCTTCTGAGCATCTCTCAGCCATTCCTCATTGAACTGTGGAGGCTAGAGCCAAAATTCTGGAGAGTTTCAGTGTGTCTGGGACTTTATCGATGAATAAAGGGTGATTTATAAATCCTTACTGGAGAGTTGTTGAAAAATAGGACTGAAGAATGAGCCTTCAGAGATGACTTGGTTTATCTCCCTGCTCTAAAAGTATAGTAGATCCTCCTCCAAGACCAAGTGAATCTGAATTTAGCTTTTCCATGCGATACCTCCATGTGAAGCAAAGTGCTTCACTGCTTATGTTAGTGCCATTTGCTGCAAGTACAAGCATGACCACCCATTCAAGTAGGTGTAATTGTATCAGAGAGGGATGTGACAAAGCACTTGAGGCAAGACGTCACTGTTTGCAGCTTATATGAGCACTGACTTTGTCCCTCTTTTTATTCCCATGCAGAGCATTAACGGAGGCCGCCCACCACCCCACTTTGTGTATGATCCATCCACCTTTGCCTTCCGTTCCCTCAGCACCTTGAAGCCGCTGAGCCCGATAGCTCCAGTGGAAGAACCGTCATGTGCCTACTGAAGGAGTTTCTCCAAAAACCTCAGGAACTATCAACCAACCACCTGCCTGGCAGGGAGGAGGGGAGGTGGTGATACCCAAGGGGATGGGAGGGAGAAGGAGACAATTACATATCTTTGCAATAGAGCCTCTCTGGCAGCATATGGCTTTGCAGCAGTGACTGCTTTCATACCATTGCCATATCTGAATAGTGGCAAAGGGAGAGATTTTTGTCTTTCAGGGCAAAACAAACCAGTCAGGTCCACAAACTGTAAGGGCAGCCACCAAGGCAGTGGCAAACATGGGGATGGTGGTAGTTGAAGATATCCCTGAGGGGTTCAGGGGCTAGTATGGCCTACATGGCAGCAGGGGTGAGTGATCAGGGTGTGAAACCAAGTCCAGTCAGTTTCCCAAGAGTACCTGAGTCTACAGTGCTTTGCTATAGACCTGACCCTTCTCCCAGTCAGAAGTGAGCTCAGGGTTGGAGACAGAGGCTATACAGGATTGCCTGAAAAGCAAGAAGATCCTTCTCTGAGATTGTTATAATTGCATTCACTTCAGGCTGTCTTAAGTGGAAGACCCTAGGAGAGGGAGGTGGGAGGGGGTAACTGGCACATCTATCTGTGTGTTCCAGCTGGTCTGCTGGCAACTCAGTGGTATTGTCTAAAATGGGAGGCATGAGCCTCCCACTTGTAGATCGAGGGTTAGAATGAAATTCTAGAATGGAAGGTCTGTATTCAGCTATCCAAGAAAACACAGTGCCCACCGTCAGTCCTCAGCATCATCAGAGAGAAGAACTTGGGGGTGACCGTGTGCTCTTAGGTCTCCTCTCTGCTGAGGCTGTCTGTGTTCTGGGATATGCAGCACTTCCCCATAGCATTGTCCAAATACCCTGCTGCCCTAACATGATGCTGAAGGTAACTGGTACCACCAAACTCAGCCAAATCTAATGTCTCCAGCAAGCTTTCCACTCCCCTGTTATGCTGGCTATTAAATTCAAGTAGATTCTTCTTGTATCAGTGGAACAAGTATTCCCAGATGTAGCATGGAGTGGGAGAAAGAGGTCTCTGTTTTGTGGTCACCTGTTGGTGGAAGAAACAGGAGGGGAGTTTGGGTGAAGCTGTGGGACATTTCTCCATAGACAGTCCTAAGGCAGTTAGGACCATGCTACCACTGGAGTTTCACTGGGATCTGGCCTTGAGGCATGTACGTGTTTTGTGCCAGAAGGCAATGGCTAATAGAACAAGCTCTTAGCTCTCTTGGTGAGGCAGAGGAACAAGGCATTTCCCCTCGCTGCACCTGGTGGAGAGAGTAACCGCTTTGTCTAGGTGTTCCCTACCTTGAGCCTGTATCTGGCTGAGTGCAAGGGGGAATGAGTAGTTCACTTCTTGTCTGGATCAAGAGGAGCAACTGTAAGTAATATAAAATAATTTTTGCTTTTAAACCTCCAGTGTGGAGTTCTTTGATGCCATTCTTTCAATGAGACTGGTGGTCAGTCCAGCTGCCAGTAGGAGGCCACACAGTGAACCAGCATTCACTGGTGCTTTCTGGGCCCTTCACTGAGATCCTTGGGGAAAGCTCAAAGGCTGCATAGGCCTGGGGACCTGAATCCCCTGCCCCTACCCTCCTCCCTTCCCAACTGCCTCTCAGGCAGGCAGAGAAGCTGGGCAAGGCAGTGAGGGGACATCTGTCCTGATGTAGCCCCAGCTCTTAGCCCCAGCTCTGCCTGCTTTTCAGCTCCAGACTGTCACATCTGGGCCACCCCCTGCACCAGCGCACCTCCAGGGGGTCACTTGTGTTTGCTGGTGAGGTACCTCTGGCAGAGCATCGTGATTCCCTCCAAGAAGTCCCTTCTTCCAACAGAGGCTGATTCCTCTGCTGATTCTTCCTGCTCCTGTAGAGACTCTGCTTATCTTGTTTCGATGGCATACCTCCACTTTTTAACTGTTGCCAGATCAAGCTGACCAGTGCAGGACAGGAAGCATTGCCCCTTTGGGCCAAATCCCTGTGCTGAGGAGAAGGGACAGCCATAGCCTGGTACCTGTCTGAAGAGGCACATTCCCTGTGCAGACGGCTGGGGCAGGAGCCCCGGCGTGGCCCTGCGCCCTCAGGCTTTGCTCAGTGAGAGCTGCTGAGGTGCTTAGCCCCAGAGATGTGTTTCTTCCAGCCTGTGGGTGCAACAGCCTGCCTTCCCCTGGGTGGGAGCGGGGAACAGGGATGTCCTGCCGATATCATTGCCTTTTAGAACTTTTGTAACTTCTCTCTGTCTTTTTTTCAATCAGACGGAAAAATAAAAACAACAAAATAAAGTGTAACAGCTGCTATATTCACACCTCTGGGGGGTCTCATGCATTTGCCATCTTCTGGGTGTTTGTGGGTAGGGGTATAGGAGGGAATGGATTAGAGCGAGCTGTGACACAGCACTGCTACTCCCAAGTGCTCCCAAATCCCAGGCCATGTCTGCAAGAGAATGGCTTTGAAAACAAACTAGCAAGAGCTTTTCTAAAATGAATGCCAGGCTCTTTGCATATAAGAGGAGCTCCGTGTGCAGCTGCTCCCTTTGAGGCTAGCCCTGATACGGTATATTGACCCTCACTGGTGCTTCCCTCACCAAGAAGGTGCTTTGGTTTTTGAGTAACCTGCCTATTGCTTGGGGGTTGAATGCAAGCTGGCAGTGGGTGACCATACAGCTGGTCTTTGGCTTACAATTTTAGCCTCAGTAAGTCTTACATCTCTATCCCAAGATTCTCATCAGCCCTTTTGCTTACAGCCAGAGCACTTGTGCTCCTCTGTAGCATAACTCTAGCTCACCCCTTCCTCTGGATCTTGCTCTAAAAACTCCATCTCGGGTACTTGTAATGTGCATTCCCCACGCCTTGCTGTCTCTCTCCCACACTCCTAGCTCTGTATCTTAACCAGCATCTCACAAGGCTATTACCTATGTCCCCTTTTCCAAGGCCCCCTGAGAGATAGTAGCTTAAATTCCCTTAGCAGTCCTACTTAGACTCATTCCCAGGAGGCCTTTTCTGCTCTTCCCTCCAAGCTTTGATCTCCTCTAGGCTTTCTGCCATCTCTCTTATCTTGAAATCCTCCCCTCTCTGTCAGTTGCAGCTCATTGTTAATTGGCCTTGGCCCATTTTCCAAGGGTTGTAAGGTGGACTTGCTGGCTCCCCCAAGTCCTTTGCTCTCATACCTCCTGTACAGAATCACCTTTCTCTGTGATGTTTCTTCCAAAACAGCCTGATTGCCCAGCGCACCCACCT
The DNA here is from genome assembly GCF_900496995.4 of Aquila chrysaetos chrysaetos. NCBI lineage: Eukaryota > Metazoa > Chordata > Aves > Accipitriformes > Accipitridae > Aquila > Aquila chrysaetos. The sequence goes on from NC_044016.1 coordinate 18,330,010, forward strand.
TTGGGGCCCTAGATGCTGTTCAAAAATGGTGTGCGCTATGGCTCCACAAACCCTGATCATCTATAGGCTTCTGCTAGCGCAAGCTTTTTTATAAGTATATAAATGCATAGAGAGGGATGCGTTGACCTCGTACCAGCCAGGCTGTAGGTACGGACACAGATTGTGCCAAAGCCAGAGTACAGCAGGCGAACAGCAGAAAGCTGGCATAAAGCTTTGCAGTCTGCAGACAGCTAACTGGCCAGGGTGAGCTGGGGTGTAGAGCTGCTTCAGCTGCCCCCAGGGCTGTAGTCTGGGCCCCAGCATGTGTTTGGGTTAAGTTCAATCCTGCCCACCCCTCATCTCTCCCTGCAAGTTGGGCCTCTGAGTTAATGACAAAACAGAAGGTTTTGTGGTAAAACATGATGATAAGCCTTGATAGACAGCTCTGAAGCTAAAAGAAAGCAGGTTAGTGGTATTCATGAAGATCTTACAGGGTACTTTTCAGCTGTAGTTACCAGCGTAGCTGACAAAGGAAGCTAAAGACATTGGCCTCATTTGGATACCAGACCCTGGCATGGGGGAAGGGTTTGCCAAAGACCGCTGTGGAAGCCATCAGCAGAAACCAGAGAAATGAGAGCTGAACTGTGGTCTTCTGAAGGCAGTTCCTTGCTGTAGCTGCTGTGCCCTATTGCTGCCTCTGGCATACATCAGTGTGGGGTTGTTGACCTCTGTGTCTTCCAAAACACCCTGTGCAAACACTCCATCCACTGCTGGAGCGGGCTGGGGTGCAAGTGAAGCACTCTGCAAGCATGATCAGCTTGGCATAGGTCCCTCAGGACCTCTGCTTTGCTGGATCTCCCTGCTCCAGAGCTAGTCCTCCCAGAAGGTTTGGGTCATGGCTCACTGGGGGAGCCTGTAACTTCTAAGCTGAGATCTTTCTCTGCTCTGAACCAATCTCGCTTGGAGACGTGCAGGTGTTTCCCTTCAGAGTGAAAACCAGCCCTGCGAAGAGAGGAGGACTGTTGTGCCAAGGTGCAGCCCTGGCATGCTGAACTCAGCTGTGTTAACCATCTGCAGGAGGGTGAATGGGGACAGGCAGCTGTTTGAAGAGCTTGACCACAGCTTCTCTGTGATTTAAGTGGGACCATTTAGGCTAATACTGTTCTGCAGTTAAAGTAAATTAATTAGGTTAATGCTATGGCCTTATAAAAATAACAGAGGGGAACCAAGCTTACAGCAGTGGCAAAGGGAGTTGTATGTGTACCCTGAGACTGGGTGAGACCCTTTGCAGCCAGTGCACAAGATTGGCTCTTCTTGTGTTGTCCAAACATTTTCTTAAACATATGTATGTACATGCATGCACACACATGTTTTACATATTTATGTCTCTGTATGTTTCCTTTATGCAGAAATCTCTGTACTCTACTACAGCCACCCACAAGCAGGGTGCCCTGTGCTTACCTGGGTCTGTTTGACAGGGCTCAATGTGAAGCCCACCTGCAGCACACTTACCATCTGTGTGCTACAAAGCATGATGATGCTTGGAAAACACACCTACCGCCCCATTTCCAACTGCATGCTGAGTGTTGACCTACCTGCCAGCCTACCAGATTGACTAGGAAAACAGGCAAAATCAGCAGCACTGCTAGGGGCCAGGGTTCTCACCCCAGGCTAGATGGAGGCCACTGAAACACAGCTTGGCACGGAAGCAACTAAGCAGCAGAGTTTTCAGCTGGAGAGACCATCTCCTTCAAGCAACTTAGGGCTTTCCCTTGCTCTTTCTGAAGCTGCATAGCATGTTGTGGCAAGGTGTGGGGTGGAAGAATGAAATCAAGGGTGTGTATCAGGTTAGGGTTGGATGGGGTATGTGCTGATACAGTGTGGGTGTATAGACACAGAGTGCATTTACAGTGGCCTTTATATTTATGGCATGTTATTTATATTTTAAGTGGAAGGAAGTCTTGGAGGAGTAAAGGCAGTGGGCACACATGCAAGCAAGCGTGGGCCTGGCAGGATGGGTGCTGGTGGATGTGCATCTGGGGCATGGGCAAAAGAGCTTGTGCTGGAGAGGGGCATGTGTAGGTGTCTGCAGATAGCGATGCACGGAGGATGTACAAATAGGTTACAAATGCCAAGGCAAGTGTGGTGAGTACTTCTTTGCTGTTTCTGCAGTCTCAGCCATCTGTGGTAACAACTGGCAGACTTTTGCAGTGCATCTCACCAGTAATGTTTGGGAAAAGTGAAGAAAAAATTACAAAGGCCTGATCTGTGTCCTTGAGGCACTTGGGCGCTTTCACCATTGAATTAAAAAGAAGCAGGCACCTGGACAACAGTGACTCAAAACAAAGCGACCTCATTATAAAATAGGGAGTGATTGTACACTGTTCCTTCTCAGACAAGAACTTCAGGGACATCAAATAAAAGTAGCAGGTGGCAGGTTCAAAGCAAACAACTGGAGGCAGATCTGCACAGAGTGCAGGGTTGCACTGGGGAACACTGTGCCACAGGATACTGTGGCTGCTCCGTATTTACAGCTCTCCAGACTTGCAAAGAAAGAAAAAAAAAGAAAAATAGTCCCCAGGAAACACTACATACACAAATGCCACCCCTGGCTGAGGAAGGTGGTGAGGTGGGAGGATTTCTGGGGGTAGGTTGCTGTGTGCCAGCCCCATCTCACCCTCCTCTGTGGCGAGTCCACTCCTGACAGGGTTCAAGGTGGGCTGGTGGTTCCAAACAGGCACATGCACTAGCAACCACCCTGCCATGCCAGTGCTTCTTGGCATGCATGCCTGCCTGTTGCCTTTACTCCTCCAATACTTCCTCCATGATATGAGGCCTCAGTGGTGACTTGGCCTCATGTCTTTGATGGTGAGGTCAGGGATGACCCGATGCATCTACTGAGCTGCCGGTGTTAGGGAGTAGCTTGAAACCTGGGCCGCTCACTGATCTATCTGCATGGCTGCAAATGGGCATCCTACAGAGCCTGTCTGCCCTCAGTGTGTGGGTGCTGGGGCCCTGCTAGGAGGACCCCAGGTCATCAGGGCTGACTGGCATCCATCACGTCCCTTGCCACAGCCAGGCTGAGCCTGAAGTGTCCATGGTCACTATGTGCAGAGGCTGGTCACAAGGGCATAGCTCAGGCTCAGGTTTCTGAAGCGGGTCAGGTCTGTAGCAGCTGGCGGGCTGGTGTCCATGTGTCATAGGAACAAAGTGAGTTTGGTTTGAGCACAGTCTCAGGCTTACAACATGTATATTATACACGTAATATACTTTTGGGGTGTAGGAACATGTTAAGAAAGCAAGGGCAAGTGTCCCCCAGAAATTAGTAAGCCTCACATGGGAGTGAGCAAGCCAAAGAGGATGCAGCTGAAACGGCAAGGCTCTGCAGAAGAAGTAACATCAGTGACGAGGAGATTTAAGCATGTTGGTATCTCACCATTTCCTGAGCTAGATTTTAGTGGGCTTATTCAAGAAAGGGGTGAGGAAATAGAAGATGTAGGTGCTTTGAAAGCTAGCTCTGGCTATAGCTGCATGCCAGCCTGGCAGGACTTGACCACATGTTTTCAGTTAACCCAGGACAGGATGTGCCAATAGCTCTGGACACATGAAGAGCCCAAAAATCTGTTTTCCTTTTTGTGGCTGCTCACATCGGTGCCTGCTGTAATAATAGCTCAGTCTGTTCAGTGGGTTGGCCAGCACAGATTGCATGTTCCTGTCTGACATGTTCACAGCATAGGAGCTCTGAGGTCAGATGAGTGGAGGAACTGCAAGTGCCATGAGAGCGGGGTGCCAAGTGGCGAGACAAATGGAGACAACAAAGCCCGTTTGACAAGGAAAGTGGTCACCATCTGCGATAGGAGGAAAGTTGCTTTCTACTGAAGGGTCCCCTGGGAGCTCTGCTTTCCTCACCCTGGCACGTCCTGCAGACACCCTGAGGTGGGCTAGCCAGCATCCATCCTCAGTGTAGAATGTCCTTGGAGCACACTGGCATGCTACACCAGTGAATCTCACGGGAGTTTGCTCCCTACTGAGGGACAGTGAGACTTTGGTGCCCTGTATTGCTGGTGTGAGACCTGTCCTTGTGTGCCCACAGCTTTCCTGATTGTCCACCTGGGCCTACTGCTCTTTCCTCCTGGCCTCCATGAATGCCTCTTCTCCGTCAGACTGTGTCTTTTTCCAGGTGTCCCCTGTTTCTTCACCCCCCTCTCCTGGTTTCAGGTTCCTCGAAGACCCTGCAGTGAGCCAGCCCAGAGGCTTTGGCACTGGGGTCTTGGTGCAATTTCTTTTCCCTCACAAATTTTCTCATTTCTTTCCTTGGCCACCTTGTTTCAGCCTTTAGACTCAGCAGCAAGAAAGTTTTAATGTAGACAAAACTATGTGCCACTCCTCGAAATGGTTGAAGGATCTTTGCCAAATTTTTCCGAAAAGGGTAGCTGGAGTGTTCCATCCTGAACAGTTTCATTGCCGACGGGTAACATTTGGCAAGACATTGGCGAGGGTCTTACCCAATGGAAGGCTGCTTGGCAAACCTGGCCTTGGCAGTGCGACGAAGCCAAATACATCAGGGCAAAACCTCGATCATATACAGCTCTTTTGAATTCTGAAAGCCTTTGTCAGCTCTTCAATGCAGAGCCTCCACAGGCCCTGTTTTGAAGAGATGTTTTGTCCTTTCCTGGCTTTAAACAGTTCCCCAAAATAAACCCTCTGCTATTTACTGGCATTGTTTTCTTTCTTGTGTTGAATGCTGATAAATAATCAGACCCAGTATATTATATTCATGTCTGCTCTGGTAGAAAATAATTGCAACAATTACTACCAAATCAAAATGCTTCTGTTTCTCCTGGTGTCGTTAGCATGTCCCAAACATTTTGTTCTTGCGGTTTAAAGTGCAGTAGTAACATGGTCCAAGTGCAACACATGGTTGAGCGGAGCTTCCCAGCACAGCAAGCTTCCCAGCCATGATCGCCTCTGAGATGCTGCTAATTTTCAATCACGGTGTCAGATCCTCTTCTACCGCAGGGAGAGCAACTGCTTAGCCTGTGGTTTACCCAATTTATTCTAGTAATAACTGGGCTGTCTGCTTTACGCGCTTCTCGTGCCCCGCCCCCCCCCCAGACCCAGCCATGTCTCTGTGACAGCAGAGAGAGAAGGCATCGCTTCGCCCCGGCCATGAAGGGGGTCTCCGCGCGCTCAGAGAAGGGTACAAGTGTTCCCCCCCGGCTCTGCCCAGAAGCAGCGAGTGATGCCTCCCATCTCTGCTGACCTCTGGATGCCAGGGCTGGCAGCAGTGCTGCCTGCTGCAGACATTTCCACCAGGCAGGGAAGGAAAGATCCCTTTTTAGATAGGGCACCGGTGGCTTATCAAGGTTTTGGCTGTACCCTGGCCCAAGTGAGGGGAGCTACAGCCAGTTTGCAAGGGGGAAACTGAGGCAGGGAGTGGCTAAGGCAAGGACCCGACACAAAGATAGTGGAAAGATACACATTAGCCTGAAATTGCATCCACAGATATGAAAAGCATCGTGGTCACATGGCTCCATTTGTGAAGAAAAACACTGTATTGACTGGATCATTGTAAAACCTTTAATTGAAGAGCCAAGTCCTCTCTGCCCAGTGTAATGTTATTCAAATAGACCTGCACACAACTCCTTCAAAGCAGATGCTAGCCAGGGTACAGCCCTAGATCAACAGTCATTCAGGATCAGTATTGCTTGAAACCACTGTGTAAAATCAAATATAAATAGAGCAGAGAGCATTTGAAGCAATTAGGGTCTCAGGGGAGATTCATTTCCTGTAATGAAGCCAAGCAAAGGGGAGATGATGCATCATTTCTGTAATGCAGTGAGGACATGCAGAAGCTGGATTACTCAGAAAACTCTGAGCAGCATGTATGGTTCATATTAAATCACCTAACCTTTCTATCTCCAGTGGTATTTCTGGGGCTTTCATTACTGTGGTGCTCTACAAACTGTAGCCTTGTGATTGCCTCTGGGAGACAGTGCAATATTCAAGGTAAATATGATTTTACTTCTTATGCACACCAAAATACTGAATGTTCCTGCTATTTTTGAACTGCAGTGGTACTGCACAAAGATCCTCCCTTTGGAGCTGAAATGCAGAGCAGACTAAGCAAATCATTTAGGTCCTTAGAGAAACTGTTGGTTGCGTGAAGACTTTGCCCTGCATTCTCTGGAGTCTGTCTTGACGGTCTCACTGCAAGGAACATCTTCCCTCCAAGGTGCAGGATGCAATTCCCTAACTCCCAAGGTTGTTTGTCCATAAATGAGGTATTTGCTACCAAATTTCCCAACTCTCAGATTCCCTCAGTGCCAGGGATAGCCAGCCAAGCTCTGACCGTCCAGGCTTGGCCACGGGGCAACTCGGCCAGCAGCTCAGGTGCAGCAATATGTCAGCCAACCTCTGTCTAACACTGTGCATGGGTTTTGCCCAGAGCCTCAGCTCCCTCTCACGTTTTCTTGCCATCTCCTGCTTGTCACCAGGCCGCTCCCCTGCCTGGGCAATACCAAGGCACCGCTCCTCCCTGAGCTGCAGAGCACCTCAGGCGCGCACCTTGGCACAAGATCTCTGCAGAGCACTGGCAGCGGGTGCTTGGCAGGACTTGCATCACTTGCCCACCCCAGGAGCATCACTTTCCTTCAGAGGTGGATGCTGCCCCGTGCTCCCCATGGCTGCTTGCAGACTGCATGCAGCAGCAAGGCTCTTGAACGGCTGGAAAGGAAATCATGTTTCTCCTGACATCTGAAAGCAATTTTTCCTGAGGAGCCACAGTGCTGGCTGCATGTGGGGTGCAGGGAGCCAAGCCCAGGAGATTCCAGGCTGACATCTTTAGGCTGAGTTTCCACCCAGGGCTGACGGGCTTTACAGCTGTGGCTGAAATGGAAAGGGAAGGGGTGGCAGAAGCATCTGCACTACCCGGGGTGTTTGAGGTAGATACTGCAGAGTGATTAATCACCCAAATCACCCATCGGAAGCACCAGTTAAAAGAATAACATGTCCTATAATTTGTGCGTCATGGGAATCCAATCTGCCCACAGGCAGTGCTGTGTGAGGGCATGACCATGAACAAGGTGTTTAGACAGGCTTCACACTTTTAATTGCTCCTTCAAGGAGCTTGGTCCATGTGCCAAAGTGTGTTATAGCTGTTCTTCAGCAGAGCAGGGAGCTGGGGCAGTTGAAGGGCTTTGCCCAGCACTGGGTTGAGCTGTAGGAGCCTGATCTGCAGCCCTGTCCAAGGTGCACAGGATGAGACCTGAGAGTCCCTCTGTACATCTCTAGCCCCTCTCACGATTGAGAGCAAACCTGGGAACACAGGCCAGGAGGGAGCAAGAGCTGCTCCATCCAGCTCCTCCCATCCAGGCTAATCAAGGGGACCCAGGACTTCATGGTAGCCCACCAAAGGCACCTCCTGATATTGAGCTGGGGATGCTGCCACGGGCTTCTTGCACAACCAGGCCTTTGCTCTATGAGTGATGCTGCTGCTCTGGGCAGGTGAGGCTGACCAAGGTTCTTGGGCTTCTTGCAGGATGCTGGGAAATGCTCTGGCCACATGCTATAGACTTCGGTCTTCTTGGCTGGGGCCACCTGCTGTGTGGTTGCTTGCAATTGCAAGAGGCTGGGTACCACAGACTGGGTAACTCCTCATCCCACCTTCCTATGGCATCTTGCAGCTGCCTGGCAAAGCTTTAAACCTTTCCTTACAATAGCCACACAGAAATTAATCTTTTAAGACTTTTACATGTTGGAAGCCCCCATCACACTTTGGAGATCCCTCTGGCTGATGGCTGTGCTTCCTATGCAGAGCTGGTTGGTGGCCTGGCCTTGATGCTCCTCTGTAACCTGAGATAACAAGACATTTTTCTTTTGGTGCTGGCACAGACAGACCATTTATGTACTGCAAAAGAATGGGGTAGTATTTCTTCCCTCTGAAAAAAGAAAAGTCTCTTGATCACTGAATCAATCCGTCACCTCCCTCTGTGTTGGGTAAATAATCTGGGCTTCCTGGGCTTGGGCCAGGAAGAGCAGGGATGGAAATACACAGGGTGTAGCTCAAGTCATCCTTTCATGTCATGAGCTTGGCTGGGCCAGGCTGTTGGGGACATGTGGCAGTGCCCATGGTGGGGACAGAGGAACAGGTCCCATCCCTCTCCTCAGTGCTGTCTGTGTCCAGGAGTCCCACCACATCTGCCAGTGTGGACTCGTCCTCGGTCTGCGAAGGGCAGAAAGACCCTGAGTCCAGTGCCAGGCAGATGGGGATGTGCCTGAGGTGATCTGGCCTGGAACCCATGACGTCCCTTGAAGGCAGTGTACAGAGCATGTGGAGCCAGCCCCAGGAAGGCAGGTCCCCATGGGTTAGCCTCCTGCTCCCCAGGGACTTGCCTGGTGCAGCCGCTTTGCCAAGTCTGGGCCAAAAAAGGGGAGGGCAGGAAGGTGGCACTGGCCAGAGTGACAAACTGCTGTTCCCACTGTGTAATCAGTTCCTGGAGAGGAAAAGCTAACAGCAAAGAGATGCTTGATTTCTCTTTCCTTTTTTTCTTTTTTTAATTTAGTAAGACAAGAGGGAAGAGTGAGCAGCGGAGACCCATCTGCAGCTCAGAGGTGTGTGGCGAAGCAGCACCTGCAGCCAAAAGCCGGGCCGGTGGTGCTGGGAGGAAGAGGAGGCACTTCTCCCTGCGGGTTTATAAACTCTTGGCTCGCAAAGCAGGAGGACAAAGTGCATCACCAAAACAGAATTGCGCTTGATGTCTGGGTCAGAGAAGCTCCAGCTGGGCCTGGGCAGCCCTTTCCACTTCCCCATCCCTTGAGAGCTGGCCAGCAGCCAGGGGCCAAACTGGCACCTCACCCCCAGCGCTGATGGGAAGGTGAAGGAACCGTGGGAAAACCCGGCTCTGGCTGGCTGCTGTCGGCTCAGCAGCAATTGCAGTATAAAAAATATTTCTCCTCCCCACCATGTCCTCTCCATCCCTGCCATGGTCTGCCTCAGAGGTATGAAGGCAGCAGTAACAGGCCACCCCGATGGACCAGACTGATGGATGAGCCAGCTACCCTGAGTGCCTGCCGGCTGGAAAAGAGGACTGACTACAAGCAGATGATGGGAATTACAGCTGGGTAAACTCAATACCACGTTAACCCTGTGGGGTGTGAGCGGGGTCCCCGCCACATGGGCACGCAAAGCACCAGCTCTGCTCCATCCCCCCCGAAGGTGGTGCCTGGCACTGCTGGGGTGTCCCCGTTACACTGGTGGGGTGATAATGCAAAGCCTTCCCTCACCTTCACCCTGGGTCTTCTCAGGCACCAAGCACCCTGCCATAAAAGCAGTCTTTCCCCGCATGCCCCTGTGTATTGCCATTTATTACATTACAAGGGGAGAAGGTGGGCCTGGTGCTTTCAGGGATTTCAGGGTGCAATGCTGGGCAGTCACTGGGGTGGGCTCAGATGGCAGCAGGACTAGGGAGACTGGAAACATCTCACAGTACAGTGCCCTATGTGCAATAAAAAGCCAGCAGCCCATTTTGGTCAAACCAAACAGGGCCTTTTGGAAAAGCATGCCCTAAGAGGAAATGCTGCTCCCAGAGCAGCCTATGGCCCCCAGGTAATAATGCTGTAATCGATGTCAGTGCACACAGTTATCCACTACAGTATTACCAACCCCATAGATTTCAAAATCCTGAATAAGGCCTCAAATCTCACAGCACTGGCTTAAAAAATAAATTAAAACTATGCAGTTTGGAATCTGATTACTTATCCTCTATTTGGGTTTTTAAAACTTTTGGATACAGCTGGGCTGCATTTCAGCTTCCCTTTGCATCGCAATTGCAAGGTCACAATAATTACTCCATAGAAGGGAGCTACAGGGTGGGGGTTTTTTTGAAGGAAGCTGAGATTCTTATAAATTTACATTTACAGGGAGGGAGCTTTAACAGTTCTCTAGGCTCTGAAAGTCTGTTAAAAATTGCAAGGGCCACTGATATAATAATAGATTAACCTCAGACCAATTTATGTGTGTGGTTACTGATCACCTGCTCTAAATAAGCTCACTGCAGGAAGTGGACTTGCCTCTTCAAGGAATGCTGCCTGTTTGGAGATGTGCCGACAAAGCATCATTTCCACTGGAAGCATTGTCACGGAGGGAAAAAGTGAAATTTATCTCATTGCCCAGGAAGGCATAAAGGCAGACTGATAAATAAACAGGTGGTGAACCAACTACTTGGCAATAAGTGGTGAGGCAATCGCAGTGCGATGAAGGCTAATAAGAAAATATGATGTCATGCATGGCTCTGCTTTGCCAAAGTGTGCCGCTCCCTGCAGAAAATCACAAAGAACTGTAAAAACAAAATACATTTGTGCTTCAACTGGAAACTGAGGCAATAATCATTATGATGAAGTAGCAACAGAGCTTTTGGTTGGACATCTCAGTTCCCCTCCCAAGGAAGACTGTGCCACACATTGGTCAGGGAGGCTGGAAGCTGGGACACAAAGTGAATGTTGGCTGCCTCTTTACGTGCCACAGCCTCTGAGCTGCTGTGGGGCCGGAGCAAACCTAGAGGGAGACCCTGAGGGTGGTCCCACAGGGGGCACAGCTTTGCGTGTTATGGTCCTGTCCTGCCTTTCTTCTCTCCCAGCTCCCCCATATCAAAGTGGAGAGTGAGCCATCAGGAGAGTCTCAGCACAATGTCTCCTTTGAGGAAAGTCAAGAGCCACATTTTGCTGGGTATTTGTGGGCCCTAGATACCGCTCTGGATTTGAATGGAGAGGAAGGGGCAGGCAGAAGTTAAAAATAAAAAAGGAGGAATAGTTTGGATGGGATGAAATAGGAGTAGCCTGCATGTCACATTGGTGCTAGCTGAAGGCAATGATCCATACCCTGTCTCGGCACCTCTAAACACCACCAGCCAGGGAGGTCCAGCTGGTCTTTCAGCTAGGACGCTCCAGCTGAGCTAGTCCCTGTCTTCTCTGGGATTGCATCCCATTGCCCAGGTGTGCAAATGTTTGCTGAGACATTCAGAGGAAGCTGTTCATTTTTTTCCCCTTTAAACACAAAATGCATTCCCTTAACCACAACCATAGGAGGAGGCAGCTGCTCTTGGCAAACAGAGCCATGCTAAGTGCACTTGCTGGAAGTGTTTTGACTTTGTTTCTGAACACGTGTGTAGTAATACTCAGCTTTGGCCACCGGCTGTGTGGTGTGGTGGGGATGTGAGGGGTTGGGGGGACACAGGATCCATCTAGGGAACAACCAGAAAGGACATTTCTGCAGCAGTCCATTGCCACAGCAGGAACAATTGTAAGCAGCAGTATGGAGAAATATAAATATACAGGGTTTAGAGCCCTAAAGAATGGTTTGCCATATGCGGGGAGGGACGGTGCAATTGAAGAGGAGGAAATCTTCCCAGTGTCCTTGCGAGGAGATCAAAGTCAGAAGGCCAGACTCACTGCAGGAGTGAAAACCAGGGAGAGAGGCTCACAAGTCCCCAGTCCCACGGGATTTGCTCCCAATTTTGCAGGCAGCCTGTTACTGCACAGGAACCCCTGGGCCAACGGTGTTTCTTGCCGGGCATCCTCAAAAACAAAACCCCTACAATTGCCAGCCTCTGGCAGTGCTTCCACTTGTCCCAAATTTCTGCCTCCCCATAGGAGCTGCCAGGCTCCACCCTAGAGACAGCCACCCTTGCCAGGGGAGATGGGGTCATGTGTCATCAACACTTGTGAAACACTTTGGGGTGAATTATAGAAATATAATGGTTCCTTTGCTTTCCCAAAGCTCCTGACTGATCCAGGCCAACTTCACATTTCCCTCTTCACCACTTCTGTCTGGCAATCAGCACCAGGCTGCTGGTGGTGGGGTGGCAGGGCTTGCCCACCTCCCTCACTCGGGGTTAAAAAAGAAAATCGGACCCTTTAGAAAGAAAAAGAATCCTAAAAAGGCGAAAAATAAAGCATCCAACAGCCCATGTTGGAGACATTATGAATTGCTTTTGAAAGTGCTCGTTTGCCTGCATAAGGACAAAGGTACCTTCCTCTAACAAAGCTGCAGGAAAAAACCCACTGTCCCCCAAGTTCAGGGCGCTCTGGAGGACAGCCATGCTGAAATTGTGATTAAGTGTTTTGGGCCATGCCTTTCACTGCAGCCTGCCAGATAAATATTTACAGCTGACCACGGAGAAGCGGGGGGGGGGAGGAGAGGAGAGACATCTGTAAATTCTTTGGAGCCTTGCTGCGTTTTAATTTTAATTTAGTTCTTTTTTGTTGCTTTTCCATCCACACATCATTGTCTCTTTTTCTCAGCCCACAGATAGCTAAAGAAGAGATTTTTGAGAGAAAGGGGTTATTTCTAAAACCTCAGGGGACAGATCCTGGTGGACAGATCCTGGTTTCAGTGACTGTGGTGTAAAAATCTGGAGCTGTGATAAACCAATACTGCAGAGAGCAGACTGCAACCTTTGATTTACTAACTGGTGTAAATCTGATGTAACATTATTGATCTCTGTGGATTTACTCCGTCTCATTGCCTCCTCCCTTGTCTTCTTCACAGTTGTCCTTATCCATGCGAAGTCAGTGCCTATGTGGCTGTAATATGCCAGTAAATCACAGTGTTACACCCACTTGTAAATGGTGTAAATGACTCCCTCTGTTTGGCCTTGTCTCAAAAGAAAGCAATTCTCTGTGCCCAATGGGAGAGCTGGTTATCAGCAGCCCAGAGTATCTCCTCCCACCGACCCCAGCCCTCAAAGGTGTCTGTAGCTGAGCCCTCCAAAGAGGGGGCAACCAAGAACGACTCATATAAATGAGGGCCCTCAACCCTGGGGGCTCTCTGCATTTTGATGTATGAGTATATATGTCCTGCTCAGAAACATACGCAGGAATCTGTAGCTATAAAAGCTGCTGCACCACCCTGTAATCCAGCCCAGATGTGCCTCTCCTTTCATGGCGCACTCAAGGGACCCCTCTGAGCCAAGGCAGGCAGGGATGGAAAGCTTTGTTCAAATTTACTCACCCCAATGAAGAGACCCACAGCAGACTTCTCACAGAGGTCCAGAGCAAGAAGGCTGGTAGGAAGGATTTGTTATGGGTGGCGACGACAAATTATACGCCAGCCTGTGGACAGTCCAATCAAAATTTATTGAAGCAAGCAGCAAACAGGCAAAACAGCGCTGGGCGGCCGGGGAGTCTCTGCTCTACCAACAGGCGCGCGCCCAACCCCTTTAGAGTCCCCTTTTTATAGCCCTTGGTTGCCGGGCTAAAACCCAGAGTCCCGGCCCACGTGGCCTTGTCTAGTGTCTTCTGCGATTGCGGGCCTTGTTGCTACGGGGGTCGTGGGATGAAGGTTGTAGTCTTCTTCTGTGTTTCTTGTCGTTAGAGCATGCGCACCTCAGAATACTTCCCTATTAGGCACTGAAAGCCGCGCCATCCCGCTCACCCAGCAGGACCCTACAGTTACAAAGTTTCCAACTGCACCTGTTTGCAGGAGCTAACGCTGCCTTGCAAAAGCGAACACACTGTGCAAGGCTTACAAAACCGGTTTGATTAACAAATACATAAGATGAATTAATACATAAGATGAATTTATCACAGATTGATTTCAGGAGGGGGACTGGAGAGTAAGCCAACTGGTGCTGGCCCACACTGTCATCAGATGCCTTCTGAGGTCATCATTGCAAGCCAGGAGCCCGGCAAGCTCTTGGTGTCTCTGAGAGACAGGTGTTAATGCATGCAGTGCAAACCCTGGTCTTGCTTGAGCTCCCAAAGCTTGGTGCAAAGATCTGTGCAGGCAGCTGAGCCTCTGGTGATAATATGGTGGGGCTACTCACCTTCTTCAAGGGTTTAAACTTGGGAAACAGAGGCCAAGTAATGAGGCTCTGGGGTGGACTTTCATGCTGATCTGTTTAGGAGAACAAGGGAAAGGCTTCATGGTTTGTTGTAGGTCGTATTTGCAAGCCAGGTACCAGGATCTCTTCCTCCCCATGTGGTAGCAGCTCTGGCTTGAGATTTATCCCTGCTCTTATCGGTGACCTTCTAGGTAGCCAAAAAGTAGCATTTAAAAAAACTTCTGCGTTGGCTGCAAACTCATGTGGGAAGTTACTCTTTCTGTTAGTGTCATAAAGCTGCATAGCCCTAAATAGAAAGCATGGAGGCAAAGGTGTCCTCCCCAGGGCTTTGCAGTCTCAGCGCAAAGAGTGCAGTTATAAAGCAAGTCATGGAGTCCAGGGAGGAAATTTATGGCTGGGGAGATGGATAAATAATAAGCCAAGATCAACAGTAGTGGTAATGTTGAAGTGTACCAAGCGGAGTTGCTCCACTATTACAGGGCTGTAACTGCTTGGAAACCATGGACTGAAACAAGCCAACTGCTAGAGAGTTGCTGCAGTGTCGAGGCCCTAGCATTGGCACCACCAACATCTGACAACCTGAAGAGGCTGTTGTAATTGGAGGGAGCAGTGCCACATGCCAGTGACTGTCTTCCCCAGCACGCTCTTACTCCTGGGGTCAGCGCTGGGTTGTGACAAAGACTGGGATTTTACAGTCACGCTCTCATGCATTGCCTCCCAGTGGTGATTGTGACCTCATGAAGTGCTGACATGGCTCTGACTCTTCATTTGTAGACCATCTGGAAGCCTCTTGGTCCTCCAGATGTGATGAGAGGGGGATTGGGCTTTGTGTAGCTCTTGGAGGTTTGAAGGAGACACAAATCAAAATCTTGCAGATTTTTTGCTGCTCCTCTCAGCTTTCCCATCCTTCTCCTTAATTCTGTTTGAATTTCTTCTCTTCTCGGCCTGGAAAGTAAAGTCACTCCAGTGTTTACTTTCTCTGTTCCCTGCCCAAGATGTTAAGCATGTCTTAGGTCATCCCTGCTAATGGATCACATAAAGGAGTAGTGGAAATCCATTAGTGGAGGTGTCTTAAAGAAGAGGTTGGACAAACGCATGTCAGGGGCAGTGTAGGGATAGCTGATACTGTCTTGGGACTGGTGTTGGATTAAACAACCTCCTGAGATCTTTTTCAGCCCTAATTTCTGAGTTCCTCTGATCCTGAGCAGAAAGCATGACAGCCAGGGCCTAAGAATGCCCTTAGGTGTTTCCAGTGGCAGCAGCCCACCATACTTTGACATCTGCTTTGTGCTCGTGGGCATCCAGTCACTGCTGTGCAATGGCTTGGTGTGCTGGGGTGGCATCTGGGGGGCAAACTGTGAGGGTGAAAAGTGACATCCCCCTACGTTCTGTGACGCACAGAGGGTGTAGCCAGTGTTTAGTCCCATACTTATCCTCCATGTGAACTGTCTGAAAGCAGAATTAATTGTTTGGGGGAAAATACTGGCCACCCCCAACCACTCCCAGGCACTGTACATCCAGCCCCAGTATGTGACCTGAGACACCAGAGACAAACTTACCCCCCTCTCCTAGTCCTCAGGGTTTGCTCTTTGAATACTCTTGATGCTCCAGCTCTTGGAGCACTGTGATTACACATTGCTCTCATCTCTCACATCCTAAAAACAGTGACAACAGGACTCCTGAGGGGAGAGGAAAGCTTGCAGGTAGCCTTCAAAGCAAGAAAGCAAAACAAAGAACTCAACCCTTTAAAAAAATTTCACGTCTTAAGATGGATCTGCTGATTTTGGTTGGTGGAGTTGCCTGAAACTTGGCTTTGACAGTGCTAATGGTTATAAGACCTAGATCACAGTCTGGACTTTCTCTGCAGTTTCTGAGGAGTAGTTCACTACTGGGGTATGCCTGGGCTGCAAAATTCAGTGTTTGGGTCTTGAACGCTGTCACTTCTCTGCACCCTGAAAGCAAGATGGAAAAGCCTGGAATGCATTTCTTTAAGACTTTGCTGTCTGTAGCTCCTCTTCAAAGGACCAGAGGGCAATCCAGAGCCTGAATCACTTTTTGCTAATGCCCTGGCAAATCAGGTGTGTCCTGACTAACATGTGCTGTGTTACACCAGGGCAGGGCTAGTGTGAGGGGGACCTGAGAGGCAGCTGGAGAGCAAGCGCTTCTGAGATGGCTAAAAGGAGCCTGAAAAATTATTATGGAGGGACCCATAATGGGCAGTGGGGGACGCAGCGCTTTGCTCAGCCCTTCTGCCTGTGACACAGACCAGTTGTCCAAACACCAGTGCTTCCCTCCACTTGCTGACTTGAACCAACAAGGGGGCTGCACTGTTTGCATCCATCTCCCGCAGGGACAGAGAGCTTTCCAGATTCCCCCCCGTCAGGCTTGCTTGCCGCAGCTTGTGCCGAATCAGATTTCAGGGTTTGGGCTCTCTGTGTGTGCACTCGTGTGTGCTTTTAACTCACTCTGCAGTCTTTTCAGGAAATTAATTTGTGTCAGATGATTGGTTTTTGTCCTTCCTTTGCTTTTTAGAGGGCAGGGGTTGGAGGACTGTCATGGTTTAACCCCAGCCAGCAGTTAAGCACCACACAGCTGCTTGCTCACTCACCCCACGTTGGGATGGGGGAGAGAATCAGAAGAGTAAAAGTGAGAAAACTCATAGGTTGAGATAAAGATAGTTTAATAGGTAGAGCAAAAGACACGCACACAAGCAAAGCAACACAAGGAATTCATTCACTACTTCCCATCAGCAGGCAGGTGTTCAGCCATCTCCAGGAAAGCAGGGCTCCATCACACCTAACAGTGACTTGGGAAGACAAATGCCATCACCCCCCCCACCCCCCCACCCCCCTTCTCCTTCCTCCATCTTTATAGGCTAGGCATGATGTCATATGGTCTGGAATATCCCTTTGGTCAGTTGGGGTCAGCTGTCCCAGCTGTGTCCCCTCCCAACTCCTTGTGCAACCCCAGCCTACTTGCTGGTGGAATGGGGTGAGAAGCAGAAAAGGCCTTGACTCTGTGTAAGCACTGCTCAGCAGTAACAAAAACATCTCTGTGTTGTCAACACTTTTTTCAGCACAAATCCAAAACTTAGCCCCATACTAGCTGCTATGAAGAAAATTAACTCTACCCCAGTCAAAACCAGCACAAGGATGCTGTTGATTCAATAAGCTGCAGCTATTGCCCTGCTCCTCTGGCCCCACAGCTGTATGAGCCTGATGGTCCTGCTTCCCCAGGCAGCAAGTGAGGGGAAAACTACTGATGACAACCCAACCATTTTGGGCATAAGTGACAGGAATGAGTCCAGAAAGCATCTTGGTTCTGGAATGAGGTTTAGGCATCCTTCTCTCTCCTCCCTGGCCCCCTTCACTCCTTTGGCTGGGTCCACGTTTTGACACACTACCAGGCTGATGCACTGTCAAACTGTATCCCCATTAAAAATTGCAGGGGAGAAGCTGAAGATCTTGTTACCAAGGAAAAGGCAATTGAGCAGGCAATTGAACAAAAGGTGATATAGCAGCAGGGAAAGTGTAGGAGATTATTGAAGACCTGGCATGGACATCTAAGCTGGATATTTCTGCTAAAATGCTAGTAAGCCAAACAGTGGTACTTAAATCAATTGTTGTCCCAGAATTAGGAACTTAATGTGGAATAAAGGCTTTTCCACCTCTCAGAGCTGTTGTTTATGGCTCGCTTCAGACTCAGGAAGACAACATTGTTTAATTAACATCATAGAATCATAGAATCATTTAGGTTGGAAAAGACCTTCAAGATCGTCGAGTCCAACCATTAACCATGCTCACTAAACCATGCCCTTAAGTACCCTGTCCACTCGCTTTTTTAATATCTCCAGGGATGGTGACTCAACCACTTCCCTGGGTAGCCCATTCCAATGTTTAACAACCCTCTCAGTAAAGAAATTTTTCCTAATATCTAACCTAAATCTCCCTTGCCTCAACTTGAGGCCATTTCCTCTTGTCCTATCTCCAGCCACCTGACAGAAGAGACCAACACCCACCTCACTACAACCCCCTTTCAGATAGTTGTAGAGAGTGATAAGGTCTCCCCACAGCCTTCTCTTTTCCAGACTGAACAGCCCCAGTTCCCTCAGCCGCTCCTCATAAGACTTGTGCTCCAGGCCCCTCACCAACTTGGTTGCCCTTCTCTGGACACGCTCCAGCACCTCAGTGTCTTTCCTGGAGTGAGGGGCCCAAAACTGAACACAGCACTCGAGGTGCGGCCTCACCAGTGCTGAGTACAGGGGAACAACCACCTCCCTGTTCCTGCTGGCCACACTATTTCTGATACAGGCTAGGATGCGATCGGCCTTCTTGGCCACCTTGGCACACTGCTGGCTCATGTTCAGCCGGCTGTCAACCAGCACCCCCAGGTCTTTCTCTGCTGGGCAGCTTTCCAGCCACTCTTCCCCAAGCCTGTAGCGCTGCATGGGATTGCCGTGACCGAAGTGCAGGACCCGGCACTTGGCCTTGTTGAACTTCATACGATTGGCCTCAGCCCATCGATCCAGCCTGTCCGGATCTCTCTGTAGAGCCTCCCTACCCTCAAGCAGATCGATCCTTCCCCCCAACTTGGTGTCGTCTGCAAACTTGCTGAGGGTGCACTCAATCCCCTCATCCAAATCATCGATAAAGATATTAAACAGAACCAGGCCCAACACCGAGCCCTGGGGAACACCACTTGTGACCCGCCGCCAACTGGATTTAACTCCATTCACCACAACCCTCTGGGCTTGTCCATCCAGCCAGTTTTTCACCCAGTGAAGAGTACACTTGTCCAAGCCATGAGACGACAGCTTCTCAAGGAGTATGCCATGAGAGACAGTGTCAAAGGCCTTGCTGAAGTCAAGGAAAATAACATCCACAGCCTTTCCCTCATCCACTAGGCAGGTCACCTGGTCATAGAAGGAGATCAGGTTGGTCAAGCAGGACCTGCCTTTCGTAAACCCATGCTGACTGGGCCTGATCCCCTTCTTATCCTGGACTTGCCATGTGAGTGCTCTCAAGGCAAACCGTTCCATACTCTTCCCCGGTACCGAGGTCAGGCTGACAGGCCTGTAGTTCCCCAGATCCTCCCTCTGACCCTTCTTATAAATGGGCGTCACATTGGCAAGCCTCCAGTCCTCTGGGACCTCCCCTGTTGACCAGGATCGCTGATAGATGATAGAGAGTGGCTTGGCAAGGACCTCTGCCACTTCCCTCAGTACTCTTGGATGGATCCCATCAGGTCCCATCGATTTCTGAGTGTCCAGATGGCGAAGTAGGTCCCTAACTAATTCCTCCTGGATTAAGGGGGGTATGTTGTGCTCTTCATCCTTACCTTCCAGCTCAAGGGGTGGAGTACCCTGAGGATGACTGGACTCACTATTAAAGACTGAGGCAAAGAAGGCAATAAGTACCTCGGCCTTTTCCTCATCACTGGTTGCTACGTTCCCTTCTGTATCCATTAAAGGAAAGATATTCTCCTTGGGATTCTTTTTACTGTTAACGTATTTGTAAAAACATTTTTTGTTGTCCCTTACAATAGTGGCCAGATTTAGTTCTAGCTGAGCTTTTGGCTTTCTAATTTTCTCTCTGTATGATCTAACAAGATCCCTGTACTCCTCCCAAGTTGCCTGCCCTTTCCTCCAGAGATGATAAACTCTCCTTTTTTTCTTGAGTCCTAGCAAAAGCTCCCCATTCAGCCAGGCCGGTCGTTTTCCTCGGTGGTTTGACTTGCGGCACATGGGAATAGCCTGGTCCTGAGCCATTAAGATTTCCCTCTTAAAGAATGTCCATCCCTCCTGGACCCCTTTGCCCTTCAGGACCATCTCCCAAGGGACTCTCTCAACCAGTGCCTTGAAGAGGCCAAAGTTTGCCCTCCAGAAGTCCATAGCGGTGGTTTTGCTGACTACCTTCCTTGCCTCACCAAGAATTGAAAATTCTATCATTTCATGGTCGCTAAGCCCAAGACGGCCTCCGACCATCACACCTCCCACCAGTCCTTCCCTGTTCGTAAACAGTAGGTCTAGCAAGGCTCCTCCCCTGGTTGGCTCACCCACCAGCTGTGTCAAGAAGTTATCTTCCACACAGTTCAGGAACCTCCTAGATTGTTTACTCACTGCTGTGTTGTATTTCCAGCAGATGTCTGGAAAGTTAAAGTCCCCCACAAGGACAAGGGCACACGATTCCGAGACTACTGCCAGCCGCTTGTAGAACAATTCATCCGTCTCTTCAACCTGGTCGGGCAGTCTATAACAGACTCCCAGCACAATAT
This sequence comes from Aquila chrysaetos chrysaetos, assembly GCF_900496995.4. Taxonomy (NCBI): domain Eukaryota; kingdom Metazoa; phylum Chordata; class Aves; order Accipitriformes; family Accipitridae; genus Aquila; species Aquila chrysaetos. The sequence continues at coordinate 18,350,103 of NC_044016.1, forward strand.
CTGTCTTATTGGCTTCCTCTCTCATCCTCACCCATAAGCACTCCACCTTGTCATCAGAATTGTGTAGCTCTATACAGTCAAAACATTCCCTAACATAGAGCACCACCCCGCCACCTCTTCTACCTTGCCTATCCCTTCTGAAGAGCTTGTAGCCATCCATTGCAGCACTCCAGTCATGGGAGTCATCCCACCATGTTTCCGTGATGGCGACTAAGTCATATCTATCCTGCTGCATGATGGCTTCCAGCTCCTCCTGTTTATTGCCCGTGCTGCGTGCGTTGGCATAGATGCATTTCATCTCACACTTTGAGTGTCTTTTCCTGTAGGCATGAGAGCTGAACTCTTCACTTTCAGTAGAAGTTGGTATTCTGGAGTTTGAATCATTGCTTGCAGAATGGCAGGATAGCAAGAGGCTGGATTATCAAGAAAATGAGTAAGAATGACAGGCAGCTTACCTTCTGTCTATTTCGCAGGTTTTACCACCATGTTTCAATCTACAACATACACATCACACAGCAAGTGCTGTAGCTGATCTATTTGTATCTTAGGCGATATGCTCATGGACCTCCTCGCTCCTACTGTGATCCTGTCAGTTCATGTAAGTCAAAGAGGTTCGATCCAGGTCAGCTCTTGGTTGACAGTCCTCAGAGGAGAGGCCAGGATGTCACCAGATATGACAATCTCTTTTCTGGCTCAGTAGAATCAATCACCCTAGCCTACTGCTACAGGGCTCTATGAATATTGACTGGACACTGATCTGATGAAATGGGGACTTAACATCACTGTTACCAGGAAATATGAGTGTAGGCCATGCAGTCCTCACACCAGATTTCACTCTCTTCCTTTGAGCTGTGGATTTTTTTATTTCTTGCCCCAAACTGCTTAGAGAACATGCTTGCTTGCTAATCTACAGCCATATTGCTGGCCCAGGGGAGCTGTATTTGGGAAGTAGGTGGGTGATGAGCCGGTGAGTAATGTGCAGTTCATGAATGCTTTGCAACTCTTCAGCTTGATGGCTGTGGGAGGCACATGGACTCTGATGTACAGCTACTAGAGTGGTGAAGTGATTGGTGCCTCGTTATTTTTTCACTGTCAACAATTGTTTGTGAAAGCCACCGGCAAAGTGTCCAGAGCAGGCTTATACAAAGGATGACAAATAGCTATTGCCCTCACTTACTCTGCTAGTTCAGGGGCTGAAGTCTGCATAGTAGATCTCTTGGACATGACCCCGTTGATGGTCCCTGGGGGTATGAGAAAGATATCATGCAATAAAGTTTCTTTCCTTTTCTCTCATTGTGCTTTAAAAATAAACGAACTCTAAAATTGCTTACAACCACTTCCTGCCCCTACCATTGAACAATTAATTCTTCCACTGTGACCTTAAATTCTACTGTTTACCAGTTTTGGAGTGGTCACATCTTTTATGGTGTTCTTTTTCCAAAAAGGCTTTGCTCACATGCGTGTCTCTGTGAGGGTGTGTATTATGTTCAGCTATGACCTCTCTGATGTCCACTGCCAGTGGCAGGGGAATAATAGACCTCAGCATGGTGGCTTCAGCAGGATGTGTATGTGCATTGGTGTGTACATACATATGCAGTGGGGGTACCATGCTGCAGATCAAAGGGAAAATGAATCTCTAAAATGTTTCGTTTATGAAGTGTATTGTTGTTGCACTGCTGCCCAAGGTCTTCAAAGGGGCCCAGATTTATTGTCTCAGCCCAGTTCAGGGATATTTGTTGTAGATTAAAACTGGAAGAAATAGGAAGGGGGCCAGGCATGTAAATTACTGAGTAAAAATAGGAGCTCTTACATTTGTTTGCTGTATTAATTTGGGTTTTGTTGTTTTCTTTTCTTTCTTACTGAAAAAAACCTCCCAAACTAGTGCTTTTCCCCTCCCCCTTACATTTATTCCTGAGAGCCAAGGAGTCATGTCTATGTTTTCTTGTGTGGCCACATGGAGTATGTCCTGACAGCTCTGCTATCTCTTAGGTAGAGACTGAGATTATCCAGGCGTGGCTCTTGGAAAGGAAAACTCACTACAGGCAAATCTGCTTCGCTTATATTACTGGAGGTACCTTTTAATCTTAGTCCCTGACTGTTTTTCTCTCCACAACTCCTCTGCTTGGAGGAAAGTCATCGACTCAACACATGCCAAAGAAATTAACTCTCCTTTGTGGCCACAGATTTTAAAGAGAGGAGCAGTCATTTGGATCCTGCTCAGCTCGTCATGCAACGCAGCCCGGAGAGCCTGAGCAGTGGTGTCCAGCTGACTGGCACAGCGAGGATGTGCTCAGGTGCTGGCTGTGACGGTGCCCATGGGCAGGCACAGCATGCACCCACACTGCCAGGGAGAACCTCTGCTTGCGTCCATGCAGGGGGTTTGCCCAGAGCTTTAGCCTTCACTAAGACCTTGTACACTGACCTTCCCCACCAATCCTCCGGGCTGAGTCTGGAGGAGGACACCCCAATCAGGCAGTCTCCAGTCACTTCTTTCTGCCATGTGGCTGGGGTGATGATAGGGGAGACAGGGAAGAGCATGGGCTGTGATGTAGAGAGAGGAAAAGCACAAAAATACAACTTCTTTTGAGCTTTACTTGCCTGCATTGAGCTCTTTCCCCCAGTTCCAGTGGACGGACAGAGGTTTGGTCACGCCATCATGATCTGACTTTGAACAGGGCAGGGTTGTCCACATTCAGAAAGATCTTATGAGGGAAAACACAAGACCTCAAGATACTTCTCCTCACCACCTCTTACTGATTATCTCCTAGGCTAAATGTGCTGGCTATGTCCTCACTGGGGTGCTGGCTATGACTTGCTAGGCAAAATCTCTGGGTCAAGCATTCAGTATCAACAGAGCTTCTTTCTCCAAAAGCTCACACTGCAGGTGGGAGATGCAAATCCAGAGAGGGAAAGTGAGGTGCTGAAGGCTTTTGAACTAGAACTGGTACCAAGCCACTTGTGCTTGATTTGTGGCAGTTGATATTGAATCATACTGTCTTTGTCAGTCCTCTGAAATTCTCTGGTTCTCCAAAGAGCTTTACTCCACAAGGTAAATTCCCCTGTGCAACTCTGAGCCCTTTCTGGCAGCCTTAGGCAATTGTAAAGTGCTAAGATTTGGGATCCTACATCCTGTCGCCTTAGGGGAGCATCATTTTCATGCTAAATGTGAGTCCTAGCTGTGTGAGGCTTACAACCACAGGTACAAGGATATATATTTCATCCATGCTGTGACCCTGTTGGTTGACAGAGCATCCCAAAGTGGTCTTCTGCTAGTGCTCATCTTTCAGGGATTTCAGCTAGCTGCCTAGTAGCTTTCAGCTGAAGAGCTGGAAGCCATGCCCATCTTGCCAGACACCAGGGACCCCACTCAGCTGTGTCTGTAGTGCTGGTTAATCTTATGGGCACTCACACCACATCCATCTTGTCACCTTTACCTCTGCATCCTGCTGTCAGTTGCAAAGACTGCCATGTTATAGACGCTCGTGACAAATTGGAGGAGCCAATTTGTATTAAATAAAAGATCGAATTTATTAGCAAGCGATAAAAGAGCAAAACAGCGCTGGGCGGCCGGTGAGACAGTGCTCCGCCACAAGCTCGCACCCAAACTGGGGAAGAGCCTCTTTATTTATACAGTCTTTTTAGTCCCTGATACATGACGGCTGGCTGGTATCTTCGGTATCTTGTGCCATCAGGTGTTAGGTGGTCGTAATTTGCCTTCTGGTGGTTGTTGGGATGAAGGCCGAAGTCTTCCTCCGCTGTTCTTTAGGTGACTCAAGTCCCATTCATGCTCTGTAAAGGTCTCTCTACATATGCTAATCATCGGTATGCAATTGTCTACTCAACGGATACTCATGGTCTTAGATAAGTGAAGAATATCCCTACCTCCACAGGTTTTAGATAAGCGAAGAATGTCCCTACCCCCACATGCGATTTCATGAACAAAGTTAACCCGTTCATTACAATCCCCCCTTTTCTATTTTATCCTGATTTTGTTCATTAAATCGATCTAATACTTCTTTTGCCCGCCCGAGGATAGGATTAATTCCTTCATCCTCGATTTGTTCATATTGTTTTCGTAGCAGCATTAAGTGTGCAGCTTCTAAGCACCCTTTAACAATAGCGATCAACTTATTAAAAATGCATGGCCCAAAAGTCAAAAATAAGATCAACAAAATAAGGGGTCCTGTTTCCCTCTCCCTGGTGCCCATTCTAATGCTATTGTTTCACAGCCCCAATATGCACAGTAATATTCAGTTGGGTGATTGCAATATCCTTTTCCTGGATTATTAGCTGGACACATATAAAAGGCTTTACGCTGAACTGTATACTTGCAAGTATTCTCATCAATGGGGGCCCATCCATGGTATGACCTTACTAGGGAACTTAAGTGGGCCGTGAAAGAGGGAGCACCCGGGGTAATTCTGTTTTGTATGATAACTGAGTGTTCTAGTTGTATTAGTGACCACTTGAAGGGTTGATGGCTGACATTGCCAGATACTATAGGCCCAACAAGCAAATACCACAGTAACATCATCCAAACACGGATTGCTGGTGGGGTTTCCCAAGGAACACCAATGGGTGTCGATGTCAATTCCTGATTATCTCTTTGCCAGGGCATACCTGGTCGGGCTCCCAGAGTCCATTCCTCCTCTCAAAGTGTCTGTTTTTTGCCATTACACGCCGATGATCTCACAGTATACTCACACTCCCTTTTCCCTACGCCTCTGCCTACTTCGCCTACTCCGGTGCCTGGAGCAGCGAGGTTTCTCATCTTCTCGGCAGCAGTCGTACTTCTTAAGGGCGTGTTTTCCACTTGCAAAGCCCTTGTGGGATTTAGCTCCTCCCCGGGAACTGTGTAGAATATTTTATATTACCTGGGAAATGACAAGACACTCGCAGGATTCAGGGTTATAGGAGCTTCGGGTTGGTTAGGGATTTCCTGTAGCTACCCCCCTCCCCCCCCCCCCCCCCCCCCCCCCGGAAGGCGGATGTGTTTAGTCCCCTTCTCCTTTGGGTACACTGTGTACAGCCGTCCCTAAATGGGTGGCTGTTCCTGCAGTGTGTCCACCAGCATTCCTTATACAAATTTTATTTAAGAGTAGACGCTATTCTAGTGATAACGTCTAGCTCGCTTCCACGTGAATCTGATAGCACACCGCCTTATAGTTTCAGGTACTAATAATTCCCACCCACAAATTAGTCTATTAATTTCCACTCTATTCAATTGGTCTCCACGGGGAATTGGTACTCTTGATACTTCATACAATAATAATGTCCCCTTCTAGAACTACAATACCATTTCTGACCGTACAGTTACAAAACACCCAACTCCAATGGTTATGGTTACGATGCTTTAAACACGGAATCCCGCTAAATATTCCGGTGGTCTAGGGACCTTAGTCCCCACTTCACAATAAAAAGGTAAGTACGTAAAAAGGTAAGTACTGAGGAGTTCCTGCTAATTTATGTATATATACCAGCTCCACTGGTTTGATGAGGTATCCGTTCTGTACGCCAAGGAGTAAAGTTCACCACCTGTAAATTCTCTCCAGGTGATACCTGGAACCACTGGTATAAACTAGGTTTTACCGTTCTTCCAAAAGGATTTATTCATTCATGCAGTTCCTTTTTCTTCCTTATCACTAGTTTTAAGTCCTCTGAAGTCTTTGTTACTTCCCACTGATCTCTGGGTAAAGGTCCTTTAATTCGTGAGGCGTGCGTCCATCCTCGTTCTGCAGTCCGGACAGCAGTTTCTGTGGTAAGTAAAACAAGAAAGGGCCCCTCCCACCTAGGAGTGAGAGAGGATTCTTTCCAGGCTCTGATTAATACCATATCACCTGGCTTTACTGAATGTATGGATATATCTAGGGGTGGCCTCTGTACCACCATTCCCTTCTTTCGCAATTTCTCTCTCCTTTTCATCAGCTGAACAATATAAGGGTTAATACTATCTTCATCTAAAGTAGGGTAATTGGCTGGGCATTCCATATCATAGGGCATGCCATATAACATTTCAAATGGGGAAATTCCAGTATCCGTTTGGGGCTGAGTCCGAATATTTAATAAAGCAATTGGCAAACATTTTACCCATGACATTTTGGTTTCTATCATTAACTTAGTTAATTGTTTCTTTATTTCTCCATTCATTCGTTCTACTTTCCCGGAGCTTTGGGGGTGCCAAGGTGTATGGAACTCCCATTTAGTTCCAAAGGGGGCTAGAGCTTCTTTTACTACTTTGGAAACGAAATGTGGGCCTCTATCTGAATCAATAGTTTAAATATTTCCATATCGTGGTATGATATGTTCCAAAAGTACTTTTACCACTGTATTGGCAGTTGTCCTAGCAGTAGGGAACGCCTCAACATAGTGAGTGAGGTGGTCCACCAATACAAGTAAGTGCTTATATCGCCCTACTTTAGGGAGATCAGTAAAATCAATCTGTATTTTGGCGAATGGTCGGTGTGCCAATTCCCGTCCCGCTTGTACTTTTTCTCTAAGATGCTGCTTATTGATCCTCTGACACGTTAGGCACCCCTGTACGATTCCCTTGGCTACATTATAAACCCCAATACACATGTATTTTATTGCGAATTGATCAACCAGTGCTTGGACACCCCAATGAGTCTTTGAGTGCATACCTCTCATTATTTTCCATGTTAGTGCTTTTGGTAATACTTGTCTCCCATCGGGTAGTTCCCAATTACCCTCTTTTTCCACTACTCCCATTTCCTTCAATTTATCCATTTCTGGTTTACTAAACTGTGGGCTAAGGATTTTTGCCGGCGTTTCACCTGCCAGCGGCGTGATGGTCACAGCAAGTAGTGCTGCCGCCTTGGCTTCTTGGTCAGCAAGATTATTCCCTTGAATTTCGGGGGTTGTTCCTCTTTGGTGTCCTTTAACATGTATTACAGCTATTCGCTTGGGCCCTCTTATTGCTTGTAGAATTTTGACAATCAGTTTCTCATGAACCAAACCCCTTCCTTGAGAATTAATAAGTCCCCGTTCCTCCCAAATTTTTCCAAAAGTGTGTACCACTCCATATGCATATTTTGAATCAGTGTACACGGTTCCTTCTTTGTCCTTCAAAAGTTCCAATGCCCTAAGTACTGCATATAACTCACATGCCTGCGCTGACCAACTAGGACTGAGGGGTCCAGATTCCTTTACTTTTAGGCTCCCCCCGTCCACAATTGCATATCCTGACTTCCTTTTCCCTGCTATTACTCGAGATGACCCATCAGCGAATAGCTTTTCTCCCTCCCCCAATTCTACCTCTTCTAGATCTGGCCTAATTTTCGTTTGTTGTTCTATGGTTTGGAGGCAATTATGTGTTAACTCTTCTTCAGGACCTCCATACAAAAACTGCGCTGGGTTCTGCAAGCTCGTTGTTCCGATCTCTAATTTAGGGGAATGGATCAGGATCCCCTCATATTTTAAAAGCCTAGCATCGGTGATCCATTTTTCAGCCTTTTGTTGGAGAACTCCTCGAATATTATGGGGGGAGAACACCTTTAATTCACTTCCAAATGTTACCTTATTCGCTTCTTCCACTATCAGGGCTACAGCAACGACTGCCTGTAAACAGGTGGGCCACCCTCTACTGACGGGGTCTAATAATTTGGAAATATACCCTACAGGTTTCTTTTTCCCTGCCCACTCCTGGGTTAAAACTCCATATGCTGTCCCCTCCTCAGCGGCCACAAATAAATAAAAGGGTCTCCTCACATCAGGCAGACTCAAGACAGGGGCGTTAACTAGATCAGCCTTGAGACCCTCTAATCTCTCTTCATCCTCCGGGGTCCATTTAAGCAACCCATCCATAGTTAACTTTTGATTCAAAAATCGTGCTTTCGCACTAAAGTTTTCAATCCACTGCCTACAATACCCAAATAGCCCCAACAATTGTCTAATCTGTCGTTTACTCCTCGGGGCTTTCAGTGATAAAATTCCATTTACTCGTTCGGGGTCCAACTTCTTAGTCCCCTTGCTTATCCAGTGTCCTAAATATTTCACCTCCTTTTCCACAAACTGTAGTTTTGGCCGTGATACCTTGAGGCCTTGAAGGCCCAAGAAATTTAACAACCGTATGCTTTCTTTTCTGACTGTTTCTTGATTTTCTCCTGCTAACAATAAGTCATCCACATACTGTATTAGTACGACCCCATCCTGCAGTTGGTATTCCCGTAGAACCCGTTCTAGGGCTTGTCCAAATAAGTTTGGGGATTCTGTAAACCCCTGGGGGAGTACAGTCCACCTTAACTGCTGTCTCCTATGAGTGTCTGGGTCTTCCCACTCGAAGGCAAAATAATCTCTACATTCCTCCTTTAGAGGGCATGACCAGAATGCATCCTTAAGATCTATTACGCTATACCATTGGTTCTCGGGTCCCAATTGACTCAGCAGGGTGTGTGGGTTTGCCACTACCTGGAACCGGCTGACAGTCCGTTTATTGATTTCCCTTAGGTCATGCACCAACCATCGGATTTTTTCACTGGTAAAATCGGGGTATTAAAAGGGGACATGCAGGGTTCGAGTACCCCCTTTTCCAATAGTCTCTCGATCTCAGGTTTTAGTCCCCTTTTCCCTTCATTAGATAAGGGATATTGTTTAACTCTCACTGGAATCTCGGGGTTCTTAATAACCACCTCAAATGGTTCAATATCCAGTTTTCCAACCATTTTGGGAGTATACCACACTTCGGGGTTAATTTGTTTCTCGTCCACCTCTGTAAGGGGACAAAGCCTAATTTTTAACTCTTCCTCTTCCACGTCTACTCGAATCCCTATTTCTATGATTAAATCCCTACCTAATAGGTTATATTCTGCTTCAGGTACTAACAAGAGCGTTCCGATTCCGCATCTGCAACTTGATTCCACCACCACATCTTTTATCATGGGGATCCTGAAAGGTTCCCCTTTTGCTCCAATTACATTAACTTTATCCCCGGATATTTTACATCCTGGAGGTAATGATTGTACAGTAGACCTTTCGGCTCCGGTATCTACAAGAAAGGTCACCTCCTGGCGCTGAGGACCCACTTTTAAAGTTATCAAGGGCTCCTTCTTACCGGGGGTCCTCAGCACATAGACCCCCTGACCCCGCTAATCCTCCTGGAACATTTTTTCATCCTGAACCCTTTTTCTACATTCTCTCTTCATGTGTCCTTTTTATCTCCCTCACCAGGCCTACCGGGTCTCCTTATCACACCCTTTTGTCCTTCCCTTACTGCTGCAACCAGCAGCCTAGTCTGCCGCTTTTCAGTTTCCTCTTCTCGCCTCACATACACCTTCTGAGCTTCTCTAAGTAATTCATCCAACCCCCGCTCCTGCCAGTCCTCAATTTTCTCCAACTTCTTCCTAATATCTCCCCACAATTTGGCCACGAACTGAGTTTTCAGCAACGCTTGTCCCACAGGAGTGGCAGGATCTACCCCAGAGTATAACTGGAAGCTTTTCCTTAACCTTTCAAGCCATTCTGTTGGGGTCTCATCTTTTTTCTGCCGTTTCACTAAAGGCTTTATTAATATTCTGTCCTCGGGGAACCGATTCCCATATCCCCTGAATTATAATTGTTCTCAAGTCTGACATATTATTCCTGTGAGCCGGATCCTGATTATTCCAGTTTGGCCAATTTAAGGGCCATTTTTGATCCGCCGCCAGGCCAGCCTGATGTTGCTGGTCCCACAGTCTCATCCCAGCCCCTCTAATCATGTCCCTTTCTTCTACGGTAAATAATATGCCCAGGATAGACTGTAATTCATCCCACGTGTACAAATTCAGTCCCAAGAATTGATCTAGCCTCTCGGCTACCCCCAGGGGATCATCTAACAAACTCCCCATTTTCTTTCTTAAATTCCCTTACATCCCCTGTATTAAGGGGAACTGCCACATACCCCATTCCCAGTCCTCCCTGTCCATCCCCACCAGGCACTAACATTTCTCAAAGACGAAACAATCTTTCCTCTCCTCTCCTTATCTTATTGCGTGCAGACCTTCTGGGAGGCGGTGTCGGGGTCGAGGAATTAGGTTCCAAGTCTGACCCTTCCTGGGCCTGGGCTATTTCCTGGCCTTGGAGTGGGTCCTGAGGAGGAGGGGCCTGAGGGGCATAGGGAGGGGGCCAAAGGGGGTCCTCATCATCTTTTCGAGGTTTATCTGGTCTGTTTTCCCTTAAGGCAAAGAGGAATGACAGTTCCCAGGATTGGGAAATCCATAAGGCAGCATATTCACTTTCCTCTGGGCTGGCTGGTGGTCTCTTATTGTTTACCCATATATTTAATTGTTGACACACCCAGTCCTCAGAGGACCCGAACACAGGCCAGAGTACATGAGGATTGCTGAGAGGTTTTCCACCCCAAATCTCAATACAATAACTAATCATCTTTTCCTTAGACCTATCCTTTCTCCTTGTTGAACTGTCCCAATATCTTAACATCAGGCCTAGGGGACTATCCGGGGGTATGTCTGGTAACTTATTTCCCTTCCCCATCCCCATGGGTCCAGAGGGCTTGCTTTTCCTCTGCCCCATCTTCCGAGGTGCCTTTATCCACACACACACTCACTTCCCCTCGGTCGTGACTCGCTCCCTCGCGGGCTACGAGAACTGCACTACTGGACCTCTCACACAATCACACCTCGGGATAACCACCCCAACCAAACGGCTCATGCTTTATATACTCACCCACTCCCGGGGTCTTCGTTTGGTCTTCGTGCACAAAATTTAAGGGGTCCTGCAGGTTCTTTTGCTCAGTTATCATAATTTAGAGGGGTTCGTGGGTCCAGGGTATGGCGGCGGCACCTCTTCAAGACAGGGCTATCCGCGGATAGGGTGCCTCCCCGCTTGCAAGGGTCCGCACCAAAGAACCTGGATCCGAGTCACGGCACCAAGTTTGTTATAGACGCTCGTGACAAATTGGAGGAGCCAATTTGTATTAAATAAAAGATCGAATTTATTAGCAAGCGATAAAAGAGCAAAACAGCGCTGGGCGGCCGGTGAGACAGTGCTCCGCCACAAGCTCGCACCCAAACTGGGGAAGAGCCTCTTTATTTATACAGTCTTTTTAGTCCCTGATACATGACGGCTGGCTGGTATCTTCGGTATCTTGTGCCATCAGGTGTTAGGTGGTCGTAATTTGCCTTCTGGTGGTTGTTGGGATGAAGGCCGAAGTCTTCCTCCGCTGTTCTTTAGGTGACTCAAGTCCCATTCATGCTCTGTAAAGGTCTCTCTACATATGCTAATCATCGGTATGCAATTGTCTACTCAACGGATACTCATGGTCTTAGATAAGTGAAGAATATCCCTACCTCCACAGGTTTTAGATAAGCGAAGAATGTCCCTACCCCCACATGCGATTTCATGAACAAAGTTAACCCGTTCATTACATGCCATACATTAAAAGATCGTTGTCTCCAGCGAGGTTTGTATATAGATTTTAATATCATAATTACGGCATGTAAACAAAATACCACTTGATTCTTGAAACCATATTCACTGAAGCTGAGCTCCCATGCGAGAGATACATATGAGTTTAATTGCTGTTAAAACTCTGCAACTATACTTTTAGTAAGGCACTGGTATTATTTAACACACTGATCAAAACTACTGAAATATAGAGCTGATGCTGGAGATTAATCAATCCAGCACCAGTGGGCTTTGGCAGTTTCACTGTACAACTGATTATCAGTGGGATGCTTCCTGTATTTTGGCAGCTGGCAGGACTGTGCCATGCCCATGACATCCAGCTCCAGCCATTGGTCAAACCCATCCAGTAGTTTCACTTGAGCTGTCCTCCTCATGGGAGATCAGATCAGACATAGCTCCTCTTACCGTCCGGGGGCCAGGCTGTCTTTCATACCGATGGAGTCAGTGCTGGGAATAGCCTTCCAAATGCCAGCGAAGGCCAGGTGCTGCTGTTGGGGAGAGTGAGGGCAATGCCGCCTTTGCACGGGATACCCACTTCGCTGGGTCAGCACACTCATGACAGCCCTACCACCTCTCCGGCTGCTCTGTCACCCGCAGCTTGGCTGCTCAGTTCTGCTGTTGACATCTGGAGCAAAAGCATATACAAAAGCCTGTATAAAGCAAAAACATACACAGAAGAAGGAGACTAGGTTCTTTTGAGCATCTTCCAGGCCCAGCCTCCCCCAGAGCTCTTTGCTATGTTTTGCTTTGTACGCTGGGAGGAGAAGAGCTTGGTTAGAGAAGAAAGAAGAGGACATTTTACAGATTAATGAAGCCTAGATCTGATCCAGGTGTGCTTCCAGGTCTTTTCAAACTCTGGTGACACCAGAAGACATTTTGCAGAGCCCAGAGGGTGGTGGGGAAGCCTGGGACAGCTTATAGATGCGTGATTTCCCTGGCCTTCCCAGACTGACAGCCCAGTGATGGCTGTCTTTGGCTAATTGTGGCAGGACTTCTGCAAAAGCAGCAAGGTACCCGAGTAGGAAGCCTTGTGGCTTGTGGATGTTGGCGGGAAGTCCTCTGGATGGCAGAGCAGCAGCAGCGCGGTGTCACTGAGCCTCCTGCTCTGGTCCTGGCTCAGGAGCTCCTGGTGAAGAAGGGCAATGCCCCTAAGGCATACCTTTCTGTGTCTGCCAGTGCTGCCTACCTCACAAAACCTCTGTGAATATTTGAGGTGTTGTTATCCTCCTTTGATAGATAGATCCTCAAAAGTATTTAGACATCAAACTCCCAGTTAAATCCAGGAGAACTCAGTACCTAAATGCCTGCCTGGATCTAAGTGATTTGCTGATAACATGTTGTAAATGAAATTTTGACCTTCCAGACCTTTAGCTGGTGGCGTAGTCTGGAGGCATCTTTTTCTGCCAGAATACAGGTCCATGCTCCCACACCAGGCAGACAAATAGCTTGTGGCTCCTTGGCAGGGCTCGCCTCTGCCTCCAGCCTGGTTGGTGCTCTCCTGTACACTCGCAGGGCCTGGGAGGCTGGTGGAGGGGGGGCCGCGGGGAAGGGCTGTGCTCAGAGGAGATGGGACATCACACACAGCAGTAGATATTCTACAGCTTTTTTTTTTTTTTTTTTTTTTTTTTTTACTTCACAGCAATGGTGTGCCACCCTCGTTGGTTTTGGCAGTTCCCAGTGGGATTAATTACATTGTGCATGCCTTAAATTCCCTCTTTTGCAATGACAACTGGATGCAATTTCCTTAGGAGTCTCACAAATGAAGCTCTCACATTGTTGGAAGCCAGTCATTGAGTGCTGCAATGTGTTCAGAGGTGGCTGCTTCTCAGCAGGACCCCAAGTGGTTTCTAGAAACCTTTCCGTAGCCTGTCATGCACTTTGGGACTCACTCAGTGGGCAATACATGGGAGTCCTGGGCAGGGTCTTTCAGCTAAATGCAACGTTGTTATTTCTGCACTGCAGAATCCCAAGATAGCCTGGCTGGAGGCACACACTCACATAAGACAGAGTGTGAAATGCAAACTTGAATGTTTAGAGATTCATATGTTGTTGGGATTGGGCTCAGGAAATGCCAAACCAGAACTGAAACCTGCGCTTGAGGTTTGATTCTGCTTCATGCTTAACATAAATATTACTCTTGTGAACCAAACATTCCCCAGAATAGCTCCATGGAGCTAAGGATAGGTCTCTGCAGAGAATTTTATGACCTAGTTGCCTGTGATAGCAAAGGACTAGATACTGCCCAGCAGGTCCCTTCCATTCACATTGTCCTGTGATTAAAGAGCAAGACTCACCACTGCAGGCTGCTCAGGGAATCCTCCACACATCAGCAAAAAGCTTCAATGGTTGTTGTAGTGGGGAAATGACTTGTGAGACCACATGCATATGCATTAAGATGGTCTGGCAGGAAGGGGCAATAGTCTTTTTGATCTGGAGACATGGAGGAAAAAGGCTGGAGGACATGGAGGAAAATGCCCTTCTGACAACAAAAGTACCACCTCCCTCCTGCCTGCGCACTGCACTGTGCTTAAGATTTGGTGCTACTTATTTTTCAGACTGCTCCTGTTGACTTGCAAAGACCTTCATGCCAACACCCCACCAAAGCGCTTGACCACTAAAGAATAGCCTGCAATGTGCCTCCAGCATGTCTCTGGGCAGCTAATGAAAGAGCATGATAACTAAAGAGATCTAATGAAGCCCAGCTCCTGCCAAGTGCATGGTCAAGTGATCTGTGCAATGTACAGTGAGAGAGGAGAGGAGGGAGGATCAGGAAAAAAGACAATGCCGCTAGGACTTGAAAAACAAGGTCCAGGGGAGGTAGATGACAGATAAAGGAGGCAGAGGAGTAACAATGTGTGCTGTGGTTGGAGGGATGGGGTAAAAGAAAGAAAGAATGTGCTTGTGTCATTTATAACTTGGGAAGGCCTCACGCAGGTATTTTATTCCAAGTGCCTGACCTTTGCACTATCTGGGGAACATAGGAATTAACTCAGATATTAACCAAATGCTTTGGTCTAGCTGGAAAGCAGAGTGCAGTTATCTGGAGCAAGTGAGGCAGGAGGAGCAGACCCCTCCCTTCCCTTCTGCAGTGAGAGGTGGGCTGGTCACAGGGGCAACATTAGTATTTTTTGCCAGTTCTCTAATTCACTGGGCTCAGGGAACATGGCTGTCTGGCCTCCCTGAATCCGCAGAGGCACTGCAGAGAGCAGTGGGGAGCAGGAACAGGGACCTCCCAGGCCCTGGGCAAACCCCCTGTCAAACACCACCTTCGGGAAACTTTGCAAATGGATCTGGATAAAGAAATGCCATCTCAGTCCTCAAGCACAGCTGGAAAGGAGCTGCCTGGAGGGCTGTGTGTTGGAGGGGTGGGCATGGCCCGACTGGAGCAGTGAGGACATTTTGGGAGCTGTGGTGGGCTCTGCTGACCTGACAGGGTCAACTCTCCCACAGCACTTAATAAGCAAAGCTGCCCTTCCAACAGCTGGGCACAGAAGTGCCCTGCAGGTACTGTTGTGTTTGTGTTGCTGTTTCTCCCTTTTTTCTGACAGCTGTAGCATCTCAGGTGTCCTTATGGCAGGGCAGTCATCTCTCCTCTCATGCACCACAGTACTTGCCAGCTTGCGGTCCATGCAGTTCTCAAGGCATCTGAAGATGCTCAGCGAATGGTGCAAAATACAATACAGATCATAACCTGCCTGCATTTGCAGTCCAATGCATGCAATCAAAACTGGGGGGAATGCAAAGGAATAAACAGACACTCAAAGCTAAGCTTAATTTTTACTTGGACCTGACAAATCACTGTGGTGACTGTGCCATGTGATGCCTTCAGTTTATTCGGAAAAGGCTGGGCAGACCTTTGAGTAAAACACATACAGAGGTGCTGGTCAAATGCATACAAGGCAGAAACTAGGAGAGCAAGATGGGTGCATGGTTACCATATGGTCCTGAGGTGATCCAGGTGCTCAGAGCCAAGCCCTGCCCTGCCATCTAAGACTCTACAGTGCCTAAGGGCTGCTGTTGGCCTTTGAGTTGTTCATCAAGGCTGTACTGCATTTCTGTGGATGCCGCAGGATAGTGTTCTGCACAGCATTGCAGGCTGGTGCCCTGGGACACTGTTGGGTAAGGATTTATGGAGTACTGGGGCAAGGGAAGAATGTCTTGACCTCAACAGATCCAGTAGAAAAAACCCCCACCTTTCTGTATACAGGGTGGGAGTTGAAAGGTGCTGGCCACACTCAAACCCAAGAGCAGCTACAGGATATGATGGCTTTCCAATCCCTGCCCTAAGTTCTATCTGGTTTGCTTAGTTGCTGTGGAAAGAGGGAATTTGCCCCAAAAGGAGGGAACCAGGGGATTCTTTCTGGTTCTTTCCCATATCCCTCAGTGATTGTTTATTCTTGGGGAGCATCACTACCCATCCAGTCATCAAAGCATCAGGTACTCATAGCCAAAGTCCTGGCCTGGGACCATCACCACCAAAAATGGAAGAGTTCACTTTGCTGTGGCCCTCTTGGGTGTTGGCAATATTTGGAGATACAGCCCCATGTTGATGGTGCCTGTGTGGTCTAATTACCCTTTATGGCTACTCTCGCCTGCCTGCTTACTTGCATGTTAATTTATTTGTCCCAAGATGCGCTTGCGCATCTGTTCCTTATTTCCTGTGTATGCATTTGTTTTCTTGCTAAATACTGAAAGGGAAGGAGATGAAATGCATTGAAGATCTTGATTTACAGCTTCAGCCTTTCCCTAAATCTGTTAAGAACTGTGTTCTCAACTCCCCCTCCTCTCTACCCTCTGTGATGGCAGGGAGACATCCAGTAAAAACATAGCAAGCTGTAATGTGGACACCAAAACAGAGACAGACCCCTGTCACTCCACTAACCACAGCAGATAATGGGCCTTATCTGCCCTGTGCCTGATCCTGGGTATATTTTTTGTGATATCTTGACCCTCTAGTACAGCATTGTACACTCACCATTTGGTTCTTCCACCAACTCTCCTATGTCATTTTGGAGTTGATGACAGCACTGGTGGTGATGCACAGGGGCTATCCTAGAATGCAGCTTGTCTAAGGCAAGAAAGAAAATATGGGAGCAGGACGGAGTAGCTATGTGAGCAGTCAGCTTAAACAGCCACCAGTCTGCCTGGCCCTGTGTCTGCCCCGCCGCCTCTTCTTTCAATGCTCTGCTACAAGTGAGCAACTTCTGCCAGTGGAGCAGACCTAACCTGACTCCACAACGGACTTCAGCACCTTCCTTCTCCTTCACTTGCTGTGCCCCGGCTGATGATGCCTCACGTCTGCGTATTTCAGAGCAAGCGTGTACCACCAGAAGGGAGGGGACAAGTCACAAGCAAAGGTCAGGAGAGGATGGTTCCCTGAACAGAAGTGACACGCAGACTGCTCCAGGAGGTCACAGCCCAGACTGGACTCTCCTCTTCCCCAAACCTTCTTGTTTGGTTTACTCAACCTTGTAAGTATCATAGAGAAAAGGAGGGATCAATAGTCGCTGGTTGATCCAGAAGGTTGGTGTGTCGGCAGTTGGTGAGGAAAAGCTCTATCAGCATCCAACTGCCTCCCAATCCCTTGAAAAGGGACTTCTTTTGGTGGTGGGTGATGCCCTTCCCTATTCCCCAACACCGCATACTTGGCAATCCACGCTGCCTCTTGGCTCAGCAGTGCTGCTGTGACGAGAGGGGTTTGAATCAGCTGGGAAAGGGCACATCCAAGAGAGGTCACTGAGATAGGTCATCCCTTCCCGCTGCAACTGAAGACCTGTATGACGAGTAGCAAGCTTCCCCTAGCAGGAATTATGCCACTCTGGAGTTTACTGAACCATTTCTCTTGCACTTATGCCAGGCCTTTCCCCTCAACGAAAACTAAAACTGCCAATGCCATGGGAACAGCGTTTCTCAGCTTCTGGAAAGATCTTTGCTTAGGTTTATGAAGCAGCTTGTTTGAACAGGCTGTGCCTAACACTCACTTCACTTGACACCTGCCTGGGCTTAGACTGGGAGAGGGAAAACAGAGACCAGCTTGTGCCTGCCAACTATGCTTGGCTGCTTTGGGGCATCCTGCCACTGCATGGGTCAAACCCATGTGCTTGGACCTCTGGGGACCAGCAGAGGCACGAGAGGTCTGGAGGACCTCTGGAGGACTTCTGGAGAAGGCAGCAGGACTGGCATCCCTGGCCAGGATAATTCCTGTTGGGGGGAATGAAGAGCAAACACGCCTTACCTTTAATCTCACTGGCAAAGGAAGGTGACAGGCACCTTGGAGAAGCTGCTCCCTCACCTGAGGCACATGAAAATTGCCTACCAGGCTGGCAACCACAGCTGGGTTGGAGGAGGGACCCCATGCAAAACCAGCACGAGCATTTGTGGCAGTGCACGAGCTGAGGACCTCTGCAAGGCATCCTGGCAGCTTTCCCCCACCGCGGCTCACCCAAGGAGGCCTTGCCGTCTCAACCCAGCCTGCTGCATGGAAAACCCCTGGCTGTGCCATGGGACTAAGTGAAATACTGTTTCCCAGCTTAATGGACAGATTTGTTATGTATACAATGAATTACCAGCTCTTTCACTGCAATAACTGTTCACACATTGTTTCTCTGTCTCTTTCACTGTTTTTTATGATTCATGCTGTTTGGTTGCCCAGCTGACATTTCCAAAATGAGGTTTTTAAGTCCCAGCCTTTCCCCCTGCCCTCTCCCCTTTTGGTTTGCCTGGTTTATGGGCCTGAGAGA
This sequence comes from Aquila chrysaetos chrysaetos, assembly GCF_900496995.4. Lineage (NCBI taxonomy): Eukaryota > Metazoa > Chordata > Aves > Accipitriformes > Accipitridae > Aquila > Aquila chrysaetos. Next base: position 18,368,261 of record NC_044016.1, read on the forward strand.
AGTGTTTCCAATCACAATAATATCTTCATGTTTTGTTGACAGAAGGTCAACCCAGGAATAAGCCTAACTGGTTTTAGGAAAAATATTTGCTTATTTAGTAAGGGGATGTGTGTTGGAGATCAAATTTATGAGAGTGAAATTTAGTCTGGTTATTTAAAGGATTCTGAAATAAGAGCTTCCCAGCCACTCAGAAGGGGAAGAACAAGAGCTATAAATTGCTTTAGGCTGAAGGGAATGTAGAAATAAACTAAGTTTCTGTGCAAAAGGTAATAGGATCCAAAGCAAGAACTACAACCAGAGTTTGAGACAACAGCCCATTCACTCCCTCATGCACAGTGCTCATTTCACACACTCATTCCTACAGAAGAAAGGTCATAATTTTCCCCAGTATCTGACCTTCCATTTCCACAACAACCATCCTCAACAACCAAACACTTACTCAGACTCACAAAAGAAAGTTCCAGCAGCTTAGCTGGTCACAGAAATCTGTTTTGTAGCATGCTTTCTCTAGTTTGTCTTTAAATTATAGTTCTAAGTTAGATTTTCCAAATCCTTTCATGAGAATGGCCCATGCCAGGAACCCTACTCAATTCAGGAGGAACCATCTCTTCATTGAAATCTCCATAAGTAACACTGCTGAACAAGCGTGTCTGGAGGATCATGTCCAAAAGGTCTTCTCTCTTTTCACTGAAAAGACTAGCCAACAGTGCAACAGGTTAAGTCACCCTTTTCCATACAGAATATGGAGTGTACCACATACATATATGTATCTTCATATATTTTAAAAATGTATATGTGTATGTGCATGTGTATGTATACACATATATATGAATTAGAATAATTCAGGCTGGAAAACACCTCTGGATGTGATCATGTTTAATCCCCCAACAGCCAGCCCAACCTAGGGCACATTGCTCAGCTCCTTGTCCAGTTAAGTGCTGAGCCCCTCAAGGCGTGAAGAATTTTTCCTAGTACCTAACTGGAATTTTCCTTCCTGCAGCTTGTGACTGTTGCCTCTGTCCTACCACTGTGCACCTCTGAGGACAGTCTGACATATCTGTGTATGTGTGTATATATACATACACACATATATATGCATATAAGCATACACACACACAGTTTCTTATGCTTCTTCCTTTGTGCATCCAAGAGATAACAAGCTAAGTGCAGCCCTGGTCTGGCCCAGTGCAGCTATTCCTATTTCTAGTAAACTCCGAGATGCTGCAGAAAGGATCCGGCATTTTATTTGTTCTCCTGCTGTTGCACAGCTCCAGTTCATTTGTATTATTTAGACACATGCCCCCCTCATGGCTTGGAACAGGACATTTCTTTCCTGTTTAAACATGGTTATTACAAAATACAAATTGGAGCAAGAACTGTAGTTAAAAAAAAACTCTTCTAATGAAGTCCCATTGACACTGGATGCTTGTTAAAAAACAAACCAGAACATTAAGCAAGTCTTTGCAGTTAGTAGAGAAAAAGACGAGTCATTATTAAAAGAGTTTAGCTGGTTTGGATTAACCCTACAGTCATGACACATTTCAGCAAATTCCAGATAGAGGGGAGGTAGGATGCAACAATGAAATCTTATTTGCTGTAGATTTTATATAATTTTTAAACAAGATAACAACACTGTTTGTAGATACTCTGCATCTCTTTTTGTATATAGCCACCACAGATCAGCATTACAGGACTGGAGAAGAGCTATCGTAAAATGCTGCTGGATACAGGACTTTCTTGGGGACAGCTGCATGTATCTTGGGCTTACAGCTATAAGAAGAATGAAGCCAAATTATATCCCAGCATAGAGGCAAAAGTGAGGAGGGTACTTGATTATGAAGTGATCCTCTTGCTGGGGAAGCCACTCCAGATGTCGTAGTCATTCTGTCCTCAAACAGACCATAGCTGGTGTAATCTAGCTTGTGAAAGGATGATTAGAGAGAAATATATGGCCGGTGTTCACAGGCACGGAACCTATTTCTGACAGAGTATAAAAGAGATTAAACTGTACCTGTGGACCACCCAGCCAATTCTCTCCCTAATGTATGTTAGAGGTTTTTTTTTCATTCATGCTTTTCTCATTTTATAAGATGAAAGCAATCATATGGTCAGAGCTGTAACCTCTAACCATTAGTCCATACTCTAAAAAGAGCACATCTTCACATTTGTCTATGGGTAACAACGTGGGCCTAATCTGAGACAGGATTTTAATTACCCAGGTGGCACAACAGCTAACCAGGGTAATTTTTTTGGCATAATAAAATTGTATCTCCTGCCCATTTGCTATCTCTCAGCAGCCCATCCAAGTATCTAGAAAGCTTTTCTGTGTAGTCATTTCAAGCATAGCTTGAATTCTGCCTTTTCCTACACAAGAGAGATCCTGTCATCCTCCCCTCTCTCCCTCCCACCACAAACACCACCCTCATCCTCAGGGGGAGGAGACACTTGATGGTACTTTTCAATCCCAGCTAACAAAGAGACCTAGTGCCAGCATCTTTCAGAGGGACCAAAGTTTCACTCACTGAGTACAGCTGCATTTCTGTGAAATTAGCCACATTTTCCTGCTGTGCACATTGGGCAGCAAGAGGTAAATGCCATAGGAAAGTCAGAGGTTAGGAGTGAGTCAGGATGCAATCTCAGTAGTTGATTCTGCTTGGGCCTGAGCCTAAACTGTTTAAGACTTGTCTATGTGTTTTGAGCACCAGAAGAGAATCTGCAGAGCACCAGCACTTCACAGCATGTCTCCTTGTCTCACTGCTTCGCAAGAGCAGATGACAGTTCTTGGGCAAATCTGCTAATTTGGAGAGAGAAAACTGTTTCGTCTGTTTTGTGGTGAGACACCTGAAAAGCTGAGAGAGGTTGTTTCAGGAGGAAGCACAGAGAAGGTCTGTGTACTTACAGCTGTGCTTTCAACACTGGAAAAAAAATTATCTTTCCACCACAGACCCCATTACCCTAGCATGTAAGAGCAATTAGGATGTTACTGCCTTGCTGTTACGGAGCAGCCTGGCCTGGATTGCTGTTTCTTGAAGAGTTGTAATGGGAATGGGGTGGTTATTTATGGTTGGGGAATAAGGAGATGAATGAGTAAGTTATGAGATTTCACATCAATATTCCTCTGGCTTTTTGCAAAGAAATGTCATCCCACCCTATGACGAGCTGATGGCTCTGCCATTTCCCCCAAAGAAATTTGTAAGAGCAAACCTCAGATCTTCCCTGACTGCACTCTGATTAGGGAGGACAAGAAGGGAGAGATTTGGCTACCTGGCTGCCTCATGTTGTGCTGCTTCATACTGCCAGCTCATAACTCAGCAGCCTGCTCAGCTCTGCTCAAATGGCAAACATACCTCCTGCCCAGGACAGCTGTCAGTTTGGGAGCCAACCCTTTTGGTTGACTCCTGGCAGAGGTAAGCGCACAGCCTATAGGCTCAGGCTGGGGCTGGAGCTAAACCAGGCAACACCAGGTTTAGCCAGAGATACTGCCCGATTTGTTCTGCACTGGATGGACCCCCAAAAAAGACTCCCAAAGAAAAGGGGGAGCTGGAAGACAGGCACCCAACAAAAAAATACTTGGTTCAGGTTCCATTGGGACTGGAGGCCCCACTCAAAACTTCAAAATACAGATTCAGGTTCAATTTCTACTTGAGTGAGGGAGAAAATCGTGGTTCAGGCTGGTTTCTGGTTAAGTTCAACTCCCATCAAAACCACTTGTACAACTCAGGAGCAGGACAAAAGTATGAAGGGGATGTTTTGGGGTACAGTAAGGTGGAGGTGGGCTTGAGGATGAAGATGAACAAAGGAAGAGGCTCAGCACAATGTGGTTCTGTCCCACGGGGAATGATGAAGCTTGAACTGGACTCAACATACAGGAGAAGCAATGGCAGAACAGAGGAGTGCCAGCAGCAGCAAAACAGACCCAACCAAGTCTGGTGGGAGAAAAGATACAAGATCAAATTAAATCAGGAAAAGCTGTTGTCAAGGGACAGTTGCAAAAGCTGTCTGCTAGTCCCTGGCTTCTTCATGAAAAGAAAATAATTGATTGCCAAAAAGAAGAAACTGTAAGAAGCCACTGGGTAATTCTTTCCCTTTTGGAACTGCCGTTTTGGAGCAGACTCTGCTCTGCTTGTATTACACATGCCAGCTCTTAAAAATTTCCTTATATATGAAGTTTTTTGCAGTTCACATAAACATCAACTTTTGTCAGAGTCCATGTGTTGCATTTAAAGCAAAGTACAGCACACATTGCATACTGACCATATGGTCACGACTTCAGCAAGTATATCTTTATATACAGGGCTATAAACATGATCCCTACAAAAAGGGAGGCTCAATGCATTTGCCTCGAGTCTGGGGGAGCTGGTGAGCCTTCTACAGTGGGTCCAAGTGCTCTCATCACTTGGGCCAGCACAGGTGAGTTTTGATCTGCTGTTCCACAAGCCTAATCTTAATTAGACTTCCCTTGAGCAATCCCCTGCAGGTGGATTCATATCATATGCTATTCTTAGTCGGCATATCTCATTTCTAGGTGTTACAAGAAACTGGATTTGAAACAGGTACTCAGCATAAGCAGGTGAGTTGCTCAAAATGCCTTAAGACTGCAGTTTCAGCAGACTGCATCCAGCAAAAGCATAAACTTGAGATTCAAGTGGTTTAACAGGTCAAAGCAGAGAAACAAAGCAATATATTCATGGTCAAAAGTGTGTGTACACCTGCATATACATCTACACAGCTGCACAATCAACAAAACACTTCCACAATTTAAAAGCATAATTAAGCAAATCAGGCTGATATATAGATCTTTCCTTTAACTTAAAGAATGTTTTTCACATCTTACCTCACATTCACTTTGAAAATGAAACTGAGAGCTCCTAAGACAGCACTTCATTTTCAGAATGTAAAAAATAAACCTACCCCCCCATATCATGTCTACAGCTATGCTGAGTGTGTATGTATAATTCTGTGCCCCAGAACAGCAGAATGTGTTGCTATACAGGTACCAAAATATATATTGCTTTATGCATAGACCTGCAAACCAATATATCTTGCAGCCAGCTGCCCAAATATTAGGTGCTCATGGGCCTTAAGGCGTTGATGCCCCATAAATTTAAGAGTATTTATTAGGTGAATACAGAGCTGGAAGTTTTGTAGCAGTGGAAAGTAAGTATGATAATGAGGTAAACACATGTTGCAAAGAAAATACCAACTAACTGTGCACTCTGTGCAGGAAATAGCAGCCTTAAACAATCACTTCTTGAATGCTGGAGCAAGGCCTCTGAGATGGCTACAGGATGGTCTATTTGTTAATAACATCTTTCTGGGTCCTGCAGCTTTTTACAGTGCTGTAAACCCAGTTTGACAAGTAGGTAACCAAATAGGTGTAATGCTCCTTTGAATGCTTTGAAGGACCTTATGCATACTCCTTTCCATTCCAGAAAACGCTACATGTACATGTATGTGTACATGTGCTACATGCAGCTTCAGTTTTCCTTAGATAAGCAAGAGGAAGCATTCTTCAGGGAGCCCCTGCAGATACAGCCGGGATTCCCTCTTTGCGGACCTAAGGGAGGGTGAGGTCTGTGCATCATGAGCTCCATCTGGAGGTTGTTTGCTCTAATCTGTGGGTTTGAAAGAAGTGGAGAAAAAATGCAACAGTGCTGGGTCAAAATCACCAACCCCTAGGGTTATCTGTAAAAAACCCGACCTTGCAAACCAGAAGACCTGTCTGATTGTGACGGAAAAGGACTTAACTGCAAGGGTTAAGCAAACGACTTGAACTTCACTCGCAGACTTAACTGCAAAGTTCAAGCAAACAACTTATTTGAACTTCACTTACAGACTTAACACGCCACTATTGCAGGTTTTACAGATACAATGGAGGAATGCACTATTGCAATTTTTTAAGGCAAGAGTAGTGCATTATTACAACCACAAATGCATTTACAAACATAAAGCATAAACAAATTCACTTACCCCTCCAGGTAAGGGCTCTCAATCCCAGGGAAGTTACCTTGACTGGCGTCCCGATCAAGGGGGGGAAGGGTTTCCTTCGCAAGCCAACTGTATAGTTAGAGAAGTGACTCCCCCCATTTCCAACCTGAATCTTAGAGTTTTTATCCCCCGACTTGTGGAACGGTGTGTATGACTATGTCTGAGTGGATTATGACATATGCCTAAATGGATTATGTATATCTGAGTGGAGTTTCCCCTTATCTTTCCTTCATTGGTCTGTGATTGTTTGAATACACAAGGTTGTCATTTGAAACTGAAGCTGAAACCCTCCAGGTTTTGGGGTTTTTTTTTTTTTTACCTTGCTTCCTCAGCAACTGAATAGTGGTTGGATTGAGACTCAGGGCATACTATTGGTTAAGGGATTTCAAGGCTCAGTTCAGGTTTTGGTTCTTTGAATGGTGCAGCCACTGCCCTGTTTACTTTAGGGTTTATCAGACAACCCAGGGCTAAGCTGCCTACACAGCTCCCCATGAGGCGTCTCTGCACAGAGACAGGGCCTCAAGGGAACCCAAGGCTGGGTCACTTTTGTAACGCCCCCATGAGTCGCCTGTGTGCACTAGACATGGTGAAACTCATTTGTGAACCATGAGCCAACAATCCAAACACTGATGTGGAAGTGCCACGCAGAGAATGGTGGGTGGTGGGATGTGCTCCATTTGCCCATGGTGGCAGAGGACCGTACAGCTACACCTGAGATGCAGCCTTTGCTGTGTGTTTTCTTATCCATTGGTCAATGCAGCAAAGAAGAGGCAGAAAGCCCAGCACGCATTCAAGATTTTCTTGTTAGACCATTTATGGTGGAAGCAGCTGCCCTCCCAAGTCCCCAGGGTGTGTATTTGAAAGTCTGTCTTTACCCCCACCCTCAAATGTAAGGGGGGGGGGGGGGGGGGGGGTGGAGAGGATGTCAGCCCAACCTGTGGCTTCCACAGAGCACACACAGCAGTGGGAATGGCCATTCCAGAAGTTGAGGGTTAGGCAGTGTGCGGAAAAGTACAGGTTTGTTAATTTGGATGAAGTATTGCTGCATGAAGTTCACAAAGCACTTGTTTGAGGTGTAGGGCAAGTTTCTGATGACACATGCCAGCTGTTTGATCTTGGTGATTTTGCTCAGATCTGTCTTGAAGCTGTCTGCATGCATAGCTTCAACAAGAATATTCCCCTGTTAATTTAAGCACTATGAATTCAGAAAAAATTTCAGACTGGGTCAGTACACTCGTACGAAGTCAGAGAGAGCTGAGATGCGATCAGACTTTCCACCTGGCTACTCTTACGGTAGAAGCTGTTGGGAGTGGCGTACGCAGAACCCTGCAGACTTGTTCCTAATGTTACAGACAAAAAGCAGTGCTGTATGATTGAGCTAAAACCCACCAGTGATGGTTTTCTTTGTTTTGCTGGGAGGTCTCACAGTGCTTACAGCAGCGAGGGGTCTGACTGATGCACAAGTATTGAGAAGAGCAAGAGAAGTCCATCAAAAAACAGTGGTCTGTGCACAGGAAGGTCATGCTGAGCGGGATCCCCTTGTTTGAGCGCCTGCTGTGTGTTAATATACTCATCATCCTCCTATCTGAGTGGAAAAAAATGCTGGGGGATTCTTAAGCCAGGCAGCAGTCCTAGATATCACAAGACCTACTTTCCTCCTCTGACACAGTGAATATCATTATGATGTTAGGGATGACAGGAAAGGTATTTGGGGTGAGAAACCTTTGTGAGCTTTGCCATACATGCTATAATCACACCCGTAGCTGTAAATATTATTGCCGGCTCTGCTTGCTGCGTGACTGTGCACTTAACACTGCCACGAGAAAAAGGTGCCCCAGGTGCAGACTGCTGTGTGGGTCTGGGGAGCCTGGATGGTTTGGCTCTGGTTTTACATGAAAAAGTGCAAGATCTATGTGGAAAAGCACCTCAAAACTGATATAGAGAACGAACTGCTTATTGCTTAATGATTGTCTCTCTGTAACTTTACATACCAAGGATTGTTGTTTGTCAAGGATTAAGCCTGTCAGAGACTGGTACTTGGGAATGATGAGCAAGAAAGAACCATGAGGGATCACAAAACTTAATTAAATGTTTGATGAATTTACGATCTTGTTGAGAAGGCACAAGTAGAGGCCTTGCTTGAATAGATAGGGCCGGAAAAGATAAGAACTCCTGCCTTTGTTCTCCTCCTTGTAGATAATTTAGCTTAAACTAGCCATATGGTTCTATACCACTAATGAAAACTTAGATAATAAGAGCACTAATAAGCACTGATGTATCAAAACATGTAAAGGACCATACTGCGCAGAATCACCTGAGGAGGGTCAAATAGCGGACAAGTGAGGAAGACTATGGAAGACCACCAGAGGACTCCTGAAGACCACCAAAGACCTTCAGTGCACCTGCGTAAAGGACATTTGCATATGCTAATAGTTTCCCGGAAAACCAATGAATATGTATAACATTTCTCGGAAATCTAGTGCATATGTATGTAGAACATGTACTTAACCTGCACAATTAGACCCGACGGTGTGCACGATAGGTGGAGCGATCCCCCGTGCATCCAGCGCTGCCAATAAAGAATACCTACTCAATAGTTAATCAAACTATTGTGTTAGTTTCTTTGAATTGTGATAAATGAATTTAGTCCCAAACAGGATTCCAATCAAAGTTTACAATTTATTAAATGAATAAAGGCAAGCAAACACTGCTGGGTGTGTCGGGAGTCTCTGCTCTACCAAGACGCACACTGTGAAAAACAACCCAGCTTCTTTTATAGTCTAACATTAGTTACATCGTGTCCTTCCAAGAGACTCTCACCCTGTGCAACAGGCAACACCCTGCACAACACCAGCTGTGGCCATCAAAACCTAAGCAAGTTTGCAACAGACACCTTCCCCCCAACAAATGCATATAACAAATTGCTTACACACTGCCACTTCAATACACCCTCTATTCATACATACTAAAGATCACCCCGTTCGTAACCTCGCTTAATACTATGATAAATGCCTCAGTTCTTCCCTAGGATCTTTTGTTTAACACTGTGCAGTTAACAACAAAACCGGTTTTGGGCTGGCAAAAAAGAACTATATACATATCATCTGTTTCCTCCTGGCCTGTGGTTATATGAGGACCGACAAAATGGTTAAAGATTGCATATACAGTGAGGGTCACATTTTATTATGCGGCCCTAGCATTGTTTATATTGACACGAATCAGATGAACACATTTCACAATCCCCCCATTTTCTTTTTTGTTGATATTGATTCGTGTTTTCGTTTCCAATCATGTCAATACTTGCCGAATTGGTTTCAATTTCGGATCTTCCTTTGTTTTTATTATCATCAGAGAATGAGTTGTTTCTTTCCCTGATTCTGGATCAGTAGGTACTGCAGATATCTGCATTCCTTGTATAACTGAATGTATTAGTCTGGTAAAACAAGGTATTAAACATGGAATTATTAACAATTCCCCAAATACCCCCAATACAACTATCCCAATTTTAGTAAGCCAATCACCGCCCATAAAGTTCTCCCATAATCCTCCTAGGTTGATTCCATTCCAAGTCTGAACTGGGACATGTGCAATTTTCTTCATTTCTTTTACAAGCTCATTTACAGCCTTTCCTTCGTCATCAATTTCTAAACAACAATTACTAAGATTAAATTTCCCACAAACACCCCCTTCTTGTGCTAGTAAATAATCCAAAGCTGAGCGGTTTTGATACAAAGCAGTTCTGATCTTAGTGTTTTGTTTTGCAGTTAATCCAAGTGCATCTCCGGTTTTATTCACAACTATTTCCACTACCGCTTGTAGCCTTATTATTCTATTAAGCATATATATTGGGGTCGTGTAGCCCCAGGATCCATCTTCTGCCCATGTAGCTGGATCATAATAGGCAATGATTCTCTCAGGAGGCCATTGTTCACCTTGATTTGTTCCACCACAAACATAACAATTTGTTACATTTAATGATTTAGCTATGTTTTCAGCAAGGGTTACAAACAGATTTTTAGCTACTGTGGGAATTTCATATTTCACTCCTGTCTCTACCTCATGATCATAGCATATAGTCCTGTTTCTTTCTCTGCATAAAGAACACTGGGTCAGGTTATACATGCAGCTTCCTATTTTCTGACCTTTACAATCACAGGCAGTATGATACACCAAGGTTTGGGAGGTTACCCTTCCCTTTCTAGTAGTTACCACACATTGACTACAGTTGTTTGTCGTAAACAGAGTCAAAGAACTCACCCCAAGTAGGACTAGAACAGGTCCGGTAAGAGCCATAGCGGTCGGCGGTCACAGCCTGAAGGGGTTGCAGCCCTTGGCAGACCTTATAAGCCGCACCACTGGTTCCCTATCCGGTCTTGCCCTCCTCCTTAATTTAAGGGGTGGTCCTAAACACTCAGGTTTTTTCTTTTTTCTTTTTTCAATTTGTATAATCAAAAAAGAAACACTCCCTTATTAAATTGACAACAGTGAAACCTGACCCAAGGTAGCTCATGCAATGGAGTGGTGGTTCCACAGTGAACACACAAGAACTCTAAACTGTTACTCAGACAATGTTCTTGTCTTCCCCATGGGGAAATTATATACTTAAAACACCTAGAACACTTAGCTCTTAGAAATAAACAACACCGTTTACACAATGGACAGGTGCTTGTGCCAGCTCCTCTCCAGGGACTTGGAAAGACTTGATCTCTTACCAGCCCCCCCATACACTAATACATTATAATTTCATGGGAGTAACTTCAATGAAATTCCCACAGCAACTTAGCTTATGTTCTTAGGCTCAAATTTCTTCATGTTCTTCTGATGGTTAGCTTAGTTTCTCCAGGCTCAGATGTGACTTTCCACTCCTTCACTGGACCTTTCACTCGTGACACGTGTCCACCCTTTTTCAGCAGTTCTTACAGCCGTTTCTGTAGTTAATAAAACAAGAAAAGGTCCTTCCCAGAGGGGACATAAATTTCCTTCTTTCCATGTTTTTATTAGAACTTTATCTCCTGGCTCTAGCTGATGAATTGCAAATCCTAAAGGTGGTGTTTGGGCCATCACCCCAATTTCTCTTAACTCTTTTAGTCTTTTTCCAATAGTAAATATATATTTTTGGATATTATGATCCTCAACCACGTTATTCCCCAGAGGCATTCCTTGAAAACAAGGCATGCCATATAACATTTCATATGGCGATAATCCAGTCTCACTGTGTGGTTTAGTTCTTATATTTAAAAGCGCCAATGGTAAGCATTTTGTCCAGGGCATCTGTGTCTCAATCATCAATTTAGCCAATTGCTGTTTGATTGTTTGATTCATTCTCTCTACTTTCCCCGAGCTTTGTGGATGCCATGGGGTGTGATACTCCCACTGAATGCCTAATGATTGACATAATAATTTTATTATTTTAGATGTAAAGTGTGTGCCCTGATCAGAGTCAATGTACTGGATTATCCTTAAAATTTTTACTATTAATTCCTGATGTATAAGATTCCTCCCTTGAGTATTAATTAAACCTCTTTCTTCCCAAACTTTTCCAAAAGTGTGGACTATCCCATATGCATATTTGGAATCTGTAAATATAGTCCCCTTTTTTTTCCTTTCAGTAACTCCAGGGCCCTGCATAGAGCATACAGTTCACAAGCCTGAGCTGACCATGATGGATTCAGAGGTCCCGATTCCACGAGTTCTAAGTCCTTATTAATTATTGCATATCCTGTTTTTCTCTTCCCTTCCACCACTCAGGAGGAGCCATCTATAAACAATACTTTCCCTTCTTCTAATTCAATATCCCTTAAATCTGGTCTCACTTTCGTCTGGGTCTCTATTACTTCTAAACAGTTATGTTGTAATTTTTCGGATGGTTCTCCGAATAAAAATTGTGCTGGGCTTTGAGCAGAGGTCACCCTCAGTTCTAAATCAGGGGAGTCAATTAGTATTGCTTCATATTTTAGAATCCGGCTATCCGTTAACCATTTTTCCGCTTTTTGTTGTAAAACACTTCTAACATTGTGCGGGGTGTACACCTTTAGAGGAGCACTAAAAGTAATCTTTCTAGCTTCCTCTATTAATAATGCTGTAGCAACCAAAGCTTGGAGACAAGCAGGCCATCCTCTACTTACTGGATCAAGTAACTTAGAACAATACCCCACGGGTTTTTTAATTCCTGCCCAGTCTTGAGTAAGGACTCCATATGCTGTTTGGTTTGACGTATTCACAAAGAGATAAAAAGGTTTTTCTAGATCTGGGAGGCTCAATACAGGTGCTTGTATTAATGTTTTTTTTTTATTTCCTCAAATTTTTGGTCATCTTCTGTAAACCACTTAAGTTGGTTATTAGTTAATTTCTCATATAAGAATTTTACCTTCTCACTGTAGCTTTCAATCCATGGTCTACAATATCCTAATAATCCCAGTATTTGCCGAATTTCCTTTTTAGTTTGTGGGGGTCTCAAGGATAAAATTCCAGATATCCTGTCAGGATCTAATTTTTTCCTTCCTTTATTCAGCCAATGTCCTAAATATTTCACTTCCTGTTCTGCAAACTGTAACTTTGATCGGGACACCTTTAATCCCTTTTCTCCCAAGAAGTTTAACAATTTAATAGTGGCTTCTCGGGTCCCCTCTTCAGTTTCTCCTGCTATTAATAAATCATCCACATATTGCAATAATTTTACCCCCTTGGGTAATATGAAATCTTGTAAAATTTTCTCTAAGGTTTGTCCAAATAGATTGGGTGACTCTGTAAACCCTTGTGGTAGCACAGTCCATCTTAATTGTTCTTTTCGTCCCGTTTCGGGGTCCTCCCACTCAAAAGTGAAATAATCTCTAGATCCCTCATCCAGAGGGCAGGCCCAAAAGGCATCCTTCAAATCTATTACACTATACCAAGTATATTTGGGGGATATATTACTCAGTGAAGTATAAGGATTTGCCACCACAGGGAATTTAGTGATTGTTTGCTGATTTACAGCTCTCAGGTCTTGTACCATTCTATATGACCCATCCGGTTTCTTTACAGGGAGGATTGGTGTATTATGAGGTGACATACATGGTTCTAAAGTTCCTTTTTCCAAAAGTCTTTCAACTACCGGTTTTAATCCTTTTTGACCCTCCATGGGTATAGGGTATTGCTTGATTCTAATAGGGCGATGTGGATCTACTATTTGAATGCTTATGGGGTCCATTTTTATCTTTCCAGCTTCCCCTTCTCTATACCATACCGAGGGGTTAATGGCTTCTTCATCCTTCTGTGTTAAAGTATATAATTTAATCTGCAATTTGTCCCCTTGACTCTGAATACTTAGGTTTAATTTCAAAATCAAGTCCCTTCCTAATAAATTATATTCCGCTTCAGGGAGCAAAAGTAAATCATTAAAACAAATTTTCTTTTCTGTTTCTACTTCTACATCTTTCAAGATAGGTGCTTTAAAAGGTTCTCCTTTTGCCCCCACTACTGACATATACTACTCTTCCCTTTTTCTATTCCTCTTGGAAGTTTTTGAATGGTTGATTTTTTGGCTCCTGTATCCACTAAGAATAAAACTTCCTCTTTATGGGGACCTATTAATAATTCTATCAAGGGCTCTGTTGATGTTGACGTCCCCAAAAGATATAGCCCCTGACACCCCTATTCTTCTTTGAATATTTTTTCATCTTGTTCCCGCTTATGACAGTTCTTCTGAACATGTCCCCTCTTGTTACAGTAGTAACATACGGGAATTGTGAACCTTTCTCGAGGAAACTGTCCCTGGGGTGTCTGCTCTATTCTTCTTCCCCTTTTTTCCTCAGACAGAGTCTTATTTTTCTGACTCTCTCTTACTGCTGCTACAAAGATCTTAGCTTTTGCCTTTTGTTTTTCCTCATCTCTCCTAACATACACTTTCTGTGCTTCCCTAAGTAACTCTTCTAATCCTCTTTCTTGCCAGTCTTCCAGTTTTTCTGATTTCCTTCTTATGTCCCCCCAGGATTTAGCCACAAATTGTGTTCTAAGGAGTGCGGTTCCAGCTACTGTATTCGGATCAATTCCAGAATGCATTTGTAGACTTCCTTAATCTTTCCAACCATTCTGTTGGAGATTCATCTCTCCCTTGTTGTTCATTAAATACTTTATTAATGTTTTGCCCTCTGGTAACCACTTCCCTTATTCCCTGTATAATTAATGTTCTCAAATCCCTCATATTCTGTCTTCCTTGGGGTTGCTGATGATGCCAGTGGGGATCCACATTTGGCCATTTCTGATCTCCCGGGGGTCCTGCCTGATTCTGTCTTTCCCAAATTCTCATTCCAGCTTGTCTAATCATCCCTTTTTCCTCAGCAGTAAATAAGATCCCTAAAATAGACTGTATTTCTTCCCAGGTATAAGTATTGGGACCCAGGAATTGATCTAGTCTTTCAGCTACTCCGAGGGGATCATCTAATAGGGTCCCCATTTCTTTCCTCTTTTTTTGAGAATTTTGACACATTGACTGCCTACTTTGGGATGGTCAAAGTAAAGGCGTACCCACCTTCTGTGCTCTTTTCCCCTGCGCTTCTCACAACCATAAATGTCAAACTATTGTTTCCCTTGTGCTGCACTTTGTCTGAAACCTGTCAGGCCCTCTGCACCCATTGTGATGAACAGAAATCCCTTGCAGGTGTCTGGTGCACACTGAAACTGAACAAGGCTCTGGAGAAGGGCTACAGAAGTCTGTGAAATCTATGAGGTCTGGCATTTTGAATGGAGGGGCAACAGCCATTCCTTGGATTATGTAAAGATATGCCTCTGCCAGAAGCAGGAAGCTTCAGGCTGCCCAGCCTGGTGTGCACATGCTGACAAAGAAAAGCTAAATATGTTGAAGATAACAGGCAGAAAGATGTTTTGCAGCTTGAGCATATTAAGTAAAACCCTACAAAATACCAAGCTGCCGAACTGTTTTACATTCTCTGTGGGGTAAAACTGGAATGAGCTCCATTGCTCCAACACTACCATTGCAAGAACCAGAGGAGTTGTACAGTTATCCCTTCTCCCCAGCTTCTGATGTACCCTCCTGCCATTTATCCACGAGGATATGGCCACTGTCCGGTGGAAGCATGCCAAAGGACAGGTGACCCTGAAATGCAACACTAGGCTCTGGCACAACTGCGAGTCAACCAGGGGACCAGATGCCCCCAGCCGGTGACTATTTAGGTGAGCTGATGAGTGATGACCATGTTACCGAGTTGGGGTCTTCAGGTCCCAAATCCTACCACTACTTGTAGTTTGGAGGAAAGCACTGCTTGAAAGTTAAAGGCTTGACTCCAAGTGCAACAAACAGAACAAGATCCATTTTTCTCTGAGAGCCCAGAGGGGCTGGGCAGGGACAGGTAGCTTGGCAGCGCCCTCAGGGCCCTGGCAGCCCCTTGGTGACCTCCTTGCAGGGGTCCATAGCTCTGGGGCATGCTCCAGCTTGCTCACACCCCCCTGCCCTCTTTAACATCCTCCCACCCCAAACAGGGCTTGATCTGCAGCCTTGGAAAGTGGGGGGCATGAACCTGCCTTTTGCTTTTGTTTAATTACTTCCATTCACATTTAAACTTCCATTATTCATTTCATTACCTCTTATTAAAAAGCATTTATTCAATTTATACCTGCACTTATATGGATATGTATTTAAATTATAAGTTTTTTAATATATATAGCACATACACACTAAATAGGCACATATATACATACAGGAAGTGAATCCACAAATAAATAACACAAATATTTATAAATATTTGTATCCTCCTTCGGATATATATGCTCATATATGTGACAGAAAAGCCTATATTGTTATACTTAAGTGCTCCCTAGTCCAAAGGAAACAGGCAGCCAGTCAGAGGGTGTTCTGAGATCACGAGTAGGACAGTCTCAGAAATAAAATGGCAAGCAGCCAATCACAAAGCACTATGAAAAGAGGAGGGGCCTAGCCTGTGCTGTGAGGAGGCTGGCATGCTGTAGTGGGAGGGGCCTTCCTGCAGCGATGTACCATAGGGTACAGGAAAAAGCATTAGGTCCTTCCAATAAACATTTGCAACACTGTCACCTGTTTATCAAGATGCCTGTTTGCTCTTTGAACCTTATTTTATTAGTAGCTTTAACAACCTTAGATGGCGTCCCGGTTTCAGCAAAGAATTTCATAGCCTAATTATATAGACATTCGAAACTATATCCATGATAAATCAAGAGCAGGCATGCCTTAAATTGCATTAAGATGGCACTTTGCTCTTGTGTTGTGACAGGAGAAGAACAGGCTTCATTATAAACTTTTACAGAATATCATTCCATCGCTCCTCCTGTTACCCTGTGATTCAAGATAAGCAGTGCCAGCCCCTGCAGTTCTTCAGCGTTTCTACATCTTTATAACATTGTACGCTCCCCATTTCCAGTTCCAGCAACTGCACAAGGGAGAAGTAAAACCAGTTTTCTTTTCAAAATAGGTTTTCTTCCATAGGAAAGAAAAAAAAAAAAAAACCCACCCCCTCAAAAGTTTTAGGTTGTTTTTACCATGACAGTATTTTCAAACAGCAGCCACAGAAGCAAACAAGTAGTGTTTCTCATTTTAATTGCACAAAACCAACATGAATAAATTTTATCAAGCCTGTAAGTATACAGAGGTTTATTTTTTTAATAGTTTTTGTATACTTTTATTTACAAAAGGAAAAATGAGCCTACAGTTTCAAGCCAAATAAAAAGGACAAGGCTAAAAGTGGAAGA
This sequence comes from Aquila chrysaetos chrysaetos, assembly GCF_900496995.4. Lineage (NCBI taxonomy): Eukaryota > Metazoa > Chordata > Aves > Accipitriformes > Accipitridae > Aquila > Aquila chrysaetos. The sequence continues at coordinate 18,384,968 of NC_044016.1, forward strand.
AGAGGCAGAACAATGTGTGGGCTTTTTAAAAAAGTATCTGGAAGACAGAGGACACACAGGGTGAGCTAACAGCCAGAGTGGCTGCTGATGCACTTGAATTTGGAACAGCATCTGAAAAACCAACTCTTTTATCCCTCACTTAATGTGTGGTGAAAGAGTCCAAAATCGAGCAGTCCTTCAAACCTCAGACATACTCTGGGGTGCTTGAAGCTTAGTAGCCATATTTTTCATTGAGATGAGTCTTGCCATCACCGCTTTGACCTAATGGACAAAGAGGAAGAGTTGCATTATCTCCCCCCCCGTCATCCAAGACAAATGTGTATCCAAGTACAAAATAGCCTCTAGGCAGCACCAAAGCTTGTGTCAGACAAGCACAAAGAGGATAAAAAGACAGAGTGGATATTACAAGTCAAATCGTCTTTTGATTTATACTTGTAATTTGTCTTAACCTTACTAATAGTGTCAAGATTACATCACATATTCCTGGATTTGTTTTGTTTTGGTATCCCCCCCCCCCCCCCCCCCCCCCCCCCCCACCCCCCCCCCCCCCCCCCACCCCCCCCCCCCCCCCCCCCCCCCCCCCCCCCCCCCCCCCCCGGTGTTCTTATTTATGCAGCTTAGAAAATAAGTCTGATTATTAGCAGGCAGAGACAGAAAAAGGAGCTCTCTCTTATGGACACAGCTCACTTGGCTATCCCAGATCAGACCTCTGAGTTACTGAATCAAGTATTTTGTTCCAGTGGATTCATCTGCCAGAGAAGTGCAGCCTTTTCATTGAAGGATAATCCACCAGATTATAGTTTTCTTCAGTAAAATTTATTCTCATTTTTATTATACCCTTTGGAGCCTATCTATCTATATTATAAGCCTGGAACAGCCTTATAAAAATTACAATAATGAATCTACCACATGAAAGCTAAGCTTTGAACTTACTATGAAAACCTCAATGCATGAATTTTCCATTTTAGAGAAAATGAAAATTCATTACACTGTTTAAGAATAACCTCACTTAGCTAAAAATGCTCTGGAACTAAAGTAAAAAAATTGTTCAACTTTAACATAAATTGGATGCGTGTATCAATTATTCAGTGCCTTCACCAAAGCATTACCAAGACTTTTCTCCAAAACACATGACCCACAGTGTGTATTCCAATGATTTTTGCAAAAATCTGCAAAGTAGATTTTCAGATTTCACAGACTTCTATGAATACTGAGAATACCAAGATTGCTGGAGCATTTATCCCTAGTGAAGGTTTGAGCTTGTCTTTCAACTAGATCATCATATCACTATGTGTGAATGGAGTTAGTTCTCTCGGGCATTACAAAACTGAAAAACAAACTTCAGGTGTATCTGTCCATTGAGATGAAGCTACTACAGATATGGCCTGTCTTTCACTGCAAGCCTTGCACAGCCATACAACAAATATGGGGCACAACTTGCCAGAAAACATCAGGTTCTGGGTAAAGTATTCATGAATTACTTTTTTGTCAAGAAGTTACAAGGACACCCTGACGACTAGGTAGATTCTTGAGTTATAAGACTAAAAACAGTAAGGAAATGATCAATACCTGGAGGAGGAATCCATATGCAGTAGTCTGGGTCATCATCTGGGTACTGTGACGAAAAAAAAGGTTGTTGGACCTGCAAACAGAGAAAAGATTTTTAAGGTGTTGCACTCCTCCAGCAGTGTGTCACAGCCACTAAATCTCTCATTAATTCAGAGACAAATACTGAAAGGTGAGGGTTATTTCTACAAGAGTTGGGGGATGAAAACAATAATACAGAGGAAAGAAGAAACATCAAACCCTCAAATAGATTCAGTTTATTCCCAGTGGATTCACAGAAGAATAGAAATGCTGGTTAGATGGGACCTCTGGAGGTCATCCAGCCCAGTCTCCCCCTCAAAACAGAACCATTGCCAACTGCCACTTCTGGACAGTTTAATCTTGTCACCCTAATGTTTGGTAGTGTCATTCGACACAGAATTTCTTTATGCAGGGAAAAGCTTTAGAGTAGGATTTTCAAGTGCTTTACTGATTTCAACACGCAATCCCACTGAAAACTTTGGGTTTAAGGTGACTTTTAAACTGGAGTATATAAAAGTTCAGCTGTTATATAAGGATAACTCAGTTTTTCAAAAGAAAAGAAAACCCAATTTTTTCAGGTCTCACTGGCATCACTGAAATGTTTAAAGCAAACCAAAACAGGTCACTTGCAATTTAAATGTTGACAAAGCAATGTCTTTTTGTCCCTAGATTTTTAAGTTTTGCCACATCAGCATCCTTTTCTCAACAACTTTTGTTTTCAACAACTGCACGTAGCTATCAATAAAAATTCATACAACTGTGGAGCACAAGACTTAAGAGCTCAAAATGTAGCCAAGTTATTCAGCACTGATTTGCATTACTCTGTAGTATCATGACACAGTCTTAAGTTATGCAGTTGAAGCAATTTTTCATTCCCTCAAAAACTTTCCTTCCCCAAATTAACGTCTAAAACAGTTTTTTTTGGAAGACTAGTGTTTTCCAGAACATTAGATTGCAGAGTTGAACAGTTTTTAAATATGGTTTGTGAACAGTCACTTTTAAATTGTTTTTCTAGTTTTACATGATTCAAAGTTATTCCTCAAATATTAAAAGAGAAAAGAAAAAAAAAAGCTGACTTCTGGTTGATATTTTCCATGCAAGATCTGAGCCCCAAGGCAGAGACAGCATGTGGAAAAAGTGATTTGTGATGGGAGAGAGAATACAGCTAAGCCATCTGGCATTTGGAGAATGCTCAGTGTTAGAGTGAACTCTATGCCGATGAGAGGTGCTGACTTGACTGCCTCAGCATGAGAAGCTGCCTTGTTCTCGCCTAGTCATAGAAATTATATAACTTGCGTTTTAACAGTATAAATTTACTCTTACTTTCTTTATCAACATCCTTTATAGGCCAGCCACAAAGGACAATTCTAAAGGCTGTGCCTACCCAGTCCTTAGGTCCTTTGCCAGGACTAACAAGGCAGCAGTTAGCAGACACAGGCTGCAGGGAGTTAAGTTTCTTTAAGTAAGTGTGCAGGGCTAAAATTAGATGGTCACCACAAAGAAATTGTCATAATGGTCAGAACTCACAGTCCACCAAGTACAGTAATCTTTGACGGCAGTCAGCAGAAGGGTGGGATGCACTCTAAAGGGAAGATCCTCACAGTCATTAGGCTAAGAGCATGCTGTCAGAGAAGTTCCTTCCCAGCTCCAGGAAGGCACAAATTGCCTGCATCACCAAATGTGCAAGGCTCATATACTTTACATTTTCATATAAATCTTATGCACAGGAGGAACATTTTCTGGTACAGCCACTCAAATTTAGTAATAGTTTAGTTGCAAAAGACAATCTCTTAGGCTCACCTCTTTCCACATCTTACAGAGAAGGATGAGTTTTGATAATGGCAATACAGACTAGCTAAAACTTTAATACAGCATGTTCTGTGTCAGCCAATACATGCTTCCCAAGCTATTCTGAAAGGAAAGCTTTGCAATGCCATTCCAAAGCCCAGAGAGCACCTACATTCTACAACACTTGTGATACAGGAGAAGCAGCATTTAGCACAGGCTAACTGCTAAGTGAAAAGGTGGAAAAAAAAAATTGTGATTGAATTGAGAGCCTCTATCATGCTTGAAATGCTGTGCTTTACCTTTTCATTGGAGACTCCAAAATCTGTGTCCAATGGCAGTGTGTGGTTCTACATTTGGGTCTTAGTCAGCAGAAATGCACTACTATCACCAAGTCATACTCAATCAAATTGTTACTATTTCACTAAAGAGCCTACTAAATGATGTCCTGAAACTCTTAAGCTGCAGGAGTCATGGTGTCATAACTGACCTTGCTTGAGCTATTCATTTTCTTAACTTTCTCAGATGTCTCTTCAGGTTCCTTATATACTGCCTCAGATGCTGGCAAGAAAGAAGATCTGTTTTATGACACATCATGAATGACCAATTCTATGAGAAATAAGCTTATAGGAAGTTCACATAAAAATGGATACATCCAAAAGGAAATCCCAGACAGTTCACTGCAACAAAATTCATACTTAAGACTGCTGAACATCTTTTTGTTTTTCATAGATTTAATAACTTATGTTTAATACACTGTTAAGTCAGCTACCTGCATGCAGTTTAATAAGCTCCTCTATTTGGGATTCTGTAACACACTTTAGTTAAGGTCAGATGTTTATTTTCTAAAGGATATTCTCTACCTGTAATCACTGCAGTGATTGATTTAGAAGGAAACAGTAGGAAATGTGCAGGACCAACATGCCTTTTTTTTTTTTTTTTTTTTTAAAAGAAAATAACTTTACAGTAACATAGGTGATAAGAATACAGAAGGGAGAAGTATGCCTTGTTTTTCTGCCACTTAATCTGTGAAGTACTGAGACTCTTGTGGCTTAAGTCTATGGATGAGATGATGAGGTCAGGACAACATTCTTAAGAGTCTGAGTTATGAAAAAAATAGAAAATTCATACAGATCTCCTCCATTTTCAGTACACCAAACAGTCTTCATTTTGAGGATCTGATTTTATTTTTTGGTGTACATGTAGAGGGGTCATCTGGGTCATTAACAGATTATTAGCTAATGTTATGCAGTATTTGTCACTTTATAAAAGAAAGTTCTGTCCTGTAGTGTTAAGAGCTACTGCAGGAGAGTAAAGGGGGCGGAGGGGAAGCATTATGTTTATGCTCCTAATTTAAAATAATTTTTCTTCTCTTGCTATTTTTTTTAAAACGAAGGATCTCAAAGCAGTTAATGGCTATGAAAAGCAAGGAGAACTGAAACATAGTTGAAGTGACCTGTCTTCACCATACACTTCACAATCCTTCATTTCAATTCTAGATTCTTTAGGCTCTAGATTAGGCTTAGTTTCCTTCTACCGACAGAAGACAGTAAGTCCTTTAGACAGTTTCTAAACCCACATGCTACTGTACAATAGAGTCTAAATTGTATTGCTCACCTTGAGATTTCTCTTGTGAGGGTCCCATCTGAGATTTATTCCTTAGTATCTTTAGCTCAGGCGGAAAATTAACCCCTGTAAAAGAAAAAAGAAAAAGCTAGGTGAGCATTCTGCAGTAACTCTGATGAGTAGAGCGCGAGCATCCCTGAGACAAAGTACAAAAGGGAACTCTTAGCTACATTTGTCTCAGGAAGAACTCTTCTCTCAAAAGTCCTCCAAATTATTTCATTCACCAAGTCCATCACAATACAATATTAAAGAAAAGCTTGTGACCAGTTAAAACCTACTTTCCAAGAGCAACCTGTCCAGCATTAAGACAAAAAGTTAGAATTAGGTTTCTATCATCAAACACATCATTTACTGAGAAACATCATTACTGAGTTTTCAAATGCATCAAGCTGATATAGAAAAGGCGGGATTGGAGATAAACCACACAGATACAAGGAAGATACCTCTCCATTACCACTTTTAAAATTATTTTTCCTCCTTAGAAACAAATCTGAAGCTTTACACAGACATCTGTTTTCTAAGTCACGGTCCCTGCCAACAATGTAATTGTTTTCATATGGACACTTAATCTAATGAAAGCAGGGCTTATCAAAATAGGACCTTTCTTAAGTCCAGGAGATTCCTATTTCACCAAAAGCATGAAAAACTGACTGCCAAGCAGAGTTTCAACCAGAACCATGTGAAACTCAGCTGCTGGCACACAGACTCTGGACTCATGGCAAAAATCTATGGAAAAGAAATCTGCTGGAGAACCTGTAATTCAAACGTTAGGAGATTCACATAGCCCTGAAAAATTCAGCAGTAACAGACTCAGCTTCATTACTGGAAAAATCAAAACCAATGGTTTACCATCCTGAAGAGATTCTAGATTCTTCTTATTGCAAGGAGAACCATCAGGAGCATTAGTTTCTTTTCCTGTTTCTTCCTCTGTTGTCATTTTCATTTCCAGGTTCGATGTTCTGCTGTTTACTGCGTCTACTTCTTGCTCCTCCTCCATTTCTTCCTCTTCTTCCTCCTCCTCCAGTACATCATCTTTCATTTTTAACAAGCTTTCAGGGATGTCTGGACGCTTAACAGGCAACTTCTGTGGGAGAAAGACTTGTGCATCAGTGCTAAGATAAATGGAGGTAGATGTCACATATTCACTGCAGAAGAAAGCACACATATTACTGTGGTAGAGACAGCTGGTTAGGAAACATTCTCAGGATGAAGAATAGTTAGGTTTTAAGGAAAAGTTATTAGTAGAGATGGAAGATGAAAAAATATGTCTAGTCCATAGACAAGCAGTGCAGTCTTTTCATAAGAGGGACACTGGAAACTGAATCAATCTTGGATATGATCTTAGCTATAAGATCAAGAAAACCAAAAGAAAGTAAAGGACCAGCTGCTGAGGTATAGCAACAGTTCAGCCTGATGTCCGCAGCCTGCCTCTACTTGATCCATTGCCTTTTGACTGCAGCTGTGCCCCAGGAAACCGGCTGTACAAGGGCACCGAATGGCAACTGCTGGCAGCAAACAACATCCAACAGCCACTGCTTGCTGCCCTATGCACCTTCCACTGCCGCAGGCTTGCGCCTCCATGCTGGCTCCATGCCTGTAAGAAGGCACGGTTGCCACCTACAGCCTCCATAGCCTGAGAAGGTGTCTGAGAAATAGCCTCTGACTCGCAGCACTTATGAGTCCAACTTACCCCTATGCTTCCAGTTTTCAGCTTGAATTTGCTCCCCCCTTTCATTGCACCAAAGAGAGGCAGGGCAATCTTTTTAGGCTTGCTCTTTGCTTCCAGACTATGACTCCCACTCCTAATAAAAATTAGATATAAAGAAAAAGAGTGTACAAAGTATCAAACAAGCCTTATATTAACAAATGCAAAAAAATCTGCAAATTAGAAGTGGATATATAAAAATCATTCTATTTCTCTCTCACTTGCACCATCCAAGGAGGAAGGTACAGGAAATGACTCCTCCATCCTATATACATGTTGTAGGATTCAGGCACTTGCCATAACAGGAAGCAAAAAAATAAATAAATAAGGAAAAAAAAAAATCTATATCACACAGACTCCCTCAAATTCAATTGCACACACATACTAACGTATGTATATAACATATATGTATATATAAAACCACACTCAAGGCCAAAACTCAATTTAAGTAAATTAATTAAGTAATTAAACCTCTAATCAAGCTGCCACTAGCAAATGATGAACGCAGCACACACCCTTTTGAAGTGCAGTAGCACTGCTAGGCAGTTGTTGAACAGCCACTACGCTTGACTTCCAGGTACACTTCATGGAGTGGAAGTGGTTTTCATGTTGCACGTAATACCTGTAAAATTCTTCAGTTCCTTTTGGATGCAGGTTGGGAAAAAAAATTAAAAAAGCTGACACCATGCTTCCAATCCCTTCCCCCTTTCATCCTCCCAGTGTGGGCTTATCTTAGTCCAGTGTTGCGGTACATCTGCCTCAACCACAGATGCTGCAACAGCCAAAAGGCACAGCGGCTTTTTAAAGAGATGAACCAGGTAGTTTGGAAGGTCGTCATGCTTTTGTGTTTGGAAAGCTGTCTATTTACTGGGCTTGCACAACTGCCCATGGATAACAACAACGGTAAAAGTAATGGTTTTGCACTTTAGCCAAGACTTACTGGGGCTTCAGCTCAGGCAGTTCTGCAGGCTTGACAAGCTTTATTAATCCTTTGAGTCTCTGTTGCTCTTTCTTCAATTCAAACGACCGCAAGTGAAGCTTCTTTCGTGCCACGCTGTCTAAGGTACATCCTGATTTTATTTCGGTCATGAATTCATCCAAAGAATCTTGAGCTGCTGGCTGGGACTGGACTAGGCAAGATAAAGGGAAGATACATATTGTTACAGGTGGGGAGATGAGATATGTACTCATCAAGTCCTACCTTTAGAGAATAATGTATATAGGAACAACTATCCTCTCTGCAAGTTTCTGTTGAACAGTGAAATAATGGAGGTTGTTAGCCCCGGAAAGATGAAAGCATTTCTCCTAACAAAAGCCTGACAGTAAACTTTAATCCACTAACAAAGCCTTTCTTAAAATGGAATGTTCCTTTATGAGTAAGTGTCTCTATTCTAGGTTGTTCATCTCACTTCAATATCTGCTGTCCCTAAAAAAAAGTGGTGTATGGGTTCTTTTTGTAGTCAAAGACTAAAATAAACACAGCTACAAAGAATCCCACACCACTGCATGGGGAATCCCATTTCGGCTTTCCTGGAATGTTTATGTAATAACGCTTGCAAAGCTCGAAATGAATCAACACATGATGCTGCCTCCTACCCCTGGATGACTGAATGCATAGAAGAATACTTTCATATGTTACACCAATCACACAAAATTTAGCTTTGTTTTGACTGGGTTTTCTAACAAGAAGCCACTGTTCTCTACTTGAAAAAGTAACAATAGTCTTTCTACTCCACCTGATTTCAAATATTAATAATTCTATGCATATTTGACTAATTAAAATAAAACTCAGGAAGAAAAACTAAAGCTCTAATGACTAAGAAAAATAAATAAAGAATTCTAACACATGAACTTCAATTAACCAAACAAAAAAGCCCATGAAAAAATCCTTTCTTGCACTTGAACAATGCTTCAGAAGTTTTTATATGGTGTTCAAAAATAACTTGAAGGCAAACAAAGAAAAATGTTGTTGCTAGAATTTTAACAAGCCTTTTGACAGGCAGTCTTCTGCCTTTTAATATTGTATGAAAAGTGGCAAATCCGATATTTATTTGCTGCATTATAAGCATTTATGTATACATCCACAAGCATAATTATGTGACCAATGAGTCATTTTCAGTTCAAATTGAGCTAGTTAGTGAGCACTTGAAATTTTAAGTGCGTACAAATAAAATAGTAGAAGTTATTAAGAGTACATATTCAAGCAGTTTTACATGACTTAAATATTTAGAGAAAAGTCTAATAAGACTCATGTTTACAAATGGACTCAGTTGAAAAGGGTATTTCTGATCTAGAACCACAATTTACAATTTGCAAATATATGAAAGCCACAACAGTAACTGTTCAAAGATATACAGAATTAGGAGGCTTCAAAAGATAAGAAACAGTTGTAGCATCCACCTCCACACAAATATAAATGATGACAAAACATGTTATAAAAGAAATTCAGATAGAAATACTCTTCTTTTTCCTCTTAACTATTTATATGACCCAAGACAAAAACCATCAATGAAAAGGTATTGTTAACAACCAGTCTGAAACTTGTAGCATGCAGGAGCTGAGCAGAATGATCATTTAATTTAAACACCAAATTTCAAAGATATGGTTTAGTATCTAGTCAGATAATTCAGAACAATTAAAGATATAGTTCCACAGCTTGCTTCTTTAGCTGCAGAACAGTGTAAGTGCTTCAGTCAGTGAGTGATCTTCAGCGAGTCAGATCACCCTTTCTTGCGAAGAGGATTCTCTGATTCCACCAACAGTGCCTAAGATCAGGTAGCTCTGCTTACAGGGTTACTGTTAGCATTTGGTATCTGTTGCAGCATTTTTCTACACTACAGAAGTAAAACTTGACATTGCTAGGCGGTGAATCAATCATGGCTATTATACTTTATATTCCAGTGAAAAAAGCTATAGGGCTATTTACTGCACCATCAACTTATTGATAGTTTTCTTCTGAAGATGAAAACAAAGATGAGACTGAAGAGTTCTATGTATTTGATTTTCATTCAGCTGCATCAGTGAATGACAGATACCAAGTCAGTCCATCAGTAATTAGCCCTGAAGAACTCCAGAGAACAATTTGTGAACTTCTACTGCAATTTTTTAGACAACCACTTAATTTCTCCAAGTGCTTGGTAAGAGGTGTTGCAATTTAGCCTGTCATTCACTTATTGGTCTCTCTACGCTCTTGCCCTTAGGCTACAAATAATCATTCAGAGCAAGAAAAAGTGTGTTAAGGTTTCAGAACTGTATGTAATACAGCAGCTTTGCTGGACGGCTCATGATAGCGGTAAGAATCACCCATGATCAATACGCATGCTCCTGGCTTATGCTTGTACTTGGCATCTGTGATTAATCTGAAGCACCCAAAGAAATAAGAGAAAACACAAGTATCAAGAACACACACACACCCAAAGTAACTGTTGATGCAATATTTGCTATGTTGTATCCTGGCCTAGTTCTAGGAAATTCCCATCCAATACTGAATTACTCTGTATTGCAGTAAGTGCCGAGACTGCAATTTTTCTAAGGTTCTAGCTGTGTAACCAGTTACAATTTACCAAACCATGATAACATATATCAGAAATATATGGTGTTAGTAGAAGTCTATAAACTGATTCTTCCTTATCCCAGCCTCTATTACAATATGATTAGTCTTGTTGATAAACAGTATCAGCAGAAACAAAGGCATCATAATATGTTTCGAATTACATGTTTCAGTCAATATAAAGCATTAGCTTCTCTTGCTAGTCAATCGTTAACTACTTATCAGAACAGTCATGCTGAAAACAATTCCTTCAAACACACTGAACCGACTCATCAGTTAGAACTTTCAGTGGAACACTACTGTTTTCTGAATGTCCTAGTTTCAGCTGGGATAGAGTTAACTGTCTTCCTAGTAGCTGGTACAGTGCTATGTTTTGAGTTCAGTATGTGAAGAATGTTGATAACACTGATGTTTTCAGTTGCTGCTAGTAGTGTTTAGACTAATGTCAAGGATTTCTCAGCTTCTCATGCCCAGCCAGCGAGAAAGCTGGAGGGGCACAAGAAGTTGGCACAGGACACAGCCAGGGCACCTGACCCAAACTGGCCAACAGGGCATTCCATACCATGTGACGTCCCATCCAGTATAGGAACTGGGAAGTGGGGGCGGGGAATCGCCGCTCGGAAGACTAGCTGGGTGCCAGTCGGTGGGTGGTGAGCAATTGCACTGCGCATCATTTGTATATTCCAATCCTTTCATTATTGCTGTTGTCATTTTATAAGTGTTATCATTATCATTATTCGTTTCTTCTTTTCTGTTCTATTAAACTGTTCTTATCTCAACCCATGGGTTTTGCTTCTTTTTTCCCCGATTTTCTCCCCCATCCCACTGGGTGGGGGGGGAGTGAGTGAGCGGCTGCGTGTTGCTTAGCTGCTGGCTGGGGTTAAACCACGACAGTCCATTTTGGTGCCCAACATGGGGCACGAAGGGTTGAGATAACGACAAACCTGACCAGAACTCGTTAAAACAAATTTGTTATAAGCATTCATTATATTGGTCTAATAGTCGCTGGTCATTATGCTGATTTATGTGTTCTTAGAGTTGTTGCTCTGGTTTTTAAAGTTCTGTTATGTATCACCTCGCTTGCTGTATGTGGTCCCTCTGCGGCTGCTTATCATCCGTGGGAGGTGGATTAAGGTTTTCGCTTTGATGTATTGTATAACACTGGTTTATGGTATGATAAAGTCATCAGTTGTGGGATTAATCCAGTATTTGCACTCAACATTGTCACCTTTATACTGCGGGAGCCATCTGTGAGAAACTATTAATAATTATACCATTTACCTTTCCTCCTTGGAAAACCAGTCTATGAGTGGGATACCTTTCTTCCCCTCTCCTTGCTCCTTCAATCCAGTTACAATGGTGTTTGGGAATTTTGAAAAATTTGAATACTTTTGGGATGTTGATACCAACATGGTCCTAGCCCTACTGCTGAGAATTAACATGCTCCTGAATGTGGTTCAGCTCTTGTTTAAGGTTAAACAACTATTTAAGAAGATCACCCAGAGGTCTGCCCTGAGGCTGGATAATTATGAGTGGCAGGGTGTGTGGGGTAGTATGGGCAAGTACCTAGAAAAGTGGGCACCTCCAATGTTTTGGAAATTCACCCCTGAACAAGTGCAGAATCCAGAAGAACTAGTAAAATATTTGGAAAAGGTATGCTGTCACCCCGGCAGCTCCAGAGAGATACAAATCACTGCAACGTGCTGGGGCCTGGCCCACGCCTATCGAGCCCTGTTCGACACAACTCAACACCCTCAAGGGGAAGAGAAGGTCTCTAGACCTAACAACAAAACGACGAACATTGCGGCCACCCAGACCTTGGTGACAGGCACCGCGACCCCTCCAGCCCTGGCAATGAGAACTGTGGCTACCCAAACCTCAACAACAAGCACTGAGGTCCCTCCAGCCCCAGCGACGAGCACTGCTGCTACCCAAACCTTGGCGACAGACGCTGCTACCCAAACCTTGACGACAGACGCTGCGGTTATCCAAAACCCGGCGAGCGATACTACAACTGAACCAGCGGATCAACCTACACCAGTATCAGTTGCCCCCGTACAGAAAAAGAAATATACAAAAAAATCAGCCTGCTTAGCAAAGGATGAAGGTGAACCAAGGTCATCACGGGAACAAGAGGAGGAGGCAGAACCAGAGGTAATAACCCGGTCCCTATCCTTGAGTGAGCTGCAGGATATGCGAAAAGATTTTGGCCGCCGTATAGGTGAGCATATTATCACCTGGCTTCTCCAATGCTGGGACAATGGGGCTAATAGCTTGGAATTAGAAGGTAAGGAAGCCAAGCAGCTGGGATTGCTTACCAGGGAAGGTGACATCGACAAGGCAATTGGAAGAGAAACACAAGCCATCAGCCTCTAGAGGCGACTCCTGTCAAGTGTGAAGGAAAGGTACCCCTTTAAAGAAGATGTTATATGTCAATCAAGCAAGTGGACCACCATGGAAAAAGATATCCAATATCTGAGGGAATTAGCTGTGCTAGAGACGATTCATCATAACCCGGACAACCCACAGTTACCCAAAGATCCAGACGAAGTCCAATGCACATGACCCATGTGGCGGAAATTTGTACGGAGCGCACCATCGTCCTATGCCAACTCACTGGCAATAATGACATGGAAAGACAAAAAGACACCGACAGTGGATGAAGTGGCTCGCCAACTCCATCAATACGAAGAAAATCTCTCCTCCTCCCTACAAGCCTACATTTCGGCTGTGGAGAAGCTGTCCGACGATTTCCAGCAATTCAAAAAAGATATGTCCTATTGCCCACCTATAAAGACCAATGTCTCAGCTATTAGGAGTGAACGCTCCTCTGCCCAAGAGAGAAAATATAGAAAGTACACACCACGAGGTGCCCTGTGGTTTTACCTATGTGATCATGGAGAAGACATGAGGAAATGAGATGGAAAACCTACCTCGGTCCTAAATGCACGGGTACGTGAGCTGCGAGGAAAAACCACCACAAAAAAGGATTCTACTAAGAAAAATGCCGCTCCAGTTTCCAAACAGAGTAGAAGGACTGATCTTATTTCTGATCCTCTTGAAAGGACTTCTGAACCAATTTTACGAAAAGTGAACACCGAATACTCTGACCAGAATTAGAGAGGCCCTGCCTCCAGCCAGGTGGAGGAAAAGGATAACCGAGTCTATTGGACTGTGTGGATTCGACGGCCTGGCACGTTAGACCCACAAGAATATAAAGCTCTAATAGACACCGGCGCACAGTACACTCTAATGCCATCAAGTTATAAAGGGGCAGAACCCATCTGTATTTCTGGTGTGTCAGGGGGATCCCAAGAGTTAACTGTATTGGAAGCTGAAATAAGCCTAACTGAGAATGAATGACAGAAACACCCCATTGTGACTGGTCCGGAGGCTCCATGTATCCTTGACATAGACTATCTCAAGAGAGAGTATTTTAAGGACCCGAAGGGGTATCGATGAGCTTTTGGTATAGCTGCCTTGAAGACGGAGGACACTGAACAGCTGTCTACCCTGCCTGGTCTCTCTCAAGACCCTTCGATTGTGGGGTTGCTGAGGGTTGAAGAACAACAAGTGCCAATTGCTACCACGATGGTGCACTGGTGGCAATATCGCACCAATCGAGACTCTCTGATTCCCATCCACAAGTTGATTCGCCAACTGGAGAGCCAAAGAGTGATCAGCAAAACTCGCTCACCCTTTAATAGTCCCATATGGCCAGTGCGAAAGTCTAACGGAGAGTGGAGACTAACAGTTGACTATCGTGGCCTGAATGAAGTTACGCCACCGCTGAGTGCTGCCGTTCCAAATATGCTAGAACTTCAGTACGAACTAAAGTCAAAGGCAGCCAAGTGTATGCTACAATTAACATTGCTAATGCGTTTTTCTCAATCCCTCTGACAACAGAGTGTCGTCCACAGTTTGCCTTTACTTGGAGGGGTGTCCAGTACACTTAGAATCGATTGCCCCAGGAGTGGAAACACAACCCCACCATTTACCATAGACTAATACAGACTACACTGGAAAAAGGTAAAACTCCGAAACACCTACAATACATTGATGACATCATTGTGTAGGGCAACACGGCAGAAGAAGTGTTTGAGAAAGGGAAGAAAATAATCCAATCCTTCTGAAAGCCGGTTTTGCCATAAAAGAAAGTAAGGTCAAAAGACCTACACAGGAGATCCAGTTTTTAGGAATAAAATGACAAGATAGACGTCGTCAGATCCCAATAGATGTAATCAACAAAATAGCAGCTATGTCTCCACCGACTAATAAAAAGGAAACACAGGCTTTCTTAGGTGTTGTGGGTTTTTAGAGAATGCATATTCCAAATTAAAGTCTGATTATAAGCCCTCTCTATCAAGTGACCTGGAAGAAAAATGATTTTAAATGGAGCCCTGAGCAACAGCAAGCCTTTGAACAAATTAAACGGGAGATTGTTCATGCAGTAGCCCTTGGACCAGTCCAAGCAGGACAAGATGTTAAAAATGTGCTCTATACTGCAGCCGGGGAGAATGGCCCTACCTGGAGCCTCTGGCAGAAAGCACCCGGGGAGACCCGAGGTCGACCCCTGGGGTTTTGGAGTCGAGGATATCGAGGATCCGAGGCTCGCTATACTCCAACTGAAAAAGAGATATTGGCAGCATATGAAAGAGTTTGAGCTGCCTCAGAAATGGTTGATACTGAAACACAGTATCAACTCTTAACACCCCGACAGCCAGTGCTAAGCTGGATGTTCAAAAGGCGGGTCTCCTCTACACATCACGCGACTGATGCCACGTGGAGTAAGTGGATTACACTGATCACACAACGGACTCACATAAGAAACCCCAGTCACCCAGGAATTTTAAAAGTGATCACGAACTGACCAGAAGGCAAAAATTTTGGAATGTCGCCAGAAGAAGAGATAACGCGTGCTAAAGAAGCCCCGCTATATAATAAACTGCCAGAAAATGAGAGACAATATGCTCTGTTCACTGATGGGTCCTGTCGCATTATAGAAAAACATCGGAAGTAAAAGGCTGCTGTATGGAGTCCTACACGACAAGTTGCAGAAACTGCTGAAGGAGAAGGTGAATCAAGTCAGTTTACAGAGATAAAAGCCATCCAGCTAATGTTAGACATTACTGAAAGAGAAAAGTGCCCAGTGCTCTATCTCTACACTGACTCATAGATGGTAGCAAATGCCCTGTGGGGGTGGTTACAACAATGGAAGCAGAACAACTAACAACACAGAGGTAAACCCATTTAGACTGCCACACTGTGACAAGATATTACGTCCCAGCTAAAGAATCTGGTTGTAAAAGTACGTCATATAGATGCTCACGTACCCAAGAGTCGGACCACTGAAAAACATCAAAATAACCAACAGGTGGATCAGACTGCCAAAATTGAAGTGGCTCAGGTAGACCTGGACTGGCAACATAAGAGTGAGCTATTTATGGCTCGATAGACCCATGATGCTTCAAGCCATCAGGGAAGAGATACAACATATAGATAGGCTCGTGACCAAAGGGTAGACTTGACCATGGACACTATTACACAAGTTATCCATGAATGTGAAACGTGCTACAATTAAGCAAGCCAAATGGTTAAAGCCCCTGTGGTATGGAGGACGATGGCTGAAATATAAATTTAGGGAAGCCTGACAGATTGACTATATCACACTCCCACAAACTCACCAAGGCAAGCGCTATGTGCTCACAATGGTAGAAACAACCACCGGATGGCTAGAAACATATTCTATACCCCATGCCACCGCCTGGAACACTATCCTAAGCCTTGAAAAACAAGTCTTGTGGCGACATGGCACCCCAGAAAGAATTGAGTCAGACAACGAGACTCATTTCCGAAACAACCTCATAGACACCTGGGCCAAAGAGCATGGCATTGAGTGGGTGTATCACATCCCCTATCATACACCAGCCTCTAGGAAAATTGAGCGATACAATAGACTGTTAAAGACTACATTGAAAGCAATGGGGGTCAAAAACATTGAGATACACATTTAACAAAAGCCACCTAGTTAGTCAACACCAAAAGATCTGCCAATCGAGGTGGCCCTGCCCAGTCAGAATTTTTACATACTGTAAAAGGGGATGCCTGTAGTGCACACAAAAAATATGTTAGGGAAGACAGTCTGGGTTACTCCTGCCTCAGACAAAGGTAAACCCATTCGTGAGATTGCTTTTGCTCAAGAGCCTGGGTGCACTTGGTGGGTAATGCGAAAAGATGGGAAAGTCCGATGTGTGCCTCAAGGAGATTTAATTTTAGGTGAGAATAGCCAAAATTAACCTGTATAATATTAGTTGCTATATAACCCTGCTACTATATGTTATCATTACTATAATTGTTATATGCTATATCCATAGTACTATAGTAAGAATCACTTAAATCAAGCAAGAAAAAACTGTGATAAAACTGAGCGAAACACAGTAGTGATGAAACCAGAACTGACTCCAGCATGCAACAATCCAACGGTGCACACCATCCTCCTACTACGTCCAATGTCAACTACTCGTCACACTGCACTGAAACCCAACTCTGCTCTACCGACTGAGAGGACTTTACACCATCCCTCCTACCCAAAAAGACTGGTATGACAGATGGAGCCCAGAGTCAGGAACTAAATAAACTCAATGAACATTTAATAAACATAACCCATAAACCAAAAGAATGATATATCTATGTATGTATACATATATATATATATATCGTTGTTCATATGTCTCAAAGGGATGGAAAAGCTGATGATGATTGACCAGGATGTAACTAAAAGTATGAGAACTGAACATGACGTCAATGGTATAGAATAAGGGGTGGATACTGTTCTAGTTTCAGCTGGGATAGAGTTAACTGTCTTCCTAGTAGCTGGTACAGTGCTATGTTTTGAGTTCAGTATGTGAAGAATGTTGATAACACTGATGTTTTCAGTTGCTGCTAGTAGTGTTTAGACTAATGTCAAGGATTTCTCAGCTTCTCATGCCCAGCCAGTGAGAAAGCTGGAGGGGCACAAGAAGTTGGCACAGGACACAGCCAGGGCACCTGACCCAAACTGGCCAACAGGGCATTCCATACCATGTGACGTCCCATCCAGTATAGAAACCGGGAAGTGGGGGCGGGGAATCACCGCTCGGAAGACTAGCTGGGTGCCGGTCGGTGAGTGGTGAACAATTACACTGCGCATCATTTGTACATTCCAATCCTTTCATTATTACTGTTGTCATTTTATTAGTGTTATCATTATCATTATTCGTTTCTTCTTTTCTGTTCTATTAAACTGTTCTTATCTCAACCCGTGAGTTTTGCTTCTTTTTTCCCAATTTTCTCCCCCATCCCACTGGGTGGGGGGGGGGAGTAAGTGAGCGGTTGCTGGCTGAGGTTAAACCACGACACTGAACAGTGATCTGGTATAATCACCAACAAAAATGTTGATACAAATGAGTTTTGGTGTGGAGCTGAATTACTAGAAAGAAACATACCCATATAATGCACAAAAGATAGTCCAGATGTCAGATTGTTGCTAGGCTTCTTGGAGAGAGGTTTGTCTTCTGACGAACTGACGTTGCAACCTTTATTAATGCCAACTCTGTTAAAAAGGTTTTAGTATGAAGAACCAGCCTAAACACATTTCCTTCATGCCTTCCTTTTATTCCACCAGACATCATCAGTAACAGAAAGCAAAATGCAGCTATCTGTATAACTTTTAAATCTAACTCACTACCAGACACAACCACCACTTTAGAAAGGCTCTGCCTTTGTACACAAAGGCATAATCCTAGAACCTGAATGGCACCCTCTCATAAGCTAGCAAGTCCATTGAACATACGGGCTAAGCGTCAACTGCTTTGACTCCACACTCCTCTTTTCCCACCTTTCCTTTTTAAGGCACATTTACAATGAGAGAAGTGAAATAAAAGATACTGTCTTTTCTGTCAGTTGTTTGCTATTCTGTTATAAATGGTTTTGGAGGGAGTGGAAAAAACTGGATCAGTTTCACTAATACAGGCAGATAAACAGTAATAATGCCCACCCTCTTAAGCTCCAGGAGCTTGTACACTCACCTCCTTACCTTAACTTAGATGTTGCTTGCTTTGGAAAAAGCTGCATTCATTAGCAAGTGACTATACAAACACAGTACATAACTATTGGGTGAAGAGCATAAGTATCCTCTCCAGCTAACTCAGTGACCTGCAAATCTTCCTATCCCTTTGTGAAAAGTGGACACTAAAAAAAAAAGAGTACTTAAGACAGAAATCCATAAGATACTTTTTCATGTCTTTATCGTTCATTATGGAAAGCACTACGATCAAATGAACTTCATGCCTTACCTTTCCCTGAAGCCTTCAGCTTCTCTGTTATCTCAGAAAGCTCATTTTCAGCTTCATTTAGCTTTGTGATCTATGAAAGAACAACACACTTTTGAGATCTTTTTATCTTCTTAACTTTTAAAAGTTATTCAAATATCCTAGCAAATTATCTCCATTTTTCTACTTCTGATCTTTGACCAGGAGTTTCTGGGCTGAAAAAATTACAGTCTAGATTGTTCCTAAACAACTTATTAGCCCTTTCACATACTGTTCAAATAATTTTCTTTCTGAAAGACAAAAATATGTATAATGCTTCTGCAGCAATGTTATATAACCACTGTGATCCTCCAACACTACCTGTCCCTGCTCCCCCACACCCTATTGTCTGTGTAGAACTTTCAGTTGTCACATGCCTGTCAGTCCAGGCTGCTTATTCTTTGAAGCAGAATGAGATCCTTCTTTGGGATGTGCCCTGTGCACTTGAAAGCTTGCAATTATTTTCTGATGCTTTAAAACTATTGTAAAAGTATCCTGTTGTGGTATTTCATTCATGCGCTGCCATGATCCACCAAGCGGAAGGCAATAATACACAGGCAAAAGCAAGGTAGTATGCTTCCACTAGAATATATATAAAGCAAACAATATTTTCAGGTATTTTCAGATATTGTCCACAAATCAAAACCCCACTATTTTATTCTAACTTGGCCAATTGAGAGCTAAAGGTTTGAAATTATATTGGAGTTTAAGCTAACAGAGAAAGATCAGGAAATATTTTTTATTTTCCTTCTTAGTAATAAATACATGCATGAGAGAATAAGCCTGGCACGTCATAATAATTCTTCTTACCAGGGAGTCATAAGTCTCTGGTTTTTCTTCTATTTTACCAGCTTTTTTCATCCTGTTCAGTCGTTTCTTTTCTACAGCACCAGTTCGATCAAGGAAGGTGTCATCATCACTGTCATAAAAATCCTCATCTTCCCAGTTCTTTGATTTCCTTTTTCGGGATACTGGGAAAGGTAAGGGAGAAGGCAAGAAACAAAGTGATTTACATACCACTGAGCAATAAAACAAATTCAAGATGGCAATCTAAAATCCCTAATTTAGGGCTTTTAGAACAATTACAGCATTTGACTAGTTATTCACCTGCTTCTTGCCTCAATACTCCCCGAGCATCAAGTAGCCTGCAAGCTTCCAGTGCGCACTGTATCATTGCTTCCTTCTTCTTTCCCGAATGGAGAACCTCTGCCACCAGCTGCTTCCCTGATGCATCATCCACAGGCAACCTGTTCAGTTTGAAGGATCAGAGAACAGCTCAGATACAAACAGCTTCTCATGGATGCTACTCAGATATTTTATTTATCATGTTAGCATTGTTCTTTCCATTTCACTCTAGTCTTTTTTTGTGGGTTAAATATTTTCATTTTTCATTTCATACAGTACCAATCAAAACACAAGCACGGATCTCCTAAAGCATGCAAGTAAATTTTTATTTCACTAGTCCAAACACTAATTCTTCCTGTATTCATTCCATTTGGAATACAAGAAGTTAAAAGGTTAAACGTCAATCCCCGAATCACTTTATGCACCAGTATCTTGCATCCATACCACACCAGTAACAAATATTTTCTATGCTGAAGCAAAGGTTTCCTAAGCAGTATAATCATTGTAATGTTGTACCTATCCATTTGAGGCCTATCCTGTTGACTTAATTTCCACCTCACCTTCTCCCATCTTATAAAAGAACGATGTTAGTGGCCTCTTACAGGAAGCCATCTTCTATACCACAAAAGAACTGAAATTGGGTACACAGTAGAATGTTAAGATTTTTTTTCTCTCTCCCATTAGGAGTTGAAAGATAGTCTCCTGGTTTCTTCTCTTGTATTTCAATTTCACATATTTCTCAAAACAAGGTGAACTGAAAGAACCTAGACTCTTGCTTTCCCAATTTTCATCTCTAAGGAAAATCAACTGCTGCCAGACCAGAAAGGAGTGCAGATACTGAAATAGGTACTGAACCTTGAACTTCTGTCTCAGTATCAGGGCTTACGTCTAATTCCAGCTGGCATCCTTGCCAAGTGTGACAAGACAAGTAATTCCTTCAGCTTTTGTTCGTGAATTCAATGAAGTCAGCTTCTATGTACAAAAGCAAATGGAGAGATACATACTTGATTTTGCATACCCAGCTATTGTGCCCACGATCATCATATTCATATTCTAACTCTTCTCCTAGAGAGGAAAAGAAAGTTGATGTAGTAACCAAAATTGAAATAAGCAGGAATAATCTTTACAGCAGAGAGGAATGTCATGGTTAAACAAAAGAGATAGAATGCCCTTGTTACATATCAAAGGACTGAATTTGCCACCTTTTTTTTTTTTTTTTTTTTTTTTTTTTTTTTTAAGCCATGGGATCTTCAGTTGGTATTATGCTTATTTGGTTGTTTTTCACAATCAAGTCTTTTCAGATAAAAAAAAACCCAACAACAACAACAACAAAACCCCCCACCTCTAAGTGGCCTGTTCACGAAGATGTAGTTCAAAGAAAAAAAAGAGTCTTGCCTCTGCATGTATTAAAGTAAATGATATTGAAGTAACGACAGTTTGCAGTCTGGATTCACAGATTAATTTTTCACTTCAGCAAATAAGTGAGTCATCTGTAAGTTTCGCCAGCAACCATTGAAAGTTTAGACCAATTCATTATTGCCTTTTGTCTTTTTATACTTTCCAATTCTATCTCACAATCATAGCCACGTCCAAACAGAAGTCTGGAATTTGACGGGTTTGGATTTTTCAGCATAGCTTCAAAGCATGGGTGTGGTTTGAGCATCACTCCAGAGGAATACAAGGTGCTCCCTGCAACTCCCAGTTTAGGAATTAGTAACTAAGTCTCAGATATAAAATGGTAAGCAAAGTTTTAATACTAAAAAAACCCAACCCCCCCAAAAAATAAACCACCACCAACACCCCCAACTTGATCAAACAAAAAACCTTAGCCACAATGTAACAGAAAAGTTTAGCTCCCATACCTTAAATCCCAAAGGAAACACATGAGCACAAACGGCACACTTTGCTAAATAGAAAAAAATTACATTTATTTAAAAAAAAAAAAAAAGAAAAAATAGTACCTTCTCTGTCAAAAAAGCCCTGTAAGGCCTTCCTAGGATCTTTCATATAGAAGGCATCTTGTACATCCTGAAAATCAATAGCAATAGGGTTTTCTTCAACCCCATCCTCCTCAGCATCCTCCCCTAGAAGGATATATAAAAGTGCAAAACAAGTGGTGAAACATTAGAAAGAACACTAGTATGTTTAAACTTTCATTAGTTTGAAAGAAGTAGCAGTTACATCATCCTAAAAATATTTCCCTTAACTTGAAAA
The DNA here is from genome assembly GCF_900496995.4 of Aquila chrysaetos chrysaetos. Classification (NCBI taxonomy): domain Eukaryota; kingdom Metazoa; phylum Chordata; class Aves; order Accipitriformes; family Accipitridae; genus Aquila; species Aquila chrysaetos. The sequence continues at coordinate 18,406,908 of NC_044016.1, forward strand.
TTATTTCTGCATCCAATCAAAAAAAAAAAAACCAAAAGCCTGCTTCTTTTTTGCTATTAGTTATTCCATCATAAGATACAGTTTTGCAGATGAACGTCACTGCAGTTTCAGCGCTTTCAAGGGTTTATGTGCTTATACATTTCCATTCAAAAGGCCAACTCATTTTGTACTGAAAAGCTCATTAATCACAATTTATCCAGCTTTAAGATGTGGATTTCCTGTTTAAATTTAAAGACAGCTATACTGCATAGATGTCTCAAGCAATTACATTTCACCTCTTGGGCAAAAGTGTGGACATCATCACAGGAACAAAACACAGAGCATTAACCTAAACTCTCAGTTTCATGGCCTTTTATAGGTGTAGGCAAATTGCCTTCTTCCTTTTAAAAGGAGCTCTAGCATACTTCTCACAAGATATAAGCTTGCCTTGTCACAGCACTCTTCTTTTTAAAAGGAAAAGGATTAATTTGTACTCAAGAACTTCCACTGGATCGGAACAGTTGGGAACCAGCAGGAATTTCAACCCTAGTATTCACTGAAAACTGGCTGAAAGACCATCCAAGGCGTGTCAGCTGATTTATACGTCACCACTTACCCATTCCCCATGAGCAGCTCATATCAGTGTTCTGACTCCTCTCGCTTCTCCGCTCTTTTTCATCTTCTTCATCAGAGTCCTCTCCCAACATTGTCTTTTCTAACTTCGCTTGCTGCTGCTTAAACAGTGCCTTCAGTTGAGTCACAGTTAGCTCCGACTCAGACTCCTGGTCCTCTTTGGGTCCCTAAGTCACAAACAGTAACTTAGCATAAGTGTTTTTTAAAAGAAACAAGGAAAAGAAGTATTTTGAACACACATGCAGATTATGTACAATAACAAACAAATCATTATAGTGCTCTTCAAAAAGTGGAATCATTAGATCATTTGTTATGGTTTGCATCCCAAATATATTAGTTTTAACGCCCTTTCCAAGGTGGGGGGGGAATAAAGGAGCATTATTGTGTACTTGTAGTCAGATCAATCTCAAATATAACTGTATTTTAATGGCAGAAGGCAAAAATTTCCATCAGTGCCACATGGGAGAATGTGAAGAACGAGCAGCTTCTGAAGCGCGTGTAGGGCACACCAAGTGCTCTCTAAGCTCCTGCTAATAAAAGCTGCTCTTGTTCACAAAGACATATTAGTGCTTTACCTTACTGATGCATCATACTGTTGGAGAGACTCTCCTCATACGTCATACTGTTGGAGAGAAACGCCTTTTGTGCTCACTGCACATCGGCAGAAGCTGCCATGCCTGTTCTCACACTGAGCCCTCGGCAGAGCTGCCCTGTGCCCAGTGCACCAGGGCAACACAGCAGCGGCCCTACTCTGTCCTTCAGCCCCAAACCCCACCGCAGAGCCAGCAGCCGATACCTACAGCTGACTACTTTTCCACAGTAAAACAATCACGGCAGCGCTGGGCTGCTTCCAAAGCACCCAAACCGCCTCACACCTCAGAAGCGGCTTTCACCCCGAGCGGCCAGGGATATGTAGATGGGGCCGGGTAAATTCCCGATGTTGATCCGGGGAAGCCTGCACCACACGGGTCACCCGGCACACGGCCCAGGGAGTGCGGCGGGGCCGCCCGGGCCCCAACCCACCTGCAGGAAGAAGAGGCGGGAGCTGCCGCCGAAGCGGAGCCCGTGGCCCACCCGCACCCGGCAGTAGGTGCGGGGCGGCACCCGCGCCTTGTTGAGGAAGGTGCCGTGGGTGCTGCCCAGGTCGTACACGTAGAAGCCGGCGGCATCGGCGCCGCTGGGGCTGTCGGGGGAGCAGCCAGCGCCGCGGTACTGCAGCACGGCGTGGTGCCGCGACACCGAGGGGTGCTCCAGGGCCAGGGCGCAGCCGGGCAGCCGCCCCACCAGGAACCAACTGCGGCCCTCCAGCCGCACCGAGCCCAGCGCCACGCCGCCCTTCAGCACCTCCAGCCCGTAGCCGGCGCCGGCCGGCGGGCGGCTGCCCCATGGCGGCTCCTCGTAGCGCGGCGCCACCGGCGCAGCGGCAGGGCGGGGGGGCGGCGGCGGGCTGGGCTCGCCGCCCTCTGCGGCGCGGGGCGCGGCGGGCAGCGGGCGGCTCGGGCGCTTGAAGGCGGCCGACTCGGCCGCCGCCTCCTCGACCTCCGCCATCTTCCCGGGTCCGTTCCTAAATAGAGTCGTCCGGGGACGAGTACCGTTGCGCCTGCAGTACCGGGGGTAAGGCGCAGCTCCAGGGGGTCGCGCCACTGCCTCATCCACGGCCAGGGTAGCGTAAGGGGTAAGACAGGGAGGGAAACAGCGGCAGGGGAGGCGGGAGCGGCAGCAGCGATCACTTCCCTCCTTCCGGAGCGAAGGAGCGCTGGTGGCGGGGGAGCCGCTTCTGGTGGCGGACTGGGCCCGACTTCCGGCTCGGCGGCCGGGAGCGGAGCGGTGGGGGTGCTGCGGGGTACGGCACGGGGGGGAGCTCCGCGCCGGGCGGGCTGGCTTGGTGCCGCCGTGACGACCCGCGGGCCGGGGTGAGGGGCCAGGGTGCGGGGCAGCCGCGGGCCCGGAGCTGGGCCCGGGGAGGGAGGGCGGGCGGGTGGCGGAGCCTTGCGGGGGCTGCGGGCGAGCCGAGCGCGGCCCCAAAGTTTCTCCACGCGAATCAGGGCGCGCCATGGGTCCCGCTCAGCGAGGTGCCGGTGTGGCCCAGGTGGAGCCACACCAGCCCCTGTTACAAACAGAAATAACTGCTGCTTGACGGGTGCGTTTCTTTCTCCCCCTCCCCCCAGGAGAAGCAGCAATGTAATCTGTTAAATGCCAGGGTTGCATCCTGATGCCATCGTGGAAACTGCACTGCTCAGTGAGGCTCTGAGCGACAGCTTTCTTGACAGTCTTAAGTTGCTTTATTCAGAGCATCATCCCAGCTCCACTTTCAGTTGCTGCCCAAAGCCTAGCGCTTTTCCTTGTGACAAGGCTCCTTTGTACTGCAGTATTTGGTAGCCGCCTTCTGGGCTCTGAGGACGATACGTGACCTCTGTAAAAATGCTGCGATATTGGGGTGAGATTCCAGTTTCATCTAACCAGGCCAACCGCAGCTCCTTTGACCTGCTTCAGCGTGAGTTTCGTACTGTTGAAGTCCAAGATCCTCCACTGCATCAGCCATCTGCAAACAAACCCCGGCCAACCACCATGTTGGACATCCCCTCAGAGCCCTGCAGCCTCACAATTCACACCATTCAGCTCATCCAGCACAACAGGCGGCTGCGCAGCCTGATCTCCATGGCTCAGGCTCAAAACCAGCAGCAAGTGGAGGGCATAAAAACTGAAGACAACGAACCTCTGCCATCTTGTCCGGACTCTCCACCTCTCCCTGATGACCTGCTTCCTCTGGATAGCAAGACCTCCAAAATGCCATTTCAGCTGAGGCACAGTGACCCAGAGAGTGATTTCTACAGGTGTGTTGGTATTTCTCTGGGTTGTTCTTGGCTGAAGGAAAGCTGATTGTTTTTAAATATATACGTAGTTGTGTTGATTCTCTTAGGCTGAAGGGTCAAACAGTTGTATGTACAGTATAAAACAGGCTTCGAAAAGGAAAGATTTAGATTTCTCCTGTGTGGATAACACGTGCATTGTTTAAAATAAGTGTGCTTTTGTTTTCTGTCTATAAAATGTGGATATGTAGTGCTGACTTCTGTCTTGTAGTACTACGCTAAACATTTGTGAATGGTTTTGCCATCTTCAATAGTATTTTGACAAGTTTAGTTATAGGATATGAAGTTTCTTCTATTTAGGTCACTTACAAGTAAACTTGCCTTATTGTAACTGAAAATCCAGAAGGCCCATGACTAGGTTTTGGCTGTTTAGTTGTAGGTTCCAAAAAGATGATTTGATAACGTATTTGTAAGATTTCAGTGGCCAAGGACCTGTGACATAGTAACTATCGCATTTCACCCTGTTTGTTGATGTTATTCTGGTCAGAGGTGGCATTGAGTATAGGTGAAGGGAATTCTTGTCTCTGATACTGGCTTCACCAGAAAATATAAAGGAAGGTTGCGTCGCTTCTACCTCTGCAGCCAACCTTTGATTAAACAGTATTGCCACCACTTCCCTGCATATCCCTCTGACAAGCACTAAATTCACAAGGAGGTGTTGCATTTCTTGCAGGTTCTGATGATGCTTTGTAGGTTATGTGCATTTAAATTCAGAGATTAATCCTCACTACTCTAACTTTCTGTTCTTAGATTAAATACTGTGCACCAATGAAGATGATGTGGGAGAGGATAATACATTTTAGTTTTTAAAATGGGCAAAACATGCATCAGTGAAATATAACTTATCAGCTAAATGCCACTGAGATCTTTAATGGCCCGAGGTTGTATAAAATGCATTTTATTGAAAGATGTTGCTTTTGGTAACATAGTCTCTCTGAACAGTAGAATGATTCTTTGGTGCTGTTTGTGGAGGAACACGGTCATCCTTCTTGGAAGAAATAAAAGTAATTAGCCAAGAGGGGTAAATGGAAATACGACCGTGAGAATAAAGTCTGAGCCCTGTGACTCCTGCTCTTTCTGGCCCTGTGGTTTGTAGAACTGAGCAGTGTTCTGCTCTGTCCTCCCCGGTGGCTTCAGTTTTCTGTGGCTCTGTCCATGTTTTGGCGGCTGCTTTGTCTTTTTCTTGTCCCTTGCGAGTTTCTGGGGTCCGAGTAAAGAAATGTTATTTAGCAGTCAACCACATGAGGGAGTTTAAGGACTAGACTTAAAAACTGGATAGACAATTTTGAAATGAAATGTTTTGCGGCTGACAGAGTGGATTTATAATGAGCGGCAGTGTAGGCTAGAATTTATGTGCTTGCTAAACCACACACATTTATGCTTTTCCAGGAGGAAGGCTTTGAGTTTGTTGTTGCATGTTTGTTCTTAACTGTTTTAAGACACATGAATTAAGAATAGCAGGTGATGTTATAGTAGTCAAAATAAAGTTATATGATTTGCAGACACTTGTTCTTAGTGTGTAAAAACAAATTAAAGAAAGACCACTCTTCCCCTTGATAAAAATATGGTAGTCCTTAATTTTATGCTGCCTTCTGGGATGCCATTGTCAGAGTTACAGTATTTGACTAAATCCGTATTTTAATTCCATTTTCTTTGGCAGTAACCTAGATCTGAGAAGCAGTGTAAAGGTATATTTAGACATAGGGAGAAAGAAAGATAAGAGCAGCCAGCCTGAATGAGACCACAAGTTTCTTTAATACAGACATGCCCTCTTCTGTTTCCTTGTTACTCATTTTCATCCTTTAACCCCACACCCTTGTCTTTTATTTTGTTATCCCCTGGATTCGTTTTGTTTTTCCTCCTGTCTGCCCTGCCCCATACCTGTAACCCCTATCTCCTCACCCCTTTTGAGATGAGGAAGAGGCAGAACCTAATTTATTGCTATTTTTCAGTTGTTTTGGTCTTTTCAACACCCCAAAATCTGTACCACCAGCAGTTTTAACCATGATACTATTCATCTCCTCCATTTTTCCAGACTGTTTATAAATATGTTGAAACAAACCTTGATTCTGGCACTGATCCCCGAGGGAAGAACTGGGCTCCACAGTGGAGATCTCTTACATGCTTGCTTGCTGATGGATTTGGAGGACTCTAGTAGGTTTGTGAAGCAGGTTTTCCATTTACAAAAGCTGTTTGGACTCTTTCTGAGTGTAACATATTTACCCATGTGTCCTCTAATTCTGTTCTTATAATTTCTTTGAATTTCCCTGATGCACCAGAATATATCAGGCTTCCCAGGCTGCAGTTCTTCATGCATCTCTTCTGAAGCTATTAAAAGAAAATGTTTTCACATTTTCTGTCTTCTGGTCCTCATGGGCCAAGGCGGTTTAAAGCAAGAGGTGACTCACCACAGCTATTCAGCTATTTCATCCTTGAATTCCTTTAGTATTCCTGGATGAAATACCATCTGGTCCTGGTGATTTGCAACTGTTGATGTTACAGTTCTTGGAATACACAATAAGGGATTAACATTTGGTTTTGGTTGGTATAGAAACAGAAGGTAAGCTTAAAGCATAATTGATGATGAATGAGTAAGGAACTGTAGACTTGAAACTACCATTTGAACAGGAGGCTCTTACCATAATACGGCTGCTAGCTTTTCCTTCTCTGTTCAGCTTCCTCTGATTAGCATGGTTCCGTCTTCAAAAGAAACCTAACCTACTCATTATGTGCCTCTTCAGATGCTTTTTCTTTTTTGTGCATGGTTGGTTTCTTAACAGATTTCTCTGCCATTCTCTCATTTGCCTTCCTGACCATGTTGGATTTGTGCTTTGCATTGAAAGATAATCTGAACGAAATTGGAGGCTTGCAATGGGAAGACAGTTCATAGCAGAATGGCTTGTAGTTAAGAAATGTCTGTACAGAAGTAGGGATCGGTGTAGGTGGGATAACAGGTTTAATGTTGGGAAGGATTTGGATCAGTGGAAATTAGAGCAGGCAGAATGTACTTCCCCTGCTGGACTAAACACTTTGGCTTAGCCCCTAAACTGTCTGGTCTTCTGGGTTGGGCCACTGGGACCCAATTTATTTTCCAAATGTTACCTATTACCTCTTGCCATTATCTATTCAGCAGCTTCTTTTTATACCTATGCAGCCTTCTGTAGACATAGCAGAGATATTTAAGAAGAGGTTTACTCAGGAAGAGGTGAAAAGAGGCCCTTTTCCAAAAGGAAATAACTTTCTGGTTTGAGTTAGTGTGCTGTGTGCTTTGATGCACTGACTAGTATAATCTTGGTTTTTCCAATGTTCTCCTTTATTTTACAGTTTTGGGGGAAGTGGCTCTGAAGCGAATTTGTTGCACCTCATTTGGTAGAAATTCAACTCCACCATGTAATGTTTGATAAAATTGATGTCTTCAAAGGAAAAACAATCCCTCCCTCCATCTGCTGCTAGCTTATGCGCACCTAGGAGGGAGCAGAGCCCTTTAATCCGTTATTGCAGTTGAGTGAACCTCGCCTGTCGATCCTCGTACTGACTTAGCCCAAACACTTTCCCCTGAATATAGTTGCACGGGAAATGAACCATGAGATCTCCTTCCCTCTAAGAAAAACAGCCTTACAGGAGAGGGGCTTGGGTGAATGGATTGTGGTGCCTTTGGGTAATGTCTTGTTGACACAGAAGATGGGCCTTTTGTGAGTTCTGAAACCTTATTAATCCTGAAAATAAGCCTGGTTGGCATAGACGGACAGTTTTCTGTTGTGAGGTTCTGCATGTTGCAGGTTTGCTGGCAGCAGTGGGAGAAGGCTGGGCTTCAGTTCTGATGAATCTGTGGCTTGGCAGGTAGATTTCTGTCTGGAATATCATCTAGTGTTGGTGACCCGTATATAAAAATATAGATCCTATTGGAAATACAAAATTGAAGAGTGACAAGTTGGCCAGTACTTGTGATAAATTTCATACTATATATTCTGTAGAGATGATCAACTGCAAGTCACAGGCCTAACTGCCGGTCTTGTTAATCTCTGGTGACAGAACTTTAGGGATTAAAGTGCTCTTGTTTACTTGCAGCTGTATGACCCTGGTAATATGTTAAATAGGTTTCGCTT